>NC_047141.1:1093673-1823673 GCF_009829125.3 Periophthalmus magnuspinnatus
GCAGTAAGAGCTACACCAGTAACATCTTTATTTTTTTGTTTATAATCATGTCTGACTAACAGTATAGTTTATAACATTTCTTTCATAAATTCTAGGGACCATTACCAGAGGCAGCAGGACTTGCAGAAGCAGAGGAAGGTGACAGTCTGTGAGACTTTCTAGACTGTTGAGTTGGTTTGTATTTCACTTTATTAGCTTTAAAAATACATATAAGCTTAAGCTGTATCCTCATTAACTTGTATTTTTACCTTTAGGTGCACCCAAGTAACAAACAGCACCACGGCTGATGCCACAGTGGAGGTTCAGCGCTACCGCCCAGAGGCCTACCTGCCAAGAGAAGACCCGCTCAAATACTGGGAAAGCAGAAAAGACATTTATCCACATCTCCATAGAAAGACTATCTCCACATCCCAGCCACTTCTGTACCATGTGAGCGGGTCTTCTCTAAAGCTGGAGAGGTAGTGCGACAGAAGAGGAGTAGGCTAAAGCCAAATACTGTTGATATGATTCTTTTTCTGAATAAAAATCTAAAGCATTAGCCCTTATTCACTTTCACTTACAAAAACAATGTTTCCTCTCCCTTTGACTACAAGTTGCATAAGTACTTATGTAGACTTCATTCACAATATTCTTACCCAATAATCCCCCCAGTAGAATGGCAGTTTTTCATTGCACTTTGCTTAAAGTTAATTTCACACATTGTCAATCTACTCTACTCATTCACCAATTCATCATTTATTATTATTATTATTATTATTATTATTATTATTATTATTATTATTATTATCATTATTATTATTATTATTATTATTATTATTATTATGTCAAGTGAACGGAACTTATAGATTTACAAAGTTAAATATCTTTGATAAGATCAAAAGGCCTGTCTAGTGAATGTAAACCCCCTAATGCCATACATATAAATATCCAGCAGATGTCGCTGTTCTAACATCACTCTCTGCTTCGAAACTGTGCCATTTCAAAGCAGGTGTTTCATAGTGATTCAGTGGTTCACGGGGCTTCAGTTTCTCCAACACTAACTGAGCCAAGCAGAACTGTACCATGGAGGATACAATATGGCTGAATGTGCAGGATCCTCAGTCCCTTTGTGCTCCCAAGGTCCAGGCTAGATTGCTCATGGGCTGCAGGTGTGTAGTGGGCGGTGCCAGAGTCTCCGTCCAGCTCCAGGCAAGGACACAGAAGGGAGGGGGAAAGACATCACAGAAACACAGGGATGGACTGGGATCTTGAAATACAGTTAAGTATTCAGAATACAATTGCTCAGTGGCAGGCCATGCATTTGACCCAAGGGCCTTCAGTGACGTTCCACTTACACATTACAACTTAACCTCAACATAGACTAGTCAGTGTCAAAAATAAAAAAAAATAAAAATGCAATTTAAAGATGCCAAACAAAATGGCACCAAAATGATGCAATGTGAGTTTAAACAAGTGTGTCCAATAAACTGCACAATGGTGCAGTTTCATATAAGACACCAACCAGACAACAAAACAAACTAATCTTTGAAAATAAAGTAAACAGATCATTTGCACTTTTTTGACAATAGTCTATACAACAGCAATTAACTGAAAATGTGGCACAGCTGAGATCAAATGAACTTTAGTGCAGTTTTAACTGAGGTGACTTCAATGCACCACATTATTATTAACATTATAATGTCACTTTTTTATTGTGGACCTCTACCTCCCTGGCTGCTGTTGAGCTGCAGGTCCACTCAAGTATCTCCAAACATTTTTAAATGCACCATAGCTTTAAATGCCCAGCCAAAACAACAACAACAGTACAATCTGCAGCTTTTCTCAGAAGCTGTGAGCCATGGGTACCGTTGATAGTTGCTCATCTGGAAATGACAAACAAACCCTTTTCCTTGCTGGGACAGGTTAGCTAGAGCAGAGGTTGGCCGACCTCTTCTCATATTATCCAGCTTTTCGTGAAAGGCCCGTCTTGAAAATGCCGTGGGAAGTATATCTGCAACCAGATCAAGCTCTTCTTCTCCTTTGGCCATTATGGGTTAAAAATACAGCAAGAGCTGTTGGATCTCCAGGTTTAGTTTGACATTCTGCAAACTGACGCCTTTCACACTGTAGCAAGTGCTTATCTGTCGTAACGACTGGCAGGGGGACCAAAGATTCAGAAACTGGGTAACAGTTTAACAATGTTTATTTACAGATTGTACTATGTAAATGAAGGTAGAAGGATCAGACAGTTGAGAGCGAGGTTGTGTGCAGTAGTCCTTGAGTGGATTGTGGGCAGGGGGGTCAGAGATGAAGTAATTCGTGCCGGTCGAAGTGAACTGGGTCAGAGGGTGTGAGGTTCATACCCGTCATGGATAGCTGGGTCGGAGGCAGAGGAGCTGGTCCAGGGAGCAGGATCTGACGAGGAGAAAAAAAAAACATCCAACTTAGTGAAAAGTAACAAATGCAAAACATGAGACTAGGCAAAGCAGAGCTGTACCACTGTGGATACGTCAATGGACCGAACGGGTTTAAGCTGGGACACATGGAACGTAGGGTGGATGCGGAGGGAACGAGGGAGTTGAAGGCGTACTGCAGATAGCCGAAACCTCATGAAACGTTGAACCACTTTGAGACAACTGCACTGAAAATGACACACTGCTTTGAATCATTTGACACAGTCAGAAGAGTGACATCTCCTGGATTTGTCTGTAATGCATTTGTGTGGATGTGACGTAAAGCTTTTGTGAACCTCACCCCTTCCTCTAACCCCCATTCCCCTTTTCTGTGACTTTTGTCTGGATGAATTTTATCACCCGATAGTCGAACCTCGGATTCAGGAGGAGCAGTGTGGTTTTCGTCCTGGTCGCGGAACACTGGACCAGCTCTATACTCTCCATCGGGTCCTTGAGGGTTCATGGGAGTTTACCCAACCAGTCCACATGTGTTTTGTGGATCTGGAGAAGGCATTCGACCGTGTCCCTCGTGGTGTCCTTTGGGGGGTGCTCTGGGAGTATGGGGTCCGGGGCTCTTTGCTAAGGGCTGTCCGGTCCCTGTATGACCGGAGCAGGAGCTGTGTTCGCATTGCCGGCAGTAAGTCAGACCTGTTCCCGGTGCATGTTGGACTCCGCCAGGGCTGCCCTTTGTCACCGGTTCTGTTCATTATATTTATGGACAGAATTTCTAGGTGCAGCCAGGGGCCGGAGGGGGTCTGGTTCGGGAACCACAGGATTTCATCTCTGCTGTTTGCAGATGATGTTGTCCTGATGGCTTCTTCGAGCCAGGACCTGCCGTTGGCACTGGGGTGGATTGCAGCCGAGTGTGAAGTGGCTGGGATGAGAATCAGCTCCTCCAAATCCGAGGCCATGGTTCTCGACCGGAAAAAGGTGGTTTGCTCTCTCCGGGTGGGTGGTGAGTCTCTGCCCCAAGTGGAGGAGTTCAAGTATCTCGGGGTCTTGTTCACGAGTGAGGGAAGGATGGAGCGTGAGATTGACAGGCAGATCGGTGCAGCGTCTGCAGTGATGCGGTCGCTGTATCGGTCCATTGTGGTAAAGAAGGAGCTGAGTCCAAAGGCAAAGCTCTCGATTTACCGGTCAATCTACGTTCCTACCCTCACCTATGGTCATGAGCTCTGGGTAATGACCGAAAGGACAAGGTCGCGGATACAAGCGGCTGAAATGGGTTTCCTCCGCAGGGTGGCTGGGCGCACCCTTAGGGATAGGGTGAGGAGCTCAGTCACACGGGAGGAGCTCGGAGTAGAGACGCTGCTCCTACACGTCGAGAGGAACCAGTTGAGGTGGCTCGGGCATCTGCTTAGGATGCCTCCTGGACGCCTCCCTAGGGAGGTGTTCTGGGCATGTCCCACCGGGAGGAGGCCCCGGGGAAGACCCAGGACATGCTGGAGGGACTATGTCTCTCGGCTGGCCTGGGAACGCCTTGAGGTCCCACCGGAGGAGCTAGAGGACGTGTCCGGGGTGAGGGAAGTCTGGGAGTCCCTGCTTAGACTGCTGCCCCCGTGACCCGGCCCCGGATAAGCGGAAGAAAATGGATGGATGGATGGATGAATTTGATCACTTCCATTTTATTTTTATTCTCTTATAACTTGTTTATTATGAAATTGTTTTACATTATTTTGTGTCAACTTGTGTTTAAATTAAGTTGCTTTTCCCACTTTGGCGGAACTCATGTTTTTAAATGTGCTATACCAATAAAATGGCTACTTTCTAATAAAAAAAAAAACAACTTTTCAAACTGGTGTCTTTGTGTCCTATACTTATATGTTTGTATTAGTTTTACTCTGACTTGGCCAACTAAAGAGTTTGCAGCTACAGAGGCATTTTGGAAAAATTGGAGAATAAAATGATGTGGAAGTAACTGGGATCGTTATTGTGCAACTGTAGTTTTTCTGAAATTGGAACATTTTTGGAAAAGGTGTCAGGGGTGTGAGTGGGGGAAATGTGAGATAAGGTATTTGTAAATTCTGGCTTATTAAGTCAAAGTGCTCCCATGCACATGACCGTGCTCTTTTTGGTGGCAATAGCTTGTTGTATCTTACCTGCTTTAAGATAAACTTTCCCTTATTGAATAACTAGTATAGTGTTGTGTCAACAAAATCTCCTCCTCTTCAGACTCTTTTAAAGCTCTGACACAATTACAAGCCACCCGCATCAAAATTCCCGCGAAGCAGCTTGAAACTGTAGCTCGACATGTATCTGACACTTCTGGCGTAACGAGGCCTCGATTTGACTGGTCACGTGATTTTTTTTTTTTGTTTATCATGAAGGGCCCCAAAAAGCAAGGAGAGAGTTTCTGAGAATCTGTCTTTAAAGGGATATTTTTAGAGGAGGGCCAAACTGACTGACCTGGCTGATATTGATATTGTTTGTGTTGCTCAATGATATAACTCTGTGATGCGAAAACGAGTAGCGTTTGATCCAGCCCCGAGTCTGATTGGTCCATATTGGCCAGATCATTCTGTCATAACGACTGGCAGGGGGACCAAAGATTCAGAACTCAGGTAACAGTTTAACAATGTTTATTTACAGATTGTAATATGCAAATGAAGGTAGATGGATCAGACAGTTGAGAGCAGGGTTGTGTGCCGTAGTCGAGGTAATTCGTGCGGTCGAACTGGATGGGAGGGTGTGAGGTTCATACCGGTCGTGGAGAGCTGGGTCAGAGGCAGAGGAGCTGAGCGGGTCCAGGGAGCAGGATCTGACGAGGAGAAAAAAAACATCCAACTTAGTGAAAAGTAACATGAGGACAATCTGGCGCTGAGTGTCAGGTCCTCGGGCCCCTTGTCCTTCCCAGGTGCAGCTTGTAGGTGTGCATGGGAGGAGCACGAATCTCCGCCCAGCTCCAGGCTCTGACACAGAAGGGAGGGGGAATACAGCACAGAACACAAGGCGGACTGGGATTTTGACAGTTTGTTTTTTTCTTATAAATCTCATCTCACAGTGATATCTACCTCATGTGTTATTCACATGTGTGACAGACCAGTGCACTGCCGTTCACTCAGCAGGATTTCAATTATTCAAACTGCTTTGTATCATAAATAATCATGTTCAGTGTTTCTCCAAATGACTCTGAGAATGCTGCTGACAAAATGTGCTTTTATTGGTTTCAACTCATTATGAAATGCTTCTAAAAATAAGTCCTGGTTTAGACCAAGTTTATTTTAGGATGGTTTAGTCTTGATTTAGTTCTTGTTTGGTCCCGGTATAATCTTAGTTTAGTCCTAGTGTAATATTAGTTTAGTTCAGATTTAGTCTTGGTTTAGTCTGAGTTTACTTCAGTTTTAATCTTGGTTTAGTTCTTGTTTAGTCCTGGTATAACCTTGGTTTAGTACAGGTGTAATCTTGGTTTAGTCCGGGTTTAGTCTTGGTTTAGTTCTTGTTTAGTCCTGATAAAAAAATTTTTTTTAGTCTTGGTTTAGGAATGTCTGGTGTAGAGGCCCAGAAGACAGTGGAGATGGTCAGAGGCAGTGTACATGGTCAGAGACAGTGGACATGGTGAGAGACAGTGGACATGGTGAGAGACAGTGGACATGGTCAGAGACAGTGGACATGGTGAGAGACAGTGGACATGGTCAGAGACAGTAGACATGGTCAGAGACAGTGGAGATGGTCAGAGACAGTGGACATGGTCAGAGACAGTGGAGATGGTCAGGAGACAGTGGAGATGGTCGGAGACAGTGGACATGGTGAGAGACAGTGGAGATGGTCAGGAGACAGTGGAGATGGTCAGGAGACAGTGGACATGGTCAGAGACAGTGGACATGGTCAGTGACAGTGGAGATGGTGAGAGACAGTGGAGATGGTCATAGACAGTGGAGATGGTCATAGACAGTGGAGATGGTCAGGAGACAGTGGACATGGTCAGAGACAGTGGACATGGTCAGAGACAGTGGAGATGGTCAGAGACAGTGGAGATGGTCAGGAGACAGTGGAGATGGTCGGAGACAGTGGACATGGTCAGAGACAGTGGACATGGTCGGAGACAGTGGACATGGTCAGAGACAGTGGACATGGTCAGGTGCTGTCTAAATCCATTGAGTAATTATTTAAAAATAAATGTCTCATTCCATTTCAGAGCAGTGATACAGAGTGTGATTTTACTGTTTTATGAATGGCTTTATGTCGCATCATACTGCACAAGAACATTCCCTGTTTGTGAATTGTGTTCGAAAAAATAAAAAATAAAACTTCCTCTGATTCTGACGCGTCATATGTCAGGAGCTTCAGCAGATGGCGCCACAGTGTAGCACCTCACGTGTTCAGGCTGAACGCGCGTGGATCCCAGGTCATTATGGAACTTTACGGTTTTATTTTAATTTTTGAATGAAACCCTCGCCAAAAATTTTATTTTCTGGATCTCAGGCCTCTGCTGTTTAGGTACAGTCCAGTTTAAACCTGGTTAGTCCTGGTTTCAGACTTGGTTTAGACCTGTCTTAGTCCCTGGTTTCGACCCTGGTCTAGTCCTGGTTTAGACCTGGTTAGACCTGGTTTAAATTCGCTTAGTCCTGGTTTAGACCTGATTTAGACCTGGGTTTAGTCCTGGGTTAGACCTGATTAGACCTGGTTTAGTCCTGGGTTTAGTCCTGGTTTAGACTTGGTTTAGTCCTGTTTAGACCTGCTTTAGACTTGGTTTAGTCCTGGTTAGACTTGGTTTAGACCTGGCTTAGTCCTGGTTTAGACCTGGTTCTAGTCCTGGTTTAGACTTGGTTTAGACCTGGTTTAAATCTGCTTAGTCCTGGTTTAGACCTGGTTTAGACTTAGTCCGACCTGGTTAGTCTTGGTTTAGACCTGATTTAGACCTGGATTAGTCCTGGTTTAGTCCTGGTTTAGACCTGCTTTAGACTTGGTTTAGTCCTGGTTTAGACTTGGTTTAGTCCTGGTTTAGACTTGGTTTAGTCCTGGTTTAGACTTGGTTTAATCCTGGTTTAGACCTGGCTTAGTCCTGGTTTAGACCTGGTCTAGTCCTGGTTTAGACTTGGTTTAGACTTGGTTTAGACCTGGTTTAAATCTGCTTAGACCTGGTTTAGACCTGGTTTAGACCTGGTTTAGACCTGGTTTAGACCTGGTTTAGACCTGGTTTAGACTTAGTCCAGACCTGGTTTAGTCTTGGTTTAGACCTGACTTAGACCTGGATTAGTCCTGGTTTAGTCCTGGCTTAGACCTGCTTTAGACCTGCTTTAGTCCTGGTTTAGACCTTGTTTAGACCTGGTTTAGACCTGGTTTAGTCCTCATTTAGTCCTGGTTTGGTCCAGATTGAGTCAGAGGGATCAAATTTCACTGATTCGATACTAAAAGCTTTTACCCCCAGCTTCAGGCCATCCTCCCCACACACTAACACACACACCAGGACTAAGTATACCAACGGACTAAACACAGGTCCTTCATCCAGGGCTTCTACACCAAGGACTAAACCAGGGACTAAACCAGGTTTAAAAAAACATATCTTAACCAAGGTCTAAACCAGGTCGAAACCACATCTAATCCAGGTCTTATCCAGGCCTAAACCAGAGGAGTGTACTATAACCTAGCTTTAAAACCATATCTAACCAAGGTCTAAAACCAGGTCTAAACCAGGGTCTAAACCAGGTCTAATCTCAGGTCTAAACCAGCGACTACTAAACCATCTTTAAACCATAATCTTAACCAGGTCTAAACCAGGACTAAAACCAGATTAAATCAGAATTAAACCAGGTACTTCCCTCCTCTCTCATTGGCTCCTCCCTCATGTTCTGTTCCCTTCAGGGGCAGACGTTCCTTCAACAGCAGCGGCTCTCTCTGCTCCAGGCTCCAAAACCAGGTCTAAACCAGGACTAAATCGGAATAAAGCAGTACTAAACTAGGAATAAAATCAGAACTAACCAGAACTAAACAAGGCTAAAGCAGAAATGAACCATGGCTAACCAGACCAGAATCCTGTCGCTGTGGATTTAACTGTCTCTTCTTAAACCATGTGGATTACAAATGTCAGGATACCTTATTTTTTCTGGATTATTTTTTTTGCAACTTGTTTAAAAAATATATATTTTTAGAGGAATTTTGAAGCATTTGAAACCAGTGAGAAGAAACCATCCACGAATTTTTTATTTTTTTTTACTGGAAACCTGGATTTAATGAAGTCTAAAATCCGTGACTTAAATGTGAGCTCTTTGTAAATCTTGGTAAGGGGATTTAAAATTCATATTTTGCATAGATTCTATTTATAACAGCAATAATAAAAATACTAACCCAGGCAAAAACCAATAGAAAGATGAGAATGAAACAGAAATCTGCCTTAAATGTGCTCAAAGATGTTAAGTGGAGTTTGAATACGGGATAGGATTTAAACAGGACTAAAGCAGGACTAAACCTAGACTACATCAGGACTAAAGCTGGACTAAAGCGGGACTAAAACAGGGCTAAAGTAGGACTAAAGTAGGTCTCAAATAGAAGTAAACCCGCACTAAACCAAGGACTAAACCCGGACTAAAGCAGAACTAAAACAGGACTAAAGCAGGACTAAAGCAAGACTGAATCAGGACTAAACCAGAATTAAACTAAAGAAACAAGAAAATATGAACAGTTTGTTTCTGAGACAGACTTTGGAATGTTAGGAAAAACAAAAGTTTAACCAGACTGAAAACCAGAATTTTCTATCCATTTGAGATAAAGAGAGTGGATTTCACAGAAGAATATGTGGCCTGAGCGTAAAAGGAGAGGTGAGTACAAACTCATAATCCAGTGAGTTTAGCAGAATGATTATAAAGTCATGTCACCATTTTCTAAAAGCCGGATCACTATTTCAATTTGATCACGATTCATGCAGACTTCATATTTATACTGCATGTATAAGCTCAAGTCATCTGCATCTCTTCAACATTAATAATAATAACAATGCATTAGTCTTATATGGTGCTTTTCCAGATGCTCACTCAAAGTCACCATTACTCATTCACTCCATGGTGGTAAAATACTGCTGTAGCCACATTTGACCTGGGGCAGACTGACAGAAGTGAGACTGTTAATCTGCACCATCAACCTCTCCAACCAACAACACGCACACACCACATTTATACAAGGCATCCCACTGTGGCAAATTGTTTTACCAAGTACTGGCCAGGCCCAGACCTGGTTTAATCCTGGTTTAGTCCTGATTTAGTCCTGGTTTAGTCCTAGTTTAGTCCTTGTTTAGTCCTGATTTAATCCTGGTTCAATCCTGGTTAAATCCTTGTTAAATCCTGATTTAGTTGTAGTTTAGTCCCTGGTTTAGTCCCTGTTTAGTCATGGTTTAGTCCTGGCTTAGTTTTGGTTCAATCCTGGTTTAATCCTGGTTTAGTCCTGATTTAGTCCTGGTTTAGTCCCTGGTTTAGTTTAGCCCTGGTTTAGTCCCGGTTTAGTCCTGGTTTTAGTCCTGGTTTAATCCCTGGTTTAGCCCTGGTCTAATACTGGTTTGGTGCTGATTTAGTCCCTGGTTTACTCCTGATTTAGTCCCTTGTTTAGTCCTGAGTTTTGTCCTGGTTTAGTACTGGTTTAGTCCAGGTTTAGTCCTGGTTTAGTCCTGGTTTAGTTTTGGTTTAGTCCTGGTTTAGTTCTTGTTTAGTCCTGGTTTACTCCTGATTTAGTCCTGGTTTAGTCCGGTTTAAGTCCTTGTTTAGTACTGATTTTGTCCTTGTTAGTTCCTGGGTTAGTTTAGTCCTGGTTTAGTCCTGCTGTAGTCCTTGGTTTATTCCTGGTTTGGTTCTGATTTAGTCCTTGGTTTAGTCCCTTGTTTAGTACTAGTTCAGTCGTGGTTTAGTCCTAATTTAGTCCCTGGTTTAATCCGGAGTTTTGTCCTGATTTAGTCCAGGTTTATTTCTTGTTTGGTCCTGGTTTAGTTTTGGTTTAGTCTTGGTTTAGTCCCAATTTAGTCCTGATTTTTGTCCTGGTTTAGTCCTGGTTTAGTCTTGGTTTGGTCCTTGTTTATCCTGGTTTATTATTGGTTTAGTGCTGGTTTAGTCCTGGTTTAGTCCTGCTTAAGTAATTGTTTAGTCCTCATTTAGCCCTGTTTAGTCCTGGTTTAGTTTTGGTTTAGTCCTGATTTTGTGCTTCTTTAGTACTGCTTTAGTCCTAGTTTAGTCCTGGTTAAGTCCTTGTTTAGTCCTGATTTAGTCCTGTTTCAATCCTGGTTTAGTCCTAGTTGAGTACTTGTTTAGTCCTGAGGTAGTCCTGGTTTCGTCCAGTATTAGTCCTGGTTTCGTCCTGATTTAGTCACTGGTTGAGTCCTGGTGTAGTCCCTACAACAGGACTCAACCAGTGACTATATTAGTCTTAGTTTATTCCTGATTTAGTCCCTGGTTTAATCCCGAGTTTTGTCCTGATTTAGTCCAGGTTTATTTCTTCTTTGGTCCTGGTTTAATTTTGGTTTAGTCTTGGTTTATTCCTGATTTAGTCCTGATTTAGTCCTGGTTTAATTCCTGGTTTAGTCCCTGGATTAGTCCTGATTTTTGTCCTGGCTTAGTTCTGGTTTAGTCCTGGTTAAGTCCTTGTTTAGTCCTGGTTTAGTCCTAGTTTTGGTTAAGTCCTCATTTAAGGCTGTTTAGACCTGCTTTAGTCCCCTTTTAGTCCTAGTTAAATCCTGATTTAGTCCTGTTTCAGTTCTGGTTTATTCCTGCTTAAGTCCTTGTTTATTCCTCATTTAGGCCTGGTTTAATTTTGGTTTAGTCCTTCTTGAGTCTTGGTTTAGTCCTGATTTAATCCCTGGTTTAGCCCGGGTTTAGTCCCTGGTTTAGTACACATTTAGTCTTGTTTTATTCCAGGTTTAGTCCTGGTTTAATCCCTGGTTTAGTCCTGGTTTAGCCCGGGATTAGTCCCTGGTTAGTACACATTTAGTCCTGTTTTATTCCGGGTTTAGTTCTGGTTTAATCCCTGGTTTAGTCCTGGTTTAGTCCTGGTTTAGTCTGGGTTTAGTGCTGCTTTAGTCCTGTTTAAGTCGATGTTGTTCTGTGACATTTCTCATTGTCTCTCTTCAGCTTGTTGAATAATTGACGTCTCTGAGACCATGGGCCCCCTGCGAGGCCCCTCACTCTCCCTTCTCCTGCTGCTCCTCCTCGTCTCTGCTCAGTGTCGCAAACTCCGCCGGCTAACGCGCAACCACCCGCCCCACCCTCACACCCAGCCCCAGAGCCAGCCCCCCAAACCCAACATCACGCTGGCCGTTATCCTGCCACATAGTAACACCAAGTACCCGTGGGCGTGGCCTCGTATCGGCGCTGCCATCGACCGAGCCGTGTGTACAGTGAACTCTGACCCCCGGCTGCTCCCGGGTCACCTACTCACGTACGTGTTCAAGTCAAGTCAAGACAAACACGGGATCTGCTCCGAGTCCATGGCGCCTCTGATGGCGGTGGACCTAAAGCTGGGGTATGACCCCTGGGCATTCATCGGGCCCGGCTGCTCCTACGCTGCGTCGCCAGTCGGGCTGTTCGCTGGGCACTGGGATGTTCCCATGGTAACTGCGGGCGCGCCGGCTGTGGCCTTCTACGGCGGTGTGTACCCGTCCATCACCAATACCGGGCCCACCCACAAGAAGCTGGGCCGCTTCGCGCTGCGTCTCTGTGAACACTTCGGCTGGAGAGAGCATGTCATGCTCGTCTTCAGCGACAACAAGGTGGACGACCGGCCGTGCTACTTCGCCATCGAAGGACTGTACACAGAACTGCAGGGCATCAACGTCACTCTGGAGGAGCTGGTGTTTGAAGAGAACAAGACGCCCATCAACTACTCCAACATCCTGAGTAACATAAAGAATGAAGGACGAGGTATGAAACAAACATGTTACATATATGTCGTATATGTTATATACTCCAACATCTTGAGTAACATACAGAGGGACGAGGTATGAAACAAAACATGTTCAGTTCTTAAATGAAGAAGTGGCTTGAATGAGCAGCGAAACGCCTTCACTCCTACAACTTTTTGTCCAGTTGACAAATTTGACTTTTGCTTTTACTATGGCTCAAACCATCAGATGACTCCTGCAGTTTAAACTCGTTTATTTGCTGGAATAAAAATTTGAACCTAAATAGACCTACAAGGACTGAATCAGGTGAATATCAGGAATATCTGAAATGGAACTTTCTGCGTGACATTTGAGATCTGCTGTAGTCCTGATGTTTATGGCTCATAAATCAGACCAATGCAGTGCTCATAACTTATCACATTTACTCAAGTAACTTGTTGATAAGAAAGTACTTATCTTATCTTCTTCTAAGAATAGTTTTCAGACCCTATACTTTTAACCTTACTTGAGAAATATATTGTATGGATATATATATAATATATTTTTGGAAGTAGCAGTACTTTTACTTGAGTAAAAGTTTTGGCTTTTCTCACTGAGTAAGTGACAATAGCTTTGTGTCAACAATCTGAAATTATTTGAACATTTGCGTTTCTTGTAGCGCTCTTTCACATATGATTTAGTTTGGCTTATTTTTGTGTCTTTGAAAATACCACATTTTGTACATTATTTCATGTTTTGTCTTTCACATTCACTTTAAATTATAAATCAGATGTTACATTCCCAAAGTTTTCTCTTTAAGTTATTTTTACTTGAGCAGTAGTTTCTTCAAATACTTGTTTTACTCTTACTTGAGTAATTACTTGGACCACTACTTTGTACTTCTATTTAAGTCATATTTTTTTTGGCCACTCTTCTGCCCTCTGCTTGAATTATGGCTAAAACTTCAAATACTTTTTGCACATATCCCAGTGACCACAAAGTGATTGAGACATTAAAATTCAGAGCTGGAACAGCTCCAATTTCTTGAAGGTTTGAACTTTACGTGTGTTTTTCTGAGTGAGGAAAATGTCTCTGGCCTGGACTCCAAAGGAAAACAATCTATGCAGGCATCCAGTCTATTATACCAGGAACACAGAGACCATGCAGGCGTACAGTCCATTATCATATAAACACAGAGACCATGCAGGCATACAGTCCATTATCATATAAACACAGAGACCATGCAGGCATACAGTCTATTATCATATGAACACAGAGACCATGCAGGCATACAGTCCATTATCACAGGAACAAAGAGACCATGCAGGCGCACAGTCCATTATCACAGGAAAAACAGGGCCATGCAGGCAGACAGTCCATTATCACAGGAACACAGAGACCATGCAGGCATACAGTCCATTTTCACAGGAACAACAGGACCATGCAGGCGTACAGTCCATTATCACATGAACACAGAAACCATGCAGGCGTCCAGTCTATTATACCAGGAACACAGAGGCCATGCAGGTGTCCAGTCTATTATACTAGAAACATAGAAACCATGCAGACGTACTCTCCATTATCACAGGATCAACAGGATCATGCAGGCACCCAGTCCATTATCACATAAACATAGAGATCATGCAGGTGTCCGGTCTATATACCAGGAACACTGAGGCCATGCAAGCGTACAGTCCATTATCACAGTGACACCAGGGTCATGCATGTGTACAGTTCATTATCACAGGAACACAGAGACCATGCAGGCATACAGTCCATTATCACAGCAACACCAAGGCCATGCATATGCAAAGTCCATTATCACAGGAACAACAGGACCATGCAGGGGTACATCCCGTTATCACAGGAACAACAAGACCATGCAGGCAAACAATTATCACAGGAACAGTAAACAGTTCTGGTTTAGTCTTAGTTTAGTCCTTGTTCAGTCCTGATTTAGTCCTTTGGTCTAACCAGGTCTAAACTTGAACTAAGTGGAGCGGAGGGTTTGAGGTGAGCAAAAGTGTGATTTTTGGCCTGGCTTATGTGTTCTCAGCTGCAAGCTCTTTTAGCTGTTCATCTTTCTCAATAATTGCACAAATGAGTTTCACAATATTTTGCAGATGTTTGGGTTGAAGTTTATTTGAGACCAAAACTAGAACCAGGAGAGAAAACACAGGTCCTTCACAAACTCATTCAGAATGTTGAAGAACTGTATGTTTCCTGCCTCTTACTGTCATAAAACTGTACTACAGTCACAACTGACCCTGTGTGTCCAGAGCTTTAACCTGCAGATAGACACATATGCAAGTGTGTCTCATTCTCAATATATGGACAGGCCTCATGTGCTAAGCTGCAGAAGCTGCACTAGCACTGATTCATGTCTATGTAATTCCTCAATCATCCAGGTATGATCCATAGCAAAAGAAAAAATCAATCCTGTCACTGGAAAAAAGTTTTACGGTAAAGACAGTAAACATTTTATAAAACAAGGAAAACAATAGTGCTAGGCAGTACGCTAATACAGTAAGTGTGAGAGCACCCATTAGGGGCCTGAAGTAATTATGTAAAATATGATTCAGGCACAATTCACACTTAGTGTAGCTCATTAGACCTAGCCAACAAACAGAAACTGTAAATAAACAGGTGTGTAAGATCTTTTTTTCACATGTTGATAGATTTGCCCCACTGTATATATACATATACATACCCCCCCCCCCCCCACACACACACACACACACACACACATATAGATCTACAACAAGTTGCAGGCTGTTCTCCTTGAGCATCTGGCTATGTATTAAGAATAAATCAGCTTTACAACTGTTATCAGAAAAAGCAATATTTGATTTGAACATTGTACCTGGGGACATAAAGAGGATATGTTTATGTCATTTAAAAACTAAATCTTATGTACTATTCCTTTAAGAAAAAGAAAGGCTTTTCTTCAAATTACAATGGAATAAGAAACAGTGAGGAGTTAAACTTGTGGAGATGTGATGTTTCCCTGATGAAACATGGCTCCTCTGACATTCAAAATGAGGAGTGAAGTTTGAGCATTCTCCTGACATGAAAAGAACAATCTAGAAGCACAAAAACACTGAGTATCATGCTCATATAAGGACTGAAACATGTCCGTAACAGGACTGAAACGTCTCAAATGTTTGAATATCAAACAATCTGCCATAACAGTAAAACCACTGAGCTCTGACATGGGCCTTCTGTGAGAGAGACCAGGACTAAAGCAGAACTGAAACAGGACTAAAGCAGGACTAAAACAGGACTAAAACAGAACTAAAGCGGAACTAAAACAGGACTAAAACAGGACTAAAACAGGACTAAAGCAGAACTAAAGCAGGACTAAAGTAGGACTAAAGCAGGACTAAACCAGGACTAAAGCAGGACTAAAGCAGGACTAAAGCAGGACTAAAACAGGACTAAAGCAGGACTAAAACAGGACTAAAACAGGACTAAAGCAGGACTAAACTGAGGACTAAAGCAGGACTAAATCAAGTTTGAACCAGTTTTAAACAAGACTAAACCGGGACTAAATCAGGTACTAGACCAGGCCTAAAATAGGGACTAGACCAGGACTGAATCAGGACTAAACCTTATCTGATAGTTACTGTAGACTGGGAAGAGAGATTAAGGAGATTTAGACCTGGTTTAGACCTGGTTTAGACCTGGTTTAGACCTGGTTTACACCTGGTTTACACCTGGTTTACACCTGGTTTACACCTGGTTTACACCTAGTTTAGACCTGGTTTAGACCTGATTTAGACCTGATTTAGACCTTTTTTGGACCTGGTTTAGACCTGGTTTAGACCATGTTTCATTGCATTCCTTCACATATTTGTTGACGTTGTTTCGCTGAGGTGAACTCGAGTGTGAGCACCCAGAGCGGTTTCCCACGGCGACGCGACTCCCTTCGTCAATCATTCACAAAGGTTAGAGGTCAGACCCGCCCAAAACAAACCAACTTCCTGTTTCCAATCCAACTCTGCCTGATAAGAATGCCACTATATTAAACATTTCAGCAGCATGGGAGGGCATCTGACACACAGGGAGACAGTGGAAGAGATAGGACTCTTGAATCAAAGTCCATCTAAACATCTGAAAGGTTTGAGTACATTTGATAGTGTTCTTTTATCGATTGAGTCCTTGACAGACAATAGTTTGTGCTGTGTTACTCCTCTGCACCTCTGACCCTGTCCTCTGCATCCTCTGCTCCTCCGACCCTTTCCTCTGCATCCTTTGCTCTTCTGACCCTCTTCTCTGCATCCTCTGCTCCCCTGACCTTCTCCTCTGCATCCTCTGACCCTCTCCCCTGCATTCTCTGCTCCTCTGTCCCTCGCCTCTGCATCCTCTGCTCCCCTGACCTTCTCCTCTGCATCCTCTGACCCTCTCCCCTGCATCCTCTGCTCCTCTGTCCCTCGCCTCTGCATCCTCTGCTCCATCTGACCCTCTCCCTTTAAAACTTTTCTTTGGTCTTCCTCTAGGCCTCCTGTTTCCTCCTTCATATAATATATTCACCCTCCCTCCTCTGCACCTGCTGAATGTCTCTTGCCTCTCGTCCATCTGGTGCAGTTAAACATTGATGCTGTGGATTCCCAGGCAGCGCTGTTCCCTCTACGCCTCACGGAGCAGAGCATGTGCACTGAGCCAAACCAATTACGTTTTATTACACAAAGATTAATATTTAAAGAGAAGTCTGACTGCAGCATGTGGGAGCAACTAGAGCCACTGATACAGAAAAACAGAGATGAGAAAGCTTAGTCTGATCAACTTCAAGCAAAACTATTTGGTAAACTGGGCTTTTTAGAGCTTTTAACCACGTTTCCTTCTCATTAACCCTCTAAAGTTGTATTTGGAGAGATTTGTATATGTTGAGTAATCTTTATTCTCCTCGATTCTAGACATCAGTGCTCTGATCTACCCAGTTTTCGCCTCCACCGGTACACGCCCACTGTGGTGTACGCACTTCCTCCTTCAGTTGCGTAGTAGTTTTGGTACAAATGACAAAAGCGTGATGTGCAGCTATCCATAGGGGGCACCGACAACATGCGGCGCTTTGTTGTGACGCCCCGACTGGGGACCGCAATTTTCTAACACGGAAATCAGCGTATTTGCTTTATTAAGTCATTTAGATGAGTATTGTGATTTAAATGCCCATAGATTATAACTATAGAGCAGAAACAAGCTCAGTAGGTCTGATTTAAAGTGCATACAACAGGTTGGTGGATAGTATCTGTGCTAAAAAAAATTTATCATAGTTTTACATCAATGAAGTGGCAGTTTGTGGACAAAAAAAAAGTTGAAAAGAAAAGTAAAAAAAAAAAGTTTAAAAAAAAGAAGTGCTGACTTGTGAAACAGAATCCTTCCAAAACTCCATCCAAAATGCAAAAACAATTTAAGCACAAGGAAGACCTGGGTTCAGTCCTGGTTCAGTCTTGGTTCAGTCCTGGTTCAGTCCTGGTTCAGTCTTGGTTCAGTCTTGGTTCAGTCCTGGTTCAGTCCTGGTTCAGTCCTGGTTCAGTCTTGGTTCAGTCCTGGTTCAGTCCTGGTTCAGTCCTTTATTCCCGGTCTGTAACTATAGTCTGTGAAACCATGCAGGTGTCCAGATCATTTAACGAGCTCTTTCTCCACAAGTATCACACTTTAATTAAGTCGTCTAGCCTGAAGCTTGCTGTGGACTGGCTCTGATATCACTCCACAGAAAAACATTTCGATCAAGGATCTGCCCAAAGCTGAGGCACTGAATCAAATCTCAATATTTGGCTTTACTGGCTCAGTGGTTAGAGTACTCGCCCACCAACCCAAAGGTCAGAGGTTCAGTTCACATTCTGTCATTGTGTCAAGGCAAGACACCTCAGCACACATCGCCTATTCTATTCAAAAATAACAATACAACGCCATTATACATTTAAATACCTTTTCATATGCAAAAAACTCTTCTATTACTAAAAAAATACTTCAAATACTGTGTCCCTGTCTGTGTGCTAATCCTGTAGTTTAGCCCTCTACAAACATGTTCTGAGATGTCTCTGTGTGTCAGATACCCTCCCTGTGTGTCAGATGCCCTCCCTGTGTGTCAGATGCCCTCCCTGTGTCTCCATGAGTTCTCATTCTGTCTGCTCACCCTGTAGTTTAGACCTATAATGAGGAGGGCCGTTGTTCTCTGCAGGAGCTCTGAAATCTACACTTTATATCTGTCTGTTTGTGACACTGATAGAGGGAACGAGAGGAAAGAAAGAGGGAAGAATAGAAGGAGAGCAATGCGAGGAGATGTGCAGAAAGCATCATTAAAATTGATTTCCGCTGAATGCTCGCTCGCCCCACACTGAGGGGAAGAGAGTGGACGTGTCAAATGGTGGTCCTGTTTAGGAGTTTCATTTTCAACAAAAAGGGAAAAGTGACTAACTGTGAAAAGTGTTGGCTAATCCTCGTTAGTTTGTAACTGTAGTGTTATTTGGGAGGGACTTCTTTAACACCACAAATCAGCTCACCTACTGTAGTTCAGCTAAATCTGCTTTTTATGGTCAGATTATGCTAAAACAAGACAGAGCATCCCTACAGTTAGCATCATGCCCTCACAGGGAATGCTGATTACATCAGCTGCAAAGGCTCATTATATCACTCTATGGGAGATTCCATGTCACTCCTGTATTCAAGACGTCATTGCTCTGATCGATCCCTATTTTCACCTCCACCGGTACACGCCCACTGTGACGTATATGCCCACTGTGATGTATACGCTCACTGTGACGTACAGACTTCCTTCTCCAGTTTTCTTTTCTTAATCAGTGATACTCGTGGGATTCGGCAGCATCGCGTCGTCATTTTGGTACAAATGAAAAAAAAAAAAGTACTACTCTAGTGTGATGTGCAACTATCCACTGGGGGTGCCATCAGCATGTGCTGCTTTGTTGGGATGACGTTTACGGCGACGTCAGCTCCCATTGGACACCGCAGTTTTCTAATGCGGAAGTCAGTGGACTTGTTTCTTTTATTTTTAAAATAGATGAATATCAAATATTGTATAATATTGTTTTAGATTAATATCGTGATTTTAAATGTCTAAAATTATAGCATAATCTATGACACCTGTGGATCATTATAACTATAGAGCAGACACAAGCACTGTGTGTGTGTATGTCAGATTTAAAGCCTGTGTAGGTTTTGACCTACCAGCACAGTTTTTGTGTTTTTAAAGACCCTGAGTCTGAAAAAAAAAATCAATATGATGATCATTTTGTGTTCTTTTTCTGTGCTTTCCTCTCCCCCACTCCCTCTGCCACTTTCCTCTTTTCCTCTCTCCCTCTCTTCCCTCCCCTTCTCTCATCTTTCCTCCCTCCTGGCCTGTCTGTACTCCCCCCCCCCCCCCCCATCCTCGTCTTTCTCCCCTCTCTCCTCTCTCCTGTCCTCTCTTATCTCAGTATTGATTCTTTCTCTGGTCTGACAGGAAGCATCTCAGGTTTCTGTGGTAGTCAGAACTGCAGACTCAGGAAAGCCTCATGTCTCCGCCTTCTTCGTGTTCTTTTGCGATTTATTATATTTTATACTTTCATACTAATTTTCTGGTCTCCCTCTGGTCTGTTCTCCCGCTATATGACTCCAACCACTGCAACATCTGAGAGGGCATGTGACACACCACCCGTCTGCAGATTAACGAGAGACATTTGACCAGCCCCAGTCTCAGACTAACACTACAGAGATGCAGGAGGATGGGAGGGCATCTGACACACAGATATATAGGACACAGAGGGATAAAGTTGGCGGCAAGGGCATTTGACACACGGGGACATAAGAGTTGATAGTTGACTCTCTCATCAGCTCTAATCAGTCATGCCAGATCTGTTAGCATTAGCCTAGTGTTAGCGCCACAGGAGGCTAATCACCGGGACTTCCTGTCTGTTGCAGCCACTTCCTGTCTGCCCTCTCCTCAGATGCTTCATCAGCCTCACACTGAGACCTGGACTTTTCACAGCTTTGGTCTCACGCAAACTTTACTGTATCCCTCTTCTAATGTGATGAAATGTTCCGCTTTATGGCTTTAAAGAAAGGGGACATTAGGCAAAAGCAACTTTTTGGAGCTTTCTACCATGTTATAACATTGTTTCTTCATCAAAAACATGCCTGAAGAGGTTTTACATGTCATCCATGTATGTCTGAGTATCATCTCTCCTATTTGAATCCTTCTTACAGTTAGCAGTACGAGCCAGTGCAAGGCTCGGCACACAAGGCTACATCACCCATGCTTTCACATGGCCATTTTCCGTAAATATATATATTTAAAAAACATGATACAAAACAATACACTACAATGTCACAAACCTGATGCGATGTGCAGTAGTGTAATTAGTGGCATGCACGCTGATTGTGTTGTGATAGTGCTCTGAAGGGGGAGTGGGGGAGCAAAGGGAGGGGAGACTAAAAACAAAACTGAAACTTATAAAACTTGTTAATGTTTTTGGAGAATACAGCATTTTCAAAACAATAAAAGCATGGTCATCTAAATATGTTATGTGTTAGCAATAAATTTCCCACAGAAGTAAAATACCCCCTCTTTAGTACCCCACAGAAGTAAAATACCCCCTGTTTAATAACCCACAGTAGTAAAATACCCTCTTTTTAATACCACATACAAGTAAAATCCCCCTTGTTTAAAGGCGATTTTACTGTCTAAGAAACATGAAAAACTAGGTTATTTTAAACAGTTTGCAGTTACCCTATGCATTCTGAACATTGTAATTATTCACCCTGATGAATTTATAAGTGCTTTTCACAACACGGACAAGAATGGAGTTTTGCCATCACAGTAAAGCTAACAACAACTAGCATGCTAATGTGCACTTTCTTATTCTCTGACAATAAAACAGACAGACAGAAAGTACACAGAGAACATATATATATATATATATATATATATATATATATATATAAATCACGTTTTGCTCAAATACATGGAAAAAGACTGAACATATCTCTGGACAAAGCTGACCTGCTAGCAGCCACGTTCCAAATAGGTAGTGATCAACAGATTTGATTGACAGCTTTGCTAAGTGTCCGCCTTCTGTCTAACTAGGGATGTGGGTGGGGAGGGATGTTACCTTCAACAGCCTCGCTGGCTTTGGTTGCTCTATACTTGCGGTTGGTTTTCCAAATATGGAACTTGGCTCCAGATTAGCAGCCATAACTGCTAGCTTGATTGGCTTCATTTGCCTAGAGCCGATATGGGTGACGTCGTCTTTGCTTAGCCCACTTCTTTATGCAGACTAAGAGCAGATGCAGAGGACACATTTCTACAGACAAAAAAGACTCAACCTGATGAACTGTTGATTGCTCGGCCTCTTTTGCTTTGCTCAAAAGCAAATACATATTTGAAACGGTCTCACCTTCACCTGTCCCATCTCTCCCTCTTCTTTCTACTCTCAGTAATGTTCATCTGCTGCATGCCCGATGTCTTCAGGAAGTTGATGGTTGAATTCCGTTCTGCTGATCTTCCCCATGAGCAATATGTCTTCTTCTACATCGATGTGTTCGGGGATAGTCTGAATTCTGACCCCAAAATGCCCTGGGCCCGAGGAGACGAAGAGGACGTCATCGCCAAGGACGCATTTCAGGTGAGGGGAGGGGCTAAATTCATCTGAGAGTGGAGGAGCTAAACTCACCTGAGGGGGATGGAGCTAAAAACACCTGAGAACCTGAGAGGGAATATAACCTCAGTGTGTGAGAGGTAAATACTTATAAAATGGTTAGAAAGAATGTCCTGTGATTGAAAGATCATTGATACTTGAATTGAGATGGTGCTGTGAAACATTTTCAAAGAATGATCAAACATAACCTTGTCAAAGCCTGATCTGGTCTGATCTCTTCTGCTTAGCTGGGCTGGGCCTGATTAAAACTGGGTTGGGAGACCGTTGGGAACAGTGGAAAATGTTGTGTCCTTAGGCAAAACACTTCACCCACCTAGTATGAATGTGGTGTGTGAGTATTGGTGCAGATTGAGGATGAATAATGCATTGTCAAGTCTCTTTGAGTGTCCAAAAGCACTGCATGCTTTAGAGTGATTTTGACATTGCATTATTAATCCATTTTCTGCACTAGCCACAGCTGCCCTGGGGCAGGCTGACAGAAACTTGTGAGCAGGGTCCTGGCTCAGACCTGGTTCTGGCTGTGATCTGGTCCTGGTCTAATTATGTTTATTCTAGTCTATGGCTGACGTCAGAGTAACTGGATTTGCCTCTGATCTAATATTTGGATCCAAATGGCTCTACAGCTTCACCTCAAAGTACAGCAAAACCACAGACTTCTACCTTTGATACAACATGAAACTGAAGAGAGATATAACGTTTATTCAAGAAAAATGTTTAAGCAAAATGCTTAAGCAAAATGTTACAAGCAAAATGTTACAAGGGCAGTAGAATTACTCTTGATCTTTTATTATTTCAAACTTTGTTAAAGACCACTAAAGAGAGTAAAATTTGTATTTGAAGCAAACTCACACATGGAGCGTTTAATTAAAAAGACGACAGCTCTGAATAAGGCGTGTTCGATTTGTCCATCATCACGTCCCTCTGGTTCATCTGGCTCTTCAGAGGTCAGAGGTCAGAGCAGGTTTACTCTTCACTTGATGGATGAATGGGTGAATGAAAGCGCGTTTAAGCTCACAAACAGTGAGCAGGAGAGAGTGCACAAATACAGGAAGTAGCTCTGAGTTGTAAAATAGAATACCTCTATGTCATCAACAGCCAAAATTCCATCCAAAATGCGCAAAAGTTTTGTCACTTATTTTAATTTTTCTAATTGTAACGAGTGTCACAATTTAGACAGGTTTTGGCCCTTATTAAATGTGATGTGAAAAACAGAACTGGTTCATTTTAAACAGTTTGAGGGGTCCAAAGTTATTCCTCACTTACCTGATGCATTCAGAGCATCACAATTATTCATCATGATGAGTTTATAAGCGCTTTTCAGAACTCTCAAAGGTGTGAAGTTTTGCCATGACGGTAATGCTAATGTAACAGCTGTGAACCTTTCGTCAGACCACAAAGTGGGAAAATCATCCTTGGTAATAAAACAATAGTATAGCTTTACGAAAACTAAAAAACACTCCATAAGAGAATGTACCAACAATGTCAAGAGAGCTCCTCAGGACCCCAGTCTGATGTACAACTCTCAAAGACACTAACCACTCCTTTGAAGATCAGATTTTGTTAGGAAAGACAATACTTCAGCTGCTTTTACAATATATCTGTACTGGGGCAATATATCTGTACTGGGGCAAGAAATAAAATGTTTGATTTTATATCAAGTACATTGAAATCAAATCAAACATTACTATGTAAGTTATGTTACTATGTGTGTCACATGTCCAGTTTAATTTCCAACCAAGAGGTAGTCCAGGAGAGATCGCTAAAATACTCAAACATGCATGGATGACATCTAAAACCTCTTTAGGTATGTCAGGATGAGGGAACGTGTAAAAAAATCTATTTTCCAAAATACCCTCTCTTTAAATATATTGATAACTTTGTTTTTGTGAAATTAGGCGTCTAATCTTCATATGCACTTGCACTGTTTTTGGTTCAGAATGTGAAGATTGTGACGTACAGAGAACCGCAGAACTCCGAGTACAGGGACTTCATCAAGAACCTGAAAGAGGATGCCCAGAAGATGTTCAACTACACTGTAGAAGATACACTGGTGAGGCCTGAACCAGGACTGAACCAGGACTGAACATGGAGGAAACCAAGAGGAAACCAGGACTGAATCAGGACCAAATCAGGACTGAACCAGGACTAAACCAAGACTTAAAGAGGATTGAACCAGAACTGAACAAGGACTAAAACAGGCCTGAACCAGGACTGAACCAGGAATGAACCAGGACTGAACCAGGGCTGAACCAGGACTAAAACAGGACTGAACCAGAACTGAACAGGGACTGAATCCGGAGGAAACCAAGAAGAAACCAGGACTGAACCAGGACCAAATGAGGACTGAACCAGGACTGAACCAGGACTAAACCAGGACTGAACCAAGAATGAGCCATGACTGAACCATGACTGAACCAGGACTGAATCAGGACTGAACCAGGACTGAACCTGGAGGAAACCAAGAGGAAACCACGACTAAACCACGACCAAATCCGGACCAAACCAAGACTGAACCCGGACTAAACCAGGACTGAACCCTGACTGAACCATGACTGAACCAAGACTGAATCAGGACTGAACCAGGACTGAAGCAGGACTCAACCCGGAGGAAACCAAGAGGAAACCAAGACTGAACCAGGACTGAACCAGAGCTGAACCGGGACTAAACCAGGACCAAACCAGGACCAAATCAGGACTGAACCATGATTAAACCATAACTGAACCAGGACTGAACTAGGACTGAACCAGGACTAAAACAGGACTGAACCAGAACTGAACCGGGACTGAATCCGGAGGAAACCAAGAAGAAACCAGGACTGAACCAGGACCAAATGAGGACTGAACCAGGACTGAACCAGGGCTGAACCAGGACTGAATCAGGACTGAACCAGGACTTAACCAAGGCTGAACCAGGACTTAACCAAGGCTGAACCAGGACTGAACCTGGAATGAACCAGGACTGAATCCGGAGGAAACCAAGAGGAAACCAAGACTAAACTAGGACCAAACCATGACCAAATCAGGACTGAACCAGGACTAAACCAGGACTGAACCAGAACTGAACCTGGAGGAAACCAAGAGGAAACCAGGACTAAACCACAACCAAATCCGGACCAAACCAAGACTAAACCTGGACTGAACCAGGGCTGAACCAGGGCTGAACCAGGACTAAAACAGGACTGAACCAGAACTGAACCGGGACTGAATCCGGAGAAAACCAAGAAGAAACCAGGACTGAACCAGGACCAAATCAGGACTGAACCAGGACTGAACATGGGCTGAACCAGGACTGAATCAGGATTGAACCAGGACTGAACCAGGATTTAACCAAGGCTGAACCAGGACTTAACCAATGCTGAACCAGGACTGAACCCGGAATGAACCAGGACTGAATCCGGAGGAAACCAAGAGGAAACCAAAACTAAACTAGGACCAAACCAGGACCAAATCAGGACTGAACCAGGACTAAACCAGGACTGAACCAGAACTGAACCTGGAGGAAACCAAGAGGAAACCAGGACTAAACCACAACCAAATCCGGACCAAACCAAGACTAAACCAGGACTGAACCAGGGCTGAACCAGGGCTGAACCAGGGCTGAACCAGCGCTGAACCAGGGCTGAACCAGGACTAAAACCGGACTGAACCAGGACTGAACCAAGAATTAATCAGGACTGAACCCTGGAGGAAACCAAGAGGAAACCAGGACTGAACCACTACCAAATCAGGACTAAACCAAGACTGAACCAGGACTAAACCAGGACTAAACCAGGACTGAACCAAGACTAAACCAGGACTGAACCAGGACTGAACCAGGACTGAACCAGCACTGAACCAGGACTAAAACTGGACTGAACCAGGACTTAACCAGGACTGAACCCGGAGGAAACCAGGACTGAACTAGGACGAAATCAGGACTGAACCAGGACTGAACCAGGACTAAACCAAGACTGAACCAGCACTGAACCAGGACTAAAACTGGACTGAACCAGGACATAACCAGGACTGAACCTGACTAAAATTAGACTAAAACAGGATCAGAGACATCTAAATCAGAACCAGAGACCAGGACCTAGCCTGGCTCATGAAAAATTGACATGTGCTACATCAGTCCCGAATGGCTCTCGCTGAAAATGATTGGGAAAAGGTGGAAAGCACAGACATCTTTCCTCCACAAAAAACAGTGCTTCTCTCTGAAAGTTTGGCACAAACATAACACGGTGTTCCTGTGAAAATAGACTCAAATACATCTATCTGAACCGCAGTGTTTGGTCTAGTTTGTTTGGGTACTTCTCTGTGATTGGTCTGTACCACAGGTGGCCGGATCAGGTGGGTTCTCTTGAGTTTGTGAAGTTACAGTTATCAGAGAATTCATCTTGTTGGCCATGTTAACCTGGACGAGGACTGAACCAGGCGTAAACTAGGACCAGTGTTGGGCAAGTTACTTCAAAAATGTAATTAGTTATAGTTACAAGTTACTTCTCCCAAAAAGAGTTAGTAACTCAGTTACTTTTTGGGAGAAGTAACTAGTTACTAGGCAAAGTAACTACTCTGCGTTACTTTACTCCACGTTACTTATTATGTAAAATAAGACAAAACCTTTAACCTTCTCTGGCCATGCACTGTAATTCTCTGTCCAGTATTCAAATATGAATCACCTGATCTGAGCCTGTTCCTCTTTGGAGAGAACACAGTCACGTTTCTGATCAAAACACAACTCGGACCTAATCTGCTGTGAGCAGAGCAAGTCGGTGGCATCTTGGACACAAAACTAACCGGCATGCACCGCGCACCGATTGACGGCGTCGTATCTGCGCCCGCCTCATCTCAAACGAGCCTTTTATCTCACCCCAGCCTCCTCTTTCACCACAGAAACACAACAGCAGCTCCTCGGCTGAGAGACTCTGATGAAGAGCAGCGTGAACTCAATTAAAAGTAACGCGCTACATTTTATTGTCAGTAATGGTAACGGCGTTACGACGCTAGGAAAAGTAATTAGTTACATTACTCCGTTACTGAAAAAGTAACGCAGTTAGTAACGCCGTTATAGTTTAACGCCGTTACTCCCAACACTGACTAGGACTGAGCCAGGATTAAACCAAGCTTCAATCAGAAGTCCAGACTGTGCTTGACCAGGCCTGAGGGTAGGACCTAACCCACAACCTCCTTATTGAGAGGAGACAGGATAACAACTCTGCCACAGTAACACAGGGAGGACATGCACACTCCACTCTGAGTGACCGGGAGTCTAACCCACAACCACCTTACTGAGAAGCTAACCGCTCTACCACTCTCTTTCAGATGAATATTATTGCTGGAGGGTTTTACGATGGTCTGATGCTCTACACTCACGCTCTGAATGAGTCCCTGACCGAACTTGCCAAAACTGGACCAAACCGGACCCAGAGACTGGATCAGATTCATGGATTAGGTCTGACCCATGAACCAGCACGGCCCGGGGGAGAGGAGGTGACCCGGAGGATGTGGAACCGCACCTACTACGGTCAGTGTGTCAGATGCCCTCCCATCCTTCTGTGTCCCTGTGTGTCAGATGCCCTCCCATCCTTCTGTGTCCCTGTGTGTCAGATGTCCTCCCATACTTCTGTGTCCCTGTGTGTCAGATGCCCTTCCATCCTTCCATATCCCTGTGTGTCAGATGCCCTCCCATCTTTCCATATCCCTGTGTGTCAGATGCGTTGCTTCCATTCAAAACATAAAACATTTAGTTCTAAATAGGTATTTGCTATGACATAGGTCCTATTTTTTGTGTGGAAATGAGAAGTTAAAGAAAAGTACAAAACTAACACTTCAGGGACTTCAGGGACCGGCCTCCTGCTGGTGCCCAGAGTCAGGACTAAACATGGGGTAATCAGTGTTTCAGTTTTATGCAGCTAAAACTTGGAACAGTCTTCCTGAAGATGAGAGACAGACTCTATTTTGACAATATTTAAATTCAGGCTCAAAACAGTTCTGTTTAGCTGTGCATGCGACTGAAAGGTTTTTACTCTGCACTCTTCTTTTTTAATGGTAAATTTATGATGAAAAAAGAAACATATGATATGATGGACTTTTATTAGATATAGTAAAGTGACAGGAAAGTATTTGAGAAGTGACAGGAAAGTTTTTTTTGTAAAGTAATGGGAAAGTTCTTAAACTAAGCAAGACAGTGTTTAAAAAGTGCGAGAGAGTTTTTAAAGGCTGCAAACGAATGGGTGAGAGAGTTGCAGATTGGGTGATTATTTATGTTTTGATTTGTGTGATTTTAATGTCTTTCTTATTCTGTAAAGCACTTTGAATTACCTTGTGTACGAATTGTGCTATACAAATAAACTTGCCTTGCCTTGTCTACAGGAAGTAGCTCTGAGTTGTAAAACAGAATGCCTCTGCCTATGTCATCAACACTGAAAACTCCATCCAAAATGCAGACAAATTGTGGAAGTCACTTTTCTAACACTTTAAACTTCATTTCATTAAATAAATCTGTTGGAATTGATATTTATTAGTCCAATCAGAACTACTGTGAAAATTAGACCTTGTCTACATTATTGTTGCTAGGTAACAGTTATGGAATTACCTCTACGTATGTCACATCAGCTGCTTGTGTCTAACCAGAACTAGTCTGTCGTATGCATATATAAGTCGCAGTTGCACCCTGGGTGTAGACACTATAGCTTTGATTGGCTCTTGGTTCAGACCTGCAGTGGTTGTAAACTTTTCATTGTGGTGCTGTAATAACTGTATTTAACATAATGAGTGCCACTTGTGAGCGCATGCAAATCGGTATTGAATTGGAGGTGGCTCATTGTGCTTCTTTATGCAGTAGAAATGGTATTGATCACAGTGGAAGTCATGTGTTTAGGAACACAGTTCTATAAAAAGACACTGCAGGAAACAAGGCTGAATCATACATGTTTTAACTGCGTTTCTATTGTAAGTATTGCTGAAATTTCACATACCGGTATTTAAGACTTATAGATCTGAAAAATGGGTATGGCCAGGGTTAGATTTCTTGCTTCATTTTGTTGACATATTAGATATTAGGGATCTTGATATCTTATTTATCATCAAGATTAGATACTACTGGTGGTATGAAAATTAAAATTTTGTCTAATTATGAATACACTATTAAATTAGGCTTAGAATTAGAAACATCCTGACACAATGTGTCTTGTTCGGTACCTGATTGTAAAGTCTGGTGTATGTGGGCCGTCAGGGCCAGCAAGGCCTTCTCTGCTGGCCTAAACATGATCAGAAAAGTGGATTTATTTTATTTTTATAAATATGTAAACATAAATATTCTCTAATCTCCATATCCACTCCGCTAAGTGGCTTCCAATGTTTTTTATTGTGGTAGAGACGCAAACTGGACATGTACGTGTCCTGTGATTGGATAGGCCCTTGTTACAGTGTGAAAGGTGGCAGCTTACAGAATGTCAAATTAAACCAACAGCTATTGCTGTATTTTTAATCCATAATGGCCAAAGGAGGAGAAGAGATTGATCTGGTTGCAGATATACTTTTCATGCCATTTTCAAGACAGGCCTTTCATGAAAACCTGGCTATTATGAGAAGAGGTCGACCAACCCCTGCGCTAGCTAACCTGTCCCAGCAAGGAAAAGGGTTTGTCTGTCATTTCCAGACGAGTAACTATGAACGGTATCCGTGGCTCACAGCTTCTGAGAAATGCTGCAAATATGTACTGTTGTTGTACATCTGGGCACTTACAAGCTACGGTGCGTTTAAAAACGTTTGGAGACACTTGAGTGGACCTGCAGCTCAGCGGCACGCAGGGAGACGGAGCTCCACAATGAAAAAGTGAGTTTATAATGCTAATAATAATGTGGTGCATTGAAGTCACCTCAGTTAAAACTGCACTAAAGTTCGTTCAATCTCAGCTGCGCCACATTTTCAGTTATTTGCTGTTGTATAGACAAAAATGTAAATGATCTGTTTACTTTATTTTCAAATAATAGTTTGTTTTGTTATTGTCTCGTTGGTGTCTTATTTGAAACAGCGACATTGTGCAGTTTATTGGACAGACTTGTTTAAGCTCACATAGCGTCATTTTGATTGCCTTTTGTTTGGCATCTTTAAATCTTTTTAAATTTTTGACAGTATCTGTGCTGCTCTTAATTGCATGTGTAATACATGCTTATTGGTTTTAAATGCTCCTGAAATTAAGTGTTGCTTCACTAGCCTGTATTGAGGTGATGTTGTAATGTGTAAGTGGGGCTTCACTGAAAGCCCAAGGGTTAAATGCATGGCCCACACTACTTTAAATGTGATCTTTATGTCTCTGTGGGAGAAAAATGCATTTTGGCCTTTGAAGCTAAATGTCTCTTTAAAACTATAGATGGAAGTTAAATAAATAATAGGGCCCAACCTGATTGGCTTATGTTTAGATTGGTGCCTGACTGGTCCATCATCCACAGTCTCTATCAGTATTGATTATGATCCATGCAATTACTTTAGATCATCATGCTAAATATGGTGTTAGCATTGCTAAGATCTGTAGCAAAACCTAAAAAATAACTATGTGAGTCCTCAGACCTGATTCCAGTCCAAGCCCTCAGTCCAGTCTGGGGTTTCCTTTGGCCCTGGTCCTATCTCACTCTGCACCAGTGCTACACACACTGTCAGAGGCCAAGAATGTACAGTATGTCCTGAAAGACTAAAGCAGGACTGAACCAGGACTGAACCAGGACTGAACCAGGACTGAACCAGGACTGGATGAGTACTGAACCAGGAATTAACCAGGAATTAACCAGGACTAAAGTAGGATGTCATTGGGGACTAAACCAGGACTGGACCAGGACTGGACCAGGACTAGACCAGGACTGAACCAGGACTGATCCAGGACTGGACGAGGACTGAACCAGGGCTTAAACACGACTAAAGCAGGATCTCATTGGGGACAAAACCAGGACTGAACCAGTACTGAACTAAGACTGGATCAGGACTGGACCGGGACGGAACCGGGACTGAACCAGAACTGAACCCGGACTGGACCAGGACTGAATCAGAACTGAATCAGAACTGGACCAGGACTGGACCAGGATTAGACCAGGACTGGACCAAGACTGGACCAGGACTATTTAGAACTAAACCAGGACTAAAGTGGGCCTAAACCAGGGCTAAACCAGGACTTACCGAGGACTAAAGCAGGACTGGACGAAGACTTGACCAGGGCTGGTCCAGGACTAAAGTGGGATTGAATCAAGCCTAAATCAGCACTAAAGAAGGACTAAATCAGGGTTAAAGCAGTGCTAAAATAGGACTAAAGCAGGACTAAATCTGGATTAAAGCAGGACTGAACCAGTATTAAACCAAGACTAAACTAGGGCTGAAACAGGTCTAAATCAGGACTAAAGCTGGACTGAGCAGGATCAGGCTTAAAGTGGGCCAAAGTTCAGTCTCTTCTGTACTGTACATGTGTGTTAGAATCTGCATATGTCTCCAGCCAAATGCAGTGATGTAAAACTCCATGTGGTTTGAATTTGTACTCAGAGTGGCTCCTCTTTGGTCCTCTGAAACCAGATCTGAACCAGGATTGAACTAGGACTAAACCGGGACTGAACCAGGACTGAGCCTGGACTGAGCCAGGACTAAAACAGGACTGAACCAGGACTGAGCTAGAACTGAAACCAGAAAGAAACAGGTCTGAAACAGGACTGAAACCGGACTGAAACAGGACTGAAACAGGACTGAATTGGGACTGAACCAGGTCTGAATGCACTGGCGAGAAAACTAGGAGATCCTTTTTTTACTGGACTAACTCCATGGTGTCATTTCCTCTTTAAAAACAAAACACAACACACAAAACTCACTGTTCCACCTTGTGACATCATCAGGGGTCATCCAGAAGAACTCCTCTAGGCATTTAATGTCATTCTGCTCAAACCGCCTTCACTGCAGATTAAAAACTTATTAACTTATTTAACTAATTTGAACTGCTTCCCTCCTCAGTGTGACCAGCTGGAGTCTGGTCACCTCCTGCTGGTTAAAAAGTCTAGGCTCAGTGCAAGTCTGAGTTTGGCTCTATATTTAAACTTAGAGGAGGATCCAGATGTTTCCTCACACAGGAAGTGACTGTGCCCTTAGCATTAGCATTTCCCCTGTTTACTTCCTGTTAGCATGTCCTGGGTTAGCCTAGTGTCGTTGCTCTGGGGCTTGTTCTTTCTGGCAGAACCTGAACATTAATAATAATAATAATAGTGACATAAATATAAAGAATGATTATGGCAATTTTCTAGATGTTCTTGTTTTACATTTTCTTTTCACTTCTCACTAGGGTTGCCAAAATGATCGAATGTCAGATACTAATCAATACTAAAACTAGTATGAAAACTAGATACTCAGTTGAGTTAGTATTGATAGTAAAAATGTCCCATTCACACTACAGAAATGAACATTTCTTGAATAGCTTTAGAATGATTTCGAGCTGTTTCAGAACAAGTATAACCCTGTGCTCAGACTGCATGCAGTGCAGCTCCGGTCCAGTAGCCGCAAGTATTCTATGTATTTAAAACTAGCGAGAGAAGCTCAGACCACATGACGTGCAGTCCAGTGGTGCTGGCAGAGGTGCCACAGCACTCCGGATTAATTTGGTTGGGAGTCTATTTTTGCCGGATGCTGGAGCAGACCACAGTCATCCGTAGTCAACCGCAGCCAACTGCACCGGACTGCAGCCAACCGTAGCCGACCGCAGTCATTAGCAGCAGACCGCACCACACCACAGCCAACCGCAGCTGACCATAGCCTACCGCAGCTGACCACAGCCTATCGCAGCTGACCGTAACTGACTGCAGCTGACCAAGGCCTGCCGCAGTTGACCGCAGCTGGTCACAGTTATCATCTGAACAAGTGGTCTCCCCTGTGCAGCTTCAAAGGCGGTAACACACCAGCACAACAGAGCTCAGTTTTCGTGTGAGTATCACACAGCTAAAAAACTGTTCCAACACTGCAGGCACAGCTGGGCTGGAAGCAGTCGGAGAGAGGTGTAAAACCACATAGACTAATATATGGCCATGGACCAATATGGAACCTCATACTTCTTATGTAGAGACCTGTATTTGTTTTATACTGTATTGCTGTGATGTGTCTGCTCAGCTGATTTAAACAGATTTTGGTGCTGTCTTCTTACGTGGAGCAGTAGGACGACAGAGTTAGACTTCTTCAGAACTATATCCCAGGGTTGAGAGCTGGTATGTCCCATCATCCCGATTTACAGTCTGGTGGGCGCGTTTCCAGATCTTGATGGTTTTCCTGATCCATGAGTTGGTCTTCCCTGTTGCAGTAGTCTGATTTTTAGAACTTCATTCAATTCAATACAATTAATTTTTGAAAAGCCCAAAATCACAATAGCAGTTGCCTTTTAGGGCTGGACAAGATGATTGATTTAACCAATTGAAAGTTGGAAAATCAACAATGAATGAAAAAGACATTGGTCAGTAACAGACAGGAAAAAGAGAAACCTCGAGAACCACAGTGAAGGAGAGATCCACTCCCATGGGCGGGCATGCTTAAGCTGTTCTTGGTGGGCTTGTTTCTTTAGTGGCTTGGGTGCATGTTTTGATTTTTTTCCTTTTACATTCCGTTTTATGTTCTTTTTTCTGTTTATTAAGGGCTCAGCCTGTTTCGCCTTTGTATGACTTGTTGTGATGACAAGCAAGGTATTTTATGTGCTATATTGCATTGTAGTCTTGATCTGCTTTGTCCTTGGGGTGCACTAGTAACTGTCGTCATTTTGTGTGAGGTGTGATTGAAGTACTGACGTTCTGTTTGTTCATGGCCAGTTGTACTTTTTCCATTATGCTTCTGACGTATGGGAGTGTAACCATGGCCCTGTTTTGCTTATCTGAGATCTTGTGTGTGTCTTTTTGCTTTTTTCCCTGGTTTGCTGAGTAAATATCCTATGGCCCATTTTGGATATTTACAGTTTTTCTGTGCTCCTCCTCCTACTTTCTGTCTTCTTCTTGTGTCTGGTTTTGGTCCGGTCAAAAAGTCTTCTTACTACTGAAAGTTTGTGTGCAGTGCGGTGCTTGGATGTCCAGAGGAGGTACTGATCGATGTGAGTAGGTTTCCAGTATATTTTTATATTTTTTCTGCCATGGGAGTTTTTTAGTGAAATCCAAAAGTTAAATCTCTCAACTGGACGTTTGGCTGCTCATCCAAGCCGCTTCTTCAGTTCTGGTCAGATTGCTGGTGGACACTGCCTTATATCTATCTGAAGGGAGGAGCTAACTACAGTGAACATACAGTTTCTGTATGTAGGCTAGGGTAGCTAATGGGAATGAGGGCCGTAGACATCATCTCTCCCACATCTATAACTCCATCATCAGACCCAAAGCAAACAAAGGAAACAAAGAGAACATTAGAGCTTGCTAGGAGGCCAATAGGCATGTTAAGCATCCATTGAGAGTTGCATGAATATGCTAATTATGACTCAGACACAGTGCACACTTAGTGTAGCACAATAGACCTAACCTACATACAGAAACTGTAAACGGCAGCTGTTTACAGTTTCAGTGTAGTTAGCTCCTCCCTTCAGACAGATATAAGGCCGTGTCCACTAGCAATCTGACCAGAACTGAAGAAGAGACTGGGATGATGATGAAATTTACTTTTGGCTTTTACTATGGATCAGATCTCGGATGACTGAGGGATTACACAGACATGGGAGTTTGTGTAAATAATGAGACCACATTATGTTAAATAAATATTTCTTCTTTTTTTGCATTCTGACTGTGATAGAAATTTAAGAATATTCATGTTGTGTCTTTAAATGCATTTGATCACATGAGTGAGATCACATCAGTCTGTCAGACCCAGACTAGACATTAACATGTGTGAAGACTCTGTTTTCATCCTACAGGAAACTCGTTGTTCTACCTGTCTAAGTATAAAGCTCCATTATCTTATGGGTGTGAAACAAAAGTCACTCTGCTTTGAAATGTATGTAGCATTGTCATTCTGGCTTAAATAGTCAGGGCTCAGCTGCTCAAAAGACTGAGACTGGGGGTAGATGGGAACTTGGATGGAGACTGGTGAGACGCGAAAGGCTGCCAGTCTGTGGCCAGAGCAGGCCTAGGCCCTGTCCTGTCTGCATCTGCTGTAACAAACAATAAACCTTTTTTTTCTGTATTTCAAAACTCACTGAGCTTCGCAAATGGATTACTTTTCATCTAGAATTGTAATTTTTCTGCAGCACTGACCTTTTTCAGTTCTTGTCCCAGTTGTTTGGCAGTGTTTGTGGGGTCCGAGAAGTGGCTTAAAGGTTTGTTTATTTGTGCTGTAGATTCTTGGTGTTATACAGTATGTAGGAACGAGGTGAGTCTCTGTTTATTTTTGCTTCATTATAATGTCTTGAGTAGTGACTTAAGGGAGTTGTTCTTGTCTTCTGTGGGGTACTTTTTAATAATTCATATGTTTGCGTGTTTTGTGACAAGGTGTCCATTTGTTTTTCATTTTGCTCCTTGTCCATACTGACAGTCGATCCTCATTATCACGTTTTTATCTTTGGCTGCTTCCTCCCTCATCGTGTTTCCAGGTGGTAACTATTTCATTCCATAATCCAGACTTTTCTCCTTGATCTTCTATTGACTTACAGTTCTGTTGCAGATATATACACATTTGGACAAAATTGTTGGTACCCTTCGGTTAATGAAAGAAACGCTCACAATGGTCACAGAAATAACTTGAATCTGACAAAAGCAATAATAAATACAAATTCTATGAAATTTAACCAATGAAAGTCAAATTGCTTTTTACCCATGCTTCAACAGAATTATTTAAAAAAAATAAACTCATGAAACGGGTCTGGGCAAAACTTATAGTACCCCTTGAAAAGATTGAAAATAATGTGACCAAAGGGACATGTTAATCCAAGGTGTGTCCACTAATTAGCATGACAGGTGTCTACAATCTTGTAATCAGTCAGTGGGCCTATATATAGGGGTACAGGTGGTGTGTACCACACTCAACATGGACCAGAGGAAGCAAAGGAAAGAGTTGTCTCAGGAGATTAGAAAGAAAATTATAGACAAGCATGTTAAAAGTAAAGGCTATAAGACCATCTTCAATCAGCTTGATGTTCCTGTGACTGAAGTTGCACATATTATTCAGAAATTTAAGATCCATGGGACTGTAGCCAACCTCCGTGGACGTGGCCGCAGGAGGAAAATTGATGACAAATCAAAGAGACGGATAATACGAATGGTAACAAAAGAACCCAGAAAAACTTCTAAAGAGATTAAAGGTGAACTTAATGTTCAAGGAACATCAGTGTCAGATCGCACCATCTGTCGTTGTTTGAGCCAAAGTGGACTTAATGGGAGACGACCAAGGAGGACACCATTGTTGAAAATAAATCATCAAAAAGCTAGATTGGAATTTACCAAACTACACGTTGACAAGCCACAAAGCTTCTGGGAGAATGTCCTATGGACAGATGAGACAAAAATGGAAGTTTTTGCCAAGGCACATCAGCTCTATGTTCACAGACAGAAAAATGAAGCATATCAAGAAAAGAACACTGTCTCTACTGTGAAACATGGAGAAGGCTCTGTTATGTTCTGGGGCTGCTTTGCTACATCTGGCACAGGGTGTCTTGAATCTGTACAGGGTACAATGAAATGTTAAGACTATCAAGGGATTCTAGAGAGAAATGTGCTGCCAGTGTCAGAAAGCTTGGTCTCAGTCGCAGGTCATGGGTCTTGCAACAGGACAATGACCCAAAACACACATCAAAAACACACAAGACTGGCTAAGAAAAAAACATTGGACTATTCTAAAGTGGCCTTCTATGAGCCCTGACCTAAATACTATTGAGCATCTTTGGAAGGAGCTGAAATATGCCGTCTGGAAAAGGCACCCTTCAAACCTGAGACAATTAGAGCAGTTTGCTCACGAGGAGTGGGCCAAAATACCTGCTGAGAGGTGCAGAAGTCTCATTGACAGTTCGGAATCAGTTCATCGTTTGATTGCAGTGATTGCCTCAAAAGGTTGTGCAACAAAATATTAAGTTAAGGGTATCACTTTTGTCCAGGCCTGTTTCATGAGTTTATTTTTTTAATAATTCTGTTGAAGCATGGTTGAAAAGCAATGTCTGACTTTCATTGGTTAAATTTCATAGAATTTTTATTCATGATTACTTTTGTCAGAATCAAGTTATTTCTATGACCATTGCAAGTTTTTCTTTCATTAACCGACGGGTACCAACAATTTGTGTAATCCTCAAATGGGATTTTTTTCAGAGAGATTAGTGAGTGCCCACTCTCTGGTGGTTGCACCATCCATGGTTTAGTCGCCATTTGTTGGTTCTTGTTTGGCATGGCTTGGTCTTGGTTTGGTCCTAATTCAGTTCAGTTTTAGGCTTGGTTTGCTCCTGGTTCAGTCCTAATTCAGTCTTTTTTTACTCCTGGTTTAGTTCTGGTTTGGTTTGAGTTTAGTCCTGGTTTAGTCCTTGTTTGGTCCTGGTTTGGTCCTAGTTCTATCTTGGTTCAGTACTGATTCAGTCTTTTTTAGTACTGGTTTGGTCCTGGTTTGGTCTGAGTTTAGTCCTGGTTTGTTCCTGGCTTCGTTCTGGTTTGGTCTTAATTGGGAAATATTACATTTGAAATTTTGTCTGTATTTTCTTGTCAATCTCTTTTACTTTGTTTGCAGTGTAATGAATCCTTTCTTTGAGCAGTGAATGCCAAGCCTTTTTGACCATTCTGCGTCGGTATTGGGTTTTTGATGTCCTTGCATCTGAGGTTAAATCTCAGGTGATTTCGATATTGTGATCTCTTCTATTCCAGTTGTTCTAATACAAAGGAAATCTTTGACACAATTTTGACCATGTTTTTTTCTCAACAGGTTCATTAGCTCTTGAATATCCATTTCCACTACATTTCCACTGCATTTCCTTTACATTTCCACTACCGCTATGAAACCTACTTGGATGAGGGTTTACACAGATATAAAGTGACATGGTAATGTTAAAAAAAAAAAAAAAAAAAAAAAAATTATATATATATAAGATAGCACAACCATTTAATGTTGAAAATTGCATTCTACTGTCTAAAGAATGAAAGAATGTCTTCACCGTGTCACCGTGGTATCAGTAGTGAGTCTTGCAACATCGCGTGGCGGTTGGGGACAATACCACTGGACTGGCAGACCGGGGTGGTGGTCCCTCTGTGTAAGAAGGGGGACCGGAGGGTGTTTTCCAATTAGAGGAATCACACTCCTCAGCCTCCCTGGTAAGGTCTATTCCAATGTATTGGAGAGGAGAATCTGACCAGTATTCAGATTTCAGGATGAGGGTTCATGAGGAGCAGTGTGGTTTTCATCCCGGTCGCAGAACACTGGACCAGCTCTATACTCTCCATTGGATGCTCAAGGGCTCAAGGGAGTTTGCCCAACCAGTCCACATGTGGGTCTGTAGATGGTGCATGTTGGACTCCGCCAGGGCGCAATCACAACACAATCAGCATGCATCCTGTGCCTCCTATTGGGTTTGTCAAGTTGCTATGTACAGTTTTATATCATGTTTTGTATATTTATGGAGTATTGTCGTGTGGGAATATGGGCTTGTGGGCAGAGACATGTACATTCTTGTACTGTTAACTGTAAGGAAGGTTTGAATAGGGCCCAGGAGAGATCGCTCGATTACTCAAACATGCATGAACGGCATCTAAAACCTCTTCAGACATGTTGTTGATGAGGGAACAACGTCATAACATGATAGAAAGCTCCAAAAAGTGTATTTTACAGAAGTTAATGTCCCTCTCCTCTGTTTGCTCTGTGACATCACATAATTTATTTTCACTTTCTCAAATGTCAAAATGAATTTGTCCAAACAGATATCTCTCCTCCTCTCCTTCTCCTCCCTCCCCTTCTCCCCCATCTCTCGTCTCCTTTTGTCTTCTCCTCTTTCTCCTCCTCTCTCCTCTCTTTTCCTCTACCTCCCTTCTCTCCCTTATCTCTTTCCCCCTCTCTCTCCTCCTCTCCCCCTCTCTATCTTCTCTCTGTTGCTGACACATTTCACAGATGTTTTCTCATTCTTTGGTTGAGGTGCAGATTTCTTGACGTCATCCTGAGTTTGATGGATCACAAAGTCCAAACCTAACTCAGACCTCTCATCTGAGACCCAAGACCTGGTCTTGTCCTGGCTCAGTCCTGGTTTGGTTATGGTTTGTCCTACTGTAGTTCAGTCATGGTTTAGTTCTGGTTTTATTCTGGTTTGGTCCTGGCTCAGTCTTGGTTTGGTCCTAGTTCAATCCAGTTTTAGTTTTGGTTTAGTCCTGGTTTGGTCCTGGTTTAGTCCTGGTTTTGTTCTGGTTTGGTCCTGGTTTTGTCTTAGTTTGATCCTGGTTTGGTTCTGGTTTGGTCCTGGTTTGGTCCTGGCTTAGTCCTGGTTTGGTCCTAGTTCAATCCAGTTTTAGTTTTGGTTTAGTCCTGGTTTACTCCTGGTTTGGTCCTGGTTTTGTTCTGGTTTAGTCCTGGTTTAGTCTTGGTTTGGTCATAGCTTAGTCCTGGTTTTGTTCTGGTTTGGTCCAGGTTCTCATCTGGAGAGGTTTGTGTTACTGGGATGTGATGAGATGAGTTTTGTTTTGGTGAGTCAAAGGTCACATGAAGTTAGAGGCAAAAGAAGAGCCAGATTTACACCTGACATGGGGCAAAATTACATTATTATCATTAAAATGACTCGAGCTTCAATGTGAGAAGTGAGTGCTCTTTGATTTTCTATTTTCCTGTTGATTTTATTTTAACAGTCTTGTTCAACCCTAAGAGGCGACTGCTGCTCTGATTTTGGGCTTTAAAAACTTTTGTTGAGTTGAATAGTCACTTACAGCTTCTGGATGTCTTGGTCCTGGTTTAGTCCTGGTTTAGTACTAGTTCAGCCCTGGGTCAGTTCTGTTTTGATCCTGGTTCAGTCCAGTTTTAGTCCTGGCTTGGTCCTGGTTCAATTCTGGTTTAGTCCTGGTTCAGTCCTGGTTCAGTTCTGGTTCGGTCCTGGTTTAGTCCTAGTTCAGTCCTGGTTCAGGGTCCAGTGATGTAGTAGTCATGGAAACCTGTCTGCAGCTGTGTCCTCTCTGATGTGACAGGTCCACCACAAATTAGATTAACCACATGAAGTCTGTGCAGAGACACACACATGCGCACAGACTCGTACACACACACACGCACACACACATATACGTGCACACACAAATGCAAAGCTCAGGTCTCAGGAGGGGCAGTGAGTGTCAAGACATCTTTTCTATTAGTGACAAGGTCCATTCTCCCGCTATACTTCTCAAACCAAACCACAAGATCTGGGAGAGCATCTGACTCACCATAATATCTGAAGATTAACTAAAAACATTTGACTAGCCCCAATCTCAGTCTAACACAGTGGTTCTCAAATAGTGGGGCGTGAGATACCGGGGGGCCGCGTATGACTCCGCGTATGACACTGTAGTACTGTACGCAGCGGGCACACAGCAAAGAGCAGGAGGGAGCGAATAAGATCGTGACACAGGGCAGTGAACAAGAAACACTTTTGCTAAAGAGACACTATGGAAAACATTTTAAAAGGGATGAAAAGAAAGGCGGAGATAGACGGAGGTAAAGTCACACGAAAAGTAAGACGAGGAAGTCTGAAGTCTGAAGCGTATTTAGCACTTGGCTTCACCGTGACTCCGGTGGGACACGTGGACAGACCGGTGTCTGCTGTGGCAGCGGACAGTATGAAGCCAAATAAGTTAAAGCGCCACCTCATTACACCTCAATCACGCTGATAAAGCGCTGGAGTTTTTTCAGCATAAACGTGCCAAATATTGCCAACTATCATCCGCTTTGTAAATGTCACTTAAAGCAGCAAGCACTGAGCATCATATAAGGTGGTGTACCAAATTGCTAAATTACTTGTTTTAATTTGATATTAATTTAATTTGAATGTATTATTTTGATATTTATTTAATTAATTTATTCATTTGATGTTTATTTAATTTTATTTTTTTATTTGATATGTAATTAAATTTCATTATATAATTTCATTTCTTTTATTTTTTCGGGGGGGGGGGGGGGGGGGGGGGGCGCGAAATTTTTTCTTCTTTATAGGGGGGGCAATTGAGTAGCACTGGTCTAACACTACAGGGATACAGGAGGATGGACGAGTATCTATCCAGCTACACCACAACATCTGCAAATGAACAGACTTTTATCAGCAAATTCCTTTACCTGGAGATGAGTGTGCACATGGACAGGAGCGTGCACAAGGTCATGAGCGTGCACAAGGAGCATGCAAGAGGAGCGTGCACAAGGCTGACACACAGGCAGATCTGATTGCATTATGGATATTTATGGAAACAGAGCTGTCAGGAAATCATCAAATGACTGACTGGGATTACAGGAGACCCTGGTTTAGTCCTGGTTTAGTCCTGGTTTAGTCCTGGTTTACTCCTGCTGTAGTCCTGGTTTAGTCTTGGTTTAGTCCTGGTTTGGTCCTGGTTTAGTCCTAGTTTAGTACTGTTTTAGTCCCTGTCCAGACCTGGTTTAGTTCTGCTTTAGTCCTGGTTTAGTCCCTGTTCAGACCTAGTTTAGTCCTGGTTTAGTCTTGGTTTAGTCTTGGTTTAGTCCTGGTTTGGTACTGGTTTAGTCCTGGTTTAGTCCTGGTTTAGTCCTGGTTTAGTCCTAGTGTAGTCCTGATTTAGTCCTGGTGTAGTCCTGGTGTAGTCCTGGTTTAGTCCTGGTTTAGTCCTGGTTTAGTACTGGCGTAGTCCTTGTTTTGTCCCTGTTCAAACCTGGTTTAGACTCGGTTTAGTCTTGGTGTAGTCCTGGTTTACTCCTGGTTTGATCCTGGTTTAGTCCTAGTTTAGTACTGTTTTAGTCCCTGTCCAGACCTGGTTTAGTTCTGCTTTAGTCCTGGTTTAGTGCTGCTTTAGTCCTAGTTTAGTCCTAGTTTAGTACTGCTTTAGTCCTGGTTTAGTCCCTGTTCAGACCTAGTTTAGTCCTGGTTTAGTCTTGGTTTAGTCTTGGTTTAGTCCTGGTTTGGTACTGGTTTAGTCCTGGTTTAGTACTACTTTAGTCCTGCTTTAGTCCTGGTTTAGTCCTGGTTTAGACCTGGTTTAGTACTGCTTTAGTCCTGCTTTAGTCCTGGTTTAGTCCTGGTTTAGATATGTAGCTACTGTTTGCTCTCTCTCTCTCTCTCTCTCTTTCTCTCTCTCTCTCTCTCTCTCGCTCTCTCTGTTTACCCAGTGCTCTCTCGTCCATTAGCTCACAGTGCTAATGCATTAACAGAGGAAGTGTGTTCATTAAACACAAGAGAAAACTCTTCAGATTATATCTGCTCTCACAGCCATTCAGTACAGGTTTAGTTGAGGTTTAGCCCTGTTTTAGTCCTGGTTCAGTCCAAAACCTGGATTAGTCTTGGTTTAGTCCTGATTTAGTTTTGGTTTAGTCCTAATTAAGTCCAGGTTTAGTCCTGGTTTAGTCTTGTTTTAGTCCTGGCTTAGTCCTTGTGTAGACCTGGTTCAGTCCTGGTTCAGTCCTTGTGTAGACCTGGTTTAGTCCTCGTTCAGTCCTTGTGTAGACTTGGTTTAATCCTGGTTTAGTCCTGGTTTAGTCCTGGTTTTGTCCTGGTTAAGTTCAGGTTTAGTCCTGGTTTATTCCTGATTCAGTCCTGCTTTAATCCTGGTTACGTCCTGGTTTAGTACAGGTTTAGTACTGGTTTAGTACTGGGTTAGTTCTGGTTAAGTCCTGGATTAGTCCTAGTTTAGTCCTGGTTTGGGCCTTGTGTAGACCTGGTTCATTATTGGTGTAAACCTGGTTTAGTCCTGGTTTAGTCCTGGCTTAGTCCTGGTTTAGTCCGGGTTTATTCTTGGTTTGATCCTGGTTAAATCCTGGTTTAGTCCTGGTTAAGTCCTGGATTAGTCCTGGTATAGTCCTGGTTTGGGCCTTGTGTAGACCTGGTTCAGTCTTGGTATAAACCTAGATTAGTCCTGGTTTAGTCCTGGTTTGGGCCTTGTGTAGACCTGGTTCAGTCTTGGTGTAAACCTGGTTTAACCTGGTTTAGTCCAGGTTTAGTCCAGGTTTATTACTGGTTTATTCCTAGTTAAGTCCTGGTTCAATCCTGCTTCAGTCTTTGTTTAGTCCTGGTTTGGGCCTTGTGTAGACCTGGTTCAGTCTTGGTGTAAACCTGGTTTGGGCCTTGTGTAGTCCTGGTTCAGTCTTGGTGTAAACCTGGTTTAGTCCTGGTTCAGATTCCAGAGGAAATGTCACAGGAAGCAGATCAGATCTGAGTTCGTCCGGTCTGGACTTATCTAAACTCACTCCTCCAGCTCCACTTAAAGGAGCAGTAGCAAAGCAATCCTCCTGTGTGTCAGATGCCCTCCTGTACTCCTGTATCCCTGTGTGCCAGATGCCCTCCCACCTTCCTGTATGGGAAAAGATGTGTGTGATTTGTGGTTTACTGCACTTATGAAAGTTGAGATTGCACCCCCTGCTGGCGTGTACATCATTTGTGTGGAGTTGGCCCCACCTTCCTCACTTAGACCTTTCAGATAAACCTTTCTTAAGGATTATTGTTCTCTCTCATCCTCCTCCTCTCCTCCTCTCATCCTGCTCCTCTCCTTCTCCTCTCCTCCTCCTCTCTTCTTCCTCTCATCCTGCCCCTCTCCTCCTCCTCTTATCCTGCTCCTCTCCTCGTCCTCTCATCCTGGCCCTCTCCTCCTCCTCCTCCTCCTCTCATCCTCCTCTCATCCTGCTCCTCTCTTCTTGCTCTTATTGTTGCAACATAGAAACTCCCATTATGGATTTTTTTTTTTTTTTCACTAGACAGCAGATGTGAAGCCTATAATACTTATATGCTATGTACCTTTTCAGGGTGGGGGTCCTTCAACTGCTTGTCTCCATGGAGATGCTATTGCTTTGCCTGCAATGTTCCACATTATGGCATTAAAATAGATACATTAGTCAAAAATTGCACTTTTCTTTCTCATTTACCCGCAGAGTGACTCATGCATGTTAGAGAAACCTTTATTCTCCTGGATTCAAGACATCCTTGCTCAGTAAATCCCTGCTTTCCCCAACCCCCCAGATACGCCCACTGCGACACACTTAGTTTTCAGATTTTATTTTTCTTAATCTAAAAAAAAGAAAGTTCTGTCTGCTCCCTTGACCTTTATCCATAGGTGGCGCCGTCAGCATGGTCCAGCAGAGCTTTGTTGTGGTGACATACCATAAAGGGCAGGTGAGAATCAGTTGAATCAGACCAATCAGTTTTCTAACAGAAAGTAGCAGACTTGTTTCCTTTGTTAAGTGATTTTAGATGAATATTGTGATTTAAAATGTTATGACATAATGATCCATGAGTGTCAGAGATTATAACCATAAACAATAGATTTGATTTATTTTTATGGAGTATCAACTGCTAACACACAACATATTTAGATCGCCATGTTACTTACTTATTGTTTTGAAAATGCTGCATTAACAGAAAACAATGTATTAACATGTTTCATAGGTTTCACTTTCATTTTTGACACTCTGAGTCTCCCCTTCCTTTGCTCCTTATATTAAGTCACTCCCTTTCACCATCACAACACACTCAGCTGCATCCTGCTAATGAAACTACTGCACATCACATCAGGTTTGTCCAGCTGCTGTACAGTTTTGTATCATGTTTTTGTATATTTATGAAGAATTGTCGTGTGGGAGCATGGGTGACGTAGGCTTGCGAGCAGAACCTCGTACAGGCTTGTACTGCTAACTGTAAGAGGTTCAAATAAGACCCAGGAGAGATGGCTAAAATACTCAAACATGCATGGATGACATATACAACCTCTTCAGGCATGTTTTTAATGAGGAAACAGCATCATAACACGGTAGAAGGCTCCAAAAGAAATGGGTGTAGCATAATATATCTTTTGTTCACATTGTCCAATAGAGCACTGAGCTTTATCAAATCACACTTTCTGAATGAGAGAAAAGGCACATATGGGTGAGCTTTATCAGAGAACATTCAGATGCCTTGGTCTGGTTATTGTAGTGTGCTGTGTGTTCTGTCTGTTTGTTCTGTTTACGCTCAAGTGTGACCTGAACCTGGATTTATGAATGAACTCTCCACCCAACAGGTTAATGATGGTAATTATGTCCTCCGCTCGGCAACACGCTATTGCTACCACCTAATTGGACGAGAGCTCACATCAACATTCATCAGCCACTCATAATGCAGTCATTATGTAAACAAGAGGACTGAAGCGGGACTAAAACAGGACTGAAACAGGACTAATACTGGACTAAAGCAGGACTTATACAGGACTAAAGCAGGACTGACGCAGGACTAAAGCAGGACTGAAACAGGACTAAAGCAGGACTGAAGCAGGACTTATATAGGACTAATACATGACTAAAGCAGAACTGAAACAGGACTAATACAGGACTAAAGCAGAACTGAAACAGGACTAAAGCAGGACTAAAGCAGGACTTATACAGGACTAAACCAGGACTGAAACAGGAGTAAAGCAGGACTGAAACAGGACTAAAGCAGGGCTGAAGTAAGACTAAAGCAGGACTGAAGCCGGACTTATACAGGACTAATACAGGACTAAACCAGAACTGAAACAGAAGTAGCCTCCTAAGACCTGGCTGCTACATATCTCGTTTTCTAGCCAGCAATACAAACTTTTTTTCTCTACAAGGTTCTGGTGTCCACCTATGAGGTAATTATACTGCCACTTGAAGGTAACAGAAGAGTATATCACATTGTAGTTTAGATTCCAGATGGACTTTTTTAAAGGCATATGTCTGCATCAAATGAGGACTGAAGCAGGACTAAATCAGGACTAAATCAGGACCAAACCAGGTCTGAACTACAACTAAACCAGGACTGAACCAGGACTAAAACAGGACTGAACCAGTACCAAACCAAGACTACATCAGGATTAAAGCAGGAGTGAACCAGGACCAAAACAGAAATGAACCAGGTCTTAATCAGCACTTAACTCCTGAACTACTGTGGCGTTCATAAACCCTTAAATTGCTAGCTTGATTCCAGCTCTGATCATGTTGTTGTGGTATCCTCGGAAAAGACACTTGTGGTTGTATTGCACTGCTATAAAAGCCTAATGCTGTATTGTTTATTCATGGTTATTGTTCAAATGTGACATTTCGAGGTGCAGCTGCGAGCTCTCATCTGATTTGATCAAGTAATCCCAGGGGGCAGGGTCATGTCACGTTTATCTGCCAGCTGATTTTTGGATATGTCATTTGGGTTATTGAGGTCATAAATATACTTTGTCCTTTAGGGCAGGGCACCGTTTCCAGGAAGTGACCTGCCTGCGGGGGTCAGAGGTCACAGATAAATCAGCCATGTGATCACTTCTGCTTTCGTACCTTAATCCCACGGGAAACAACTGCACCTTGCCACAACCAAACCACAATCACAGTTTAAACTGCTTCAGTCAGTTATCATTTCAGATATAATCCTAATGGAGACTGTTTTTAAAGATATCTCCAAACTTCTGATCCACAAATGTTGAACCTTCTCATTTGTTTGGGATTGGCTCCACAAACCTGTCATATTAATCTTATGGTTTAAAGTCCTTTCAGATGACAACACTCACGTCTTTGGCACCACTTTCTGAAGCTGCTGTGGAAAAATCATTTCAGGTTTTTTTTTATTTATACCGACAGAGAAGACACTGAACTTTGCCCCAGGTTTTGTTTCATGTGGATAGGCTCAGAAATGACAGTCATATTAACCATAAACCAGGTCAACAAATCTACAATCTGACTCAGTTAAAACTAGAATGATTCTGCAATGTTGTGATGAACAGTTTTTAGGTCATCTCCTGTCCTATGTGGGACCTAAATGTCCCTGTGTGTCAGATACCCTCACTGTGTGTCAGATGCCCTCCCTGTGTGTCAGATGCCCTCCCTGTGTCTTCATTGGGTCTTATTCTGTGTAAAAGCTGCTAACCCTGTAATTTACACCTCTACAAACATATTCTAAATGAATAAATAAGATAAGATATGCCTTTATTAGTCCCACTGTGGGGAAATTCCAGTATTGCACCGCACAGTTCAAGAACAGCAGGAAAATAAGATGCAATAAAACAAGATAATAGATAAATAGCTTAAGATCATTTAAAAATAAACTTAAAAAATAATCTAAAAATAGGCTCTAATGTAACACACTGTTTCTTAATATGTACAATAAGAGTAACAGTGCAGCATATAAACAGAATAAATCTCAGTAAAGTGACTTCAGTGGATTTACATGGTATTCAGTATTGCACATGAGTATAGTTGAATGACACGTGTTCAGTGTTAACAGTGTTCATTGTACAGTCTGACAGCAGCAGGAAGGAAAGACCTGCAAAACCTCTCCTTTACACAGCGAGGGTGAATCAGTCTGTCACTGAAGCTGTTCTCCAGGACAGACAGAGCGTCCTGCAGGGGGTGAGACTCATGGCCCAGCATAGAAATGGTGATGGTGTTGAACAGAGCCAGGTCCTTCTCCTTAGACGGGAAGAGTGGAGGCTGGTAACCTAGAGAGGCTTGGAAATGGGATAGACCGGTACCAGAACTCACTAAGGAGTTGTGGGAGTATTCAGTCCATGGCAATAATGTGCTCCAAGTAGAGGGATTGGAGGAGACAACACACGTAGTGCAGTCTCTAAGTTTTGGTTGTCCATTGGTCTGGGGGTGAAAGCCAGAAGTAAGACTCACTGATGCGCCCAAGCCCTCACAGAAGCAACGCCAAACTTGGGCTACAAATTGCACACAATATTTTGGGATTCCATGGAGTCGGAACACGTGGTTGGTTATATGGTCCACAGTCTCCTTGGCTGTCGGGAGTTTCGGTAAGGCGACAAAATGGGCTGCTTTAGAGAACCCTTCAACAATTATGAGAATGACTGTGTTACCTTGACACAGCAGAAGGCCAGTCATGAAGTCCACTGCCACATCAGACCTGGTAGCATTGGAGCAGCCCGGAAGGTGGCGAGTGGGAGGCCTTGCCCCTGGCACACATCTGGCACGCCAACACATAAGCCCTGGTGTCTTTGTCGACCGTGGGCCACCAGAAGTGACGTCTCAAGAGGGAGAGTGTGCAATTGACCCCCGGATGCAGGTGAACCGAGAGCGGTGGACAGGAACTAGAACAAATAGAGTACCAGGTGGGCCATTACCTGGATCAGGCTGGGTGCGATGAGCCTCCCGGACCAGATCCTCAATCTCCCAGCGAACAGCTGCAACCACACAGGTAGAGGGGATATGATGGGCTCCGGAGTGGTAGTAGTGTCCTCCTGGGAGAACTGGCGGCAGAGTGCATCTGGCTTGATGTTGCGGGATCCTGGGCGATACGTGAATATGAAGTTGAATCTAACGTTTAGCAGACTAAATGTAAGCTAGGTTCTTGTGATCTGTCTAAACCAGGAAAGGATGCTCTACCCCTTCCAACCAGTGGTGCCACTCTTCCAGGGTAAACTTGACTGCCCACAGTTCTTGGTCCCCCACATCATAATTGCTGTCAGCTGGTGAAAGGTGTCGAGAGAAAAAGGCACAAGGATATAGTTGATTGTGTGGTTCAAACCTTTGGGAGAAGACTGCCCCAACCCCTGTGTCTGAGGCATCCACCTCCACAATGAACTGGCGGGAGGGATCAGGCTGACTTAAGATCGGGGCAGAGGTGAATAGGGGGGTTCTGGGGACCAGCAGAACTGTCTGGAGGGAGAGGTGAATTTAGCGAGGGGAACAACAACATGGCTTAAGTCTCTGATGAAACGTCTGTAGAAGTTAGCAAGCCCAATAAATCTTTGTAGTTGTTTCCTGTTGTTGGGCATTTTTTTCTGGGTCGCCTTTCACCCTTCCACATCCCACAATAAACCCCAGAAAAATGACCTTTTTTGTGTGAAACTCACACTTCTCCGCCTTCACATATAACTTGTTCTCCAGGAGCTTCTGGAGGACCAGGCGCATGTGGTGCTGGTGTTTCAGTGGGGTCTTAGAAAAGATTGGAATATCGTCCACATACACAAACACAAAAAACGACTGAGAAAATCCCGTAGCATGTCGTTAATTAAGGCTTGGAAGACGGCTGGAGCATTGGTTAACCCGAAGGGCATCACAAGGTTCTCAAAATGTCCCAGAGGCATTTTAAATGCAGTTTTCCATTCATCCCCTTCCCTTATGCACACCAGATGATAAGCATTCCTGAGGTATAGTTTGGTGAAGATGATGTGAAGGTGGAATCAATGAGTGGCAATAGATATTTGTTTTTAATGGTGATATTATTGAGGGCCCTAAAGAACATAGTGTCTCGTTCAAGTTTGGCAAGATTATATAGATGACTGGAGGGCAAGGGAGCGCCTGGCTTTTACTGAAAACCCTGAGGTCATGATATTCGCTTAGTATGAAGGAGAGATCTGGCTTGTCCAGAGGGCAACTGGAGAGCAAGTTGGCGCCCCAGCTGGAGACAGCCAGTGTCAAAAACTCAATGGTATAATCTGCCACGGACCTGGAACCTGGAACTAGACTTAATAGGCGGAGTGAGGCTTCACCTTGAGTGTGGGTGATCGAAGACTACTTTAAACTCTCCCACAAACCCACCAAAAGTCACATGGTCTAACGCAGTGTTCAAAAATTTTGCCTCTGCCCACTGGAGTACTCTCCCCCTCAATAATCCACACATGTACTGTATTTTCACAGAGTCTGAGGTAAAACAGGCTGGACGTTGTTGAAACATGGAGGAGCATTGAAAACAGCTTTGAGCATTTCAGATTGATTGATGATTCAATGTTTTAAATCCAGTTGTCTCTTTTTGCAGTGTGGTCCAGCTCATGTTTTATTGTGTTTGTCAGTGAACTAAGCCAATTCACATAACAACATGAAAAAATAAATACGCTTTTCCACTCCCTTCTATGAAAGTGCTGCCATCTCTGTGTGTCTTGTACTTATACTTACAGACTACTGTGTGTGTGTGTGTGTGTATGCATGTGTGTCTGTGTACAGTGGTCCCTAGTTTTGATTTTGTTTCCCTCGGGTTACGTTCAAAAAATAACCCGCAATAGGTGAAAGTAGTCAGCTTTATTTTTTACAATTATTATATATGTTTTAAGGCTGTAAAACCCCTCACCACACACTTTATACACTATTCTCATGCAGGCATTAACATTTTCTCACATTTCTCTCGTTTAAACACTCTCAAAGCTCAAACCTTTGTATATTATATCCCCTTTCCTCGATCGTTTTAAATGTGTTGTTCTTGTGCCTCTGCTCCAGCTGTATCCGCAGAGGCGCCTCTCTGTGCAGAGAAACACTTAAGTCCAAAGCATTTCTGAAATTTGTTGGTGCAGAACATTTCATCGACATTGTCGGGGAGAAAACTTTGCCATTATACAGCACTTCAGAGTCACACTGCGATTGAACATTTATGTAAATTTGGCTGGACACATTCTGTACCATACAGGAGACACGGCATGTCCCTTGGCCAATCAGGATACAGAACAAAAAAAGCATGCATGAAACAGCAAGGCCACGAAAGGTGAACCATGATATAGTGAGGGACAACTGTACTTATACTGTGTGTGTCCTCAGGAGTGACCGGAACTCTGCATCTGGATGAGAACGGAGATCGAGAGACCGACTTCGCCCTGTGGGATTTGAGCGACACCAACTCCTCTGTGTATCAGGTAAAACTGCACAATGGTAAAACACACAACTCCTCCTTCTACCAGGTGAAAATACACAACTACTGTACACACAACTCATAGGCTGTATATATAAATGCACGTAGCTAACATGCTAGCTGCCACATTCCAAATAGAATCTGATCATAGGTGCGCTTCTGGGTCCATTGACTTGATTGCAGTGAGCCTTGTCATTTTGGTCTTAAAATGTTCATATTAACCCGCTCTACACAATCCTGGTATTTTTATTTAGCTATTGTGTCTATAAATTAAGATATAAGCATGAATAACTGAAAAATCAGGTGCCTCTTTCTCAGAGATTGCTCCCGCTTCCAACAAGTTTGATTGACAGCGTTGCTAAGTGCCCGCTCCCTGCTGAACCATCGGTGTTGATGGGAAGGGGCGTTACCTTCAACAACCTTGCTCCAGATTGGCGCTTTGGTTGCTATGATACTCGTGTTCAGAGTTTCAAATCATGAAATTCATGGAACTCGACTCCAAATTAGCTCCTGTAACTGCTAGCCTCGATGAGCTTCATTTGACTGGAGCCGAGCGCTGTGGGTGATGTCACACTCAGTCCACTTCTTTATACAGTCTGTGGATGAAACTGTACAACTGTAAGACACAACTACACTAACTCCTCTGTGTATCAGGTATAACTGTACAACTACACACAACTGTTAAACACACAACTTTACCAGGTGAAAATACACAACTACATACGACTAGATAAAATCACATATGCAGTGGCAAAAAAAAGGCACAATTATTTTCTGCACTGCTTGTGATTCCCCAATTTGAGCCAGTACAGTGGTCCCTTGTTTATCGTGGGGATTAAGTTCTAAAAATAACCCGCAATAGGTGGAATCCGCAGGGTAGACAGCATTATTTTTTTTTACAATTATTATATATGTTTTAAGGCTGTAAAACGCCTCACCACACACTTTATACACTTTTCTCAGTCAGGTATTAACATTTTCTCACATTTCTCTCTTGTTTAAACACTCTCAAACTTTCGTATATTATATCCCCCTTCCTTAATGATCGCTTTAAATGTGTTGTTCACTTGCTTCTGCTCCAGTGGTATCCCCAGAGGCGCCTCTCTGTGTAGAGAAACACTTAAGTCCAAAGTGTTTCTGAAATTTGTCAGTGCAGAATATTTCATCCACATTGTGGGTTTTGTCGGGGAGAAAACTTGCAAACATACAGCACTTCAGAGTCACACTGTGATCGAACAATCAGGACATAGAACACAATGCACGTTCATACATTGTAAAAAAAAAAGCATGCAAATTAACATAAAACAAATCCCCACAAAACAGCAAGACCGTGAAAGGTCCACTGGGACTACTGTACCAGATTTTACATCTTTAGCAAACAGTAGGGAACTTTCTTTATAAACTCTATTTAAATTAAATGAATAGTGAACTAAGGGTAGATTCACAAGTTCACAAGCTTGGCATTTGTTTGAGCTCAGTTTAGTTCTGATGTAGACTTGGTTTGGTCCTGGTCTAGTCAAGGTTTAATTCCTGGTTTAGTGACAGATTAGTCCCAGTTTTGATGCGGTGGCCAAGGGTGAACATATCTTTAGGCTCCAATTAACAGATAAAGTTTAACTGTTTCTGTCCCCAGATCGTGATGGTCTTCACTGGGTCAGACGAGTCTCTGGCTCTTGTCCCAGGAACTCAGCTGCACTGGCTCTCAGGGGCCCCCCCACGAGATGTCCCCCTGTGTGGATTTAAGAATGACAACCCCCTCTGCCTAGCCAGTGAGAACCAGGACTAAACCAGGACTAAACCAGGACTAAACCAGGTCTAAACCAGGTCTAAATCAGGACAAACCAGGTCTGAAGCAGAACTAAACCAGGACTAAACCAGGACTAAACCAGGACTAAACCAGGACTAAACCAGGACTAAACCAGGACTAAACAGGGACAGAACCAGGACTAAACCAGGACTAAACCAGGACTAAACCAGGACTTAAACCAGGACTAAACCAGGACTAAACCAGGACTGAAGCAGGACTTAAACCAGGACTAAACCAGGACTAAACCAGGACTTAAACTAGGACTAAACCAGGCTTGAACCAGGATTGAAGCAGGACTAAACCAGGACTAAACCAGGACTGAAGCAGGACTAAACCAGGACTTAAACTAGGACTAAACCAGGATTGAACTAGGATTGAAGCAGGACTAAACCAGAACTAAACCAGGACTAAACCAGGACTAAACCAGGACTAAACCAGGACTAAACCAGGACTGAGGCAGGACCAAAAGCAGGACTAAGCCAGGACTTTATAATCTTGTCTCTCTTTATCCTCAGAGACGATCACGATCCATCAACTTGTGTCTATCATCCTCTTCTTCATCTTCACCATGGTCCTCACCGTCACAGTCTTCATCTACAGGTACAAGCCCCGCTCCATACACAAGTCCCACCCTCTTAAAAACAAACCCTGCCCACTTAAAACAAGCCCCGCACACTCACACACCTTTACACCTGCACATCTGTAGTTCTATTTCGTCCCTTCTGACCGCCATTCGACTTGTAGACGGTCATGCTAGCCATTTGGGTCTGTGTGTGAATATGGACAAGAGCAATCTGGTCCTGACCCAGGACACTGTTTTTTATGGATGGCCTTAAAACACTGTCACCCTGGTTGCTTTCCCTTCGGGAAAGGCCCTGCCGTTCCTGTGATATCTCCAGCTTCTGGGCAGGTTGGTAGCAGCCAACAGTGTAGTTTCATTGGGGCTGTTTTCACTTTGCATATGTAGCTGAACACCTTACAGCTGGACCCAACTCAGTTCGCACACAGACACAAGAGGCTATGTCTCCCCAGTGTCTGCACTCCCTGTCTCAGCGGAGAGACAGACGTTGGATCCTATAGGGCGTCCCACTGGGGCCTCTACCTTCATGGTTGGAAGTGGTGTATATGGATGCATCCTCCATGGGTTGAGGTGTAAAATGGCAAGGTTGGGTGATACAGAGGACATGGACCTTGAGTTTGATTGGGGAACATGTAAATATGCTGGAGTTAAGGGCTGTGTACTTGGCACTGCACCATTTTCTGTCGAACTTGCTAGGCAGGAATTTGCTTGTACGTTCGGACAGCAGGTCAGTGGTTTACCATATAAATCACATGGGGGGGGGGGGGACCAGGGACCAGATCGGTGAATCTCACACGGAGAATATGGCAGTTTCTCATGGGGGCGTCTGTCCATTTTGCAAGACTGCAGGCAGCCTATCTAACGGTGGTAGGTTTCCTCTCTTGCTAGACTCTCTTGCCAGGGGAATAAAAGCTTCACCCAGAGGTGGTCTGCACCATCTGGAGGGTCTTTGGCAGGGCCGAAGTGGATCTATTTGCTTCGCGGGAAGCAACCCATTGCCCTCTCTGGTTCTCTCTGAGGGACAACACCAGCTTGCTGGGTCAGGATGCACTGGCTCACGACTGGCATCACATTCTCCTTTATGCCTTTCCTCCTTTTCCCATGATTTATCAAACAGACCTAAGAGTTTTGCAGGAGGGACACAAACTTCTGCTGGTTGCTCCATTCTGGCCAGCAAGGATCTGGTTCTCGCTTCTGCACAGACTCTGTTGCAGTTTGAAGAATGGTGCAGCAGACGTGGACAAGATGCGGTGCGCTGTTCAGTCTCTGCCATCTTGGAATTTTTACAGGAACTTTTGGATCGTGGTCATAACACCTTCAAAGACCTCCTCTTTACTTTAGCCTCTACAAATATTTTATCCAAAATGGCTGCTGTGAAAATGTCTTTATTTACATTATGACTCTTTAAAACATATTTAAAACATATGATCCAGCTGAGTATCGACCAATCAGTGGAGATGTAGTTTGAGGGGTTCACACAGGTGCCACAGGAGGGCAGCCACAGTGTCTGTACTGGCCTCACATCCTTTACCTTCAGACCAAAACAATCAGACCTGATTTATATTGAAATCCATCTTATGTTTTAGTCATGAGATGCGTTTATAATGGAAATCAATGGGAATATGTTTTTTGCACATAAACCTCTCCCATTCACTTTGAACATGCAAGATTTTTCCACCTTGTATTATTGACATAAACTAGGCTTTAAATGTAGCTCAAGTTTTTCACTTCACTCTTTTAATTTTAAGAATACGTCATTTTTCTACTTTGTTGTACTTGTTGTTTATTGTTTACTCTGAGTGTACTTACGGAGAAATATGGTCTTATATATTAAAAAATATGCAATGTATATAAAACACTTGCACATATATGTGTAGATTAGATATATCCGCATATATCAATATATGTGGATTTTATGGCCATTCAAAAAATGGGGACCCTCGAGGAGTTTTTTTTACATAAGCCTCTCCTATTCAGAACACAGTGATGCACCAAATTGTTTTTCACCATGAATTATTGGCATATACTAGACTCAAATAAATTCTGATCAAATTTCCCTCCTCACTCTTAATTGTGAAAATATTACAGGTTATTATTCTTTTTTATGATTCACTTTGGGTAGACTTATGGAAAAAGGGTCTTATAACCTAACAAGTATGCATCAAATATATAAAGTCTGCACACGCGTGAGTAGAGTAGAAGTAGATATAGAGATCTGAGTTTTGTAAGTAGCAAATAATGTTAATATTAATGTGGATTTTATGGCCATTTGAAAATGGGGACTCTCGAGGGTCCCCAAGGGAGTAAACATACCCTTTTGTTCTTGCTTTTGGACTGAACATGTGAAATCAAAAATCATGGTGTTATTTTAAAATTTGTGACTGACCTCAACACAGCCACAAACTGATGTTTGAAAAAAAAAACTAAAAAACAAAGTTGCTCAAAAGGACCCTCAAGGGTCCCAGCTGACAATATATCAGCTGGGACCCTTGAGGTTGATATAATCAACAATATCAAAAATCATGAAATCAGAGTTAATTATGAAACAAGTTTACATGTTTATTCATATGGGCAGGTATATTCCACTAAGAGAAGGAGCAAGTTAGAGTTCGTCCCACACTATATTCAGATATGATTATGTTTCTTCATATGTATGATCATCTGTACATGTACGTTACAGGAGAATGAAGCTGGAAAAGGAGCTGGTGGCTCAGCTGTGGAGGATTCACTGGGAGGATATCCACATGAGTAACCTGGCCAAAGTCCTGAGGAGTGGCAGCCGCATCACCCTCTCTCTGGTACCAGCAGGACTGAACTGGGACTAGACCAGGGCCAGACCAGGGCTGAAATATGACTAAATCAAGATTAGACCAGGACTCGACCAGGACTGAAACACGACTAGATCAAGACTAGACCAGGACTGAAACACGACTATGACCAGGACTCGGCCAGGACTGAAACACGTACGTCTAGACCAGGACTAGACCAGTACTGGACTAGGACCAGTACTATGCTCTTATATCAAGTCTAATTCTAGCTCCTTCAGATTGAAAATGACTCCTGAGTTCTAAAACCGATGGCCATACAGTGGCTCATTCAGAGGGATACAGTTTACATTCTTTTGTCAGAGCCACCGTACCTTTAGGAAGGCTTGGAACATTCATTTTAGGTCTGTATCACAATGCAGTATGATGCTATTGACATTCTAATTGTATATATAATGTATTAATACATTTTGTTGTAAAAATTACTGCCAAGATCATTTGGGCCAGTTGAGGAGAAGGCCAGTGGTACACAATTTCTCGGCAACAGGTGTAGAACAAGTCATCCAATACTCAAAGAACAAATGGTGAAAGTTTTCTTCTTCTTAATTTCAACAGCAGATGGTCTGGGTTAAGGGTCCTAGTCAGGGTCTAGACAAAGAGCAGACAGTCTTTAACTCCTTATTAGAACACAACGTTAAAAATGTGAAAAACGGAACTAGTTTGCAGTGGTACAAAGTTACCGCAATGAGTTTATAAACACATTTCAAAACTCTCAGAAACCAGTGCCTAATTTTGCCATCATGGTAAGCATGATAATTCCTGATTCGTGGACAGTACAATACTCATATGAGGCAGGAAACCTCATATGGGCCCCCCTCTAATATAAATGAGTAGGAAAAGGGTTGAATTCTGGGCCCCTGAGATGCTGGGGCCCAGGACAAATATATAAGCTTAAAATATATAGCACTAATAAAAGTGGTTTTCTCTTTTGTTTGTTGCAGAGAGGCTCAAATTACGGCTCTCTGATGACGGGGGATGGGAACCTGCAGGTGTTTGCCAAGACTGGATACTACAAGGTACATGTCCGCACGTATGTCCACAAACATGTCCACACACACATGTATAGGTGAAGTGTCCCTGTACACACATACACACACACACATACAGGTGAAGTGTCCCTGTCACACACACATGTACAGGAGAAGCATACCTGTCACACACACACGTACAGGGGAAGTGTCCCTGTCACACACACATACAGGGGAAGCATACCTGTCACACACACACATACAGGGGAAGTGTCCCTGTCACACACACGTACAGGAGAAGCATACCTGTCACACACACACGTACAGGTGAAGTGTCCCTGTCACACACACACATGTACAGATAAAGCACCCCGTCACACACACACACACACATATATACAGGTGAAGTGCCCCTGTCACACACACGTACAGGAGAAGCATACCTGTAAAACACACATATACAGGTGAAGTGTCCCTGTCACACACACACATGTACAGGTAAAGCACCCCGCCACCCACACACATATACAAGTAAAGCATGCCCGACACACACACATATACAGGTGAGCGTGCCTGTCACACACACACACACGCACAGGTGAAGTGTCCCTGTCACACACACATGTACAGGTGAAGTGCCTGTCACACACACATGTACAGGTGAAGTGCCTGTCACACACACATGTACAGGTGACGTGTCCCTGTCCACACATACATATACAGGTGAAATGTCCCTGTCACACACATGTACAGATGAAATGTCCCTGTCACACACACACACACACACACACCCCTACAGTTGAAGTGTCCCTGTCACACACACACATCTACAGTTGAAGTGTCCCTGTCACACACACATGTACAGGTGAAGCATCCCTGTCACACACACATGTACAGGTGTCGTGTCCCTGTCCACACATACATGTACAGGTGAAATGTCCCTGTCACACACATGTACAGGTGAAATGTCCCTGTCACACACATGTACAGGTGAAATGTCCCTGTCACACACACATGTGCAGCTGAAGTGTCCCTGTCACACACACACATCTACAGTTGAAGTGTCCCTGTCACACACACGTACAGGTGAAGTGTCCCTGTCACACACACATGTACAGGTGAAGTGTCCCTGTCACACACATGGAGAGGAGAAGCATACCTGTCACACACATATACAGGTGAAGTGTCCCTGTCACACACACACATGTACAGGTAAAGTGCCCCACCACACACACACATATACAAGTGAATCATGCCCGACACACACACACATACAGGGGAGCGTGCCTGTCACACACACACACACACCCCTACAGGTGAAGTGTCCCTGTCACACACACATGTACAGGTGAAGTGCCTATCACACAAACACATGTACAGGTGACGTGTCCCTGTCCACACATACATGTACAGGTGAAATGTCCCTGTCACACACACACATCTACAGTTGAAGTGTCCCTGTCACACACACATGCACAGGTGAAGTGCCTGTCACACACATGTACAGGTGAAATGTCCCTGTCACACACATGTACAGGTGAAATGTCCCTGTCACACACACATGTGCAGCTAAAGTGTCCCTGTCACACACACACAGATCTACAGTTGAAGTGTCCCTGTCACACACACGTACAGGTGAAGTGTCCCTGTCACACACACGTACAGGTGAAGTGTCCCTGTCACACACACATGTACAGGTGAAGTGTCCCTGTCACACACACATGTACAGGTGAAATGTCCCTGTCACACACACATGTACAGGTGAAGCGACCCTGTCACACACATACACACACACCTGTACAGGTGAAGTGTCTCTGTCACTCACACACATACATGTACACGTGAAGTGTCCCTGTCACACACACACACACAATCACACACACACACACACACACATTCAGGTGATGTTTCTTCTGTTTCAGGGAAACATTGTGGCGATCAAATACACAAACAGGAAGCGAGTGGAGCTGAACAGGAAGGTGCTTTTTGAGCTCAAGCATGTGAGTGGCTCCCCCTTGTGGTCAGTGAGACTCATTAGTTTGTCTTTTTTTGCATAATTGTCTCGTCAGAACCTGCACAGGTGTGAAAAATCTGAGAGAAACCAAATTACTCACATCAGGTGGAACTATGCTATGTTCACATGCACAGCAAAATCTGATTATTATCTGATTTATGGACATTTAAAGGTCCTATGTTACATACAATGGACTCTTGTGAGTTTTAAACCAGGTCATGAAAATGGGGACTCTCGAGGGTCATGTTGTTACCTCATCAAAACAGACCTGGAGTTGTGTTTTGTTTCATTTACACTTGTTTCAGTAACCCTTTATTATTACTCTGCTCAAAATGCTCTGTTCCACCTTGTGTTGTCTTGAAGTGGTAGTGTTCAGCCCCTTTTACCTTTTGTTCAGCAGAGATTGGCAATTCTAGAGCTGAAATGATCCCAATTATTCTAGTGAAGGTGTGTGTCATTTAAAAACTCAGAGGAGCAGTTCCTGTATTACCACATGATGACATCACGAGGTAGAACAAACTGCTTTCTGTTTGGCAGAGAGAACTTGGCCTAAATATGCAGGGTTTGTGTGTTAAATATGTGAGAATGAAACAAAACACAACTCCAGATATAGATATATAACAGAGAATGTATTTATACCATCAAAACAATAGTACAAGAAAACTAGTTTAGTCTAGTCTAAGTGGTTTGAGGCTGTTGGACACATCTTCCCGTAGGCTCCAAGTGTGAGATACACCCCTGCATAACAACAGGTGGTATTACGAAGGTTGGGTGTCATGGCAGTAGACGTCTCCATGAATAAACATCTAAGGTAAAAAGATCCATATCAGTACAAGTACAGGCGGATCGGTGCAGCATCTGCAGTAATGCAGTTGCTGTATCGGCCTGTTGTGGTCAAGAAGGAGCTGAGTTGAAAGGCAAAACACTCGATTCACCGGTTCCTACCCTCAACTATGGTTACGAGCTTTGGGTAATGACCGAAAGGACAGCCGCCCAAAATGGGTTTTCTCCACAGGGTGGCTGGACGCTCCCTTAGAGATAGGGTGAGGAGCTCAGTCACACAGCAGAGCGGAGTAGAAACACTGCTCCTCCACGTTGAGAGGAGCCAGCTGAGGTGGCTTGGGCATCTGTTCAGGATGCCCCCTGGACGCCTCCCTAGGGAGGTGTTCCTAGCATGTACCACCAGGAGGAAGCCCCGGGCAAGACCCAGGACACGCTGGAGGGACTATGTCTCTCGTCTGGCCTGGGAACGCACCCACCGGAGGAGCTGGAGGACATGTCTGGGGTGAGGGAAGTCTGGGAGTCTCTGCTTATGCTGCTGCCCCAGCGACCCAACCCTGGATAAGTGGAAGAAAATGGATAGATGGATGGATCAATACAAGTAAAGATTCAGGGTAAAGAAGGCCTTAGCAGGCCTTTTAAGATGATTTAAATAACATGTAAACCACAAACTGTCTGATGTGAGAGTTCAGAGGGCCCATGATCTGAAGGAAACCAGCTAATTTTGCTGTATATATTTTAATAATCTTATCGCTCCATAAATCTCATAGTAATTGATTTATAGTGTGCATGGAACTGCAGCAGTGTTTACATGACATTCACTGATAAATCAAAGCTGAAGGGTCCAGTGAGGTGCTCCTGAGCGAGACCAGGCTCAGATCTGAAGAAAGTCTCTGGTTCTCCTGATGCGATGTTCTTGTTGTAGATGAGGGATGTTCAGAATGAGCATCTGACACGTTTCATCGGTGCCTGCATAGACCCTCCAAACATCTGTATCATCACGGAGTACTGCCCCCGCGGGAGCCTGCAGGTACTACTACTTATTCAGTTTACTACTGCTGCTGCTGCTGGTCCTTGTTTGGGACTGAAAAACATGGCAAATTTCTGCAGAGTCAATGGTTTAGTGATTCACTAAAGCAGTGAATCACTAAACCAGGGGTCTCCAAACTATGGCCCGGGGGCCAAATGCGGCCCTCAGAGCAGTTTTTATTGGCCCTCAAGGCCCCTGCTGAACCAGCCCAATTGATCATAAGCAGTACTTTTAATAGCAAATGAAACTATTTCTGCCACTATAACATCAAACATCACATTGCATTGTGATACAGAAAAAATGAATGTCTTTTAATACTTATTAATACACGGTGGCTCTGTCAAAGCTGTGTATAAAGCACCGCACTGAATTGATCACCGGCCCTCCGCTTCAAATATGTTTTGAGATGTGGCTTTCAATAAAAAAAAAGTGTGGGCACCTCTGCACTAAACTCTTGTTCAAAATGGTAGGTGACCAATGAGCTCCTTTGTTTCACTTGTGTGACTGAAATGAATAAATCTGATTGGAAGATTCTGTCTGAATCTGTCTGAATCTGGCTCTGTCCCTGGATGTGTGTACTGTATGTTTACAGAATTATGCAACTAATGAATTTATATACAGTGGTTTATTTCGGGGATTACGTTCTAAAAATAACCTTCAATAGGCGAATTCTGTGAAGTACTCAGCTTTATTTTTTACAATTATTATATACAGAGCTGGTCCAGCCTATAAGCAGACTAAGCAGCTGCTTAGGGTCCCGAGGCTCCCAAGAGCCCATACATTTATATTGAAAATAATATATCAGGTTTTACTGGGCACAGGGCTTGTGTGTTTGCAGCAGCCTAAATGTCCCTCTAAAACAATTACATTTGGTTTATATCTATAGTAGTATAATATCTGCCACTACTGCTACATTTGTTTTTGAGTCGGGCAGAGGTGAGGGCAGCTCTGTGTTTACACAGGTGCAAGGACCTTACATAATGTACATTTAAGATCACTCAACTGTCGTCAACTGGAACACGAAGAACACCAGAAACGAAGAAAAAATGTCTAGAATTTTAAAACTCTTGACTCCCCTTATAAGTTTGTCTACTCTTCTTGTGGCTATAGTTGTGACATTCTGGATGTTTTCAGTCTGATGTTGGTCAAATAAACACAAATACAACTGGTGATGAGAGCAGAGTCATAATATTTTAGAATATGAATCAAAAATATCTGAGCCAGGAGGCATCTGCTGTTGGGGGCCAGAGACAAATTCAGCTTAGGACCCCGTGAACACTAGGGCCGGCCTTGATTATATATGTTTTGCAGCTGTAAAACCCCTCACCACACACTTTATACACTTTTCTCACACAGACATTAACATTTTCTCACATTTCTCTCTTGTTTAAACACTGTCAAACTTCAAACCTTTGTATATTATATTCCTCTTCCTCGTTGATCTCTTTAAATGTGTTGTTCTCGTGTCTCTGCTCCAGCAGTATCCGCAGAGGCGCCTCTCTATGCAGAGAAACACTGAAGTCCAAAGCGTTTCTGAAATTTCTCGGTGCAGACATTGTGGGTTTTGTCTGGGAGAAACCTTGCAAACATACAGGACTTCAGAGTCACACTACAATCCAACATTTATGTAAATGTGACCCTAATATATTGTTCTCTCCAGTCTCTTGAGGCTGTGGTTTGGCGGGTTACAGTTAGATTTAATATGATGTATTTTCTTGCTGTCTTCTTTGCTTAAATAGACCAACACAACAGGACAGTTACAGCTCGTCTTTATTCAACAACGTATCTTATCTCATCTCGTGCACACTGTGCGTGTTCACTCTCATTACATTTTCAACGGTGCACTCCTCGCAACCGCAACAATAAGTAATATCTTTATGAAGGAAGTAAATAATGTATCCAACACAATATAATAAATAATATTCGTTGTTGATAAAATAAGTACAAAATACTAATGACCCAAATAAATGTTAACACATAAAATAATATACGTCAAATAAATCAAAGGTTACATAAATTTGTCTGAACACATTCTGTACTGTACAGGAGACACGGCACGGAGGAGACTGATGGACAATGGTCTACAGTCCCTTAACCAATCAGGATGCAGAACACAATGCACATTCATGCATTGTAAAAAAGCATGTAAAATTGCACTAAGAAAAAATCTGCAAACCAGCAATACCATGAAAGGTGAACCACAATATAGCGAGGGACCACTGGATTTATATTATTTGTATAAAAGTGACATGTTCATTTGTGAACTTTACTGAATTTGAATTTGTGACCCTTACTATAGATTTTAACATTTCAATACTGTTATCTGCAAGTTATCGGCCATAGCAGCCAATCCGACCTGCCCTAATTTAAAGATACTTATGGTGCAAGTGTTTTGGTGTTTGCCTTCTAACTGGAGGGTTGCGGTAGCCACATTTCTGTCAGTATGCCCCAGGGCAGCTGTGGCACCACCTCCAGAAAGGAACTGAGGAGAAGGAAGAAAGAATAAAACTAATTAATCTAAAGAATTCTTTTTGTGCCTGTTTTTTTCCTGTAGGACATTTTGGAGAATGACAGCATCACTCTAGACTGGATGTTCAAGTATTCACTCATCAACGACATCGTCAAGGTAAAACATGCAGAGAATTTAACCCCAACCTCCACCTGCTCAAGAGCACAACAACAGTGCACATTTCCTCCCTGTGTTACTGTGGTTATCCTGTCTTCTCCACTCAGTAAGGAGGTTGAGGGTTAGACTCCTGATCGCTCTGCGTGGAGTATGCATGTCCTCCCTGTTGTTACTGAGGCAGAGTGGTTACCCTGTCACCTCCTCTCAGTGAGGAGGTTGTGGGTTAGATTCCTGGTCTCGTTTGTTCTAGGGCATGCTGTTTCTCCATAACAGTGTGATAGTGTCCCATGGAAAGCTGAAGTCGTCTAACTGTGTGGTAGACAATCGTTTCGTCCTGAAGATCACAGACTACGGCCTGTCCAGTTTCAGAGTGGACAGTGAGACCGGGAAGGATGCCCATGCATACTATGCGCGTAAGTTCTGTTTAGACCTGGTTTAGTTCCGGTTTCGTCTTGTTTCATTTTTGACTTAGTCCTTATTTAGGTGTTGTGTAATCCTGATTTAGTCCTGATTCATTCCTGATTTAGTCCTGGGTTTTAATCCTGCTTTAGTCCTGGTTCAGTCCTATTTTAATCCTGGTTTAGTTCTAGTTTAGCTCTGCTTTAGACCTGGTTTTAGTCTTGGTTTAGACCTGGTTTAGTCCAGCTTTAGATGTGGTTTTAGGCCTGTTTTAGTTGTGTTTTAGTCCTGGTTCAGTCCTGGTTTAGTCCTGGGTTTAGTCTGGCTTTAGTCCTGGTTTAGTTCTGGTTTAGTCCTGCTTTGGATCTAGTTTAGACTTGCTCATAGATCTGGTTTTAATCTCGGTTTAGACCTGGTTTAGTCCTGATTTAGACCTGGTTTTAGTCCTGTTTTAGTTGTGTTTTAGTCCTGGCTCAGTCCTGGTTTAGTCCTGGTTTAGTTCTGGTTTTCCACCTGCTTTAGACCTTGTTTAGACTTGGTTTGAGACCTGGTTTAGTCCTGGTTTAGACCTGGTTTAGTCCTGGTTTAGATGTGTTTTAATCCTGGTTTAGTTCTAGTTTAGTCCTGCTTTAGACCTGGATTCAGTCTTGGTTTAGACCTGGTTTAGTCCTGTTTTACTTATGGTTTAGTCCTGGTTCAGTCCTGGGTCAGTCCTGGTTTAGTCCTGGTTCAGTCCTGTTTTAGTCGTGGTTTAGTTCTGGTTTAGCCCTGCTTTAGACATAATTTAGACTTGTTCTTAGATCTGGTTTTAGTCTCGGTTTAAACCTGGTTTAGTCTTAGTTTAGATGTGGTTTTAGTCCTGTTTTAGTTGTGTTTTAGTCCTGGTTCAGTCCTGGTTTTGTCCTAGTTCAGTCTGTTTTTGTCTTGTTTTAGTCTTCTAGTTTAGTCTTGCTTTAGACCTGGTTTTAGTCCTGGTTTGGATGTGGTTTTAGTCCTGATCTGGTACTGTTTCAGAACGGTTGTGGATGGCCCCTGAGCTGCTCCGCCTCGAGGCTCCTCCTCCTCAGGGCACACAGAAGGCAGACGTCTTCAGCTTCGGCATCGTGCTTCAGGAGGTAGCGCTACGACGAGGAGCCTTCTATATCCAAGAAGACCCACTCAGCCCCAAAGGTGAGAGAGGAGAAAGAGAAGGAGAGGAGGAGAGGGAAGAAAGAGAGGGCAAGAGAGACCCACTCAACTACAAACATGAGAAAGGGTGAGAGAGAGGAGGAGCGAGAGAGAGGGCAGAGGGACCCGCTCAGCCCCAAAGGGTCAGAGAGGAGGCGACAGAGAGGAGGAGAGAGAAGAACGAGAGGGAGCGAGAGACTCTCTCAGCCCTAAAGGTGTGAGAGGATGGGAGAGAGGAGGAGCGAGGAGAAAGATTGGGAGAGAAAGCCGCTCAGCCCCAAAGGTGGGAAAGGAGGAGAGAGGAGAGAGAGAGGATGAGAGTCCTGGTTTATTCCTGCTTTAGACCTGCTTTAGTCCTGGTTTAGTCCTGTTTAGTCCTTGGTTTAGTCGCTGGCTTAGTCATTGGTTTACTCCTGGTTTGGTCTTGGTTTAGTCCTGGTTTAGTCCCTGGATTAGTCCTGGTATAGTCCTGGTTTGGCCCTGGTTTAGTCCTAGTTTAGTCCCTGATTTTGTCCGGCTTTAGCCCTGATTTAGTCCTTGGTTTAGTCCCTGCTTTAGTCCTGCTTTGGTCCTGGTTTAGTCCTTGGTTTAGTCCTGGTTTAGTGCTGGTTTAGTCATTGTTTATTCCTGCTTTAGACCTGATTTAGTCCTGGTTTAGTCCCTGGTTTAGTCCTGCTTTACTCCTGGTTTAGTCCTGGTTTAGTCCCTGGTTTATTCCTTGTTTAGTCCCTGGTTTAGTCCTGTTTTAGTCCTGGTTTAGTTCTGCTTTAGCCCTGGTTTAGTCCTGGTTTTGTCTCTGGTTTAGTCCTGGTTTAGACCTGTTTGAGCCCTGGTTTAGTCCTGATTTAATCCTGGTTTAGTCCTGGTTTAGTCCTGGTTTAGTCCTGCTTTAGCCCTGGTACATTCCTGGTTTAGTTGTGGTTTAGTCCTGGTTTAGTACAGCTTTAGCCATGGTTTAGTCCCTGATTTATTGCTGGTTTAGTCCCTTGTTTAGTCCCATTTCAGTCCTAGTTTAGTCCTGGTTTAGTCCTGGTTAAGGCCATGGTTTAGTACTGATTTAGTCTTTGCTTTAGACTTGCTTTGTTCTGATTTAGTCCTGGTTTTGTCCTGCTTTAATCCTGGTTTAGTCCTGGTTTAGTCCCTTGTTTATTCCCTAGTTTTCATCCTGGATTAGTCCTGGTTTAGCCCTGGTTTAGTCCTGGTTTAGTTCTCGCTTATTCTCTGGTTTAGAATTAGTCCTTCTTTAGTCCCTGCTTTAGTCCTGGTTTAGTTCCCGGTTTAGTCCTGATTTATTCCCTGCTTTATTCCTGGTTTAGTCCCTGGTTTAGTCCTGGTTTAGTCCTGGTTTAGTCCTGGTTTAGTCCCAGCTTAAGCCTGCTTTAGTCCCGGTTTAGTCCTGGTTTAGTTCTGCTTTACTCCTGGTTTTGTCCTGGTTTAGTTTTGCTTTAGTCTTGCTTTAGACCTGCTTTAGCCCTGCTTCAGTCCTGTTTCAGGCTGTCTGCTTTAGTCCATTGCTTTAGTTCAGTTTCTGACAGTGTCCTGATTAGCATGCACATTAATTAATTACCAAGCCCTGATATCGTCTCAGGAAATGAGTTTGTGAGATAAGTGTCAAAATCTTGTGTGGCATTGGAGACTGATGGGGCCTTTTGTGAGGGATAAAACAGCCTATCTCAAAGAGTTTGCAGGAATATTGAAAATAAAAATTCTAATTTCCTCTGCAGCGCTCTGATGTCCCTCCCTCTGCTTCTGCTTTGTCAAAAATGTTTTATTAAAGGGCCCATATTATGCTATTTTCTGATCTCTGCTACAATGTTGGATACTTGGAGTTACAGTATGTTTCTCTCAAACAGAAAACACTCTGTTCCACCTTGTGATGTCATCATGTGGTAAAAGTGCTCCGTTGTGTTTTTAAACTCCATACACCTTGATTGGAATAATTTAGATCATTTCAGCTCTGGAGTCCCCAGTCTCTACTGAACTAAAGGTAAAAGGAGCTGTTAACTTGAAAATTATCACTTCATGACATCACAAGGTGGAACAGAGCATTTTCAGCTTTGGGGATATAGACACTAAAAATACAGTGAAAAGTGTGTGAATGAAACAAAACATGTCTCCAGGTCTGATTTAAAGAGGTAACAGCATTAGAACATGGCCTCAAGCTCACCAGAGACAATTTTGAACCTCTAATTTGAGTTTTTATTTAATCTGAAAATCTGGACCAGCCCCATTAACAAATCTCTCAGTTTGAAAATTACAGCCCGGTGTAAGAAAGGATTCATAATATTAATGCAAAAAAATATACTTTTATTTATTTATTTAAATTGGACAGTGCATATTCATGAACATATAAATGTAAATATGCCAGAATTAGCCCGAAGGCTAAGGCTTTACATCTGTAGTCTCTGGCAGGTTAGAGAGATAGAAACAACAAGAAACTACAAGTTCATACAATAGACATAAGAACAGATTATCAATTACAATTCATAAGACAAACAGGGATGAAACAGCACAATGAAACACAATCATAACATACAACACTGTCATGCACATAGTAGAATAACATTAATGGTCACAGTTCTAATTCCTCTTGAGCCATCGTTTCAGATTAATTTTAAATGTACTGAATCTCTAACTGAGTCTCTTATTGCGGCTGGGATGTTGTTCCAGATTTCTGTGCCCTTGACTGATAACACCTGCTGACTAAATGTAGTGCGTGTATAAGGTATTACACAGTCACCTCTGGTAGAGGCTCTTGTTACTCTACCACTAGTACTGGTTTTGGCCATAATGAACTCACCCAAGGGTGGTGGAGCGAGTCCATTTGAGACCTTATGTACTGAACAGGCTGGTTTAAATGTTCTAAAATTTGCAAAACTTAAAATATTATATTTCTGAAGTATGAGACAATGATGAAAAGATAAACGTTTACTATCAAATATTTTTAAAGCTTTTTAAAAAAGTGATTCTATGCTAGCTTTTATGGTTGTCATGCTTATCAATGACCAGTTAGTACTGCAGCATTCATTGTGAGATAAAATCATGCTGTGGAGAAACATTTTAGCTGCATTTTCTGACAATGATGGTCTAATTTGCCTAAAATTGTGAATATTAAAATTAATAATTTTTGATATGTTTTTTACATGTTTTTTGAACGAGAGAATTGAGTCCAAGGTAACACCAAGATATTTGAATTCATGTACAAACTGGAGCTCCTCTCCTTTCAGTAACACATTTAAGATGGAATTTGATGGTGAACATTAGGAAAATAGCATGCAAACAGTTTTTTTGGAATTCAGTAAGAGACATGACTTGGTCAGCCACTTATCTACAAAGGTGATTGCTGATGTTAACTTGTTAATATATAATGAAAATAAAATCAGTCCAAGTATAGAGCCTTGTGGTACTCCAACCTGAGAATCGCGATATGGGGATTTGATACCGCTGACAGACACACAGGGGGTTTGACAAATATGACTTCATCCAAAGGATAGCCTGTTCAGAGAAATAAAATTTTACTAACCTAGTTAATAATGTTGTTGTTTAGTATTGTCACTATACTAAAATGGCAAACTCGATTTCAATACAAAGGAATAGACTCAGTACTCGATACTGATTCCGATACCACAATGCAATGATAATTTTTTTTAAAAGCACTCTTTCTTTAGACCATAGAATGTGATTTTCAACATTAAATGGTAGTACTTCTTTTAATATTCCCATGTGTCTTATATGTGTGTCCAAACTTTTTGACACATGGGCCAGAATGGGTTCTAAAGTTTGACAGAGGGGCTGGGCCAGGATATATATGTATATATTACATTAGAGATTTGCCTTTAACAGGTAGCAAAGCATGAATATGCAAGGCTAATTGTACAAATAGTTTTCCAAATGCATTCTTTTTAAAAATCAGAGAAAGGCTTGCTAGCTTTTGCTAATTTGAATTTGAATGCCAGTAAAAAACTTCCCCTGGTACTTGACTCTTGAATCGCTGTTTGCCAGTGAAAAAAATGTTGCTGAGTCTGTAAATTGGCTGCAAACCTCTGTGCTGTAGCTGCTCATTCCTGCATTAACTGCTTTCTAGCATAGCTGGTGTGCTTCATAGCAAAGTGACAGCTGATGTTGTACTCTTTGAAAACCGCGACAGTTTCTTGGCATATTAGGCATACAGCCTTTGATCAGACTTCAGTGAAAAAATATTTAGTTGTCCATTCCATATTAAACACTCAGCGCTCACTATCCACTTTTTTTTCATAAGCTCATTTTTACAGAAGGGTTGATAAAAGAATAAGAGTAATACACGCGAACAAGGTTGATGTAGCTGAAGTGCGCCATCTTTTGGGGAAACGTCATTACAGAGGAACAGTAAATTGAACAAGGTTTACCCTTACCTATTTTAATATAATTTGGTGATGTTCAGCGGGCTGGATTAGTACGTGTGTGGCCCCCGGGCCGTAGTTTGCTCACCCCTGATTTAGAGTCATTTAGAAAAGACCTATTTTAGACCTGGTTTGCCCTTCTTTAAACTTGGTATTGTCGTGTTATACATGGTTTAGATCTGGAGGTACTTTGAAGGCTAAATAGTAGTAATATAATGCAAGATACCTCAATCTCAATTTGAACGGCCAGTTCAATTCAATTCAGTTTATTTTTGTAAAGCCCAAAAGCACAACAGCAGTTATCTCTTAGGGCTGAACATGAGAATTGATTTAACCAACAGCAAGTTAGAAAATCATTAATGAAAACAGACAAGCAAATTAATAAACAGAAAACAGGCAAATTGATAACTGTCCCAGAAAAAGAGATACCTTGAGGAGAACCACAGTGAAGGAGAGATCCACTCCCATGGACAGACAGCTGCAGATGTGTCCAGGATTAATCTGCATTCATTTGCAGATGGAGTTCAAGTCTGTAAGTCTGCTGTGGGTGGGGCCCTCTCTGTCCCTTAGTCCTGGGACAGAGAGGGGCCCGTAACCTCTTTTTGTCCAATCAGGCAAATGATTAAGAATCTTGGGAAACCAACTGCTGGATACTATCCCAGGCAGTTGATTCTGTGTCATGGTGCAATATTACAGTGTCAGGACAGTTTTCCTGACTGGTTTGAAATCAGGTATAGTGCATTCTAAACACAGTCTACTGTCAGTATCAATTATCAAAACATGAATCACAAATCTAATGGTAATTGCAATGCAGCAGCATATTTTTCCTTCTTGTTGTGAAAAGTTTAAAACCCATAGTGATTGCATTCTGGTTAAATTGCTGTGTTTGTTTCAGAGATCGTGGATCGTGTGGTACTCGGGGAGTGGCCCTGCCTCAGGCCCACAGTTGACCCTCAGGTCCACAGTCCTGAGCTGGGTACTCTTATGACCCGCTGCTGGGCTGAAGAACCAACTGAGAGACCGGATTTCAGCCAGATCCAAGTCCTGCTCCGCAAACAGAACAAGTGAGAACTGAACCAGGGCTGAACCGGGACTGAGCCACAACCGAACCAGAACTAAACCAGGACTCAACCAGAACTGAACCAGGACTAAACCAGAATCTTTATCCCCTGTTGTTGCTCAGGGAGTCCCGGACTAACATCTTGGATAACCTGCTCTCTCGGATGGAGCAGTATGCCAATAACCTGGAGGAGTTGGTGGAGGAGCGGACTCAGGCGTACCATGAAGAGAAACGCAAGGCTGAAGCTCTACTGTACCAGATACTACCACAGTGAGTACTACCAATACCACTACTACTACTACCACTATTGCTGCTGCTACTTTTACTATTACTACTACTACTACCACAAAGAGGCCGAAGCACTACTGTACTAGATACTACAACAGTGAGTACTACCAATAATACTGCTACTATTGCTACTACGGGGAGGAAGAGGAAGGCTGAGGCTGTGCTGTACCAGATACTACAAATGCTACAAGTGCTACAAATACTACTACACTACTACCATTACTACTACTACTACCATTACTGCTACGAGAAGAGAAAGACTGAGCCTCTGATGTACCAGATACTACCACAGTGAGGACTACTACTAATACTACTGTGACTATGACTGCTACCACAGTGAGTACTACCAATACTACTGCTACTACTACCACTACTGCTACTAGTACGGATACTACTACTGCTAGTACTACCACGAGGAGAAGAGGTGCCTGGTGTGAATGTGGTGTGTGAGTGTTGGTGGTGGGAGAGGCTGATGGCACAGATTGTCAGCCTCAGTTCTGTCAGTCTGTCCCAGAGCAGCTGTGGCTACAATAGCAGCTTACCACCACTGCAGCACTTTGAGAGGCATTGTCAGACTTCGTCAGACTTTGATTATTGCTTCACTGAGTGACTGTGCAGTCACGAGTTGTTCTTGTATTATCTAAATGATGTCCGATTTTGATTTTTTAAAAGTTTCTTGCCTGTATTTCTGTGCTTAGTTCTGTGGCAGAGCAGCTGAAACGTGGAGAGACGGTTCAGGCTGAGGCCTTCGACTCTGTGACTATTTACTTCAGTGACATAGTGGGATTCACTGCAATCTCTGCAGAGAGCACCCCCATGGAGGTGAGTACCCAAACAGCACCCACAACAAGCATCCTTAATACATACACACACCTCCAGAGAGCACAACCAGAGAGGTACTACACTTCATACACATGCAGAGAGCACCTCCACTGAGGTACTATACTTTATACACCTGCACAGAGCACCCCCGTGTAGGTAATACACCTTACACACAGAGAGCACTCACACTGAGTACACAAACACATACACACACCCAGAAAAAAAAAATCTAGTCATAAGTACCTCCCTGGAATAGACAGCCAGCCAAATTTGATCTACGGGGTCAAATTTCGCTGGAGTTAATTGGTGCTACCCAAAATCAACAAACAAACAAAAAAAACGTCAAATTTAACTTCAAAAGCCCAGAGTGCCAATTCTGGCTCCTGCATAGAGACACATAGTGGATGAATATTGATCTAAAATGAGCCAGAGTGATAGTGACAAGATGGCTGACCACATGCTGTCTTCTCAGCAAACAAGCAGTTGGTAAAATTGTGTTTGTTTGTTTGTTTTTTGTTGTTGTTAATCTTTTTAGTAATAGCTTTCACAATGTCTAGAAGTACATTTTATATTCTTTTTGGATAAATTATATTCTTTAAAGGCCAAATTTGGCCCTGATCCTAAATTAGGGAATACAATTTAAAAAGTGGATATTTCAGTGTTCAGTGAACGTATAGCTGTAATTTAATGCATTGTTCATAATTTTCCATAAAAGAAAAGGTTTCTTGGATTCTCCAGAGTTAAAGTACTTTTCCCTTCTTTTTTCAGGTTGTGACTCTTTTGAATGACCTCTACACATGTTTTGATGCCATCATCGACAACTTTGATGTTTACAAGGTAAAAAAAACAAAAACCTTTATTCATATATATTTTTATGCACAGTGCAGAGGCTTGGTCCAGTTTTGACTCTTAGTTTGTGGTGTGGCACCCCCAAGTGGACACCATTAGACATTGACATGCTGATATCTAGTCTGAAGATATACAAGCTAAATTTCTTTTAATTGAGGTAATATTATACCTACTTCATAAAATTTATTATTAAGACATTTACTCTTAAAATGAGAAAACTAATATTTAGTGCAATGTTTTTCTCTTATTTGTGTTAGTGATGTGATTATGTTGTTCTGGTACCCTCTTGTGGAGATGCCTCACTTTTGACACTTTGAATAGTTAATGCTTTCTTATAAATAGGCAAACTCAGCAAATTATGAAAAGGACGTCATATATGGGCCTAGTTTGGGAGGGACTTCATTCTGGGGTATAAGCAATGAGCATAAGGACAAAGGAACTGAAGAGTTTTGGTCCAAACTTTCTCTTAGTCTGTGTTATTTCTGTCTGTGTCAAACTTAGACCTTCAATAAATGCATTATTATTCTGCAGTTAGGCCTGGCTGGGTCTAAAACCTGACTGGATGACATCAGAGTTGTTCAGTTGGAGGAATTTAGTAAGTTGTTGGTAAACAACTTTTTCGAGGACTTGCCAAAAAATGGCAGATGAGTCGGTAATTGTCCAGTACTTTGCCATCAAGACTGCTCTTTTTTGGGAGAAGCTTGATAACCACATGTTTCAAAGCTCTTTGGAATGTTCCAGATTGAAGTGAGATGTCTGTGTAATCCCTCAGCCATCCAGGTCTGGTCCATAGCAAAAGAGCAAAAAAAGAAATTAAATCCGTCAACTGAAAAATCATTGTAGGAGTGAAAACGTTTGGCTGCTCATCCAAGCCGCTTCTTCAGTTCTGTTCAGATTGTTGGTGGAAGGGAGAAGCTAACTACACTGAAACTGTAAACAGTTATTTTCTAAAGTTTCATCTTAAATGACCCTATTCAACATTTAACAACCCTGCTATTGTTCTCTTTGTTTTGGGTCTGAGAATAGAGTTGTAGATCGGTGAGAGGCCCCAATTCCTGTTTAAGGAAGGATTGTCTTTCCTAACAAAAGTACCTTTTTAACTCCCCTCTCAAACCATTTCTTTTCTCTGGCTCAGTCGTGTACCTCACTATCTTCAGAGGAGTGGTTAATGGCTTTGAGATGGAGATGCACAGTTGACTGAGGTCCAGAGGAACTCTCACGCCGGTGTTGGAACATTCTCTTATGGAGAAGCTCCAATGTTTTAAGCTGAAACTGGAGACAATAGCTGTTTACAGTTTCAGCGTAGTTAGCTCCTCCCTTCAGATAGAGATAACGCATTGTCCACCAGTAATCTGACCAGAACTGAAGAAGCTTGGATGAGCAGCGAAACTTCTTCACTCTTACAACAATTTGTCTAGTTGACAGATTTAATTTCATCTTTCACTATTGAACTGACATCTTAACTATGCAAGCGAGTGATGACAGCAAACTGTTGAGCACAGACTTTAGAAATCTGGTAGGTAACACATGGAGGCAGCATGTAGAACTCAGAGCTAACTCACTTTGCACTTGTAACTAACAAAACTGTCCAAGAGATCATCTCCTCTCTAAGTGTCTAGGTGGTTGCAGAGATGTTATTTGTGGATTTTATTGTATTTTTAATGCCCTGAACCTTGTCATGACAAAGACTAAGTACGAAATCCTCTTTTTTCACTACTAAACTAAAATGTACATGGTCTTTTAATAGCATTATCTACTGCACATTTTTTGGCAACTTTAGTGCAAAGTAGGTGCATTTGGAGCTTTGTGGTCCAAATTTTATAATGTATTTTTCGGGCTATAAAGCTTCTCCTCATTCATCCAGCCCTTTGGATTAGCCTTGATGATGACGCCGGCCGGAAACTTTTCTTTTGGCTAAGTCTTCCTCTTGAAAATGACCATGGGCGTTTCTGGCCATTAGCCTGACAACCAAGAACTACAGTGAAAGATGACTTCTCGTTCCTTGCGGTGCATATAGAGACCGTACTGGCCCCTATTTTCCTGACAGGGAAGTCAAAGATGAGGGGGGCCTTGTCCATGTTGGTGATGTGTTTTGGCCAGATCTCCTTTTCACTGATCTTTTTCTTGCCATTTTGGTGTAGTTACACACATATTACTCCGCAAGGCTATTGACTACGGTAGCTGTGTTGCTCAGACAAGCTATCAAGCAGATAGCTTGTAGGTTATACATAACACATAACACCTCTCCCCTTTAATCCTCCAGACCCTGCACCTCCTCCCCCCTAACTCTTTTCTTTAATCCTCCAGACGTCACCCCTTCTCCCCCCCTCACTCTCCCCTTTAGCCATTCAGGTTCTGCCCAGTGTAGCAGCTCTATTTGAAATATGGTTTAGGTGTTAAGTCCCATTTTATCCACATCTTCACAGGTGGAGACGATGGTGACATGCACATGATGGGCTCACATTTGTGTTTTTTGGCACCCACAGGTGGAGACTATCGGTGACGCATACATGGTGGTCTCAGGATTACCAGTGCGTAATGGTAAACTCCATGGCAGAGAGGTGGCTCGGATGGCACTGGCTCTGCTCGACGCTGTTCACTCGTTCAGGATTCGACATCGGCCGGAGCTTCAGCTGAAACTCCGCATCGGAATCCACAGTGGTAAAATCTCACAGGGATAATGCCCTAACTCTCTCCCACAGAATGTCAATTCATATTTCATAACTTCATAAGAGATAAGAAGTAGGTTTGTTCTGAACATCCGGAGCTGTAAGAACAAGAACAATTAAAACTTCAAGAGGGATAAAAGGTCCTCACAACCCTTACAACCACGGAATGGCACACCACAGTGAGCTGCATATCAACCTTAGCTTGCCATGTGATTCAATATTTGTCATGCTGGAGATAAATGTTTATGACCCATTGCAACTTTGCAGAGGGCACTGGAGAGCCATTTTAAAAAATAGAATTTTAATCCACACATCATTTTGTCCAGCTCATCAAAATACACAGATAGGGATTCTCTGAATCCGATGATGTCTGCAAAAGTTACAGGAATATTTATGCTTTCAAAAGGGCCGCTTTGTTAAGAGCTCAACATGACCATCCTGAGGAAGCAATTATAGATGGGGGAGAGATTATGTCTCAGGCCCCCATTCCTATTTAAGGAAGGATTGTCTTTCCTAACAAAAAAAGCTTTTGGCCTCAGACCCAAGGCAAACAAGGGAAACAATGAGAACAATAGGGCAAGGGAGTAGGGCCATTAAAAGTTGAATAGGGCCATTAAGGCTGAAACTGGAGACAATAGCTGGTTACATTTTCAGTGTAGTTAGCTCCTCCCTTAAGATAGATCTAAGGCAGTGTCCACCAGCAATCTGACCAGAACTGAAGAAGCAGCTGGGATGAGCAGCAAAACGTCTTCAGTCCAACAACGTTTGTCCAGATTTAACTTCGGCTTTTGCTATAAAAAAATTCTTCTCATGAAGAATAAATTGCCTTACAGTATGTACACTGCTGATAGAAAGTTATTTAGGTCACAGAATCTGGCAACCCAAAATGAGGAGCTCAGTCTGCCATCTGATTGGATAATCAGCTACAAGTGTATTTAAGTTAATTTATTTAATGAAACAGGGACAGAGTACAATATTAACATTCCCGGGAGAGATGCATTGTACTATGATTGCAACACCTGTGGTCCCTGAACAGGCTGATGTTAGAGTTCAAAATGTAAACGTCCAGGTCCTGTTCTGGTGCAGGTCCGGTGTGTGCCGGAGTAGTCGGACTGAAGATGCCTCGATACTGTCTATTTGGAGACACAGTGAACACATCATCACGAATGGAGTCCACGGGAGAAGGTCTGAACCAAGATTAAACCAGACCTAAACCAGGACTAAACCAGGACGAAACCAGGACTGTACCAAGATTGAGCCAGGACTGAAGTAGGACTAAACCAAGACTATCCATCCATCTACCTATTTTCTTCTGCTTATCTGCTGGGTCATGGGGGCAACAGTCTAAGCCGGGATGCTCAGACTTGCCTCACCCCTGGCACGTCCTCCAGCTTCTCCGGTGGGACCCCAAGGCCTTTCCAGGCCAGCCAAGACACATAGTCCCTCCAGCGTGTCCTGGGTCTTCCTCCCAGTGGGACATGTCCAGAACACCTCCCTAGGGAGGCGTCCAGGAGGCATCCGGAACAGATGCCAGAGCCATCTCAGCTGGCTCCTCTTGATGTGGAGGAGCTCCTCCCGTGTGACCAAGCTCATCCTATCTCTAAGGGAGCGCCCAGCCACCCTGTGAAGAAAACCCATTTTGACCGCTTGTATCCGCGATCTTGTCCTTTCGGTCATTACCAAAAGCTCATGACCATAGGTGAGGGTAGGAATGTAGATTGACCAGTAAATAGACTTTTCGAACCCTTTTTTATCCACAAACTGGACCCCTCCGGCCCCTGGTTGCGCCTAGAAATTCTGTCCATAAATACAATGAACAGAACCGGTGACAAAGGGCAGCCTTGGTGAAGTCAATGTGCAATGGGAACAAGGCTGGACACCAAGAGGGACACGGTCGAATGCCTTCTCCAGATCCACAAAGTACATGTGGACTGGTTGGGCAAACTCCCATGAGCCCTCAAGTACCCGATGGAGCGTAAAGAGCTTGTCTAGTGTTCCGGAACGAACACCATACTGCTCTTCATGAATCTGAGGTTTGACTACTGGTCAGATTCTCCTCTCCAGTAATCTGGAATAGACCTTACCAGGAAAGCTGAGGATTGTGATTCCCCTGTAATTGGAACACACCCTCCGGTCCCTTCTTAAGCAGAGGGACCACCAACCAAGGTCTGCCAGTCCAGCGGTACTGTCGCAGACCGTCACACGATGTTGCGGAGACATGTCAGCCATGACACCCCCACAACATCCAAAGACTTAAGATACTTGGGATGAATCTCATCCACCCCTGGAGCCCTGCCACAGAGGAGCTTGCCAACCACCTCAGTGACTTCAGCTGGGCTAATGGATGAGTCTGCCTCCAAGTTCTTAGTCTCTGCTTCCTCCTCGAAAGACATGACGTGGGAGTGAGTACTCCTTCCACCATCCGACAACAAAACCAAGACTAAAGCAGGATTATACTAGGACAAAGCAGGTCTAAAGCAGGACAATACCAGGACTATACCAGGACAATACCAGGTCTAAACCAGATCCAGTCTGTCTTATGGTCTTCTCTCTTTTATAGCACTGAAGGTCCACGTTTCTTCTGCTACTCGTGATGTTCTGATGGACTTCAACTGTTTTCAGCTAGAGCTCCGAGGAGAGATCGACATCAAGGGAAAAGGCAAGATGACCACGTACTGGCTGCTCGGGGAATCGGACCCGCAACCTCCCAGTGACTGACCACAAACAGCCGCAGCTATGGGAATCCAACCAGCAACCTGCAATCTCTGTTTCTCTGACCATCTCCTCTGCATCCTCTGCTCCATCTGATCCTCTATCCTGCATCTTCTGCACGTCTGACCCCTTCCTCTGTATCCTCTCCACTGCATCCTCTGCTCCATGTTCCTCTGTATCTTGTGCTCTATCTGACCTTTTTACCATATATTTTCAGCTTACTGCGCTGTGGTGACTTTGACTTACGGATATACAGTTGAAGCCAGAAGATTACATACACTATATAAAAAAACACATGTTTACATACAGTAAGATTATTATGCCTATAAACCATTTGAGTAAACCCAGATGATGATTTCATATCTTTGGGAGCTTCTGGTTTATTGACAACATTTCAGTTAATTAGAGACACACCTGTGGATGTATTTAGAGACAAACCTGAAACACACTGCTTCTTTGTGAAACAAAAGGAATCAGCCAAGGTATTAGGAGAATTGTGGACTTACACAAGTCTGGTCTATTCCTGGGTGCAATTTCCAGACGCCCGAAGGTGTCACGTTCATCTGTTCAAACTATTATACACAAGTATGAGGACCATGGGAATGTCCAGCCATCATACCGCTCAGGAAGGAGACGGGTTCTGTGTCCCAAAAAAGAATGTGCTTTGGTCCAAAATGTGCAAATCAACTCAAGAACAAAAGCAAAAGATCTTGTGAAGATACTGGCTGGAGCTGGTAAGAGTGTGTCATTATCCACAGTGAAACAAGAACTGTACCAACCTGGACTGAAAGTCCACTCTGCCAGGAAGAAGCCAGTACTCCAAAAGAAACATAAAAAGTCAGATTACAGTTTGTAAATGCACACAGTGACAAAGACCTTAATTTATGGAGACATGTCCTGTGGTCAGACATAACTAAAATTGAAATATTTGGCCTTAATGAGTATTGTTACATTTGGAAATGGGGGAAGTTTGCAAGCCTAAGAACACCATCCACTGTGAAATATGGGGGTGGCAGCATTATGTTGTGGGGTTGTTTTGCTGCAAGAGGGACTGGTGCACTTCACAAAATAGATGACATCATGAGGAAAGAACATTATGTGGAAATACTGAAGAAACATCTTAAGACATCAGTCAGGAAGTTAAAGCTTAGGCTCAAATGGGTCTTCCAAATGGACAATGACCCGAAGCACACTGCCAAAAAGTGGCTTAAGGGTAACAAAGCCACTTTTTGACTTTGTTACCATTAAGCCACTCCAATGTTTTGGAGTGGCCATTACAAAGCCCTGATCTATTGAAAATTTATGGGCAGACAAAAAAAATGCCTCTCTCATTATTCTGGCATTTAGCAAATACAAATAATTTTGATAATCCTAATTTACCTAAAACAGCTAAAGTTTAGTCCGATTTTATGTCAGACAGTGACAAAAAAAAGTGTATCTGTCTTTTTATAAAGTGTATGTAAACTTCTGTTTTCAACTGTATGATAGTAATAATCTTACCTAAAATCTACTGACATTAAAACTAAGACTTTTGAAAAAGCGATGGGCCCACCAAAAAGCAACACTATATTACGGTCACATGGTACAATGACTAAACAAAGGATTTACAGAAAAAGTAAATCCAAAGACAGACACCAGCAGAAGGATACAGCTACATTGTGGTTCTCACATTGGGTCAAAAAAAAGGATTTTTCATATTTCCTCGTGGGATTCTTGGTACAGTTTTGTGAATCCTGGAGACAGACTGAACCAGGACTGAACCAGGATTGAACCAGGACTTTTGGATTCTGTGAAAGACTTTATGTTCTGTGGTAGAAGACTATTGAATGACACAGAAGCAGATATTTTTCTATAGACCTAATACAGTGTTAAATGTCGACTGTAAAATATGTAGAAAGTAGAAGCTCTAAATAAACTTATGTTGGATAAATACAGATTTGCTTCATCTGTTGTTCCCGGACTGTCCCAGGACTAAACCAGGACTAAACCAGGATGTAACCAGGACTGAACCAGGTCTAAACCAAGAATATACCTGGGCCAAATCAACTACAGCTTTTACTGATAACTATACTAATGCTGATTTATTCTTAATTACAAAATCAGATAGTCAATTACAACTCGTGTGTTATGTTTGATGTCTTGGCTGTCAAGACGATTATCCAATCAGAAAGCATTGAGTTTAACTTTTAACATTTGTTTTAAGATCTTTAAACCATTCCACAACCATATGGACCAGCAGTAAAAGACTCTGAGGCACCGAGGGACAGTCATTATTAAAAACCCTCCATTCTTCCTCTACATGTAACAAATACAAAATCATATAACAAATATTAAAACTCTATGGTCGTCATTTCATTTTGTATATATGGTCAAAATAAAACAGTAAGACATTCAGCTAAAAAACAGATGTTCTGCACCAGATTTGAGATAAATACATTTCCATCTGCAGTTCCTGTACAGGAATAAATGAGACACTGAAATTACCCAGTCAACAAGAAGGGCAATCCTCAAACCCCAGTATAACCCAAACACTCACATATGTTTATACTATATGTAAACAATCATATACAATCACCTCACATCAACATGAATCTATCCATCTATTTTCTTCCACTTATCCAAAGCCAGCTCACAGGAGCAGCAGTCTAAGCAGGGACACATAGACTTCCCTTTCCACCCATACTTCCTCCAGCTTCCTCCAAATTTCAATCTGCTCAGACTAAGCAACTGTGAAAAATACCCCATATCCATAATAGAACATTTTGCATCTTCTCACACATAGATTTAAATTCTCAAGTTTTGTACTAATCAAATAAGGTTGACATTTCATGCTTATGGTAGAGGACACTTTAGTGTACACTTTTCATGTGCTGCATAATCCATTATATTCAGGCTGAGATCACACATTAGTGACTGCAATCTGACGTTTCTAGGTGAATGCCTGTGGCCATGAGAAGTCATAAAAATAAAGCCACAAGCAGTGATGATGGCCCCTTGGCGCATGTCCCTCCCACACAATGGTTCTACAATGGCTCTATAGTATCAGAGCTAACATTTCAATAGGGCAGTCCCCATAGGTCACAGTGATACATTTTAAAATTAGTTGTGGCATAAAAGTAGAGCAGTGCCTTCACTTGGGGCTGAAGCTAACTAGAGGCACTGCTGTATCTGTAAGAACTACAACAGCCTATTGTGTTTATTAAATTAAGCACCAAAAGTATCAGCTGCACAGAGAAAAGTGTTATTTGAGGAGAATCAATTTGTCTCAAATCACAGGGGTCAAGTCAAATCCCGGGTCACTTAGACTCAGGTCTAAGTTGAGTCCCAAGTCTTAGTCCATTTTATCAAATCAAGTCTCAAGTCATGAAAATAGTGGCTCAAGTCTTACTTGAGTCCAAGTCACGACTCACGAGTGGTGGGTCATCAGGGCCAGTAAGGCCTTCTCTGCTGGCTTTAACATGCTCAGAAATGTGAATTTATTTTTATTTTATTAATTATTTCATAAATATGTAAACAAAAATATTCTCTATTCTCTGTTCGCTTTATGTGATATTATGTCCACTTCATTGAGTGGCTTCCAGTGTTGTTTATTGTGGTAGAGTTTTTATCCAATTACAATCCCAATTCCAATGAAGTTGGGATGCTGTGTAAAACTTAAAAAAAAAAATACAGAATACAATGATTTGCAAATCCTTTTCAACCTATATTGAACTGAATAAAAAAGGCGGCAGTTTGCAGAATGTTAAACTAAACCCGAGATCCAACAGCTCTTGTTGTATTTTTAAACCATAATGCCCGAAGGAGAACAGATTGATCTGGATGCAGATGTACTTTCCACGCTATTTTCAAGACGGGTCTTTCACGAAAAGCTGGATATTATTAGAAAAGCTACAAATTGTACTGTTGTTGTACGTCTGGGCACTTACAAGCTATGGTGCATTTAAAAACGTTTGGAGACACTGGAGTGGACCTGCAGCTCAGCGGCACGCAGGGAGATGGAGCTCCACAAATAAAAGTGAGTTTATAATGTTAATAATAATGTGGTGCATTGAAGTCACCTCAGTTAAAACTGCACTAAAGTTCATTCAATCTCAGCTGTGCCATTTTGCTTTGCATCTTTAAATCACATTTTTATTTTACATTTTTGACAGTATCTGTGAACTTTCTTACTCTTAATTGTGAGTGCAGTGCATGCTTATTGGGTTTAAATGCTCCTGAAATTAAGTGTTGCCTATATTGAGCTGAAGACCCATGGGTCAAATGCACGGCCCACCATTGGACAACACAATTCAAGAGCCAAGAGTATTTCACTGGAAATTCAATAGTAGTCTCCTAAAAAACACATACTTTTGTAACAGAATTATTGTCGACGTAAAAAGGAAATGTCCAAATTGTCTAGTAAGCCGAAATGGACAATTTTTATATTTTTTTAATTGAATTTTTTTTGCTTTATACAAATTAAAAAAAACAACACACTCACAAAGAACAATAGGACAACATGGCATGTTACATCAGCAAATTAATAACATAATAATTGAATGAATCATATCGATAGGATGGAAACAACAATCAACAGTTACTGTCAATATTTGGGACAATTTGGAGAAATTCCAGGAGTGTACTTGCTATATATGTAGTGAGAGATGTAAACACTGTGTAAGATATTGTATTGCATTTCTTTAAGTTGATTACATATTGATATTTTAGATGGCAATATCAGAATTTCTTCCCATGTTTCATTGTCATTTGATAATTGTGAATATTTAAGTCTGTCCTTCCTCAGTCTTTCAAGCTCAGAGTAAAATGCCCACATTTTTGACAATCTAAAATGGTTTGTTCAAGAAGATTAGTGTCCTGTATGAACTCCAGAGATTTCCATTTTGATTTTACAAAATGCCTAAACTGAAAATATTTGTAAAAATCTCTAACAGGAATATTGTATTTGGCTTGTATTTCTTCAAATGACTTGCACTTTCCATCGTCTCATAGGTCATGTATCCTCCCGATGTTCCTGCCATTCCCTCTGTTACCAAATCTGGGTTGTCCACCAATGTGGTTAGAATATATGACTTCAGAGTATTCCAATACACTTTTTTTTTTTAAACAGGTTCCATGTTTTAAAAGCATTGTTAATCAAATAGTTGTCCTTAATCATAAGTGGTAATTCCTTATCCTTTTTATCTAACAAATTTACAGGACAGAAGGGTTTACAAAGTGTTCTCTCAATCTCAAGCCATGACATCCCATAATTTCCACAGGCCCACATTGAAATGATTCTTGCATCTATAGAAAGCACATAATTTCCAATCTTAGGTATGCCCCACCCTCCTAATTCCTTTGGAAATTGTAATATTTAATCTTAGGTTTTCTTTCTGCCCAAATAAAATTGGATATTGCCCTATTTATGTCACTGATATCTTTTGGATTTAGCAAAATAAAAAGCATTGACACTCGATATATTAGCTTTGGGAGTATAGCTTTTCTTTAACATGGATAATTGAGGTATTGATATTCTCTGTATATAGCTGAGTAGGTTTGGGTGTAATGTGAATATCCAAATATTTCAAGTCTGTAGGAGCCCAGTGAAATGGTTCAACAAAAGCTGGTTCAGAGTGATCACAGCTGACTAAAAGCATTATTTCTGACTTCTCAAAATTTACCATATATCCAGATATCGGTCCAAATTCTTTTATACCTCAATTTCTATAGCCAAAGAAAACAGAAGGGGCGACAAGGGACTTCCCTGAACTGTTCACCTTTCCAGTCTAAATGCTGTAGACAGAAGACCGTTTGTCAAGACCGAAGCCTTGGCTCTTCTAAAAGTTTTATCCAATTTATACATTTTTTTGGAATCCAAATCGTTTAAGCACTTTAAACATATACTCCAACTCAATGCGATCAAAAGCCTTTTCAGCATCCATCAAGACAACAGCCCCTGGTATTTGACACTGGTTGAAGTATTGTATAATATTAATTAGATGTCTTGTATTATTTGAGGACAGGCGGTCCCTCATGAAGCCAGTTTGGTCCATATTAATTATATCTGGCACAACCTTTTCCAATCTATTAGCCAGGATCTTCATGTCCACACCAAGCAAACTTATTGGCCGGTATGAGGAGCACAATTCTGGATCCTTGTCATTTTTTGGTATAACACTTATAGTAGTAAGATGCATTGTCTCTGGTAATTTTCCATCCATCCATCCATTTTCTTCCGCTTATCCGGGGCCGGGTCACGGTGGCAGCAGTCTAAGCAGGGACTCCCAAACTTCCCTCACCCCAGACACGTCCTCTAGCTCCTCCGGTGGGATCCCAAGGCGTTCCCAGGCCAGAGAGACATAGTCCCTCCAGCGTGTCCTGGGTCTCCCCCAGGGCCTCCTCCCGGTGGGACATGCCCAGAACACCTCCCTAGGGAGGCGTCCAGGAGGCATCCTGAGCAGATGCCCGAGCCACCTCAACTGGTTCCTCTCAACGTGTAGGAGCAGCGGCTCTACGCCGAGCTCCTCCAGTGTGACTGAGCTCCTCACCCTATCCCTAAGGGTGCGCCCGGCCACTCTGCGGAGGAAGCCCATTTTGGCCGCTTGTATCCGCGACCTTGTCCTTTCGGTCATTACCCAGAGCTCATGACCATAGGTGAGGGTAGGAACGTAGATTGACCGGTAAATCGAGAGTTTCGCCTTCCGGCTCAGCTCCTTCATCACCACAACAGACCGATACAGCGACCGCATCACTGCAGACGCTGCACCGATCCGCCTGTCAATCTCACGCTCCATCCTTCCCTCACTGAACAAGACCCCGAGATACTTGAACTCCTCCACTTGGGGCAGAGACTCACCACCCACCCGGAGAGGGCAAACCACCTTTTTCTGGTCGAGAACCATGGCCTCGGATTTAGAGGAGCTGATTCTCATCCCAGCCGCTTCACACTCGGCTGCAAACCGCCCCAGTGCCTGCTGCAGGTCCTGGCTTGATGAAGCCATCAGGACAACATCATCTGCAAACAGCAGAGATGAAATCCTGTGGTTCCCGAACCAGACCCCCTCCGGCCCCTGGCTGCGCCTAGAAATTCTGTCCATAAATATAATGAACAGAACCGGTGACAAAGGGCAGCCCTGGCGGAGTCCAACATGCACCGGGAACAGGTCTGACTTACTGACGGCAATGCGAACACAGCTCCTGCTCCGGTCATACAGGGACCGGACAGCCCTTAGCAAAGGGCCCCAGACCCCATACTCCCGGAGCACCCCCCAAAGGACACCACGAGGGACACGGTCGAATGCCTTCTCCAGGTCCACAAAACACATGTGGACTGGTTGGGCAAACTCCCATGAACCCTCAAGGACCCGATGGAGAGTATAAAGCTGGTCCAGTGTTCCACGACCGGGACGAAAACCACACTGCTCCTCCTGAATCCGAGGTTCGACTATCGGTCGGATTCTCCTCTCCAGTACCCTGGAGTAGACCTTACCGGGAAGGCTGAGGAGTGTGATTCCCCTGTAATTGGAACACACTCTCCGGTCCCCCTTCTTATACAGAGGGACCACCACCCCGGTCTGCCATTCCACAGGTACTGTCCCCGACCGCCACGCGATGTTGCAGAGACGTGTCAGCCAAGACAGTCCCACAACATCCAGAGACTTGAGGTACTCGGGACGGATCTCGTCCACCCCCGGAGCCTTGCCACCGAGGAGCTTGCAACCACCTCATTGACTTCAGCCAGGGTGATGGACGAGTCCGCCTCCGGGTCCCCAGTCTCTGCTTCCTCCTCGGAAGACATGATGGGGGGATCGAGGAGATCCTCAAAGTATTCCTTCCACCGCCCGACAACATCCCCAGTCGAGGTCAGCAGCTCTCCACCCGCACTGTAAACAGTGTTGGTGAAGCACTGCTTCTCCCTCCTGAGGCGTCTGACGGTTTGCCAGAATTTCTTTGAGGCCGTCCGATAGTCCTCCTCTATGGCCTCCCCGAACTCCTCCCAACCCCGAGTTTTTGCCTCGGCACGCTTGGCCCGCCTGTACTCATCGGCTGCCTCAGGAGTCCCACAAGCCAACAAGGCTCGATAGGACTCCTTCTTCAGCTTGACAGCATCCCTTACTTCCGGTGTCCACCACCGGGTTCGGGGATTGACAAGCACCACAGACCTTACGACCACAGCTACGAGCGGCCGCATTGACAATAGAGGTGGAGAATGGGCGTTGAAGTCCCCCAGGAGAACAACGGAGTCCCCGGTTGGTGTACTGTCTAGTACCCCTCCCAGGGACTCCAAGAAGGCCGGGTACTCTGCACTGCTGTTTGGCCCCGTAGGCCGACACAACAGTGAGAGACCTGTCCCCGACCCGAAGGTGCAGGGACACGACCCTCTCCTTCACCGGAGTGAACCCCAACACGAGGCGGCTGAGCTGTGGGGCAATGAGCAAGCCCACACCAGCTCGCCGCCTCTCCCTGCGGGCAACGCCAGAGAAATGGAGAGTCCAGCCCCTCTCAAGGAGTTGGGTTCCAGAGCCCAAACTGTGCGTGGAGGTGAGGCCGACTATATCTAGTCGGTAACGCTCAACCTCCCGCACAATCTGGTAATTTTGAATATTCAAAATATTTATTGAAAACTCTTTGCAATAGTTTAGCGATTTTCCTTTTTAAAACTTTAAAAAATTCAACAGGATATCCATCAGCTCCAGGACAATTTAAGTGATGCAATCACCTTTTCAATTTCTGGTAATGATATGAGACCTTCTAGTGCTTTGGCTTGATCTGCTGATAGTTGAGGCATATTCACTTTCCTTAGGAAGCTCCGTCCAGTTCCTCATAGTTAACCTCGGAACGATATAGTTTTTCATAAAACTGTTTAAAACAGTCATTGATGTGTATTTTCCATGTGTCGAACACCACTGTTGTCACATATGACAGATATGAAAATACTGCTAGGGAAATCCCTTGCCAGCCTTGCCAATAGTTTATTTGGTTTCTTCCCAAATTCAAAAAATCATTGTTTTGCATATAAAATATCTCTCTCAGCTTTCTTTGTAACCATATCACTTAGCATTGCTTTAATTGTCTTAAATTCTGTCAAGATGTCATTTGACTTAGATACTAATTATTCCTCCTCCAATCTTTTAATTTTATTTTCAAGTTTAGTTTGTTCTATTAATTGTTCCTTCTTCTTACGACTTGAATATTTATTGACTTGAACAATTATTATGTCCCACATATAAGCTTTGTAGGCATCCCAGACTACCCTTGGGTCAGTATCATCATTATCATTAACATTTAAAGTCTTGACAAAAATAGTGTCGACAAAAATATGCAGTCAATGCATGTCCTTGACAAATGAGGCTGTGAATTAAATGTAAAGCTCTTCACTGAAGGATTAAAATGCCTCCAGACATCCACTAACTCAAATTTGACAAAAATATTCCTTACTGCCCTTTCTTGTTTTGATTGATTATTTAGGGCAGGGCACCTGTCCATTGACATAAAGAGCTGTTAAAGTCCCCTCCTATCAGAGTATTTGAAGAGTCCATCTCTGCATTAGGTGGAGAGGCAGGGCATAGAAGTCCCCATCATGTACATTAGGACTATAGATGTTACCCAGTAAAATAACTTCTCCATATAAAATACTTTTGATTAAAATGATCCTACCCTCCGTATCTTAAATGTGTCTGTAACTGTAAATGGCAAGTTTTTAGTGTTTAGTGTTTAGTGTTTCTCATCAGTAAGATGAGTCTCTTGCAATAAGGCTATTTGTATTCCAAGTACATATCCTAATATCTATTTACTTTTTATTTTGTTTGGTATATTTGTGCTGCATTTGGAACAACAAAACTGAATCCAATACATGTATCAAGAAACCTCTCTGCCAAGCAAAAACAGAACACACAGCTTGGATTTACCCCATGTGGGCTTGTGTACAAGAAAATACAGCCTGCAAAATTAAGTATAAACAGTAAAAATATAATCTCGCCATAACCTATATCTAGACCGGAGTATAGTGGGGGTAACGAATCTGAAATAGAGGACCAATGGCAGCGCACGTACTGCTCTCTGAACTGCATTTTAGTATGCTGTGAGAGTGCCAAAATAAACCATTGTGACATAAAAATAACAGTGAATATCCCGAATATTACTTGTTTCGAACAATGGAAGTTTCTGAAATTGCCACACCATTTCAAACAGTGTCAACACTGTTACCTCATGTACGGAGGTGCGTTCATATGAATGGCGAAACATCACTCGGGAAGTGTCTGTATGAAGTTGTTGAGCTCTTCCATATTGGAAAGAGAGGTAGTCCTCCCCTTCTGATGAAAGATCTTGTTCAAACACGGACTTGATGCCTGCTTCCCGCAGCCGTAATCATGCAGTTGTCGATGCTTGCCTTTTTTAACCACTTAAGCAGAAAAATTCTGATAAAAGGAGATCTGCCTCTCACCCGCTTCCACTCAGCGTAAAGGATTCTTCCCTTATCAGTGTATTTGTGTAGCCTCACAAGAACAGCTCTTGGCCCGTCTTTGCCTCGTCCAGTTGGCGGTCCTGTGCGGTGTGCTCTCTCGAGTTTGATCCGTTTCTCTTGCATTTCCAAAACTTCAGGAATCCACTGCTCGAAAAAAGTCACTGGGTCCATGCCCTCAGTTCCTTCTTTGAGTCCGGTAATTCAACGACTTTGATTCTCATAGCTGTGAAGTTGTTTCCCTGCTTGTTTAAGAGATTTCTCAATGACATCCAGCCTCGGTGCAGTGGCCATAGATGCATCCTCCAGGTCGGACACACACTTTTCCACATCATCCAGTCTTTGGGTCACTGCATCAAATTTGCCAGAAAGTTTAACTGGCTTGAGAATAGTTGCAAGTTTTTTGTCAAGCATTTCTTCAGTGTTCTTGGTTACTCGTTCCACTATCACATCTTCTCTCAAAGACCCAACATTTTCCACCTCGTTCCCAGTAGCCCCCTGTCCAGCCTCCCTATGGGTGTCATTCTCAGCGCCTGTCTCAGTGTCATCTTGGCATTAGCCTTGTGTCCTCCCGTTTTCGCTCCCTTCTTTTTATTTGATGGAGGATTTACAAAAAAGTTGTCCAGAAACATGTTAGAGAACTTCTACTATGGCAAGTTAGTTGTCTCAGAAATAGTTTGCACAAGAAAAAAGTATGTTTATCCTGTAGCGTGCATCACGTGACCCCCCAAAATGGAATAAATTTAATGTTAAAAAGATTAGAAATGAGGCAGGAAAATCAATAGCTAGGATGAGAAAACTGCAACGGGATAAAAATAAATCAGCTGAGCAGCCTACCGCATATAAGTGACAAAGATGTGTTTGAACTAAGCCAAATGCAAACTAAATAAGATCATCTGTATGCAAACAAAGCAAAAGATGCTTTTATCAGCTCTAGAGCTAAATGGACTGAAGATGAGATGAAGTTCCACCGATTTCTTTAATCTAGAAAAAATAGACAAAGGAAAAAAATATCTAAATAAACTACAAATGAATATTTAACTGATGAGCTGAATACCATAAACAAGCATATTATAGAATTTGAAAAAAAAAACTACACAAACTTTTCATCTCAAGATGCATCTTATCTTTTTAAATATTTCAAAGGTAAAACTCCTGTAACTAATTCAGACTTTAAACATTCATGTGAATCAGAAATGACTCAAATGGCTCAATGTCGCTGTAACTCAGATGGCTGATGGCCCCGGGCCATAGTTTGGACACCCCTGCTATAGAATTTTATAATTTTTTTCTGGAACAACATTAACAATTTGTCACTGGAAGCATTAAAAACAGGTATCCACTTCCTGTTTGGAGCAAGAAATAATTTCCCTATTACCAAAGTCAAATAAAGACAAGCTAATTCTTGACAACTGGAGGCCTATTACACTCCTGTCATGTGATTACAAAGAAACTGCTTACTTGTCTGCAAACAGTCTAAAACCTGGAATAAGGCAAGAAACTGATGAGACATAACTGGCTTTTATAAAAGGACGATGTTTTCATCACCACACAGGGTTAATATTAGACATTTTAGACTACAAGAATGTTGTTTCAGATGAGACATTTATTTTGTTTCTCCATTTCTTTAAGCATCCTTTTCTTTTTAGAACAATGGAAACATTTGGCTTTGGGTCTAAATTCTGTAACATCATGAAAATGCAGATGTGTTGCTCTCAAACAGGGTTTTTCAGAAATGTGGCATACACCATGGATGCCGAATTAGCCCAGTTTTATTTATTATGGCAGCTGAACTTATGGCAATCCTATTAAAACAATCTCCAGATATTGAAAGTGTTCATATTATGGGTACATCATTTTGAATTGGTCAGTTTGTTGATGATACAGTGGTAATTCTTAAAAACAAAAATACAGTGCCCCTTGCAATTGAGAAGATTTACATTTTTTCCAAGACATCTGGTTTGATATAAAATGTTTAAAAATGTGAAATTTTGGATGTTCATAACTGTGATCTAAATACCACTGAAAATATCCCGGTTAAGGAGGAAGTGAAATTTCTTGGTTTGACAATATCGAAAAACATTTCTGAGAGAGAAAATAGTAACATTACACCCCATTAGACCCAGACTAAACGCTGTGGAGAAAACTTTCAAACTGGTTAACTTGCGATTTATCACTGGGTCATATAGGACTCGTATATCCCTGTCACTCGATTTTCTCAACCAGGACGTCACAATCTCCATCAAAAACATGAGGGCCGTGGGCAAAGCTGCAGCCAAAGACCTTCTGAATGACTTTAAACTTTAGGGGACACAGGTGAGGGAAGAGGACGAGGCCTTCTAAGAGGCCATGGTCAAACACCAGAACAATCGTCTGAACAACTTTCTGTTTGGACTAAAGAAGGGACTGTCTCTGCTGTGTGCAGCTGTGGGCCAAGTCTTCTGTGGCCGCTGAACGTATGCATTGCAAATAAAGGATTAAAAAGCATCATGTTTTTGTACTCATTATGCAGAATAAGTGCAATAATGATTGATGAGAATAAATATTTTTCTTTGTGGTGTTAAGGTGCATGTCATAAACTAGTTGAGTCGTGACTTAGTATTCAGTAACCTTGCAAGATTCATTCTCATGACATTACACAACTCACAAAATGTAATTTATGCCTTCAGTGTTCAGACCCAACCCCTCAGGTTTGGAGCGATAATGCAAGCAAATACAATTGGTACATTATCAACCTGAATAGCACAGAATGCGGAAAACGCTCTGGACTGAAGCAGCAGAACAGTATAAAATTAATTAGACTCACCAGTGACACAGTAGAAAACCTGTTCTGTATGTGTTAGTAGTACTGCTCTGTCTGCACCTCTCACACATGTGCGAGCATGTGCACACACGCACACAAACCAAGAGGAACTAAAACTGGAGGAGCTGTGTGGGAGAGAAGTCTTCTGATTTGTCATGATGTAAGACTCAAATCATTTTAAAGGGCCTATATTGTGCTATTTCCTGATCTATGTAATAACACATCAGAAACAGACCTGGAGTTGTGTTTTGTTTCATTCACACGTTTAATGTAAAAAACTATTTAGGCAGTGTTCTTCTCTCAAATGGAAAACTCAACCTTGTTCCCCCGATGATGTCATCTGGTTGTACAGGAAGTGCTCTACACTTACCCTAGAATCATTTGATTTCAGCCCTGGAATTGACAATCTCCACTGAACAAAAGATAAAAGGAGCTGTTAACTTGAAAACTACCACTTCATGACATCACAACATGGAACAAAGCTTTTTGAGCTTTGTAAATGTACAGACTACATCCACTGCTTGCTAGTGTGATCCATAGAAGGGGCTGACGGCATGCGGGGCTTTGCATCCATGTTCTTCGTGGAAGCCAGCCAAGTCGTGTTAGATCAATATTGTGATTTAAAATTTCCAAATTCTAACAATGAACGTACTAGTAATCTAAACTTTTTAGCATTTTAAACCAACTAAACAAATTCTCTACTGCTTTGACTTCCCCCTCATAAATAAACAAGCCTCCACTGTGGTGTAATACATATGATGAATGAGAGCTTGAATTCAGTTTTGTTGAAAAGTTTATTTTGTTAAACTTCAAACCAAATCAGCAGCAACAGATTCAACATTTTCAAAAATATTTTTATCAAAACATATTTACATAGTTCTGTTTTAGACCTGAAAAACTCACGGAGCAGGTGAAGCCAGTGACAACCAACACATCATCAATATTTTACAAACCAATAAAAAGCAAAAGTCTTAAAAACGGATCATTGAGGGAGATGAGGAACTTGGAACAGGCTGAGAAAAACTAAAAAAGGAGATTCCTCATGTGATCAGCTGAAACACAAAACAAAGGATAGTTAATATGAAGACTAAGGCAGGACTGAAGCAGCACTAAAGCGGAGCTTCAACCCCAGATATGTTTTTGAGGCGGAAACATTATAACATGGCTTGAAGCTCACAATAATCCATTTTGTGTCATATAGGACCTTTAAGTAAGGCAATCCATATTCAGGCCGTATCATTTGTAACAATGAAGTCATGAGCTAAAAGTCCTACAGATCTTTGTAGTGTTATCCTGAGTCGCAATGATGCACTATATGGCACTCTTCATTCACTCACCTGCACATAACCCATCCACACATTGACCTGTGAGTGAACCAGAGCATTCTGCAAGGTTCAGCTTTTGTTTGTCATATTACAGCCACTAAGCTCCCTGCTGATATAAAGTCAGGAGAACACAGCTTAAAGTCCTACATTACACAAAAATGACTCTTGTGAGCTGTAAGCCATATTAAAATGATGAAAAACAGACCTGGAGCTGTGTTTTGTTTCATTCACACATGTTTGAGTAACAGTTTATTATTTGTCTCTCTACATCTCCAAAGCTCGAAATGCTCTGTTTCACCTTGTGATGTCATGAAGCAGCAGTTTTCAACAGCTCCTTTTACCTTTAGTTCAGTAGAGACTGGCAATTCCAGGGCTGAAATTATCCAAATGATTACACAGTGGTGTCTTGCTGTACCGTGGTTCATCTTTCCCAGTATCGCTGTTTTGCGGATTCTTCCAGTGCAATTCTACATGCTTTTTTACAGTGTATGATCGTGCATTGTGTTCTGCGTCCTGATTGGCTAAGGGACTGTAGAACATTATCCATCAGTCTCCTCCGTGCCGTGTCTCCTGTACAGTACAGAATGTGTTCAGACAAATTTACATAAATGTTGGATCGACACTACAGCGGAGTGGTGCCGGGACGAAAAGGCACAGTCAGAGGAACTGAGAAATACACGTGAATCAGTATTAATTCATTTACAGCCTGAAAACATATATAATAATTGTAAAAAATAAAGCTGACTACCTCGCAGATTTCACCTATTGTGGGTTATTTTTACAAGGTAACCCCCGCGATAAACCAGTGAACATGTTGGAGTTTAAAAACACAGTGGAGCACTTCCTGTATTACCACAGGATGACATCACAAGGTGGAACAGAGCACGGAGTGTTTTCTCTAAATATGCAGGGTTTGTGTGTTAAATACAAGCATAATATGGACTCCTCTTAAGTCCAGAGGAGGTGGAGGCACTCACAGATTTGACAGTCTGTTTGATGAAGTCTTTTTTGCTGCTCAGGTCATGCTCTGAATACGCCTCAAACACCTGCAACACACACACACACAGAGCCAACACTAATATGTATCACTGTGTTAGATTTCATATTTACACATGTACACTAGTGGTGGTACTTCAGCAATATTAACAGTAGTAGTACTGTGTGTACCTTCTGACAGATCTGTTTCATGGTCAGCTCCTCTAGATCAGCCTCCTTCAGTAAACTCTGCACAGTCTCCTTTAACTGTTGGTCACTTGGAGCCTTCCTGACCATTTTAATCAGCGGCTGGTCTTCATCAGAGCTGTCGTCCGCTGGAAACACAAAACCATACATTAGAGCAGTGGTTCTTAACCTTGTTGGAGGTACTGAAACCCATATGCACATTCACCGAACCCTTCTTTATTGAAAAATAAAATATTATTTTTTCAAATTCAAGCCATATGTATGTTTTACTGGTGCACAAAATAAACCGTGCATTAACATCACTGTGTTCAAAGAATAAAACCAATACAATGCATCAACTCACAACAAATTACTTACATACCTTTTCACAAAGACATGACCTTTTTTAATACTACCACACTGAAATAATTTTAATTTTTAACCTTATGTATTCCAATAATGAACTTATTGTATTTATGCTATTTATTATTTTTAACACACACCCATCACCTAATTTCCATCAGGCTAGAATAATAATTAATATTTACTGCAAATCAGTGTGACTTCTGCTGTTGCCTTTGAGAGACCAGTTCAGAAATGCATGACTTCACCTTGGCCATTCTCATGTCATTTTTATTGCAAAGTCTGTTCCTTTTCTTCGTTTTTATGTCGTTTTATGTTTTTATGCTGTTCGAACGGCTCATTTAAGTTGGGCAGGTACTTCGATAGGCACATCAAAGGGTGCATTTGTCGAATTGGGACACGGCCAGTGTCTGGAGATGCTCACAGTCCACGAATCATGTGAGTCGGGTGTGTGTCTTGACATCCGCCGAACCCCTAGGGTTCGATCGAACCCAGGTTAAGAACCACTGCATTAGACTATGCAAATATATATTGTGTTGACACAATATTAAAATTTCAAACGAAATTTTGATGGAAAAACAAATCAAACAATGACAAATTAATGTAATCTTCATCTCAAAATAGTCAAAATAGTGTTTCTTTAAGTTACAATGTGATTCTAAACTGGTGTTGAACAATTTAAGAGTAATCTTGAATTTTATCAAAAAGTCAATATTTTGTTTCAATACAGGCTTTACTACACTATCTTTACACAATGACAATTCAGAAAGGACCACATGACCCCCAACCTGGGGATAATAACAGAAACTGTGCAATGAATGGAGTGTGCAATATTCTAGTTTTTTGGCACTTTTGTGACCCCAGCCCTCTAGGACAACAGATGGAAACAAGCTTTTGGCTATAATCCGGTGTGTTTACATTCATGTTGTATCATGCCTGTCCATTAACATGCATCGTCCAAATCAAACAAACAAAATTGATTAGCAAGTGATTGTCTTTTGATAACTCTACAACGGACATACACTGCCTGGCCAAAAAAAAGTGGAATTAACTAAGCAGTTGGTCAGGTTTAGGTTCAGCAACAGTCTGTGCACAAAGAATGAGGTCAGCTGACACCTGAATATACTGAATGACCAGGTTATTCCATCAATGGATTTTTTTTCTTCCCTGATGGCACAGGCATATTCCAAGATGACAATGCCAGGATTCATCAGGCTCAAATTGTGACAGAGTGGTTCAGGAGCATGAGACAATATTTTCACACATGGATTGTCCACCACAGAGTCTAGACCTTAACCCCACTGAGAATGTTTGGGATGTGCTGGAGAAGCTTTGTGCAGCATCAGACTCATCATCAATGCAAGATCTTGGTGAAAAATTAATGCAACACTGGATGGAAATAAATCTTGTCACATTGCAGATGCTTATCAAAGCAATATCACAGTGAATGCCGTAATCAAAGCTAAAGGCAGAACAACCAAATATTAGAGTGTGTGACCTTTTTTTTTGGCCAGGCACTGTATAATGCAATACTGCATGAAAACTGCAGATTTTACACAGAAGAGAAGGTAAACAGACTCTCCATGTCTCTGGGTTGAACCCGTCAGGACCAGTGGACAGATCTGAGCCAGGACTAGGGCTAGGAAATGAAGATCTCCAGATATTTGTATTATCTTGATAACTACATTCAGACAGTATTTATTATCAATGTCTTGGTTGAGGTTCTAGTTTAACACAAAATGTAAAAGATCCATTATTTGAAATATAACCAAAAGATTCACACGCACATTTTAGCACATTTATGATGCATCATCTGAATATTGTTGTAAAGGTAATGCAAAAAAAAAAATAAATAAAATTGTTTTTGTCATCATTGCCCACCTCTACCTGCAAAGTGGTTATAAAAGAAGCAAACATGGACACTGAAGGATGGGTCAAATGCAGGTTTAACAAAGAGACAATAACAATAAGGGTGGGTCAAATGCAGAGCACACATTTCCTACTGGAGCACCTTCTAAAATCTATGGTATAATGTGTATTCTGGTGGTAAGGACCACTTACATTTCTGTTAAATATTTTGACCACAAAATGGTAGCGTTGAGATTTGTAAACTTGTATCCCTGTGTGTCAGATGCCCTCCCATCCTCTTGTATCCCTGTGTGTCAGATGCCACCCATCCTCTTGTATCCCTGTGTGTCAGATGCCCTCCCATCCTCTTGTATCCCTGTGTGTCAGATGCCCTCCCATCCTCTTGTATCCCTGTGTGTCAGATGCCCTTTCATCCTCTTGTATCCCTGTGTGTCAGATGCCCTCCCATCCTCTTGTATCCCTGTGTGTCAGATGCCCTCTCATCCTCTTGTATCCCTGTGTGTCAGATGCCCTCCCATCCTCTTGTATCCCTGTGTGTCAGATGCCCTCCCATCCTCTTGTATCCCTGTGTGTCAGATGCCCTCACATCCTCTTGTATCCCTGTGTGTCAGATGCCCTCACATCCTCCTGTATCCCTGCAGTGTTAGACTGAGATGGGAGCTGGTCAAATGTCTAGTTAATCTGCAGATGTTCTAGTGTGTCAGATGCCCTCCCAGATGTTGTGGTGTGGTTGGAGAAATATAGCAGGAGAATGGACCTTGATCACAGGGGGGAAAAAAAAAAAAAAACATTTGTAGATTTGACTTCTGGAGATATTTTACCCGTTGTGTTGTTGGTTTTACTGTTGCTGCTGCTGTCCGCCTTCTTCGTCTTCGGTGCTGGTTTGGACTTTTTCTTCTGGGGCTGAAACAGAGACTGGTGAGCCAATCTGCCACATTAACACAGGGATGACATGCACACTCCACTCCTGAGCGGAGGTTAACTACTCTGCCGCTCTCACTTGGTTGTCGCTGCTCTCAGACTCAGAGCCCGTCGCTTCCTTCCTGCTCCTTTTTTTCACGGGTTTTGTTTGGGATTTTGTCTTTTTCACAAGAGCGGACATTTTGGCTTTCCCTCGGGCTTTAGGTTTGGGAGACTGAAATGAAACACATGAAATTACATTAAAGTGGGTTCTAAAGATCTGACCTAATTTATAACTATACAATTGTCCCTCGCTATATCATGGTTCAGCTTTCGCGGTCTTGCCGTTTTGCAGTTTGTTTTTTTTGTGCAATTATGCATGCTTTTTATTTTACAGTGTATGAATGTGCATTGTGTTCTGCGTCCTAATTGGCTACCGGACTGTAGACCATTGTCAATCAATCTCCTCCGTTACATTCAGCCAAATTTATGTGATCTTTGATTTATTTGATATTACTTTATGTATTAACATTTATTTGAGTCATTAGTATTTTGTTTATTACTTTGTACTTATTTTATCAACAATTAATATTTTTTATTATATTATGTTGGATACATTACTTTCTTCATAATAATATTGGTTCCTACTTATTGTTGCGGTACAGCACATCTGAGGAGCGCACCGATAAAAATGTAACGTGCACGAGATGAGATGAGTTAAATTGTTGAATAAAGACAAGCTGTAACTGTCCTACTGTGTTGGTCTATTTAAGCAAAGAAGACAGCAAGAAAAAATATCATATTAAATCTAACTGTAACCTGCCAAACCACGGCCTCAAGAGACTGAAGAGAACAATATATTAGGGTCACATTTACATAAATGTTGGATCACAGTGTGACTCTGAAGTGCTGTATGTTTGCAAGATTTCTCCCTGACAAAACTCACAATGTCGATGAAATGTTCTGCACCAACAAAGACACATACAAAGGTCTGAACTTTGAGAGTGTTTAAACGAGAGAAATGTGAGACAATGTTAATGCCTGTGTGAGAAAAGTGTATAAAGTGTGTGGTGAGGTGTTTTACAGCTGCAAAACATACAATAGTTGTAAAAAATAAAGCTGTCTACTTCGCGGATTTGGCCTCTTGTGGGTTATTACGTAACCCCCGTAATAAACTAGGGACCACTGTACTTCCTAGCTGAACATGTGCAGTAGACTTCATGTATTTTTGTATAAAGTAAATAAAACGCAGCTGAATGACGTGAAACTATGATAAATATTTAGCACAGGTTCTAGATTTCTGACCTGCGGGACGCACCCCTCAAAATATGTAGGGTATCATTACTATAGCCTATAAAATAATCTAATATTCATCTACATTGGCTTAAGTTTGATAATAAAGTTTCTGTAAGCACGCAACTGGCGGAGTTAACTTATAACCTGACACCACCGCAGCACACCCTTTTTGAGCGGCATTGCGCACCACCTATGTACGCCATATTAGCCAGTTACAACCATTTGCCACAGTAAACGGAGCCAAAAAGAAGCGATTTAGAGATGGAATATGAGGTATTGTCTGTTTAAACCCTCAGTCGTCCAGGTCTGATCCATAGCAAAAGATGAAGTTTAAATCTGTCTACTGGACAAATTGTAAGAGTGAAGACGTTTCACTGCTCATCCAAGTAGCTTCTTCATTTCTGGTCAGAATGCTGGTGGCCAAAGCCTTATATCTGTCTGAAGGGAGGGGCTAACCACACTGAAACTGTAAACACATATTGTTTTCAGTTTCAGATGAAACAACCCTATTCAGCCCTTAATGACCCTGCTATTGTTCTCATTGTTCTGAGTCTGAGGATGGAGTCTTAGATGGGGGACAGATTATGTCTCAGGCCCCCATTGCTGTTTAAGGAAGGATTGTATTTCCTAACAAAAATAGCTTCTTTAACTCCCCTCTCAAACCATTTCTTTTCTCTGGCTAAGATCTGAACTTCACTGTCTTCAAAGGAGTGGTTAGTGTCTTTGAGATGGAGATGTACGGCAGACTGGGGTCCAAAGGAACTCTCACGCTGGTGTTGGTATATCCTCTTATGGAGTAGCTTTTTAGTTTCTTCAGTGTAACGCTCACTGCACTCTTCACTACACTGAATGGAGTAGACTACATTACTTTGTTATGGCCATAAACAAAGTAATAAATTCAGATCTTAGCCAGAGAAAAGAAATGGTTTGGCTATGGAGACAATAACTGTTTACAGCAGGGGCGTCAAACTCATTTTCATTGAGGGCCACTTCAGCAAAATGGCCGCCATCGAGGGCCAGATGTGACTGTGGGGCAGTGTAAATGTCACTAAATGTAACCAAATGTCACGTCAAATAAATGTAACTAGTTTTAAACTTGTCAAATAACTGTTCCTGTATTTATTACTTATTCAGTGTGCAAATATTACATGTCTCTGTAACTGCGTATCTCTAGATAAACTTTTGAATACTTAGCTCCATGTTTAGTGTCTTTCACAACCGTCCCACCTCAAAGCACAAAAAATATACAGGTTTTTCTTGTCTTCACCTTCACCTTTCTTGAAACTGCCCTCCACGCCAACAATTTTCCTCTTCCTGAACATTTTGGGATCATTGTGTGCAAATATTTCTCAGTTGCACTTTTTGGGAAAATCTCAGTAATGCACACATTAACGCAGCATGGACTTATTTTAAAATTACAGTTGTGCCTTTTAATTTACCTTCTTGCGGGCCGCATTTGGCCCCTGGGCCTTGAGTTTGACACACGTGGTTTACAGTTTCAGTGTGGTTAGCCCCTTCCCTCAAGACAGATATAAGGCAGTGGCCCCCAGCAATCTGACCAGAACTGAAGGTTTTATTTTGTTTTGAAAGAAAACTGCAGCTGGTTCATCATATTGACAGATTCAGTCCCATTATGTCTGTCTTTTCACATAAATAAAGCTGCATTTATTGACAGAGTTTTACAGTGTTTAAAATGATTGCGGGTGCAGATTGGGGTGGGTTGTATAATAGCTTCTGCTGTGGAAAAAAGGCTGACCCGTGCATCTCTAACAGGTACCATCCCACCAAGATTTAGAAAAACATGAAAATGTCAAAATTTGAAAAACATGAAAACTTGTTATATGCACTTTAAAAACTTGCCTACTTTACAAAATAGTTACTGATACTTTGCTGTGACATCATTTTGGCAGAATGTTCAGCACTTACTATGGTTATACAATGCAAACAGCAGAGCCAAAAAAGTTTCACAATTGTATGAAGACTGTTTGTAGTCACTCGCACTTTTTTTTGGTTGAAAATGAAATACCTAAATAGGACCAATTCAAAAACTGTTGGCTAGTGCTAGCTAGCTTGTGACTGTAATGTTACGTGAGATGGATTTGTTCAACAGCACTGTTTTAGTTCAAATTTAGTTATTTCTGGTCAGACTGTGTTAAAACAAATATCAGATTAAAGTCTAACTTGAGTAATATAGCTTCAGACAGAGAAGTGCCTCCAGTTTGCATCACTCCCAAAGGAACACTACTGACATCATCTGAAAAGTACCAAGTTTAGTTGTTTTTGGGAGTTATCCATGTGAATGTTGGTTGATCTTCCTGAAACCACAAAATTGTTGATTTAACCAACAGAAAATGGAAACTAAAATGAAGCCAAGCAAGGCAATTTCTGTGGTGACTTTGAGATCTGCAAAAATAGGTACTAGTTATGGGACTTTTGGGTCTTTTATGAGATTAGAATATTTTGGATCTGTTCTTTACAAAAAAATCTGTTCAAAGGACTGGCTCTTTTTATATTTTTAATCACAGAGAGAAATGACCAAGGCTCAGATCAGTTTAAAATGGTTCAAACTGTGTTTACACTTGAAATGACATTCCAATAACCCGCAAAAGCTTTATTTTTTACAACTATTATATATGTTTTAAGGCTGTAAAACCCCTCACCACACACTTTCTACACTTTTCTCATACAGGCATTAACATTTCCTCACATTTCTCTCTTGTTTAAACACTCTCAAAGTTCAAACCTTCATATATTATATGCCTCTTCTTTGATGATTGCTTTATTGTTCATGTGCCTCTGCTCCAGTGGTATCCACAGAGGCGCCTCTCTGTGCAGAGAAACACTTAAGTCCAAAGCGTTACTGAAATTTGTCGGTGCAGAACATTTCACTGACAATGTGGGTTTTATCGGTGAGTAAACTTGCAAACATACAGCCCTTCAGGGTCACACTGCAATTGAACATTTGCGTAAATTCGGCTGAACACATTCTGTACTGTACAGGAGACTGACTGACAATGGTCTACAGTCCCTTAGCCAATCAGGACGCAGAACACAATACACGCTCATAGACTGTAAAAATGCATGTGAAATTGAACACACAAAAAAATCTGCGAAACAGAAAGGCCGCGAAAGGTGAGCCGTGATATAGAGAGGGACAACTGTAAACTATGTATTATAATGATGCCATATATTTTTTGTGCAAAAAGCTCTCACTTTTTGTGTTGGTTTCAGGGTTTCATATTAACAAACCATTCAAAACAGTATCATTAATAGCTACATCCTATAATTTTCCACTTTGTATAAGATAGAAATTGTGATGAGTCTCTCTGAAAATTGTGATATTAGTTTTTGACATATCACCCACTCCTGCGCCTTACCTCGTCTTCATCCTCCTCTTCATCCTCTTCATCCTCAGACTGCTCCTCCTCCTGTTTATCCCCAGACTCTGCGCCAGACCCTGCCTCTGATCCGTCCGTCTCAGTCTCTGTCTTCCTCCCCTCTCCCTCCTCCTCCTCCTCCTCCTCCTCTTCTTCGTCGCTGCTTGAGTCCATGACAATGGCTTTGCTCTTCTTGGGGCTGGAGTTGGAGCTTGGTTTCTGTTTGCTGCCGTTTCGTTTCTTAGAGTTTTTCTTGGGTTTTGAGTCGTCACCCGAAAGGTTCTTCTTCGAACGTTTTTTCTTTTTTGGCAATCTCTAAAGAAAAAACAATTACTTTAGCAAAGGCTACCAGCAGAATATAGTTTCTGAAACATATTGAGATCTACGCAATGTATATTAGTGCACTTGAAGAAAATTTTGCTACCAAATGGACCTAATGAAACTACTGCACATCAAATCAGGTTTGTCAAGCTGTTTGTACAATTTTGCATCATGTTTTTGTTTATTTATGGAAAACTGTCGTGTGAGATCTTGGGTGCTATAGGCTTGTGAGATGAGCATTTTACAGGTTCGTACTGGAAGGTTCAAATAGCACCCGGGAGAGATGGCTAAAATACGTGCATGGAAGACATCTAAAACCTCTTCAGGCATGTTTTTGATGAGGAACAACATTATAACAAGGTAGAAAAAAGAAAAAAGATTTTTCCCACCGTTTAAAAACACACAATCTGATCAGTGATCATTCGACATGATTTAATCTAATTAGATTGCAATGTCCCATCTTGAATCTGAAATTCAAGTTTAAAAATGCAAATGCAGTGTGATTATATTCTCTCAGGCACATTGTGGCTGTCTACTATATCAGCATTTCATATTGATGATGAATGTGATGATTAGAGATACAAACGATAGATTGGGATGATATTTGGCTGGCGTCCTAAATTGTTACTCAAGTTAAGACTTTAATCTAAGCTTAATTTTTACAACAATCTGATAATAAAGAACTGACATAGCTGGAAGTACAACAGGTGAACTGATTTGTACTGTTAAACAAGTCCCTCTCAAATAACATTACAGTCACAAGCTAGCTAGCATTAGCCAACATTTTCACACCTAAACAGGACCATGAATGCTCATATTGATCACAGTCCTTAAAATGTGCCGTTTAGATCCATTTTGTATTGTTTTCTTGAGTTGTCTGACTTTTTTTTTGTTAGTTATTGCTAATGTGTGCATTGTGTCACCATACTCACTCCTGAATATTCCGCCATAGGCATACATGTAGATCCCCCTCCAGCGTAAAGTCAATGCAAAGTATCAATAAAATGTGACTTTATCTGAGTCCAAGGTTGTTGAGTGTACTTTAAAACAGTATCTCTTCCATAAGAATAAATAATGTGTAAAACTGAGACCTTTCCGCTGCTTTTGGGTGACACCAGAAACATCATGATCCTGTGGACCAGGTCTGCGTGAGTGCCTTTCTTCTCCAGGTCCAACACCTCACACACAAACTTCAGCTTTGTGTTTGTGAAGTTTCTACAACAAAAACACAAGATCTCAGACATGTGTAGGTCAGGACTAGACCGGGACTAGACCGGGACTAGACCGGGACTAGACCGGGACTAGACCGGGACTAGACCGGGACTAGACCGGGACTAGACCGGGACTAGACCGGGACTAGACCGGGACTAGACCGGGACTAGACCAGAAGTTGAACCAAAGCAGGACCGTGCTATTTTACTGAAAAACATCAGAGCTTTCTTTGAGTGGTGGTGTGTAGTTGAATGATTGTTGTGAGTCTGCCATCTTATGTAAGAGTGTATATATTTCTTGACTGTTTTCTATGTATTTCCTGTACTGTAATTTTTACTCTCCTTTTAAGGTGGATAGTATCTGCTGTCAAGGGACGACGGATGAAAGATAGCCTTTGGCTAATTCTGGCATATTTACAGAAATGTCGATTAATATGCAGTCCCTGAAATAAAATTTTTTTTAAAAAAACAGACCAAAGCAGAACTGAACCAATACTAGACCAGGACCAAAGCAGTACTGTACTAGTACTGAAACTAGTACTAACCAGGACCAAAGCAGAATGGAACCAGGACTAAAGCAGGACTAAAGCAGGACTAAAGCAGGACTAAGGCAGGTCTAAGGCAGGTCTAAGGCAGGTCTAAGGCAGGTCTAAGGCAGGTCTAAGGCAGGTCTAAGGCAGGTCTAAGGCAGGTCTAAGGCAGGTCTAAGGCAGGTCTAAGGCAAGACTTAAGAAATGTAAACCAGGACTGAACCAGAATGGAAGTAGGGAGTAAAGCAGGTCTAAGCCAGGCCAGGACTAAGGTCAAGCCAGGACTGAACCAGACCCAAACCAGATCCAAACCCAGCTCACACCATGCTCTAGAACATGAGCAGTAATTTAAACACTAATTGTTTATTATTTAAATTATTTAAATCTCTGATAAAAACTCACTTCTGGAGTTTGTCCCGTTTCTTGGTGAACTGTTCACTGTCGGCGTCGAAGGGAAATCCATTAAATTGACGAAGGTTCTTCTTTATCAATGACAACTGACAACACAAAAACACATTTAGGTAACTTTACAGTATAAAGGGCCACTATGTAAAATTTCTGTTAGAGGGTTTGCCACCTGCTTGTCTCCATGACAATGTTATTTATTTGCCAGGAATGATTAGTATGAAATTAAACATAGATTTGTTGCATTTAATAAATTGCATGTTTGTATTGCTAAGATAAATCCTTTAACATTCATTTTTGCTTTGAATGGGTCACCTCTCCACACAATTGACTTGTAACTTGGCTTGGTCACAATATATGCTTGTCTCCATGGAGATGGAGTCTAAACTAAAGCCATATTGTGCACTTTGAAAGATTTTCTGATCAGATACTGCTATCCAATATTTGGCCTTTTATAACATTTAAAATAACTTAAAATCCACAGCAAGGGCCACAAATATATCTTGAGTTAAAGAAATAATCACAAATAAACTAAACGAATAAACTAAGATAGGGAGTATTTCTTTCTGTACTTTTCCTCGCCGGTCAAACAGCAGATTGTGCAGAGGCACCAGGTCGACAGGTTTCATCTTGTTGAGTCGGTGACTTGTACGAGGGATGTCCCCGAGTTTCTCTCCGCTGCCTGAAACAAAACAACATGATTAGGTCAATGTCAAAAGCATCTGCAACTACACCACTGGTATTGAGGGGGTATTTTACTTCTATGAGGTATTAACTGGTAACACATATGATTATAATATTGTTATTCATATGTAGGGCAAATATAAAGTTTTCAAAACATGTTTTATAAGTTTCACTTTTGTTTCTAGGTCTCCCCTCCCTTTGCTTACCAGTACTCACCCCTTCAGAGCACTATCACAACACAATCAGCGTGCATCCTTCTAATGAAACTACCGCACATCACGATGAGTTTGTCAAGTTGCTATGTACACTTTTGTATCATATTTCAGTATTTTTATGGAGAATTGCCGCATGGGAGCATGAACGACCTACGCTTGCAGGCTGAGCATTGCGCAGAATCCTACAGTTAACTGTCAGTAGGGTTCAAAAAGGGCCCAGCAGGGCTCCAGAGGGAAATTTTTGGGTGCATGTGCACCTAAACTTTTGCCTGGTTGCAACTCAACATTTTCCTTCACAGATCCTCATCACATCTCTTCTCCTGTATCCTCTCTCCTCATTATAAACACAGATTAAATACTATTAAATACATTAAAATGATTCCTTTAATTGACAACTAAGTAAAAAAATATTAATTTACCCCTTCTCCCCTCACCTATGACCCGATTGCTACAGTTTAAGTTAAAGCAAGTCGGAGCTGAGGCCACACCACAGAAATCATGAGCTTGATCCTTGATATTTAAAAGAAACTGCCAACACACGGGGGTGAAAAAGAAAATTAATCTAGGCGGCAAAAAAGATGCCAAAGATCAACTACTGAAAGTAAAAGGTCTCTCTCTGCACTTACTATAGTTAACTGTAAAGATCCTTAAAAGCACAGACTTCTCACTCCCTCTTTGAATAGCTTTTTATTAGTTAAACTTACAGGCTTCAACTCATTCTGTTTTAACTTAAAGAAAAGGTAAATTCTTAATGTTATTTGATCAAATAAACAACTTTCAATAGATTAAAAAAAAAAACAACTCCCCACGTACCCCATACAACACTCCCTGGGGGTACATGCACCAGTTTGGGAACCACTGAACTAAACCAGTGATAGTGTGTAACTTTCTGGAGGTGCAAAGTGTCAACATGATTCCATGGAAATAGAACAAAGGAACAACATTTTCATGGAAACAAGCAGCAGTAAGCCCCCCTGCAGACCAAGTATGAGTGGAGATACAAGCCCACTCAGAGTAAGAATGCATATTTTTTCTACATTTTTCAGTGCAATTAAAACATCCATAATGGAAAAAAAAAGTTGCATTGTATGGCTTTTGGAACAAATAAAAATGGCTCAAAAGTCTGTCATCTGTGTCAAACCACATGCTTCTACTCCTTTACTGTAGATCCTCCATTAAAAAAACCCAAGCTGATCATAAGCTGTTAGACATGACTGAATCTTTAGGTTAGGTTTAGGCCAGTGGTGACTATCAAAGTGATGTGCCCAAAAGGCCAGTAAACCCCTCGCGCGCGTTTCTGTGCAATGGGTGGATATACTGTACCATCTCCGATGCTCAGTTTGACTGGCTTTTTGGGGACCTGCATGTCCAAACGCTCCACACTCTTCTTCGCTCTTTTCCCTTCGATGATCTCACCAACTCCTGAGACAAAAACACCACCGTTACAAGCATGCACGGCATAAAGAAGTGGACTAAGTGTGACATCACCTGTACAATTTGACTCCAGTCAAATGAAGCTCATTGAGGCTAGCAGTTATAGGGGCAAATTTGGAGCTGGGCTCCATAGCTGGAATTACAACTGCAAGTATCATAGCAACCAAAGAGCCAATCTGGATCGAGGCTGTTGAAGGCAACATCCCTTCTCTTAGCAACTTAGCTTAACAATGCTGCCAATGAAACCTATTGCTAAGAGTAGTGGGAGCAACCTTGATTGCCTGATTTGTCTGTTATTTATGTTCATATCCTGATTTACAAAATGCTGAAATAAAAATACCAGGATTGCATAGAGCAGGTTAATACAAACATTTTGAGACCAAAATGACGAGGCTCACTGCAGCCAATACAGAGAGAGGAGTGAACATTTTTCAATTTAAAGTTAAGCGAATGAGGCAAAAGGCTCACCCATGATTGCTTCCTATTTGGAACATGGCGGCTAGTGGGTTAGCCATGTCAATTTATATATACAATCTATGGTTACAAGTGACACACAACAATAACCCATTCTTTTGGACTGCATATATTAGTATATGGGATGATATGAATTTTTTGAGCCAAGACCAATATCCGATGTTTGGCTGTGGCCAATAACTGATACTATACATTGCCTGGCCAAAAAAAAAAGTTGCCACTTGGATTTAACTAAGTAAATGGGTACGAGCCTCCTGCAGTTGGTCAGGTCTAGGTTCAGTAACACTCTGTGCTCAAAGAATGAGGTCAGCTGACACCTGAATATACTGAATGACCAGGTTATTTCATCAATGGATTTTTTTCTTCCCTGATGACATGGCATATTCCAAGATTACAATGCCAGGATTCATTTGGCTCAAATTGTGAAAGAGTGGTTCAGGAGCATGAGACAATATTTTCACACATGGATTGGTCACCACAGAGTCCAGACCTTAACCCCACTGAGAATGTTTGGGATGTGCTGGAGAAGCTTTGTGCAGCATCAGACTCATCATCAATGCAAGATCTTGGTGAAAAATTAATGCAACACTGGATGGAAATAAATCTTGTGACATTGCAGATGCTTATCGAAGCAATATCACAGAGACATCATTTTCACACATGAATTGGCCACCACAGAATCGAGACCTTAACCCCATTGAGAATATTTGGCATGCGTTGGAGAAGGTTTTGCGCTGTGGTCAGACTCATCATCAATGCAAGTTCTTGGTGAAAAATGATTGGACGAAAATAAATCTTGTGATAAATCCTGTAATGTCACAGCGAATGTGTATCAATTTTTTTTCTCCACTTTTTTTTTTTTGGGAGATTACTTTTTTGGCCAGGCACTGTATTTTTAGCTTGTAAAGTAAAAACAAAAAATGTTTATCGGGATAAAAAAAATAAAAATAAATCGTAACATGTTTGTCTAACATGCAGACATAACAGTTCCATTGCCAGTTCCATTGCCATTTTGGCTCATTAGTCAAAAAGGTCAAACAGAGACTAAAAACCTCTATTGTTCTCAGCCAACACCAATATAGACAATGGTATCAATATCTGCAGATATCTCATCCATCCTGATTAGCAAATCATACATCCAAGCTGTTTATTTCACCTGCTTCAAACCTGCCAATTTAACAAACATTAACATTACCAGCTCTAATTTAATAGTTTTTACTCAAGCTGCTATGACATGTGAATTCCTCCACTGTGCCATAAAAAAAAGAGGTGGGTAGTCAAGAACCTCATGATACAACACCTATCCCAATACGTACATCTAAAACAAGGCCTTAAAAGGTTCAGTTTTATTGCTCTGAAAATCTAAATAGTTATAATTAGACAGAAAAAGTTTTGTGTTGATGACATCATCAGGCATGACCAAACTATGCAGCCCTCAGACTTCCAGGTAAATTGACACATATTATCTTAAGCAGTACTTTTTACTGCAAGTTTTTGAAAATCTTCTTTGATAAAGCGAAATATATAATGTGTCCTATTGAGGATCTATGCAAGAATAAAGATTCGGTGGCTCATTCTTATCTGTTTGGACTGGTGGTCAATACTGTGAATTAAAATATGTGCATGTCAGTCTGTGTTTTGATATGTGGCCCCAGTTTGGATACAGCTTTCATATCAGAACACAACTGATTTATGAATAAGCTACTTTTTCATCCAAGAAGCGTTGAATGAATCATTTCACAATATCATAGTACAGCATTTCTATACTGATATGCATATTGCCACGAGGTCTGCCACAGTATAAGCACAGTATTGTGCAATTCATACAGTTCTATTCTATTGTACATTTATACGATTTGGCCTAAGGTGCAGATTATTTTAGTTTCTTCCTTTTGGTTTCACAACTCCCTCAAATACGAACTATCTGACCTTCCCCCTCGTGAACGCAGAGCACAGAGGAGTTACAAAGTTTTTGTTCCTTGTTTTCAGAAGGAAACAGAAGCAAGACAAGGCTTGGGCTTGATGGTGATTACCGGTAGCTAAAACACAAATCAACAGAAAAAAGACCAATCAGAAGCAATCTTAGGCAGGTGTAAAGAGTTAAATCAGATGACAGCAATGGAAGTGCCATGTGCATGTGGAGTTTTTAGTGCGCTAAAAAGACACATTACATTGTAAGTACAGTGATTTGTAGTGGTGCATCCTCTGCACAAGTGCTGTCACTTAGCATGCCTATGTTTGATATGTTCATGAGTGTGCATTTGGTAAATGTTTAATTTTGGTTTATCTGATGCCACTTGTCTGTGGGAAAGAAAATAACTTAACTCAGTGGTGCAAACTTTTTGCAAACAGGGCCAGATTTGGTGAGGTGAAAATGTGTGGGGGCTGACCATTTGGCCTGATCATTCTTTGAACTATTAATATTAAATGCAAATGAACTATTTAATTATTTTTTACTTTTTATTGCAAATAGCTTTCACCTTCCAAAAAAAAAAAAAAAAAGAAGGATACACAGATTATAAATATGAAAAAGTAAACATTTACACTGGTTTTGATAATCACAATAAAATAAATTCACTGAGATTTTAGAATGTATTCACCTCAGAAGGCTAACATATAACTTGCCTGCACTAATTTGAAGGGTTAAAGCAGTGGTTCTCAAATAGTGGGGCGCGCGTATGACTCCGCGTATGACACTGTAGTACCGTACGCGCTGTATGCAGCGCGTACGCAGCGCACGCACAGCAAAGAGCAGGAGAGAGCGAACAGATCGTGACACAGGGCAGTGAACAAGAAACACTTTTGCTAAAGAGACACTATGGAAAACATTTTAACAGGGATGAAAAGAAAGGCGGATATAGACGGAGGTAAAGTCACCCGAAAAATAAGACGAGGAAGTCTGATGAAGCGTATTTAGCACTTGGCTTCACCGTGACTCCGGTGGGACACAAGGACAGACCGGTGTCTGCTGTGTCTGAAAATTAAGTTAAGGCGCCACCTCATTACACCTCAGTCACGCTGATAAGACGCTGGAGTTTTTTCAGCGTAAACGTGCCAAATATTGCCAACAATCATCCCGCTTTGTAAATGTCACTTAAAGCAGCAAGCACTGAGCATCATATAAGGTGCTAAATTGCCATTGCTAAGTTACTTTTAATTTGATATTTATTTAATTTTAATGTATTATTTTGATATTTATTTAATTTTAATTTAGTCATTTGATGTTTATTTAATTTTATTTTTTATTTGATATTTAATTAAATTTCATTTAATTAAATATCAATTAAATTTAATTTAATTGGGGGGGGGGGGGGGATTGAGAAGCACTGGGTTAAAGTAAGATCTGACTGTAGTAAATAAGCCAGGTCTGACTCAAAGACAGTGGCTTTGATGCGCAAAACGTCACATAGGTGAGTCAGTTAGTCTTGTCCTTCCACAGTTCTTGTTAAAGATCATAACCGAGAATGTCTTCTCATACAAATATGTCGAACCAAACAAACTCAGAATTTTCTAAGCAAATGTTTGACTTTCTTTAAACCTGTCTTTACACAGAGCATGGCTCGGATCTGCTGCCATCTTCTGGTGAAATATAATATTGCTTGTACATGTGTATTTTACACTGGTCAACAGTGCTGATGGGCCACACATAATTATTTTTATTCCAGAGGCTGTGGGCCTCTTTGTACAAGAGCTGCAGTTGGCCCCTGGACCGGACTTTGGGCATGTCTGACTTAACTGATTAACTGACACTGATTGCGGGTATATTTGATAATTTTAGGCCAAATAAGGTTCATCTTTAATTCACACAAGCAGCAGGCTGTATTTTGGCAGTCTCGTTTGCAGTCATTTTGTCTGGAAGCCTAACTTTGCTAATTTGACACTTGATGAAGCCAAGAGGTCTGTGCAGCTTTCCACTGTTAGTCCAAAAATCCAAACCTTCACATTCACACCGCACCAAACAAGACCGTGATCCATTTCTAGAGGCCAATAATATTTAATACAGATGGCGGTAGCTAAAATTAATATTGTTCAAATGCAGATTTTTGTTGCAATACAGAGGGTTCTTGGGTCTAGTCACTAATAGATCATCAAGTTCAGCATTTGTGAATCTACCTTTTGGATATTTCATGGTAAAAGTACAATGTGATCAATGAGGAAACCTGACTTTTGCCCTCATCTGGGAGTATGATGTCATCACATTCTAGAATCTGAAATCCACTAATAAGAGGACATTTTTTCAGTATTTGTTTTGTTTATATTTTTTGTCCCATTTTACTGACATCACAAACTTATACAGCTAATTACGGGGTATCATAAAACTCAAGTGAGACCTTTACCCCAGAGGGAGGGCTTGTCTGGACTGGGCTGTTTCTTGGGTGTGTGGTCGGTTTCTTCTCCAGATGCAGGTGACCCGTCCATCGCCTCCTCCGCAGCTTCACTCATGGTTCCTCACTGCAGACAATAGGATCAGAGTCAGAAAGAGCAGAGAAACCTGGGACTAAACCAGGGGACTGGACTAAAGTCAGGACTAAAGTCAGGACTAAAACCAGGACTGCAAATGAGACGGGGAAAAACCCGGAATGAACCTGGAGTAAACCAGGTCTGAACCAGGACCAAATAAATCAGGATCGAACTAGGACTAAATAAACCAGGATGAACCAAAACTAAATTAAATCAGGGCCAAACCGGGACTTATTTCTTAAGATATTGTTTATTATCAAACTAAGAATTTCACTGTCCCTCTTCGGTACCATATGTTCACTCTCCCTCCTCTGGTCCAAATGATTGCTTCATTAAAAAACAAAAAAAACAACAACAACAATATTACAGTAGTGCTCGATGTTTAATTTCCCTTAAAACTTGTGAACAGTTTAAATAATTACTCAGCCAACAAGTTTAACGCCATCATTATTATGTTTCCTCCTGTCATCACTAAAAGCACAGCAGGTTTGGCGCGTTTCGGCCAGAGCTTTTCCACCTTCCACTTTTAGCCCTTTTAAATGAGATAAACTAATTATTGCAAATCCCACGACCGCAGTATATGTCAAAAGACACTAGTGTTTAATAGAAAAGCACAAACTGATTAAAAGCCTGATTAAAACCCTGTATTTTTCTCCGGCTAAAGGAAGCTAATGCTAACTCTGGCGTTAGCTCAGTGACGTTTAGTTTGGGGCATTTGTTTGAGAGCAAATTGGTTCTTTATGAGATTACATGGTATCAGCGTGAAACGGAATAAGGGTATATTTTCTGTAAATTCGTCCGGAGATCGTAGTGACTCCGTGGCATGTTTTAAAAGCCGATAAAATACCGTATTTTCGCGTTGTTTTGGTCCGTCTCCGCTGCGCGCAGCGTCGCGTCAGATCCGCGTTTGGGATTCTAAGATGGCGGTTTATACAGAGGGCGGGGCTTGTGACTGCGGCGCGGGAGCTGATTGGACAGACGCGATGACGCATACGGTCGTGTTTTAGTCTGTTGTTTTTTTTGTTTTGTTTTTTAGTGCTGGTTAGTGAAGTAAAAAAAAAAAAAAAGGAGCATTAGGAGGTGGGAACTACTCAGTTACGTTTACTTGAGTAATTTTTAAAGGGCCTATATTATAGTATGTATTATAGTGTCTATGTTATAATGTTATAATGTAATTGTCTCCAAAAAAAAAAAAAAAAACAGCTAACTAAAAATAAAGGGGAAAGTAAGAGAAGACATGTGACTTAAATAGTAGATCATACACTGCCTGGCCAAAAAATAAAAAAATTCCCCACCAAAAAAACTGTCACACACTAATATTTTGTTGGACTGGCTTTAGCTTTGATTACGGCTTTAGCTTTGATTGATTTGGAATATACCTGTGCCATCAAGGAAGAAAAAAACAATTGATGGAATAACCTGTTCATTCACTATATTCAGGTAGTCAGCTGACAGTCAGCAACTGGAGGAGGCCCATACCTATTTACTTAGTTAAATCCAGGTGGCGACGTTTTTTTGGACAGGCAATGTATTATACAACCTCAATTCCAATGCAACTGGGACACTTTGTAAAACTTGAAAATAAATAAATAAATAAATCACTGAATAAACTACAAATACATGATATTTAATGTTCAAACTGATAAACTTTATTGTTTTTATGCAAATATTCACTCATTTTCAATTTGATGTACGTAGCACATTCCAATAAAGCTGGGACAGGGGCAACAAAAGAATGGGAAAGTTGAGGAATGCTTAAAATACACCTGTTTGGAACATTCCACTGGTGAACAGGCTAATTGGAAAGAGGTGAGTGTCATGATTGGTTATAAAAGGAGCATCCCCGAAGGGCTCAGACATTCACAAGCAAGGATGGGGCGAGGTTCACCACTTTGTGAACAACTGCATAAGCAAACAGTCCAACAGTCTAAGAACAACGTTTCTCAATGTATAATTGCAAGAAACTTAGGGATTTCATCATCTACGGTTCATGATATCATCAAAAGATTCAGAGAATCTGGAGAAATCTCTGCACGTAAGCGACAAGACCGAAAACTAACATTTAATGCATGTGACCTTTGATCCCTCAGGTGGTACTGTAATAAAAACAGACATGACTGTGTAAATGATATTACCACATGGGCTCAGTAACACTTCAGGAAACCATTGTCAGTTAACACAGTTCATCGCTAGATCTCCATGTGCAAGTTAAAACTGTACCATGCAAAGCGAAAGCCAAATATCAACAACACCCAGAAACGCCGTCTTTTCTGGGCCCGAGCTCACCTGAGATGGACTGACGCAAAGTGGAAAACTGTGCTGTGGTCTAACAAGTCCACATTTCAAATTGTCTTTGGAAATCATGGACATCGTGTCCTGCAGGCCAAAGAGGAAAAGGACCATCCGGATTGTTATCAGCGCAAAGTTGAAAAGCAGCATCTGTGATGGTCTGGGGGTGTGTTAGTGCCCATGGCATGGGTAACTTGCAAGTCTGTGAAGGCTCCATTAATGCTGAAAGGTACATACAGAGCAACATATGCTGCCATCCAAGCAACATCTTTTTCAGGAACATCCCTGCTTATTTCAGCAACACAGTGCCAAGCCACATTCTGCATGTGTTACAACAGCGAGGCTTCATAGTACAAGAGTGCAGGTACTAGACTGGCCTGACTGCAGTCCAGACCTGTCTGCCATTGAAAATGTGTGGTGCATTATGAAGTGCAAAATGCGACAATAGAGACCTTGGAATGCTGAGTAAATGAAGCTGCAAATTCAGCAAGAATGGGAAAGGATTCCTCTTGCAGAGCTTCAACAATTAGTGTCCTCAGTTCCCAGACGCTTATTGATTGTTGTTAAAAGGAAAGGTGATGTAACACAGTGGTAAACATGCCCCTGTCCCAGCTTTATTGGAAAATGTTGCAGACATCAAATTGAAAAGTAGTGAATATTTGCATAAAAACAATAAAGTTTATCAGTTTGAACATTAAATATCATGTCTTTGTAGTTTATTCAGTTCAGTATAGGTTGAAAAGGATTTGCAAATCATTGTATTCTGTATTTTTTTTTTAAGTTTTACACAGCGTCCCAACTTCATTGGAATTGGGATTGTAGATTATATTTTCTTTTCTTAGCAACAGGTTTGATTGATAGAGTCGTTAATTGCCCGCTCCCTGTTAAAATAGCAGTGAAGGCAGGAAAGGGCTTACCTTCAACAACCTCACTCCGGATTGGAGCTTTGGTTGCTATGATATTCACAGTCAAAATTCCAAATGTGGGACGCTGCTATAACTACTGTCCTCGATGAGCTTCATTTGACTAGAGCTGAACGCTATGGATGATGTCCCACCCGCTTCTTTTACAGTCTATGGTCCTAGTGCTTTTGTATTATTCATATTTCTGGTTGTTTCAATATATATGTTTAGATTAAAAAAAAATAATAATAATCTGGGATGAGTTTTTGAGAATTGTGTATACAAAAGTTTCCAATTAGGATTGTTAGATTGGTGATAAGGTTGTTTAGACGTGAGTATGCTATTATATGTAAAGTGGATGAATCACTATTAATTGTGGTACTGTGTTTTTAAATTCCATATACCTTCACTAGAATAATTTGGATAATCTCAGCCCTGGAATTGCCTATCGTTACTGAACAGAAAGTAAAAGGTAGCTGTTAAATTGAGATGTAGACAGATTAATAATAAAGGATTGTTCAAACATGTGTGAATGAAACAAAACAAGTAAAGGTGTGTTTTTGAGGAGGTAACTCCATTATAATATGATTAAAAGTGTCAATTTTAGGGGATCTAATAGGATCTTAAAAAAAACAAACTCTTCAGAGTACTTATCTAGCATAGTTTTACTCCTACTTGAGTAATATTTTTTAATGAAGTAACAGAACATGTCTTCACATCACTATCCCCTCTGCCCATGATGTTTTGGGTACTCTTCACACTGTGAGTAAGTGATAAAAGATTTATGTTGACAATATAAAATGATTTGAGCGTTTGTGTTTCTTGCAGTGCTCCTGCAGATATGATTTAGTTTGTCTCATTTTTGTGTCTATTCTTTGAAAGTACCAGATTTTGTGCATTATTTAATGTTTATCCTTCCAGACAGAAATGTTACGTCCCCACATTTAAGGCTAGTTCTTACTTGAGTGTTTTCTTGGATCAATACTTTGTACTTCTACTTGACTAATACTAATACTACTTTAAGTAACGTTACCACTTGTGTACAATTTTTGGCTATTTACCTCTACTGAAATCTTGGACCACTACTGGACCAGTCTGTATTAGAATCTGTATAGTATGGTAATGGCTCAAACTTTGTCTTTCAAATGGAGATTAACTGATATCGGTGCTGATACCGAATATATATATATATATATATATATATATATATATATATATATATATATATATATATATATATATATATATATATATATATATATATATATATATATATATATATATATATATATATATATATATATATATATATATATATATATATAAATATATATATATATATATATATATATATAGAGAGAGAGAGAGAGAGAGAGAGAGAGAGAGAGAGAGAGGGGACAAGCCAGCTTTTTCTGGTTGAGAACCTGGCTCAATGAAGCCATCAGGACAACATCATCTGCAAACAGCAGAGATGAGATCCTGTGGTTCCCAAACCTGCCCCCCTCCAGCCCCTGACTGCACCTAGAAATTCTGTGCATACATATAATGAACAGAACCAGTGACAAAGGGCAGCCCTGGCATAGTCCAACACACACCCGGAACAGTTCTGACTTACTGCCGGCAATGAGAACACAGCTCTTGCTCATCCATTCAAAATCATTTCACTTCAATCTATATTCCAAAAAAGGAGAACATGTAAAGTATTGTTTCATGTTTAAGTCACATTAACTTTATTATTCAGAAAGGTTGATGTTATAAAGCGGGTGACATTCTAGAGAAAACATGAAATATTATACAATATGAAAACAGGATTTCACTGTTACGTACCTTTTCTCGATATATTTGAGCAACATGTGTCTTGCCCCAGTACAGATGTATTGCTTAAGAAGCTCTGTCAAAATGATATTATATATGTTTTATATATAAGGCTGTAAAACACCTCAACACACACTTTATAGACTTTTCTCAGACAGGCATTAACAATTTCTCACATTTCTCTCTTGTTTAAACACTCTCAAAGTTCAAGCATTCGTATATTAGAGCCCCATGTCAGAGCTCCACACACAGCCCCATGTCAGAGCTCCACACACAGCCCCATGTCAGAGCTCCACACACAGCCCCCTGTCAGAGCTCCACACACAGCCCCATATCAAGGCTCCACACAGAGCCCCATGTCCAAGCTCCACAAACAGCCCCATGTCAGAGCTCCACACACAACCTCATGGCAGAGCTCCATACACACAGCCCCATATCAAGGCTCCACACACAGCCCCATGTCCGAGCTCCCCCCACAGCCCCATGTCAGAGCTCCACACACAGCCCCATGTCAGAGCTCCACACACAGCCCCATGTCAGAGTAGATGCATTGCCACATATCGCTTGTATGTTGCCCTCCGCAGGGCAGAGTCCGTACTCACCCAGTAACTGCACACACAGTGGTGAAGCAGAGACTTTAACAGATGGGTATTGTCTGTTAAAGTCTCTGCTTCACCAGTAATGGTAATAGATATTGTACTGGTTAAGACATGGTTAAAAAGTACTGCCATCAAATGTTTCCTTAAGAAAAAGCAAAATGTAATACTACTCTAAATGCTAGTAACCAGTTACATTTTAAAGCAATGTTATTAGCATTTGTTATTTAAAAAAAATATTATTATTATTATTATTATTATTATTATTATTATTATTATTATTATTATTATTATTATTACTGTTACATGCTTGTATATACTCAGGTTCAAGGACAACTACAAGCATGTATTTAAAGATCTACTCAAAAAGGCTTACCCAAAAACATATGCTGAGCAACAGCAACTGATGAGCAACACTCGTCAGATACTTGGAATTCAAGCTATAAATTGATCAAAATAAGATGTGATTACAGCGATTTTAAATAGAGCATAAGAACTGAAGTGACAAGATGAGCAAACTGGTAGGAGGAGGGGAGGAGGGTGGAGGGGATGAAGGGATGAAGGGATGGAGAGGGGAGCAGGGTGAAGAGGGGAGTAGGGAAGAGGGGATGAAGAGATCGAGAGGGGAGCAGGGGACAAGAGGGAGGAGTAGGGGATGGAGGCAGGATGGAGAGGGGAGAAGGGAGGAGGAAGAAGGGAGGAGGGAATGGAGAGAAGAGAAGGGAGGAGAGGATGGAGAGGGGAGGAAGGGATGGAGAGGAGAGGAGAGAGGAGGGGTTGGAGGGGAGAGAATGGAGGAGGAAGAGGGGAGGAGGGAGGAGGGGATGGAGAGGGAAGAAGGGAGGAGAAGATGGAGAGGGGAGGACAGGAGGAAGAGGGGAGGAGGGGATGAAGGGAGGAGGGGATGGAGAGGAGAGGAGAGGAGGAAGAGGGAAGGAGGAAAAGGGGAGGAGGGGATGAGAGGGGATGAGAGAGGAGGGAGAGGGGATGGATACAATAATGACAATATAAAACACTCTTTAGACAATGGAATGAGATTTTCAACATTAAAGCTTGTACTAGTTGTAAAAATAGTGAAAATAGTAATAGTTCTTTCTTTCATATTACCATGTAGACTTATATCTGTGTAATCCCTCAGTGTCCCGTAGGTTTATAGGCGTATACTAGTCTATGTGTCTTATACTTGTGAAAGATACAGCTCAAGGTCTTTCTGAAGCGATTGAGGAAAGGTTCATTTTTGTCCTGTGAATAGAAGTTATTTAGTGTCAATATTTGTTTGAATGATTATCTAGTGTCATGACTAGATTTAGCATTGATTAGTATCTGATTTTTGATACTCTTGACAACCTTACTGCAGAGAGGATCAGGAGGAGGAGCAGACAGGTTGATGCCGTGATAGACACTGGCCTCAGAGCTACAGTTGCATAGGGTTGTCCTGGTGGAAGGTGGTGGAAGAGCTGCTGGGCCATGAAGAGGGACTAGACTTGGTCTGTCCTGCGTACCAGTAGGCCTCTTTTCCAGGTCTGTGGCCAGACAGCTGCAGTTATACACAACCACTCTCAGCTACTGTGGTAGAGGGGTTAGACCAGACATGGGCAAACACACGATCCTTTAGGTTTATTAATCCAGCCAGCCGAATGTGACCAAATTAGATTAAAATAGGTAAGGGTAAACCTGGTTCAATTTACCTTTCCCCTGTAATGACAACGTCTTCCCAAAAGATGGCGCATTTCAGCTACATCAACCTTGTTCGCGTGTATTACTCTTATTCTTTTATCAGCTCTTCTGTAAAAATGAGCTTATGAAAGAAAATAAAAAGTGGATAGTGAGCGCTGAGTGTTTAGTATGGAATGGACAACAAAATATTTTTTCACTGAAGTCTGATCAAAGGCTGTATGCCCTAATACCTCAAGAAACCGTCGTGGCTTTCAAAGAGTACAATATCAGCTGTCACTTTGCTACAAAGCTGCCAGCTATGCTAGCAAGCAGTTAATGCAGGAATGAGCAGCTACAGCACAGAGGTTTGCAGCCAATTTACAGACTCAGCAACATTTTTTTCACTGGCAAACAGCGATTCAAGAGTCAAGTATCTAGGAAAGTTTTTTTTACTGGCATTCAAATTCAAATTAGCAAAAGCTAGCAAGCCTTTCTCTGATTTTTAAAAAGAATGCATTTGGAAAAGAATTTGTACAATGAGCCTTGCATATTCATGCTTTGCTACCTGTTAAAGGCAAATCTCTAATGTAATATATACATATATATCCTGGCCCAGCCCCTCTGTCAAACTTTAGAACCCATTCTGGCCCATGTGTCAAAAAGTTTGGACACCCCTGGGTTAGTGTGAGGGATCAAATAAGAGAGAAAGAGCAAAAAAGGAACATGTGAGGGGGGTCTAGGTTCCCTACCATAGGAACTTTTGAGAAAAAATACATGTAATGTAATCTGGTTGGTTTTTAGGTGAAAGTTTTTTTGCAGTCTGATACAAAATAATGGAATATAAGCTAATTGTTGTAGCCTGCTTCTCTTCGATTAAAAACCTCCAATTTTTAAATATAACAACATGAATTTAATATAACTACATGTATGTCATACTACAAAATTAAGTACTCCTTCCTCCACTGCTTATAGCTGAACAGGGGCTCAAATTATCCAATAAAATCTATAATGTGAATATAATCCACCAGATGGCAGCACATACCAACCTAACAAGAGTTTTATTTTATTAATTATTATTTCATAATCACTCTTTCGACTAATAAAAAATGAGCCTCACAATATGAAATACAAAACAACTTTAAAATAATTACAGAAAGAAGTCAGGAAATTATAAAATGTAAGTGGTTTTCAAAATAAAATGTATTCTTTGTGCGTCTGCGTTGTTTTCCAGGTCTGTTCCTGTCGTGTGCAATTGGCAAAAACATAATTTCAAAACCATTTGCCAGATGATGACCAAAAATAATCTAATCTCACTAATCTGGTGTTTGGCCTGCCGAGTCACGAGCCTAATTTGACATGGAGGGAGGAGGGCATGGAGAGGGGAGGAGGGGATGGAGAGGGGATGGAGAGGGGATGGAGAGGGGAGGAGGGCATGGAGAGGGGAGGAGGGCATGGAGAGGGGAGGAGGGGATGGAGAGGGGAGGAGGGGATGGAGAGGGGAGGAGGGCATGGAGAGGGGAGGAGGGCATGGAGAGGGGAGGAGGGCATGGAGAGGGGAGGAGGGGATGAGTGGGGTGAGGAGGGAGTAGGGGATAGAGAGGGGAGGAGGGGATGAGAGGGGATGGAGAGGGGATGGAGAGGGGAGGAGGGCATGGAGAGGGGAGGAGGGCATGGAGAGGGGAGGAGGGGATGGAGAGGGGAGGAGGGGATGGAGAGGGGAGGAGGGCATGGAGAGGGGAGGAGGGCATGGAGAGGGGAGGAGGGCATGGAGAGGGGAGGAGGGGATGAGTGGGGTGAGGAGGGAGTAGGGGATAGAGAGGGGAGGAGGGGATGAGAGGGGATGGAGAGAGGAGGAGGGGATTAGAGGGGAGGAGGGGATGAGAGGGCAGGAGGGGATGAGAGGGGATGGAGAGAGGAGGAGGGGATTAGAGGGGAGGAGGGGATGAGTGGGGTGAGGAGGGAGTAGGGGATGGAGAGGGGAGGAGGGGATGAGAGGGGAGGAGGGAGGAGGGGATGGAGAGAGGAGGAGGGGATTAGAGGGGAGGAGGGGATGAGAGGAGGGAGGAGGGGATGAGAGTGGGGAGGAGGGAATGGAGAGAGGAGGAGGGGATGAGAGGGGAGGAGGGGATGGAGAGAGGAGGAAGGGATGAGAGGAGGGAAGGGAGAGGGGAGGAGGGCATGGAGAGGGGAGGAAGGGATGGAGAGGGGAGGAGGGGATGAGTGGGGTGAGGAGGGAGTAGGGGATGGAGAGAGGAGGAGGGGATGAGAGGGGAGGAGGGGATGGAGAGAGGAGGAAGGGATGAGAGGGGGAGGAGGGGATGAGAGGGGTGGAGGGCATGGAGAGGGGAGGAGGGAGGAGGGGATGGAGAGAGGAGGAGGGAGGGAAGGAGAGGAGGGGATGGATAGGAGAGCAGAGGATGAGGGGGAGGAGGGGATGGAGAGGGGATGAGGGGGTGAGAGGGAGGAGGAGGGAGTAGGGAATGGAGAGAGAAGGAGGGAGGAGGGGATGAGAGAGGGGGATGGAGAGGGAAGGAGGGAGGAGGGGATGAAGAGGAGGAAGGAGGAGGAAGAGGGAGGGGTTCATTCATTCATTCATTCATTCATTCATTACTACTATTATTATTATTACTACTACTACTACTACTACTACTACTACTACTACTACTACTACTAATAATAATAATAATAATAATAATAAGAAGAATAATATCCATCCATTTTCATCCGCTTATCCGGGACTGGGTCGCGGGGGGATAATATTAATAATAGTAACTTTTTTTTAAATTTATATTATAGCTTTGCCTAGTTTATTACACAGGGACATAAGGACACCACCAGGCCAAGTTACACATCAGATCTGTGGAGAACATTGAGAAGGTGGCATGTTTTCCGAGATAATTGTGAGTTATAAAATCACAGGTATAATTGCATAAAAGTAAGTAGGTTCAATGCCATACCGTGGAACATTCTGGCCAAAGCAGTGACAGCTCCATAGAGACGAGCAGGTGGCCCTCAATTGAATTCAAGTTTATTTCTATAACACATTTAAAACAACTTCAGCTCAAGATACAGACAGATGACACACAGGAACAGAACAAGAAACACCAAGACGTGTGTGCACAGTGAATGCCAAAGATGCACTTTTCTGTATGTTTTGAAGAGTTCATCAACACTAAACATGTAGTTCAAACAGGCGAGTCCAGATGTTTTTTGCTGAGGGGGGTCTGTACAGTGAGCCGATCACACTGGAGCAGTTACCAGAGCTTTGGCTTCACCGCTGTCAATTTAACAAGGCTCAGAACAGTAAGTGTAGGTCTGTTACAGTGATGTGACGCTGTGAGGTTATACCGGTAGAACTTACATTTGCAGTAAAAAAAAATCAAATCTGCCTATGCCGTATCTAATCCCTGGGCCTGTACAGTTTTGTTTTTTTTAATTCTTATCTTTATCTCATCATGAAACTTTGACAGAGCCACTGTAACTTTAATAATGCTCAGAACAGTAAGTGTAGATCTGTGCGACTTTTCTAACTCTTTGCTGTTCTTCTTTTTTTCTTTTTTTTTTGGTGATTACTAATGTATTGTTCTTAGTATTACTAGTATTTCCCATTTCCCCCCCTTTTTTTTACTAGTATTGTGTAACTTTTTCCTGACTATTCTCCTCTCATTAATTAATAATTGTATTATTATTATTATTATTATTATTATTATTATTATTATTATTATTATTATTATTATTATTATTATTATTATTATTATTATTATTATTATATTTTATTTTATTTTATTTTATTTTTATTTTTTTAAATTGTAGTATGTTCGACCAGTGGGTGGGATGGGTAGGGTGGGCACTTAACATTACCGGACAAACAAAGTAAAAAAAAAAAAAAAAATTCCATGATCATTTGGGCCAATTTAGCAGTGAGCCACATTTGGTCCCTGGGCCACAGTTTGGACACCGCTGGTTCAAACAGGAATAGTACTCAAATTTTTGCTCTATAGTATTTTGTAAATGGTAAGCTGTCACATTTTTATTCCGCACTTTTCCACTTTCAAGGCTCAAAGCAACTTACATCAGGAAGCACACACACATTCATACACCAGTGTACACAGACACCAGGGGCGAGGTGGGTTAAGTGTCTTGCCCGAGGACACAATGACAGCATTCACCTGTGAGAGCTCGAATAGCACTACTGTCAGTGGATCTGATCGCTCTAATAATGATGCTCCAATGCTCTACCAACTGAGCCACTGTTGTCCCTTCTGAAGTTTTTTTTTTTTTTTTTAAGCTAAAACTTATAATACATGAACAGTATTTTGTAGTACCTGTACTCTTCCTTGAATACTACTCCACCCGTGTATATTTGTATATTAAATCTCCAAACTCCTGTATAAATTCCCTCACTGTTGGTACAGCAGCAGATGCCGGGCCCATCTTTTGTAAACAGCCCATAGCAGTTTCATAGTCCCCGTGAAACGACACCCAAATAAAACATGATCCATCCAACCATCCAAATGTTTCGTGATCCAAACGTCTTTTGTTTTGGCTCAGCCGCTATGGGAGATAAGTGTAAACAACAACAAGTAAGCAACGCTGTATTTACCAAAGAGCATAAAAATGCTTACAGCAGGGAGCAGATGGGGCCTGGTGTTCTGTGGAGAGCTGTTTGTTGACACAAAGACAAGCTGAAGTTTTTGGCTCAAATCGCAAAGTTGGAGAAGCTAAAGTTAAAGGCGGCGTACCAGGTTTTTACTGTCTAATACACTTGAAAACCAAAGTACATTTGTCCCCCGCTATATCGCGGTTCACCTTTCGTGGTGTCGCTGTTTCGCAGATTTTTTTAGTGCACTTTTGTATGCTTTTTTTTACAGTGTATGAACATGCACTGTGTTCTGCGTCCTGATTGGCTAAGGGACTGTAGACCATTGTCCATCAGTCTCCTCTGTGCCGTGTCTCCTGTACAGTACAGGATGTGTTCAGACACATTTACATAAATGTTGGATCGTAGTGTGACTCTGAAGTGTTGTATGTTTGCAAGTTTCCTCCCCGACAAAACCCACAATGTCGATGAAACATTCTGCACTGACAAAGTTTAGAAACATATTGGACTTGAGTGTTTCTCTGCACGGAGAGGCACCTCAAGTTTATTGAACAACACTTTTAAAGTGATCATTAAGGAAAAGGGATATACTGTACGAAGGTTTGAACTTTGAGAGGGTTTAAACAAGAAAATGTGAGAAAATGTTAATGCCTGTGTGAGAAAAGTGTATAAAGTGTGTGGTGAGGGGTTTTACAGCTGCAAAACATATAGAATAATTGTAAAAAATAAAGTTGTCTACTTCGCGGATTTCACCTATTACGGATTATTTTTAGAACTCCCTCTATAAACCATGGACCGCTGTAGTTCACTTTAAACAGTTTGTAGTGGTCTAAAGTTAGCCTTAACTTACATTATGCATTCAGAGCATCCAAATTATTCACCATGATGAGTTTATAAGCACTTTTTACAACTCCCAGAGACCAGACCTCTCAGAGATGGATTACTAGCCATTTCACTTCCATACAGGAAGTGAGCCTGAGCGCACTTCTGACTCCATTGACTCTGGTTCCAGTTCACTTTCTATTGAAAACTGTGTCCCTTCTCTCTGTAACTGCTTTATTTCACTATTGTGTCTGTAAATCAAGATATGAACATTAATAACAAACAGGTTTGATTGACAGAGTTACCCACAACAGCCTGGCTCCTGATTTGGTCTTTGGTTGCTATGACACCCGCAGTCAGAATTCCAAATATAGAATTAAGCTCCAAATTGGTCCCTATAACTGCTAGCCTCGATGAGCTTCATTTGACAGGAGACAAACGCTTTTTACCATCTAAAAACATTGCCAAAATCAAAGGTTTACTGTGAAAACCAGATTTAGAGAGACTTATCCATCATTTGTTTCCAGTAGGTTAGACTACTGTAATGTCCTGCTCGCTGGCCTCTCCAAACGAGCATTAACACATCTGCAGTACATCCAGAACACTGCTGCTTGGGTCCTGACTAGAACCAAGAAGTACTTCACACATGTGTCCTGTGCTCAGGTCTCTGGCTCCTGTGGCTCAGAGAACAGACTTTAAAGCAGCTCTGTGTGAACAAGTCTCTCCATGGACCAGCACCAAAGAACATCTCCCACATGTTAGAGCCACATGAACCATCTCACACTCTGGGGACTAAACCAGGACTAAACCAGGGCTCAACCAGGACTAAACCAGGACTAAATAAGGACTAAACCAGCACTAAACATGGGGAATCAGTGTTTCAGTTTTATGCAGTTAAAACCTGGAACATTCTTCCTGAAGATGTGAGACAGGCCTCTACTCTGACAATGTTTAAATCCAGGATCAAACTCAGGTTCTGTTTAGCTGTGCATATCACTAAAAGGGTTTTATTCTGCCTCTTCTCTTTTAATGTTCATTTTATGATGATTATTTATGTTTTATCTTATTCTGTTATTCTTATTCTGTAAAGCACTTGGAAAGCAAAGCATTTCTTTTTACAATCTATGGTGCATTTAATTATAGTGCAGTTTATTGAAATAAAGAGTCGTACATGAATTTTATGATGAGAGTATGTTTGACTCTGCAATGGCATTCAAAATTTTTGATTCTTTATTTCAGACACAAATATAATTTGGTCCATAGTTTGAAAAAAAGAAAGAAAGAACTGCGCATAGTGAAAGTAAGAATTTGAGATTTAAGTTAGATTTTTAAAAGTACAAATCTGCAAATAAGAGGTTTTGAACTTTACAAGCCCCTCCACGACCCTTGAACTTTGACCCCTGGGGAATCGCTCACAGTCCGCTGGAGTGTCACACATTTGGTCCTGGAACAGTGTGTGTCTAATGCAGACGTATGGAGGGAGCGGATCAGGTGGACTTCGCCACCTCAAAAAAGGATATTTATACATAAACCAAAAAGTTTAGGACAGTTTAATTGGGACTCAGATGAAGATTCTTCAGGCGTATTGTGAGAGGTCATTTTTGAAAGAGATATTGATACATAAATATGCAAATGTTATGTAAACTTTAGCTTACAGTTTCAAGCCCAACTCACAATTTTTATGTAACACTTTTATATGGCACCTTCAAGTCACTCAAAGCACTTTACATCACCCATTCACACACATATTCATACATCAATGTGTGCAGACACTGGGGCGAGGTGGGTTAAGTGCCTTGCCCAAAGACACAACAACAGCATTCATCTGTAGGAGCTGGAATTGCACCGCCAACCTTTGGGCCAGTGGATGTGAACACTCAACCAATGATGTTTATGACAAACGCCGTACCCACAGACTGTATAAAGAAGTGGACTAAGTGAGTGTGACGTCACCCACAGCGTTCGTAATACTTTATTATTAGTCTGTAACATCTCCAAACCTCAAAATGCTCTGTCCCACCTTGTGATGTCATGAAGTGGTAGTTTTACCACACGATGGCATCACAAGGTGGAACAGAGTGTTTTCAGTTTTAGGGAAGAACTCGGCCTAAATATGCAGGGTTTGTGTGTTAAACATGTGGTTTAAAACATGTGGTTTATGTGAAACAAAAGACGACTGTCTGTTTGTGATGAGGAAACAACATTAGAACATAGATCAGAGAATAGTGTAATATGGGCCCTTTAACTCTTAAAAAAGGACAAAACAGAGTAATATTTGGAACCAGTTAAAAGTTGAATTATTTGGAGTTTTACACAATACCTCTCTGAGAACCAAGAACGACAAGATTTGCAGCCGTTTACTCAGGATTTGAACAGAGCCGTGTTTCAAAACTAAATACCCCAGAATGATTTACTTTTGTTTGTCCAGCCACCTGTGTGAAATAGGACCTCAGAGATTTATTTAAAACAGTCTTTGTTTCAGAAAAAGGAGAGAAAGAAAGAAGAGGAGAGGGCGAGAAAGAAAGAGGAAGGAGCATAGATTGTATAAAGAAGTGAACTGATGTCACCACAGCGTTCGGCTCCAGTCAAATGAAGCTCATCGAGGCTAGCAGTTATAGGGGCCAATTTGGAACCAACTTCCATATTTGGAAGTCCAACCACGAGTATCATAGCAACCAAAGAGCCAATACGTATTGAGGCTGTTGAAGGTAATGCCCCTTCCTGCCCACAATGCTGTCAATCAAGCCTGTTGCAAACGCTAGCAGGAGCGACATTGGTGAAAAAAGCCGTGATTTGTCTGTTATTAATGTTCAGTAAATCTTGATTTACAGACACAATGGCCAAAAAAAACGAAAAAAATAAATAAAAAAATAGGATCATATAGAGTGGGTTAATATGAATGTTTTAAGACCAAAATGACGAGTCTGACAGCAGCAGTTACAGAGAGAGGGGACACAAATGCGCGCCCATGATCACTTACTGTCTGGAATGCGGCAGCTAGCAGGTTAGCTATGTCCATTTCTATATACAATCTATGGAAAGGAGAGAAAAATACAGAGAGGAAGAAGGAAAGGAGAGACTGAAAGGTGGGGTTCTAGTTAAACTCTCAGCAGGACTAAACCAACCTGATCCTAAATGGAGCGAAGGCAGAGCGCTGTCACTGTGATGGATCCATCTCTTCTCTCAGGCTGTTTTTACACTCAGGCTCAGCTGTCCTCTGTGTTTGTATTTTTGACAGACCAAAGTTGAGTGGATGTTCATTCCAAAGAAAACCTGAGCCTTCAAATAAATCGATGAGGCAAACAAGATGAGAATTTATCATAATAATATATTTGATTTATATAGGTTTTTGGATTTAGGAGGTTTTTACCAAGTCCCGCTAAAATTAATAAATATTTAAAGATCAGGCAGTGGACAGGGAGCTGCAAGTGGGTTAGGGGTCAGGGGTCAAAGGTTAGGGGGTTAGGGTCAGACCATGGACAGGGAGCTGCAGGGTGATGTCACTGACATGTTCAACAGTACACAAATAAAATGAATACTTCAGCAGAGACTTCTGTGTTTACAAACGTATGTCTGTGTGTGTCAGGGCTAATGCTAATGCTACCTTTTATTAAAATGTTAAATCATAACATAATAACAAAATTGTATTTGTTAAAAGGACGAACCAATTATTTTTAGTTGTCGATTATTTCAGTCAGTTACGTTATTTAAATATTAATTAGGTTCCGAGATTAGCATTAGCATTGGCTCTGACGCACAAAGACATACCTTTCCAAACGCAGTGTCCTCTGGTGAAGTATTCATTTTATTTGTGTAGTGTTTAACATGTTGTCAGTGACATCCACCTGCAGCTCCCTGTCCACTGTCTGACCCTAACCTCTGACACCTGACCCCTAAACCACCTGCGGCTCCCTGATCCACACACATCATAAACAATTATACTCCATGACACCGGAAATGGTCGCGCCGACTGCCTCCGTTTGGAACAGCTGGATACTGTTGTGCGAAGAGACAATTGAAGCCACAGCGGCCCTGAAGTAGATCAATGGAAGCACCATCAGCTCCTCCAACCACCACCAACACTCAATCACATACACAGCCTGGCCCAAAAAAAATTGCCACCTGGACTTAACTAAGCAAATAGGTCCGATCCTCCTGCAGTTGGTCAGGTCTAGATTCAGCAACAGTCTGTGACTCTGACCAGGTTATTCCATCAATGGATTTTTTCTTTCCTGATGGCACAGGCAGATTCCAAGACAACAATGTCAGTATTCATCAGGCTCAAATTGTGAAAGAGTGGTTCAGGAGCATGAGACATCATTTTCAAACATGGATTGTCCACCACAGAGTCCAGACCTTAACCCCATTGAGAATCTTTGGGATGTGCTGGAGAGAGGCTTTGTGCAGTGGTCAGAATCGACCAGCATCAATGCAAGATCTTGGTGAAAAATGTATGCAACACTGGGTGGAAATAAATCTTGTGACATTGCTGAAGCGAAATTGAAACAATGCCACAGCGAATGTGTGCCGTAATCAAAGGTGGTCCAATGAAATATTAGATTGTGTCACTTGTTTTTTGGTGGCGACTTTTTTGTTTGGCCAGGCATCGTATATATGTAGACAGACAATGTAGGTGAAGTGTCTTGCCTAAGGACACAACAACAGCTTACACTAGAGCCACTGCTGCTCCCCTATGGCATCTATTCTCAGCAGTCTCCCATCCAAATAAGAACCAGGCCCAACCCTGCTGAGCTCCAGAGGTCAGACGAGAGCAGGCATTTAAAAAGTGGGATGGCTAAAGTAAACTTATAGCAGACATATTTTGCTTGTGTCTGTTCTACAGTTATAAGACCACTGACTTCAGTGATAGAAAACCGCAGTGTCCAATGGGAGCTGACTTCGCCGTAAACGTCATCACAACAAAACATAGTCATTTGTACCAAAATAACTTTGCAATGCTGACAAATCCTACAAGTATGTCATGATCCCTGTCAGCCCTGCCTTTTCTGCACTTTCTCCCCTCCCTTCTGTGTCTGAGCCTGGAGCTGGGGTGGAGATTTCGGCTCCTCCTGTGCACACCTGGAGTTACCGGTAATCTGAAATCAGCCTCTGGGGAGGATAAGAGAAGCCAGGACCTGACACTCAGTACCAGATCATCCGCGTATCTCTGTGGTACTCCCTGCTTGGCTCAGTTCATGTTTTTGCGCTTTTTGACTTTGCTAAATTGGATACGTTTGCTCCGCACCAGATCCCGCTCCCTGGACCCGCTCAGCTCTCCCGCCTCTGACCCTGCTCTACTCCTTCTCTACCGGTACAGTCTGTCCTGTCTCAGACTCTGCTACTCACGCTCTACCCCTGGATCACGGCAAACACCCCACTCTCAACTAACCAATTGATCTACCATCATATCGCACTTTGCACTTCTGTAAATAAACAACGTTAAACATTTCCCCGAGTTCTGTCTTTTTGGTCCCTCCAGTCAGACGTTACGACAGAGTGTCACTGATTAAGAAAATAAAACTGGAGAAGGCAGTGCATACATTGCAGTGGGCGTGTACCGGTGGAGGTCAAATGGGAGTAGATAAGCAAAATGGCATCTTGAAAATAAGTTGTTAAAGATTACTCCAAATACAACTTCAGAGCCTAAATGAGGAGAAACAACAAGAACATGTTTATAAGAATAGGTCTGATTTAAATGAACTTCAGACCATCTCCAATTGTGAAACTGGACATTGCAATACAGTGTGTACTTTTTTATTATTGTGATCTCCAAAGTATGTATTTGGCACATTTAGTAAAAGTTCTCGTCTTTAACACTTCACATTTTAATCACATACACTCTGGCTAATTTGTGTCATAATGAGTTCACATGCTCAGTTCACACCTCCCCTTCAGCCCCCAGTCTGTCTAATGAGTGTGACCTCCTAACAGCCGGATCTCGTCTTCATTAAGGTGAATGGATGTGATGCTAACTGCTCCGTGTGTTAGCGCAGACCTAGTTCATAAAACAGGAGAGGTCATTCATTTGTTCTGACTGGGCGAAAACGGCATAATACTCTGCAGTCCACAAAGTAGAAACGGCATGTTAAGTATTTTATAAATGTAATGCTGTTTTATAGAAAGTTAAGGAGGTAGTTCACGCTTTGGGTCAGTGTATTCAGCTTTAAGGTCCTGTATTACACAAAATTGACTCTTGTGAGCTTTAACCCATGTTGTAATGCTGTTACCTCCTCAAAAACAGACCTGGAGTCATGTTTTGTTTCATTCACACATGTTTGAGTAACACTTTATTATTAGCCTGCGTACATCTCCAAACCTGAAAATGCTGTGTTCTGAGTTCCATATTTGGAATTCTGACCGTGAGTATTATAGCAACCAAAGATCCAATCTGGAGTGAAGCTTTTGAAGGTCCAGTGGAATGGCAGGAGGCGCTTAGCAACACTGTCAATCAAACCTGTTGCTAATGCAAGCAGGAATGACCTCAGGGAAAGAAGACACCTGATTTGTCTGTTATTAATGTTCATATCTTGAGTTATAGGCAAAATAGTGACATAAAAACACCAGGATCATGTAGAGCGGGTTAATACCAACATTGTTTTACATTTAATCTATGTCCATTTATACAGTCTGTGCATTCCCTCAGCTCCAGATCTTGAGCGTGACTTGGTCAGGACCAGTTTGAGGATTTTGTGCATGTTTTAGGTGAACAGGGGCAAAAGGGAGGCAGGAGAGGGGTGAGAACATATGAGAGTGTTTAGTCCTTCACACAGACGCCCACGGATCAGAGTTTAAACCATAATGACTCTGATAATCACCCCCACGTGCACACCTCTATGGCACGTGTGTGCCCTTCTTTGTTTTTTTTATTGTACACTCTTCTGTTTCAATGTTAATTTTATGATTATTTGTGATTATTCATATTTTCATTTGTGTGATTTTAATGTCTTTCTTATTCTGTAAAGGACTTTGAATTACTTTGTGTACGAATTGTGCTATACAAAACTTGCCTTTCTTTGGCACGTGCGCCTTCCTCTGCAGCATGTGCACTTTGGCTATGGATGCATATACTGAAAAATAATGATTATCTCTATATGTGTTAGATACTGTGTGTGTGAGAGAATGAAGAGTGTGGTGTGCCTGGCTCATGCGAACAGAACAGGGAGATGAGATGACTTTAACATGCTTAAAAACAAGTATATTTGGACTCTGTTTATGTCTCTTCTTACGCAGACATAACCAGGCTCATGGGAATTTTTTTTTTTTTTTGAGGCGACAGGGATTTGTTGTAGTTTTTCTCACTATTTACTCACCCGAAGCTGTATTTAGAGTGATTAATATTTCACCATTTTGCTGATCTATCCTTGTTTAAACTTCACCTGTACATGCCTACTGCAACATACACGCCCACTGTGATGTACGTACTTCCTTCTCCAGTTTTATTTTCTTAATTGGTGATAGTTGTAGGATTCGGCAGCGTCGCGTTGTAATTTTGGTTCAAATGAAAAAAAATGTGCAGCTATCCATAGGGGGCGCCAACAGCTGCTCTTTGTTGTGATGACGTTTACAGCGACATCAGCTCCCATTGGACACGGCAGGTTTCTAACGCAGAAGTCAGCAGACTTGTTTTTTTTTATTAAGTCGATTTAGATGAATATTGTGATTTAAAATGTGTAAATTATAACATAATGATCCACAGGGTCAGAGATGAGAACCATAGGGACACAGAGCACAATAGGACTGGTTTGAACCAGGCCTTCATCTCTTTCTGCACTTGAGGCATTGGATTGGTATATTTACATGGGGTCACTCGTCCAGATGGCCCCGTTCCACATCCTACCTGACCTTCAACCTCAGAGGGGTTTCCATGGTAACCGTGTCTGTGGAAACGAGCAGTAAGGAGACAAGGACGGAGGAAACAAGGAGGATGTGACAGAGGACAGGTGTCAGTGTTTTATCGATGATGTAAATAATAAAAGGACTTTCAAAGCCCTTTACACTGCGGTCATATTTACAGAGGAACGAGAAGAACAATCCCCACTGGAAGAGCGGAGGGGTGGCTGAAACATACTTGGATTACAATGGTCATTGATCAGATATATTAATCAGACTTGTTCTATTGTACTTAGTTGTTTCCAAAGTGTTTTACCTCATTTAATCCACCTCTATATGGGCTCCATTAGTCACATGAAGCACATCATGACGGGACTGGATTTCTTTCCATGTTCACTGTAGCAGAGCCTCATAAATAGTTCACACATCTGTATCTTTGGCTTTAGTTCAGTAATGTCTCGTATCTTAGTTCCATACATGATATCTTTAACACAGCCCCATAGAAACTATTCCAGAGGTGTGATATCTGGTGAACGTGGTGCAAACGAAAATGGTCCATCCCTTCAATCCAATGGTCTGGAAATGTTTGAAGAACTCACAAACATGCAGACCTCTGTTTAAATAACTTTTACAACCACTGAGTACAATAGAACAAGCCTAATTATTATATCTTATCAATTGTCTTTGTAATTAAATTGTAAAATTGTAAAGAGACTTTATGGACACCCTGTAGGTCTTACCATGCACTAGCCTACCGAATGTACACAAATGGAGCAAATACACAAGTAAATAAATTAATAAAACAGCTGGGATTGACTTGCCTGGTGTCAGTTCTTCACACATTCTGGATTCAAACTCAGGTGGGTCTGAAAGCGGACCACAAAACAGCTGCTAAATGTCTTGTTTCCTTCAAATGCAGAAGATGGTTCCTCTCTAATGGTTAATCCACCTGTCAATCAACTATTTAAACTTGGCCAGACCGGATAGCTCCAGCCCATAACGTCTTTGTAAAGTGATTGTAAAAGTGTGTGGTTTTGGCTGAGAATCTCCATAGACTTCAGTATCTCCTCTCCCTAAACATGTCCCTTTAGTAAACAATGCTTTTCTTCAGTCCTCCAGCTCATTCTTCTTCAGGTCTTTTCAGCACAGACAGATGGTTTGAATGGGTGACAGTTGCGTGGCGTTCAGGGACATAAATAAACCGCAGGAAACGGCAGATTTGGTAAATAAAAGGTCTTCTTTGTCTGACAGCGGCGTGTGTGTTTAGTAGACACTGGGATTGATTCAGGCCCTGTCCCATTAATTAGACTTCAGCTGAGATGGGTGGGACTCAGTTACACGACAGAAATTGTACTTTCTTGCAGGATACTTTTACTCCAACTTTGTAATATTTTTACTGAAGTAACAGTACTCTTATGTGAGTAAAAGTTGTTTCCATGTTCCAAGTATGGCTAGCAGCGGGGTTCTGCTATGTAAACAATTGCCATCACCTCAACATAACCAATAATAACTTAATAAATAAAATATAAATGTGCTTCGGAAGACCCTCCAGGCTCTGGAAAAGACAGCACGCCCTTCTCCACCAACCCGTCCCTCAAGAGCAGCTTGAATTTGTTTCTTACAGTTTTGGGGTATCAAAATATTTAGCAATAACAATTACATCTTTCTTTCTGCGGTTATTAGTTTTGTCATAAATTCCTGCAAATCGAGTGATGCCTTTTTTTTTGCCCAATTACAATCAATCTTAGTCTACACTTACCTATCAATTAATTTGCACACTTTTTAAGCCGGGAATGGTTAGAGTTATCCTGGACGAGCCCTCAATATGTTACAAACCGTTCCTAGGGCTGAAAGGAAGTAACACGACCCTGGATGTAAAAAGGTAATAAATATTAGTAAATAATAATAAGCGGCTCTATTAATAATGAGGTAAATATGACGGAGTATAAGGGTCACTTAAGAATAAAGTTGTAATATTATGAGAATAAAATTGTCATATTACGAGAATCAACTCAAAGTCAAAGTGGAAATATGTGGGAAACGAAAAACCTACCTGGTGCCTATGTTCTCCCTATAGTGTACACTAGGCCGTGGGCAGTGCATGAGACCTCTGCTCAGCTCTGCGCGCACCTGGCTCAGGGACCGACTGCGGGACAGGTCTGCTGGACAGAGGGACATGGACAGAGGGAGTCTGTTCACATGTGTCCACACGTGTGAACAATCGTTGTTCATATGTGCTCCTTGAATTTATGGGTTTGTGAGTTTAAATGTAATGGTGCATGAAGCTGCTCCTAGCTAATATTGTGTTGGTTGTATGCTGCATTAGAGCTGGTTTGGTTTGGCATTAGTGGGTTTAAACCTGGTTTAGACAAGCCCATCGCAAGGTAAGCATGACCTCCAGGATAGCCCCACGCCAGGCTGTTCTTGCCGACCAGGTCCAAGAAGGATGTGGCACAGAGCAGGCACACATGGGGATGAGGAGGTCACTCCAAACCCTCTCCACTGGGAGTCAGCTGGCTATAGTAGTTGGGGCCCGTCACCCATAGCAATCAGCTTCAGTCAAATGAAGCTCATTGAGGCTAGCAGTTATAGGGGCCAATTTGGAGCCAAGCTGCAGATTAGGAATTCTGATCGCCAGTATCAGAGAAACCAAAGAATCAAACTTATTGCAGACTCTAATGATAGCGATGTCGGGGAAAAAAGGCACCTGATTATTCTGTTATTGTTCATATCTTGATTTACAGACACAATAGTGAAATAAAAATACCAGGATCATGTAGAGCGGGTTAATACGAACATTTAAGACCAAAATGAGTCTGACAGCAGCAGGTACAGAGAGAGGGGACACAGTTTTTACACAGAAAGTGAATAGAAGACAGAGTCAATCCTATTTGGAACGTGGTAGCTAGCAGGTTAGCTATGTTCATTTATATTTACAGTCAACAGAGCAGACTGTCATTTTCTGGGGCACTCAAGCCTCAAATGCCGAATGATACAGGATTACTCAAACATGAATCAAAATACAACTTTGAATAAGCTAACGATGAGGGAAAACATTATAACATGGCTGATTTTGCATAATGTTTTTTTGTTTAACCAAAGAATCCTCCTTCCTCTGTTTTAAGAATGAAAATATCTTTGGCAAAAACCAGAAACCCAAACTAAACATCAGACTGTATTAACATCTTGCATTGAAAATCTGTCAACGTTGAAAATCTGGCAACGTTGAGAGAATAAACGTGATTTGTTTGTGGAGATTTGGGGCCCACATGTGAAAGCGATCATCATGAACACGCTGTTATAGACACAAGTGGAAGTGGAATCTAAAACAACATGAGTGAAGTAACCAAGGACCATTACAGCTGGATTATAAAGCCTCCTCTATATTATAGGTCAAACTATTTCCAAATGTTACAAGCTCAAATCTTTATGGAAAAAATACAAGATTATAGTCTGCTCATTTATGAAAATATTCAGCTGTGCATCTTTATAATTAAGTCTTATTATTAGTGTGAATACCATGGTGATGTCGGAGATGTATAGTGTAAAGTTCCACAGTATGGCACGCAGCCTGTTTAAAGAAGTGGACCAAGTGACACCATGAGCTAACTACAGTTAGTTACTTTATTGTCCCCGAGGGGAAATTTGTCTTCACAGTCAAAAACACAGAGAAAAACGCCATACATACATACAATGCCACACAAACACATCACATATATTGGACAAACACAAAGGCAGGTAATTGACATTGTAAAAGTGCATAATGATAATTAGAGTTCCGTAGTCTATAAATTGTTCAAGTTAATAATGGCTGTGGGTATGAGACTATTTTTGAAGCGTGCTTTGTTACATCTGAGAGTCCTGTATCGTCGTCCTGAAGGCAGTAGAGTAAAGTACCGGTGCAGTGGGTGAGTGTGGTCCTGTGTTATTGTCTGTGCTATACGAGTGATGGCTTTAGAGTTTAACTGTGACAGACTGGGAGTAGGGAGACCAATGATTTTTGATGCTAGGTGGGTTATTTTTGTAAATGAATTACGGTTTTTAACTGTGAGCATGGTAAGAAAACATGGTGAGCAGTACAGTAGGACAGGTTGGATGATGCTGGTGTACAGAATAAGCAGTAGATGTGGTGAAACATGGAGTCCTTTTAACTTACGGATAACAGAAAGTCTTTGATTGCATCTCTACAGTGAAACTATAAACAGCTATTGTCTCTTTTTGTTTCCTTTGTTTGTTTTGGGTCTGAGGATGAAGTTGTAGATGGGGCAGAGATTATGTCTGAGGCCGCCATTCCATTTGAAGGAAGGATTGTCTTTTCTAACAAAAATAGCTTCTTTAACTCCCATCTCAAACCATTTCTTTTCTCTGGCTCAAATCTGTATCTCACTATCTTCAAAGGAGTGGTTAGTGTCTTTGAGATGGAGATGCACAGCAGACTGGGGTCCTGAGGAACTCTCATGCCAGTGTGGGGACAATAGTAGTTTACAGTTGTAGTGTAGCTAGCTTAACCCTTCAGGTAGATATAAGGCAGTGTCCAGCAGCAATCTGACCAGAATTAAAGAAGCAGCTTGGATGAGCAGCAAAACGTCTTCACTCCTACAACGTTTTGTCCAGTTGACAGATTAAAACTTTGACTTTTACTATGGATCAGACCTGGACGACTAAGGGATTATACAGACATTCCAGATAAAGCAATAACATCACCACAGAGATAAGCAGACGGCTTAATTTTATTCTAGTAATATTCATGATAATTGCTAAACAAAATTTTAGTCTGTGCCTAGGCCTGTCACGGTAACACAGTTTGAACTTCGATATATAATGGCGAATTAAATATAGACAATAAAGATATCTGTGTAATCCCTCAGTCGTCCAAGTCTGTTCCATAGTAAGAGAAAAATCCGTTGTTGTAGGAGTGAAGATGTTTGGCTGCTCGTCCAAGCTGCTTCTTGAGTTCTGGTCAGATTACTGCTGGACACTGCCTTATATCTGTATGAAGGGAGAAGTTAACTACCCTGAAACTGAAACATCTATTGCTTACGGTTTGTGTTTATAGGCTAGCTTTAATGGCAAGTATTTTACTACTACTCCTGCTAGTACATATAGGCTACTACTACTACTACTACTACTGCTGCTGCTTTTGTATATTGGTCTATCTTTAAGCCTCGCTCACACCTCTCACACACACACACACACACACCCCCACACACCCCTACACACACACACACACACACGTGCACACACACACACATAGCTGTCGGCAGTAACAGACAGGTGCTGACAGCAGCCTCCTCTGTAAATATTGAATGTAGCCGTGGCGGGCTCTGCATGGCATCCCAGCATGCATTTGGGTGCGCTCACTTTTCCAGATGGATGGCTTTGCTCACAGTTATTTGGTAAACAGCTCTCATATGTTCTGCTATGTTGCAATGCAGATGCAAACAGGAAGAAGAGCAGTCGCCAGACACACAATTACACAAGTTACACAAGATACACAAAGTACACAGGGAGGAAGTAAAGGAGGCATTAGTACATTGGTATTAGAGTAACACAGTATTTTAGTCAAATAGGAAGAAGTGCAGCTGCCAGACACACAGTTACACAAAGTACACAAAGTATCCAAGGTATATAAGGTACTGTGGTATTAGAGTAACAGTATTTTAGCCGCTAACATGACTGCTATGGTGAGTTGTAGAATAAGGTTTTACAGAATGAGACTGAAAAACTGCCTAACTAATACTAAGTAAGATCTAATAAATATCTAACTAGTATGCTAATTCGCTCATAATGTGCAGCTAACAGGTTTATGTTAAAATCAAGTATATGTAATATCAGAAACAGAGTTGGATTTAAACGCATTGTTGACTGTGATGGAAGAAGTACTCCATTTTGTTACTTAAATAAAAGTGGAGATACTCAAATTAAATCTAAATTATCACGTGAAAAAAATATACTTAAGCAAAACTATCCATTTAAAAATGTACTTAAGAGTAAAAAGTAAACAGATACCTGCTCTCAAGCGTAGTGAAGCAAAAGTAAAAAGTATCCACTGTAAAATGTACTTATATAAAGTACAGATGCCTCACATTTTTACTTAAGTACTTTACTGTTTTTACTTAGTTACCACCCACCACAAATTTTTGTTACCACTTAAAAAAAACTCTTTAATTACTTTAAGTTACTTGACCTGAAACATTCTTAATAAACTGTTCGTTCATGATTCATTAAGTCTGTTTTTGTGCATTATTGCTAATCATGATATTTGTATGGTATTTTTAATGAGATTTTAAGAACGTATTTGAGTGCCTTAACTTTGATATTTCATGTATGTCATTATTAAGAGTGAAATAAGTTACACTTTTCTATGAGTACATTTGGCCTCTGTATTTGTCAGCAGCAGGGGGCGCCACCAGGATCTCCATATCTTGAGTCACTTATTTAGCTGGTGGATTTTATCATTATTGCGCATGATTACAAAAATGGAAAACAAATGAATGTATCTACCTATGTTTGTGTTTGTGTATACCAACTGCCAGCAGAGGACACAAGAGAGCACAGTGTTGATGAGGGAACAGGCTTAAAACCATAGACTGTATTTATAAATGGACATGGCTAACCTGCTAACCGCCGCATTCCAAACAGGAAGCAATCATGAGCGCACTTTCGGTTCCATTGACTGTGCCTCCCATTCACTTTCTATTAAAAAACTGTGTCCCCTCTCTCTGTACCTGTTGCTGTCAGACTCGTCATTTTAGTTTAAAAATGTTCGTATTAACCCACTCTACATGATGCTGGTATTTTTATTTTGCTAGTTTGTCTGTAAATCAAGATGCTGTGGTGGGGGCTATGTTCTAAAAATATTCTGCAATAGGTGAAATCTGTGAAGTAGTCAGCTTTATTTTTTTTTACAATTAAGGCTGCAAAACCCCTCACCACACATTTATACACATTTCTCAGACAAGCATTAACATTTTCTCACATTTCTCTCTTGTTTAAACGCTCAAGTTTAAAAAAAAAATTCAAATCTTCGTAGATTACATCCCTCTTCCTCGATGAGGAGACTGATGCACAATGGTCTACAGTCCCTTAGCCAATCAGGACGCAGAACACAATGCACATTCATACACTGTATAATGAGGGACCACTGTATAATCATTAAAAACAGAAAAATCAGGTGCCTTATTTCCCAGAGGTTGCTGCTGCTAGTATTAGCAACAGGTTTAATTGACAGCGTTGTTAATTACCTGCTCCCTGCTAAACCGAGGTACAAGTGGGAAGGGGCGTTATCTTCCATAGCCTCGCTCCAGATTGGCTCTTTGGTTTCTATGATTGGAACTCGGCTCCAAATTGGCCCCTATAAGTGCTAGCCTCGATGAGCTTCACTTGACTGAAGCTGAACGTTATGGGTGATGTCACATTCACTTAATCCACTTCTTTATACCGGCCATGGTTAAAACAGAAACCAAATCTGAAAATATGTAAATCCCTTTATATCTCTTTTAAATGTCCCCCCATCATTATCAGCTAAAGTTTCAAAAGCCCCATTCAGTGCCTTATAATGATCTGTTGTTGTTTCAGATTAACACTATTCACTAAAGGGACACACTCAGCGGGGGAAGAAAAACTCATTATGTTGTGGTTTTCTTAGCATTTCAGGTTGTAATCTGAGAGAAAAAAAAGTCTATTTGCTGGTCTTTCGGCTGGCACACTGCTAATCATAAGTACTTCAAATGCTACTACTAAGCCACTGCAGCTACTGCTTCTACAAAAATCATACCTGGCTACAATAATGTTGAGATCCTAGCCCAGAGGAACCCACTGAGAAAAATATCCGTGATTCGTAACTGACTCAATAAGCAATAAGAACTATTTATCGGTCCAAACTATAGACTGTATATATAAAGGAACAAAGCTAACCGGCTAGTGATTGTGGGCTCTGGATTTGAACTGCCAACATGTGAGTGGATCTGACCGCTATCCCAAAGACATTTATGTCGACAGTCGGATTGGAATTGCCAACCTTCGGATCAGTGGACAAACATCATGACATTACAACAATGGAGATACAGTGAGGTCCTCAAGATGGCCGACAACAAACAAGTCATGTGGCTGAAACCCATGTTCAACACCATTGTACAGTGGGGCAAAAAAGTATTTAGTCAGCCACCAACTGTGCAAGTTCTCCCACTTAAAAAGATGAGAGAGGCCCGTAATTTTCATCACAGGTTCACTGTTTACAGTGCGGGTGGAGAGCTGCTGACCTCGACTGGGGATGTTGTCGGGCAGTGGAAGGAATACTTTGAGGATCTCCTCAATCCCACTGTCACGTCTTCCGAGGAGGAAGCAGAAACTGGGGACCCAGAGGCGGACTCGTCCATCACCCTGGCTGAAGTCACTGAGGTGGTTGGCAAGCTCCTTGGTGGCAAGGCTCCGGGGGTGGACGAGATCCGTCCTGAGTATCTCAAGTCTCTGGATGTTGTGGGGCTGTCTTGGCTGACACGTCTCTGCAACATCGCGTGGCGGTCGGGGACAGTACCTGTGGAATGGCAGATCGGGTTGGTGGTCCCTCTGTATAAGAAGGGGGACCGGAGGGTGTGTTCCAATTACAGGGGAATTACACTCCTCAGCCTTCCCAGCAAGGTCTATTCCAGGGTACTGGAGAGGAGAATCCGACCGATAGTCGAACCTCGGATTCAGGAGGAGCAGTGTGGTTTTCGTCCTGGTCGCGGAACACTGGACCAGCTCTATACTCTCCATCTTTGCCCAACCAGTCCACATGTGTTTTGTGGATCTGGAGAAGGCATTCGACCATGTCCCTCGTGGTGTCGTTTGGGGGGTGCTCTGGGAGTATGGGGTCTGGGGCTCTTTGCTAAGGGCTGTCCGGTCCCTGTATGACCAGAGCAGGAGCTGTGTGACTCCGCCAGGGCTGCTCTTTGTCACCAGTTCTGTTCATTATATTTATGGACAGAATTTCTAGGCGCAGCCAGGGGCCGGAGGGGGTCTGGTTTGGGAACCACAGGATTTCATCTCTGCTGTTTGCAAATGATGTTATCCTGATGGCTTCTTCGAGCCAGGACCTGCAGCAGGCACTGGGGCGGTTTGCAGGCCAGTGTAAAGCGGCTGGGATGAGAATCAGCTCCTCCAAATCCGAGGCCATGGTTCTCGACCAGAAAAAGGTGGTTTGCCCTCTCCGGGTGGGTGGTGAGTCTCTGCCTCAAGTGGAGGAGTTCAAGTATCTCGGGGTCTTGTTCACGAGTGAGGGAAGGATGGAGCGTGAGATTGACAGGCGGATCGGTGCAGCGTCTGCAGTGATGCGGTAGCTGTATCGGTCCTTTGTGTTAAAGAAGGAGCTGAGCCCAAAGGCAAAGCTCTCGATTTACCGGTCAATCTACGTTCCTACCCTCACCTATGGTCATAAGCTCTGGGTAATGACCGAAAGGACAAGGTCGCGGATACAAGCGGCTGAAATGGGTTTCCTCCGCAGGGTGGCCGGGCGCACCCTTAGGGATAGGGTGAGGAGCTCGGTCACACGGGAGGAGCTCGGAGTAGAGACGCTGCTCCTACACATCGAGAGGAGCCAGCTGAGGTGGCTCAGGCATCTGCTTAGGATGCCTCCTGGACGCCTCCCTAGGGAGGTGTTCTGGGCATGTCCCACCGGGAGGAGGCCCCGGGGAAGACCCAGGACATGCTGGAGGGACTATGTCTCTCGGCTGGCCTGGGAACGCCTTGGGGTCCCACCGGAGGAGCTGGAGGACGTGTCTGGGGTGAGGGAAGTCTGGGAGTCCCTGCTTAGACTGCTGCCCCCGCGACCCTCCGATCTTTTTTTTTTTGTCATTCTGTTTCTCATTCAATTCAATTCATTTTATTTTTTGTAACGTCCAAAATCACAACAACAGTTGTCTCGAAGGGCGTTCATGTTTTGGTTGATGGGGAAACCGGAGTACCCAGAGGAAACCCATCCAGACACGGGGAGAAACATGCAAAACTCCACACAGAAAGGCCTGGGCGACCCGGGGATCGAACCAAACCTTCTTGCTGAGAGGACCGGTGGGGGAATGTAGCAAAGTAAAAGTACTACTGTACTTAAATAAACATTTTAAGTATCTGTACTTTACTTTAACGTGGATACTTTTTATTTTTACTCCACTACATTTGAGAGCAGTATCTGTACTTTCTACTCCACTACATTTTTGAACTGGACTGAAAAGTAAAAGTATTTTTTATTATTGTGTGAGACCTGCAGAAAAGACTGAGGGTTTATTTTTTAACACGTTCATAATTTGAGCAAATAAAAATATACAAATAAAAGCAGAGAAAAAAATATTGATTCAATTGTTTCTGCTGAACAAAATTCAACTCATTCTTTATCCAAATCACCACATTTGAGGCTTTATAAGACTCAAAATCTGGAAGAAATACTTTTTGCTTTTTACTATTTAACTACATTTTTAAACAGGTACTTTAGATACTTTAACTTAAGTAGATGTTTTCATGTGATACTTTTACTGTAATACTTTTACTTAAGTAGATGTTTTCATGTGGGGATTATTATTTTTTACTTAAGAAAACAGAGTACTTCTTACATCGCTGCAGAGGACCAGTTTATAACAGTTTTCACTTTGTATGATATTACCTGTTGAGAAAAGCCCTGTATATTGCATTGTAAATTAAATCTCATTACTTTTTGTTCACAATGAGTTTCAGCCATATTAGATCTAACAAATTTGAAAAAAACTCTCTTGATTTCTTTATCAAAGCTAAGAGAAATACCAAACCCAGTTCCTTCAGTGACAGTAATAGGAGCAGCTCTGTTGGCCTCCACATCTCCATTGCTAATCTGAACTTTGCGCAAACGCTTACGACGATAGAATGAGCCGTTCGTATTGTTTTTTCCTCTGAAGTGAAGCAAAGCAGCGACATTCCAATGTAAATATAAACTTTGCTTAAGGACTTATGCAGCGCTCCCATATGGCGTCCAAAGAGGGACAAAAGAGACAGGGCCAGAATTACAAACAGCCCCATCAGAGCCAGAGGAGCAGAGGACATACAAAGGAGCGTCTACAAAGAGGAGAGTGGGATTTGAAGGGTTAAAGGCAGAAAAATGTGATGAGGTTTTCAAAATAGCTCACCGTGCAGTACTGTAACAGCTTGTAGGATCATGAAATAAAAGAAGATGAGATTTTGTGTAGAAATCTGTGTTTAAATTTGCAAAATCACCATATTAAAAGTGGGACTTAACTAACACTAAACCTGGAATTACAAACTACATCAAAAACAGAATACCAGTTAAAATGTACGGTGGAGTATAAAGGACACATAAAAAAAAAAAAAAATGAGAATAAACATTTGGATCTTAAAGTTGTAATTTTAGAATTCGGGGCTGACATGTCAACGCACAGCAGAGCGTTTCGCCACCACAACCAGAGTACAGAAGAATGCTGCTTATTTGAGTTAAAAGCTTAAAAAAAACTCTGTAAAATGGGCTTAGAAATACATATTGCTGTCTTATTGTTGAGTCATTTCCCTGGGAATGACCCCCCACAGCCAAATACATGTGTAGGAGGCTTAGTGTGATTTTCACCATTAATCCATTCCCTTGGCTTTGAGCCTACTTTCTTTCTTTATCTTGAACCCAATGAGAGGACTTCGACTCTCTTGTTCATGAGTGCCTTGTTTAAAAAATACAATACAAGCAGAAAAACAAACAAAACAAACAAGTAAACAAGTCCATATAAAACATTAAAAACAGGAGCAGGTGTGTGTATAAAAGTCCGTTATCAGATTATTAAATTGCAATTGTGTCACTAAAGTTTCCAGTTTTGCTTTTTCTTGAAGTGTGTTCCATTTTTATGAAGCAAAACAGCTAAAAGCCTCTTACCTCAGTTTTGGAGCAGCTAGTCTTTAGCCTTATGCACTCATGTGATCTGGTATTAAATGTTTGAGTATCAATGTTTAACAAGTTTAACAGACTTCATCTCAGGTATATAAAGTAATAATCAATTTCAAGTTATTATTAATCCAACGAGAATTACAAATCACACGACTACACTGATAAATAACATCTTTACAAGTCAACTTCGGAGTCAAATTACAGCTGGACTTATTAATGACATCAGTGATCATTTACCCATATTTAGTGTCTTTCATCAGCTGCTCCAAAACATCAAAACTGCATCACAAAAAACTAAACATTATTAAATGACCAGACTAAGAACACCTGAAGTAATTGCTGCTTTAAAAGAAGATTTAAATGCACAGACAAGGTTTATGCAAGGTTTATGCTTCTGTAGATCTTGACATGGCTTTAGATGCATTTTTGTCTACTTTAACTACAGTCTATGACACTGTCCCCTCAGATGTGTAATTAAACACAAAAACAGACTAAAGAGTCCTTGGATCACGAGTGGAATTGTAACTGCATGTAAAAAGAAAAAGAAATTGTATAGAATTTACCTACAACACAGAACTAAAGAAGCAGAATACACATACAAGACATATAAAAATAAGCTGATAAACATAATTAGATTGAATAAGAAGAATTATTACCAAACACTATTAGAACAACAAAGAAATAATATTCAATAATATTCAACAGTATAATTAAAAAAGGAAAGAAAATACACGCATTCACAGATTATTTTATGAAGGATAATAATGTGATTGTATCTCTTCTGCCACAATTTTCCAAAATTTTAGAAAAACTTTTTGTGTCAAGATTGGATCATTTTATTGATAAGTACAATCTGCTTAGTGATAATCAATATGGCTTTAGGTCAAAAAGGTCTACTTCAACGGCCATCATGGAGCTTGTGGAGAAGATATCTACAGCAATAGACAATAAAGAATACACTGTAGGTATATTTATAGATCTTAGCAAAGCCTTTGACACCACTGATCGTACACTACTTAAAAAAAAAAAAGAAAAAAAAAAGAAAAAAGAAATATATGGTAACAAATGAATTGCTCTCAGCTGGCTGGAAAGATATCTTCTGAATAGACCTTAGTTTGTACATATAAATGATTCAGCTGAAAAAATTCAACTGAAAAAAAATATTATGCATGGTGCGCCCCAGGGCTCTGTTTTAGGACCTAAATTATTTATTATGTACATAAATGATGTCTGTGCGGCAATGGACAATCTGAGGTGTATTTTGTTTCCTGATGACACTAGCATCTGTTGCTCGGGAAAGAATCTACCAAATCTTATACATACAGTAGAAAATGATCTTAGCAAAATAAAACTGTAGTTTGATATTAATAAACTTTCAATGAATCTAAATAAAACTAAATATATCTTTGGGAATAGAAAAATTGACTGCCCAACTAATATTAAATTAAATGACATGGAAATTGAACAAGTGACTGTGACCAAATTCATTGGTCATTCATATTGATGAAATGATGATGATTATTAAAATGGGTTAGGCATTATAAGTATGTTTTCTTTACTTTAGTCTAAACCCTTTCGGTCATGATAGAAATATTATGTACAACCTGATACAAGTTGAACAATGTTTCATTTGCTTGTAATGACCGAATAAATACATTTGCTTAGTTACTTAACAAGCAGGTGAGGAATTCTGGGAGTTTTTGAAGTCATCCCTTATAGATGTTGTTCTCTTATAACAGTGATGGCCAGCTCACTTTTTTACTGATAGAGAAATCAGTGATGGGTTTCAAATTCATCCCCTGTAATAAAATGAAGGGCAGAGTGAAAGAATGGATCCAACGGTTTCAAAGCAGAGAACAGAAGTCTTCACATACACCACATCCCCATAATCCAGTACAGACGTCTGCATGGACAGTGGTCCCTCAGTATATTGCTGTTCACCTTTTGCAGCCTTGCTGTTTTGTGGATTTTTTTTTTTGTGTGTGTGCAATTTTGCATGCTTTTTTACAATGTATGAATGTGCATTGTGTTCTTTGTCCTGATTGGCTAAGGGACTGTAGACTATTGTCTAGCAGTCTCCTCCGTGCCGTGTCTCCTGTACAGTACAGAATGTTTTCAGACAAATTTATGTAACCTTTGATTTATTTGACGTATATTATTTTATGTATTAACATTTATTTGGGTCATTAGTATTTTGTTTACTACTTTGTACTTATTTTATTAACAAATAATATTATTTATTATATTATGTTGGATACATTATTTGCTGCCACCCACCCTGGAGCCAGGCCTGGGGTGGGTGCTTGACAGCGACCGCCTGGCGGCCAGGCTTCTCCCCACGGGGCCTGGCCAGGAGCAATGTGGGGCCGTCCTCATGTGGACCCACCACCAGCAAGAGGATCTGTAAGAGGCTGGTGCATGGAGATCTGGGCGGCAGTCAAAGGCGGGGGCCTCGACGACCGGATCTCCGGACATGGAGACTAGCTCAGGGGACATGGAATGTCACCTTGCTGGGAGGGAAGGAGCTGGAGCTTGTGCGGGAGGTTGAGCGTTACCGACTAGATATAGTCGGCCTCGCCTCCACGCACAGTTTGGGCTCTGGAACCCAACTCCTTGAGAGGGGCTGGACTCTCCATTTCACTGGCGTTGCCCGCGGGGAGGTGGCGAGCTGGTGTGGGCTTGCTCATTGCCCCACAGCTCAGCCGCTTCGTGTTGGAGGTCTCTCACTGTTGTGTCAGCCTACGGGCCAAACAGCAGTGCAGAGGAGTCTTGGAGTCCCTGGGAGGGGTACTAGACAGTGCACCGACCAGGGACTCCGTTGTTCTCCTTGGGGACTTCAACACCCATGCGGGTAACGACAGTGACACCTGGACGGGCGTGATTGGGAAGGGCCTCCCTGATCTGAAACCAAGCGGTGTTTTGTTATTGGACTTCTGTGCTAATCACAGTTTGTCCGTAACGAACACCGTTGTTCGAGCACAAGGGTGTCCATCAGTGCACGTGGCACCAGGACACCCTAGGTCAGAGGTCGACGATCGACTTTGTTGTCGTGTCATCTGATCTCTGGCCGTGTGTCTTGGACACTCGGGTGAAGAGAGGGGCTGAGCTGTCAACTGCAGCACAGAGGCAAAAACCCGGGATTGGGAGGAGTTCGGGGAGGCCATGGAGGAGGACTATTGGACGGCCTCAAAGAAATTCTGGCAAACCGTCCGACGCCTCAGGAGGGGGAAGCAGTGCTTCACCAACACTGTTTTCAGTGCGGGTGGAGAGCTGCTGACCTCGACTGGGGATGTTGTCGGGCCGTGGAAGGAATAATTTGAGGATCTCCTCAATCCCACTGTCACGTCTTCCGAGGAGGAAGCAGAGACTGGGGACCCGGAGGCGGACTTGACCATCATCCTGGCTGAAGTCACCGAGGTGATTGGCAAGCTCCTCGGTGGCAAGGCTCCGGGGATGGACGAGATCAACCCGAGTACCTCAAGTCTCTGGATGTTGTGGGACTGTCTTGGCTGTGTTAGGCGTGTTCTTATCAAAATGGCGACTGGATTCGGTTAGTTCAAATCTCAAAAGTTTATTCCCCTGACAGTTACAATCTAATACAGTACCCGGGGTCAAAATGATCTATCCCTCGTTTGTGCAGCAGGCAGTCTGTCTGCTTTTCCCTGGCCCCAAAGGATAAAATGTAACATGTAACATGAATATGCAAATATTGTGATGAGTAGGTTGACGTCTTGGTTCCTCCTTCCAGCCTCGTTCACTTCTCCGGGCAGCACCGGTTTGTTTTTCGGCCTTGGGTCTCGTCCTGCTGCCTTATCTCTGTGAAAGGAGTTTCTACAAAGAACTGGCTGCCCCCCATAACTCACATCTTACAATGCCTCCTTTAATATTGGAATATTATACTGAGTGAATAGTTTTGGTGTTAGTACATATTGTTCAAACTTTAGCATGAACATGGTGCCCATTAGATGACCTTCAAACGAGTACAATATTCAAAGGATACATGAATTCAGTATACAAATAGTGGTTACATGACAATATTCAAAACTTCTATGATTTCAGTGTCAAAAGATATATATGTAGATGTGATGCACCTAAGAAACTTTATTCAATCAATATGCATTCAATAATTTTGATATATGTATTTGTAATGCAACTCAGAAGCTTTATTATTTGTCATACCCTTCATTTCCCCCTTTTGACCTCTTCTAAGAGGTCACATCCCAGAGCAAGGTAACATCACGTGGCAGCTGGTCCCCTCTGTCATTCTCCATGCTCAACAGAGGATCTTTTTAGAGAAGGATGGCAAAGGCGACCAGCACACCCACAATCAATATCACCACAATTCCCCATTTCCCCCTTTAGCTCAGGGGGAGCTCCATGCAATCTAAAATAGCTGTGTGTGTGTGTGAGTGTACTTAACCTTCCGCCAGAACGTATTACCAAACCATGTACAGGGAGGAGAGACCAAAGCCTAACACCACACCTGGAGTTTAAAACCGTCGAACGTCACTGGAGCAAACTAAAATACACCTGTGAAATATTGAAAAAGAAAACAAACAGACAGACAAACACAAAAGTTCAAGGGTCCACCGATCTGGTCTGGGTCAGGTGAAACCACTTATGGCCCTTGCCTTCCACTTGAACCGCCCTGTCAGTACGAGCAGTTACTCTGTACGGGCCAGTCCAGCGTGGTTCCGACCACTTGCGTGACAGAACTTTCAGATAGACCTCAGACGGCGGTGACACAGCAGCCTCCTTGGTGGAGAGCTCCAGCCGTTCGGATACCTGAGAAGAAAAACTAGATACCAGATGCCGCAATTGATCCCATTATGGCTTATACTGGAGATTTGGGAGGGGCACCTCTTCCTGTGGTACCAATGTAGCCCCTGGCCCTGGCATCAAACGTCCAGTGAGTAATTCATAAGGAGAGAAACCAGTAACTTTGTTAATACTCTGTCTCACTGCCAGAAGGGCCAGGGGTAGGGCCTGGAGCCAATTAAGCCCTGAAGTAGAACAGATCTTAGCCAATTTGTCTTTTAAAGTGTTCAGCCCGTCCTTGACTTTGAGGATGATGCACAGAACCAAATTTATGACACAGATCTAGCATTTTTTCAACGTTTTGAAGAGCATGATCATGGAAATGTGTACCGTTATCAGACCTAATCAGAGCTGGAAAGCCATGAGTAGGAATATAATGATTAATCATGACCTTGATCACAGAAGAGTATCCTCACGGTTCACAGGATAGGCTTCAGGTCAGATACATTCTAAGCCGTTCTTATTCAGTTTAGGTTAGTTTACCATTACCAGTCACCAGGGGGTTCTCAGAGACTCTGGACCTGTTGGGAGAGAACTAGAGACTTAAGTTAGTCAGTGCTTTGTAATCAAGACCTTATGAATTTGAAGATTTTTAAGGACACTTGTTTCAGGTTGGAGAGGAGTGTCCATCCTTTTCCTAATTAAGATCTCATGTAAAGAGAAATCAAGAATGATGGCTGTGGATCACGTTGCCATCAGCGCTAATGGCAAAGCATCCAACCATGTCATTCTGGTAAAGTTCATGTTTTGTTTCCCCATTTGCTCAAGTGATGAGGCCCCCCTCCATAAAATATAGCCATATGTAACAGTCCGTCAATTGTCAAGTGGTCTATCGTGACACTTATTTGTCCCGTTGGTTACATATTTAGTACATATTTGTCATATCTGTGCCAGTCCAAATACTGAGCTCGTACACAGTCAATAACCTGCCAGTGTCTATCAGTTCTATTGAATGTTCCGTTTTTGTTTTTTTTTTGTCTTTTTTTTTTTTTTTTTGTGCAGCACTGGTGGTAAATCCTTCAGTATCTATTGAGAGGCATCAGTGTGTATTAGATGCCATAATTACTGCCTAAACCATAATTGTCCTTTGTTAATGCTGTCCAGTTTAGCCCTATGTTATATGAACTGCAACCTCCCCCCTTTTTAACAACTTGATTTTATCTGATCAACATTCATATAATTCAAACATTCTTTCACAGCAATAATTTATTCTATTTGTGAATATTTAACATTATTTAATACCGGGTTTTGATTAGGATTTGAAGCGGGACTTCTCCCTTTTTTTTTTTTTCCCAAATTTTCCTAGTGTTCAATTATCTTTAAGTTTAAACACATTCATACTGTTGAACATTTTGTTTTTCATATGTCAGATGTATTGAAATGGCTTTATTGTGACTACCCTATTTAGTTGTTGTTATTAGCTCCAGAATTGTTTTACGAGCAAACACATTGATGGAGCATTAACATTTTGATCTAATATAAAGTATCATAGTATATAAACTAAAGATTTACACCAAACAATTTAAAGCCTTTCAGACCCCAGCGGTCTCAGATTTCACACATAATAAAGCTACTTATTTTTTCACATTGGAAATTCTACTGTTTAAAAACTTTGGTTTCTAATTTTGTTAATTGTGGCCATTCTAAATGCCGTTTCAAATGCGTTGCATATGCAGTACGTAGCAGCCCCAGTTTAACAGCGCTGATGTACAATGAAAAGAAATAGCCTAAATAATGTTATATTGATATATGATTATTTTCAGGTATGGGGGATAACTGTTTCAAATAAATGAATACACTGCTAAATTTTGAAATTAGGTTAAACACAAAATCTTTGACTGTGTGGATCCGAGAACAGGCTCCAGTCATGAGTGCCCAGGCAAACACAGCCCAAACGCAGCAGCAGAGGCAGGTTTATGGGGCCTTTAGAGGAGCAGCAGAGCACTTGAAGCTTTTGATTCAGTTCATTCATTTGTCTTGTGACCAGTAGTGGAGGAGCCCAGTCCACAGACGAGTTTCAGAGCCAGCAGGACTTTCTTTGGTTTTAGTTCAGTTCATGTTTCTCAGTGACGCAGCAGCCATGTTTAGACAGTCTTTAGACAACAGCAGAGCAGAGCCAGTCCAGGTCATGTGACCTTTCAGTTCAGAGCTGGAGCGATGCACCCAGAGAGCCACTGCACTCAGACCACGCCCACCCAGACACAACAGGCCAAAGACCCATCCCAAATCCACTTCAGTCAAAACTAAAATCTGTTTATCTTGCATAGACAAGTTGTTCATTCTCACCTCAAAAAATGTGTAAACAGTTTGCATAAGAAATCTGTATCTATATTACAACATCCTAAAGTTAAAGTGAGGAATTTTCAATAATTATAAAGACATGGTTTGAATTATTTACTTAAATTTCAGCATGATCTAATTAAACAAATTCTTCTACCATTTATTTGAATGCTAAAATAAATCTTTACTGTCAGATGAGTTTAAAACATACTGCTCTTTCTTTGCATTGTACAAACATCATCAACTGTGGCACTTTAACCATTGGTCTTGTATCATGTAGGTGTGGTTAAACTCAAGTTTAATTATATTGCTGGGATCCTTATTTGGTAACTTGCTTTCATTTTAAACCACTCATAGAGGAACCAATATGGGATAAAGTGTATTTATTCATCATCTATCATCCGTACAATTTTGTTTGACATTTTTGAACATGGGTTCAGATTGTAATTTATAACTATGCCTGTTTATGTGTTATGTGTCCACATTTCGTTCTTTAGCTCGATAGAGATAGTTACAAATTTGCTGAACTGCAGCTTTAATGTAGTCACAAGCAGCACTGATAGTTATTACACAAATCTCTCATATTTTAGACTGAATTATATTATGATATAATCTAATAGTCAAACAATATTTTAGTATAATAATATCTTGTCCTAACAAGCCTTCAATCTGCAACTCTCTCACCCACTCGTTTGCACCCTTTAAAAACTCTCCCACTCTTTAAACACTGTCTTGCTCAGTTTAAGAACTTTCCCATTACTTTACACGACTTTCCTGTCACTTTACTATGTCTTTTTTTTTTTTTTTTTTTTTTTAATATTTTGAAGAACACCCAGTGACATAGAAACACATACAATATTTACAGCTTACTATTTACAGAGAAAGTTGTGTTGATGTGTAAAAGTGTTAGGGGGGGGGGGAGTACAGTACGGTACCTGCATTATTCTGTCTTGGTTGGTTTTCTTTGTAAGTATGCGTGTGTGTGTGTGTGGGGGGGGGGGGGGGGGGGGTGTGAGTGTATGAGTGTGTGTGCGGAGATAAAGAAGTAATACTAATAATATTAATAATAAAAGTAAAGATAACGATAACAGGTTTTATTATTGCTGTCATACTCAGTGTTGGTCAATATTGCTCTATGTTAGTTTTGTGGTCCTAATGGTGGTATTGGTTATTTAGATTTAAATGTAAAATGTGTGTGCATGCGTGTCCTGTACAATGCATTAAAAGAGGCAAGGTTTTGGTGAGCCCGCACTCAAGGGGCAGTACCCCCTAGCAACGCGCCCATTCCTTGCTAACCCTAATCTTTTTTATGTATTTGTTGTCAATTATTATTATTATTGATTAATAATTAATTTATTGTGATTAATAATTGTTATTATTGTATATATATATATATATATATATATATATATATATATATATATTATATATGTGTGTATATTTAAATTATTATTTAATAATTCATGTTCTTTATTTTAATATTTAATATGTGTGTTTATATTCATCCATTTATTTATCTCCATCAGAACCACAAATTAATTCAATAAATAAATTAGTTAATGAATAAGGCAATAATAATGACAATAATAGTAGTGACAGCAACAATAGAAACGTGTACATACAATGAAAACAATAACACAACAATAATAGTGATATACAGCAATAGTGGTGGTATGATTGCAATTATTGTAATAAAGTTTACATAATGTCGTGTGTGTGTGTGTTTGTAGGAATGGGGGTGTGTATAGGAGTGTGCGTGGCATTCTCATAATTACTATGTTAATGGTGTTATAATAGTCTATTGGTGGAGTTTATGTTGTTGATATTGATGACTGATTGAAAACAATATTGAAGTGGTTTATGAATGGTGTCCAGGTTTCCATGAAAGACGGTATGTCATCCTCAAAGTATGCTGTCATTTGAGAGGTTGAAATGTGATGGATGAGCGAGTTAGACCAGTGTTTGATGTTTATTGACTGTTTTGATTTCCAGTTTTGTAGAATTATTTTCTTGGCGATAGTTAGAGATGTCAACAAACTGTTTTTATATTTAGGTGGTATGGTGAAAGTTGTAATAATGCCAAGTAAACATAGGGATGGGGAGGGAGGAATTCTGCAGCTCAGGATGTCTGTGAGTTTGTGTGTAACTGTGTTCCAAAAACCCTGAACTGGTGAACATTCCCAGAGTGCATGTAAATAAGTGTCTGTGACTTTACTATGTCTAATACAAGTCCGTCAGTCCATGTTTCTTTTGTCATAGTAGCGGTACAATTATGTTTGTACATTGTCAATTCTGTCCGTCTCTAAGTCTGATTTACACACCTGTAATTTGGACTATTGGGAATGGAAATGTTAGTATAAATGTAATGTATGGATCCAAACCTTTCACCACACAGGTCCCACCAGATTTGACCTTGTCCACCCAACGCAGAGGCCAAGACGTCTGTGCGGGGTGGGGGTTCCTGCGGGACATGTGTGATTTCAGTTTTAAAGACCCGACACTCCTAGACCCCAGGTTTTCACCTTTATTTTCTCCTCCCCCAAATGCAGCCTATGCAGTCTCTGCTCCAGCCAATACTCCATGCGGTAAAGGCTAAAAAGGAGAAGTCAGAGACCCAAGCCACCCACAGTGATTCCAAAAGAAAAAGTTCTGTCCCGTGTAGGCCCCAGTGTAGGCAGGGGGTGCAGTAGGTGAGGTGGGTATTGCGGGGTAAAGGCTGATGTATTTTTCGGTGGTGTGTGTCTGTTCGTCCTTTAAAGGCTCCTTGTTATGTATTTGGTCATGTGGTTTCTGTGCTCGTTTGTTTAAATCCAATTTTGCCGGAGCCGTGGCCACCGTTGCCAGCACATGCACTATCTGTCTTTGCTCCTCATGTTTCTCAGCCTCCTTTTGTAACAATTTTCTCATTTTCCACGTGCACTGGCCCAATTGCTCCTCCGTTTCTCTCTTTCTCTTTACAGCTCTGACTTCCTCCTCCATCAATAAACCTGATAGTTTTGTCCATGACATCATCTGCTCGGGTTCTAAGATTTTCGGTTTTACCTCTTTTTGCAGCTTCGTCCAGACCTTTTTCATTTTTCCTTTTTCTTTTTTTATGTTTATTTTTATCCACACCACTCAACACTTGCGCTTCCATTTTTTCATACAACTCATTCACTGGCATACATCCAAACTCCTCACATTCTCTCGCAAACTCTCCGTCCATGTTGTACTGTATTATTTCAACTTGATGACACAAAACCTATAGAATTATGCAAAAGACTCCACTCCAAAGTGTCGCACCTGCCTGGTATGAATCACTTGATCACCCAACAATTCCTTGTCTGGCAGCAACACAAATTACAACGCCCTCAGAACGCTATACGTCTTTCCGGGCACAATTTCTCTTATCAGATAAACACATACACACTTTCAGCGTACCACATCGGGTCGCCTACCTATAGAATTCAGCTCACCGCTCTCGGTGGCCTACCTTTAAAATCCAGCTCACCGCGCCGGGTGGCCTTCCTTTCAGCGTACCACACCAGGTGGCCGCCTACCTATAGAATTCAGCTCACCGCTCTCGGTGGCCTACCTTTAAAATCCAGCTCACCGCGCTGGGTGGCCTTCCTTTCAGCGTACCACATCGGGTCGCCTACCTATAGAATTCAGCTCACCGCTCTCGGTGGCCTACCTTTAAAATCCAGCTCACCGCGCCGGGTGGCCTTCCTTTCAGCGTACCACACCAGGTGGCCGCCTACCTATAGAATTCAGCTCACCGCTCTCGGTGGCCTACCTTTAAAATCCAGCTCACCGCGCTGGGTGGCCTTCCTTTCAGCGTACCACATCGGGTCGCCTACCTATAGAATTCAGCTCACCGCTCTCGGTGGCCTACCTTTAAAATCCAGCTCACCGCGCCGGGTGGCCTTCCTTTCAGCGTACCACACCAGGTGGCCGCCTACCTATAGAATTCAGCTCACCGCTCTCGGTGGCCTACCTTTAAAATCCAGCTCACCGCGCTGGGTGGCCTTCCTTTCAGCGTACCACATCGGGTCGCCTACCTATAGAATTCAGCTCACCGCTCTCGGTGGCCTACCTTTAAAATCCAGCTCACCGCGCCGGGTGGCCTTCCTTTCAGCGTACCACACCAGGTGGCCGCCTACCTATAGAATTCAGCTCACCGCTCTCGGTGGCCTACCTTTAAAATCCAGCTCACCGCGCCGGGTGGCCTTCCTTTCAGCGTACCACATCGGATCGCCTACCTATAGAATTCAGCTCACCGCTCTCGGTGGCCTACCTTTAAAATCCAGCTCACCGCGCCGGGTGGCCTTCCTTTCAGCGTACCACACCAGGTGGCCGTCTACCTATAGAATTCAGCTCACCGCTCTCGGTGGCCTACCTTTAAAATCCAGCTCACCGCGCCGGGTGGCCTTCCTTTCAGCGTACCACACCAGGTGGCCGCCTACCTATAGAATTCAGCTCACCGCTCTCGGTGGCCTACCTTTAAAATCCAGCTCACCGCGCCGGGTGGCCTTCCTTTCAGCGTACCACACCAGGTGGCCGCCTACCTATAGAATTCAGCTCACCGTTCTCGGTGGCCTACCTTTAAAATCCAGCTCACCGCGCCGGGTGGCCTTCCTTTCAGCGTACCACATCGGGTCGCCTACCTATAGAATTCAGCTCTGTACTGTATCTAATTTAAACATATACAGTATTAGCACATAAGCACACACACACTTACAGGTTGCTGCACAGAAATACTTAGGTCTCAAAGACTACACCAGGCAGGGCAAAACACTCAATTGGCATAACAATCTAAAACACACCAAGTTCATCAAGTGGAACAACCCATAGGATGTAAGTCTCAACAAATCCTCTGTCATATCAAAACCTACATCACAACACATCACAACACAACCAAAGTTCACCACATCATATGACCCCGGGTCTGCTCTTGTTATGATATTAGCACCTTTAAAAGAGAAAAAATATATATATGCTCACCTTGTCTGGACCGCTCTTATACGATAATAGCGCCTTTAATACATGTTCACCTCACTGGGCAGCACCTCTCTCCTTAATTTTGATATGTCCAATAGCAGAAATTCGGTTCCTTATCACAACAGGCTTTCTGCTCACCTTTCAGAGTTGGCGGCCGCCTTGGAGAGAAGTCCTGTCCAAGTGGAGGCACGCGGAGTCCTACTCCCCTCGCGCAGTTATCTCTCTTGTTACGGCGTCAATTTTGATCACGTCGGGCTCACCAATTGTTAGGCGTGTTCTTATCAAAATGGCGACTGGATTCGCAGTACCCGGGGTCAAAATGATCTATCCCTCGTTTGTGCAGCAGGCAGTCTGTCTGCTTTTCCCTGGCCCCAAAGGATAAAATGTAACATGTAACATGAATATGCAAATATTGTGATGAGTAGGTTGACGTCTTGGTTCCTCCTTCCAGCCTCGTTCACTTCTCCGGGCAGCACCGGTTTGTTTTTCGGCCTTGGGTCTCGTCCTGCTGCCTTATCTCTGTGAAAGGAGTTTCTACAAAGAACTGGCTGCCCCCCATAACTCACATCTTACAATGCCTCCTTTAATATTGGAATATTATACTGAGTGAATAGTTTTGGTGTTAGTACATATTGTTCAAACTTTAGCATGAACATGGTGCCCATTAGATGACCTTCAAACGAGTACAATATTCAAAGGATACATGAATTCAGTATACAAATAGTGGTTACATGACAATATTCAAAACTTCTATGATTTCAGTGTCAAAAGATATATATGTAGATGTGATGCACCTAAGAAACTTTATTCAATCAATATGCATTCAATAATTTTGATATATGTATTTGTAATGCAACTCAGAAGCTTTATTATTTGTCATACCCTTCAGCTGACACATCTCTGCAACATCGCGTGGCGGTTGGGGACAGTACCACTGGACTGGCAGACCGGGGTGGTGTTCCCTCTATATAAGAAGGGGGAGGGTGTGTTCCAATTACAGGGGAATCACACTCCTCAGCCTTCCCGGTAAGGTCTACTCCAGGGTACTGGAGAGGAGAATCCGACCGATAGTCGAACCTCGGATTCAGGAGGAGCAGTGTGGTTTTCGTCCCGGTCGTGGAACACTGGACCAGCTTTATACTCTCCATCGGGTCCTTGAGGGTTCATGGGAGTTTGCCCAACCAGTCCACATGTGTTTTGTGGATCTGGAGAAGGCATTCGACCGTGTCCCTCGTGGTGCCCTTTGGGGGGTGCTCCGGGAGTATGGGATCGGGGGCTCTTTGCTAAGGGCTGTCCTGTCCCTGTATGACCGGAGCAGGAGCTGTGTTCGCATTGCCGGCAGTAAGTCAGACCTGTTCCTGGTGCATGTTGGACTCTGTCACCGCTTCTGTTCATTATATTTATGGACAGAATTCCTAGACACAGTCAGGGGCTGGAGGGGGTCTGGTTCAGGAAACAAAGGATCTCATCTCTGCTGTTTGCTGATGATGTTGTCCTGATGGCTTCATCGGGCCAGGACCTGCAGCAGGGACTTGGGCGGTTTGCAGCCGAGTGTGAAGCGGCTGGGATGAGAATCAACTCCTCCAAATCCGAGGCCATGGTTCTCGACTGGAAAAAAGTGGCTTATCCTCTCTGGGTGGGTGGTGAGTCTCTGCCTCAAGTGGAGGAGTTCAAGTATCTCGGGGTCTTCTTCACGAGTGAGGGAAGGATGGAGTGTGAAATTGAAAGGCGGATCGGTGCAGTGTCTGCAGTGATGCGGTCGCTGTATTGGTCTGTTGTGGTGAAGAAGGAGCTGAGCCGGAAGGCGATGCTCTTGATTTACCGGTCAATCTACGTTCCTACCCTCACCTATGGTCATGAGCTCTGGGTAATGACCGAAAGGACAAGGTCGCGGATACAAGCGGCTGAAATGGGCTTCCTCCGCAGGGTGGCTGGGCGCACTCTTAGCGATAGGGTGAGGAGCTCAGTCAAACGGGAGGAGCTCGGAGTAGAGCCACTGCTCTTACACATCGAGAGGAGCCAGTTGAGGTGGCTCGGACATCTGCTCAGGATGCCTCCTGGACGCCTCCCTAGGGAGGTGTTCTGGGCATGTCCCACTGGGAGGAGGCCCCAGAGAAGACCCAGGACACGCTGGAGGGACTATGTCTCTTGGCTGGCCTGGGAATGCCTTGGGGTCCCACCGGAGGAGCTGGAGGACGTGTCTGGGGTGAGGGAAGTCTGGGAGTCCCTGCTTAGACTGCTGCCCCCGCGACCCAGCCCCGGATAATTGGAAGAAAATGGATGGACATTATTTACTTTCTTCATAATAATATTGGTTCCTACTTATTGTTGCGGTACAGCACATCTGTGGAGCGCACTGATGAAAAGTGAACGAGTGAACACGCACAGTGAGCACGAGATGAGATAAGATAAGTTGTTGAATAAAGACGAGCTGTAACTGTCCTGTTGTGTTGGTCTATTTAAGCAAAGAAGACAGCAAGAAAATACATCATATTAAATCTAACTGTAACCTGCCAAACCACAGCCTCAAGAGACTGGAGAGAACAACATATTAGGGTCACATTTACACAAATGTTGGATCGCAGTGTGACTCTGAAGTGCTGTATGTTTGCAAGTTTTTTTTCCCAACAAAACCCACAATGTCGATGAAATGTTCTGCGCCGACAAATTTCTGAAACGCTTTGGACTTAAGTGTTTCTCTGCACAGAGAGGTGCCTCTGTGGATGCCGCTGGAGCAGAGACACGAGAACAACACATTTAAAGAGATCATCAAGGAAGGGGAATATAATATACGAAGGATTGAACTTTGAGAGTGTTTAAACAAGAGAGAAATGTGAGAAAATGTTAATGTCTGTTTGAGAAAAGTGTATAAAGTGTGTGGTGAGGGGTTTTACAGACTTAAAATATATATAATAATCGTAACAAATAAAGAAGGGACCGCTGTACACATCCCCATAATCCAGGACAGAAGTCTGCATGTACTCCACATCCCCCATCTACCCTTCTTTACATGTCTTTACACATCTGAAACATGCATGGATACAGGGAGGTCATAGTGCTCCAGACCTTATACTGGAGAACAATGAGGCCAGTATGCTGTGGTTAAGTCCACATGAAGAATTCAGGATCAGGGACTGAAGCCCGTTAATCTCTGTTTGTTGTACAGAACTTTTCACAATCTGAGACAGAAATTAGACAGGGCTGTGGCAATAGGGATTATATTTGTGATTATTTATGTTTTGATTTGTGGTATCCTAATGTTGATGTCTTTCTCATTCTGTAAAGCACTTTGAATTACATTGTATACGACTTGTGCTGCACAAATAAACTTGGCTTGCTTTGCCATTATAACATAGATCAGAAAGAAAATGTAATATGGGTCATTTAAAACACAAAAATAACAGAGATTCATGAATTTATTTCAGTTTTTTAAAGTGACAGTGTAAATATCGTCATATCTTTGCCTCCAACATTGCAACAGTTTAATCAGTATGACTCATTCTGTGACCCTGCCATTTTTACAATCATGATTCAAAGTCCACAAAAACACATGATAATCTACTGACTGGCATTTTTATAACTCAAGTTTATAAAGGTGCTATATAAGGTGCTGTACCTGCTTTTTTTTCTCTCTTAAGAAAGGGAACAACAAAAGTCCTTTACCCGACTTTCCACATGTATTTGAGCCAAATGTGTCTTAGTACATCCCTAGTACAGATCTATTGTATAAGCAGCTCTTGAGATCAGAATAATTCCAATGTGTGCTGTCGGCATCTAATTGTAAAACTGTTTTATTACCAGAGAATTAGAAAGTGCGCAGCCAGCATGCTAGTTATTACTGTCACAGCAAAAATAGTTTAAAAGAAACTTTCAAACTAATGATTTTAAAACTAAAAGTCACAAATTTGATCCAAACTGTAGTTAAGTTATTATTCAAGTTTGGGGAAATGTGCAGTGGCTTCAGTGTTAGACCTGTGAAATCGGACCCCAGCATAGAGAGGATGAGTGAACCTGGTCTGTACTCTGTGGAGGAGGCTCATGGTACTTTCAGAGATGCTGTAAAATGCCAAAACCCCTGAACTGTGGTCCAGGTAAACCCCAATTCTTGACTGGATCGGACCTGAGACCTGCGATTGGACTGTGTTAAACCAAAATGAATAACTAGTTTTATCACAGTCTAAAGCCCACGATTTATCATTATACCCAAATGCACATTCGTCAGAGCCTTTCCTCTGAAACTCTCTGTATGAAACTGCTATACGAGCCCCCCACCTCCCGCTCCATTCCACCTCCCAGTAACAGCGGCCTATCAGACTCTCTTTGCTCAGGATCTGACACCAGCCTCTGAATCTGTCTGGATGATCTTGATAACTCTGGTCTTCTCTCATAACTGTTACTCTTCTGTTTCCATCAGACAGAGACAGTCTGGTGTGAGCTGTGTTTGGGTCCAGAGTGATTTCTGTGTAATATTGTAAGAAATCCTCTCTGGAACTAGGTTCTGTTGATGGCCGCAAAACCCGGACTGTTTTCTCTTTTCTCTTGTTCAGTCTGTTCCATTTCTGTGCCAGTCCCTGGTCTGGTCTCTGGTCTGGTCTCTGGTCTGGTCTCTGCTCTGATCTCTGCTCTGGTCTCTGGTCTCGTCCCTGCCTCAGTGAGATGTTGGTCAGACCCTCCGTCAGAGTGAGCTGGAGTGTGTCCTTGAGCTTGGACACAGCTGTGGTCACTTCTTCAAAGTATCCCCAGTCTCCTGTGTTAATGGTGGCTGGCTCTGTGCTCTGTATGTGTGGGGACAGTGAAGCGTACAGTTTTATAAAGCGGTTATGATCCTGGGTGAGGTCCAGTGTGTCCAGCTGAGAGAGGCTCCTCTTCAGCCCCCTCACTTCCTGTTGCAGTTGGTCCTGAAGCTCTTGGACTCGGCTCAGTTGGATCTTCTCCTGGGAGCGTATCTGCTGCTCCACCTCAGAGTGTCTTTTCTCCAGGAGAACAGCAATGTCTCTGAAGCTGTCCCCGCTGCACTGCAGTGCTATCTGGGCAGAGTGGCTGATGTCCTGGGCCTCCTGTTGGAGCCTCTGGAGGTCTGTCTCTTTGTGCCGGAGGCTCTGGAGCAGTAGAGCCCTCCTCGCTGGCAGCTCTGCCTGCCTCTGAGCCCTCTCTGAGGCTGAGGTCACTATGTCATGGCCCTTGTGCTGGTCCACAGAACAGAGGTAGCAGATGCACTGCTGATCTGTGAGGCAGAACATCTTCTTCACTTCGTCGTGTTGCATGCATATGTTTTCCTGGAGCGTGTGAGACGGTGCCACCAGTTGGTGTTTCTGTAACGCTGCAGCATCATAATGAGGTTGTAGGTGGTGCTCACAATAAGATGCCACACATTGCAGACAGGACTGGAGAGCTCTCAACTTCCTCCCAGTGCACACATCACAGGACACATCCTGAGGTCCAGCATAGCAGCGGGCAGCAGTGGGTGCAGTTCTCTTCATCTGCTCTACTAAACCTGCTAACATGATGTTTTTAATCAGGGCTGGCCTGGGGCTGAAGTTGAGGCGACATTCAGGACAGCTATAGAGCTGCTTCTCGTCCTCTTGGTCCCAGTGCTGTAGGACACATTTCCTGCAGTAGCTGTGTCCACAGGGAATAGTCACAGGATCCTTCAGTAGATCCAAACACATGGAGCAGGAAACAACTTCTGGGTCGAGTGCTGGCTGCGCCATCTCTCCTGAATCAGAAACAGTTTCACCTTGACACAATTTAAACTTCAGAGTGGAGTGACAGCTGTGGGAGGAGTCAGGCCGCACCCACAGCTCTGTGTAGATCTGAGGAGTAAGCAGGAAGCAGTCACACTTAAAGCACACACACATTTTATTATGTTTCACATGAGACTGTGCCAACTGTTTAAACATGCAGGGTTTGTGTGTTAACATGTGTGAATGAAACAAAACAGGTCTGTCTGTGATGAGAAAATAACATTATAACAGAGATCAGAGAATAGAATAATATGGGCCATTTAAAACAGACATAAAAACAGACAGGTTTGTGACTTTATCTCTGATTTTAAAGTGGTAGAGTAAATATGATCATAAATTTGCCTTCAACATTACAACAGTATACTCAGGGCCCAGGCCTGCCCTGGCCACAGACTGGTCGCCTTTTGGCATCTCCTAGAGCATCTTTCTCCCTGGTCCTTAGTCCTCCCCTACTCTGTTCTCCCAAGTTTCTGAGCTTTGAGTATTTATAACAGATTGACAAAGCTACCTACATTTCAAAGCAAAGTGACTTTTTTGTTTCACACCCATAAGATAATGAACTTTTACACTTAGACAAGTAGAACAACATAGAGTTTCCTGTGAGATAGAGACAGCCTTCATACATGTTATTATCTGGTCTGTGTCTGAAAGACTGACATAAATCAAATGCATTTAAAGACATACGATAAGGATATTTTCTTCATAACATGAATATACTTAAATTTCCTTCATAACTCATTCTGTGACCCTGCAATATTTATAATCATGATTCAAAGTCCACAAAGACACACTGAAAATCTACAGACAGGCAGTTTTATAACTCAAGTTTATAAATGTTTAAAGGTACTGTACCTGCTTTCTTTCTATGTTAAAAACGTGAACAACAAAAAAAAGTCTTGGACTCGAGTTTCCACATGTATTTGACACAAAAGTGTCTTTCCCCAGTACAGATCTATTGTTAAAGCCGCTCTTGAGATCAGAATAATTCCACTCTGTGCTATTTGCATCTAATTGTAAAACTGTTTTATTGTCAGAGAGTTAGGAAGTGCACAGTCAGCATGCTAGTTATTGTTAGCATTACCATCATGGCAAAACTCGGCTCTGGGCTCTCAGAATTAATAATTAGGATCCTCAGAATGTATAAAGTAAGTAAGGAGTAACTTTGGACCGACAGTTTAAAATGAACTAGTTCTGTTTTTTACATTTTCAAGATGGTAAAAATCAGGTACAGAGACTTTAAAACTTAAAGTCACAAATTTAATCCAAACTGTGGTGAACAAAGTTATTATTTAAGTTTAGGGAAATGTGGAGTGGCTTCAGTATTAAACCTGTGAGACCTGACCCCAGCATAAAGAGAATGAGTGAACCTGGTCCTGACTCTGGGGAGGAGGCTCATGGTACTTTCAGTGACTCACACACAAAACACTTAAACCCCTGCACTGTGGTCCAGATAAACCCCGATTCTGGACTGGACCTGAGACCCAGGACTGGACTTTGTTAAACCAAAATTAATATCTGGTTTTGTCACTGTGCCTTGAAGGTAGAAAAGCGCTATAGAAAAATGTGACCATTTACCATTTCTGTATAATGCCCAGGATTTATCATTGTGTACAAACGCACATTCATCAGAGCCTTTCCTCTGAAACTCTCTGTATGAAACAGAGCCACCGATACCCCACTGCACTCCATCTCCCAGTAACAGCAGCCCGTCATGACCTTACACCAGCCTCTGAATCTGTGTGGATGATCTTGGTAGCTCTGGTTTTCTCTCATAACTGTGACTCTTCTGTTTCCATCAGACAGAGACAGTCTGGTGTGAGCTGTGTTTGGGTCAGGTTGTAAGAAGTCCTCTCTGGAACTAGGTTCTGCTGAAGGGCACTGGACTCTGGTCCAGTCTCTAGTCCGGTCTCTGGTCTTGTCTCTGGTTTGGATTCTGTTCTGGTCTCTGGTCTCGTCCCTGCCTCAGTGAGATGTTGGTCAGACCCTCCTTCAGAGTGAGCTGGAGTGTGTCCTTGAGCATGGACACAGCCGTGGTGACTTCTTCAAAGTATCCCCAGTTTCGGCGGTGTGAATGTGGCGGTCTGTATGTGTGGGGACAGTGAAGCGTACAGCTGTATAAAATGGTTATGATCCCGGGTTAAGTCCAGTGTGTCCAGCTCAGAGAGGCTCCTCTTCAGGCCCCTTATTTCCTGCTGCAGTTGGTCCTGGAGCTCTTGGACTCGACTCAGTTGGATCTTCTCCTGGGATCAGAACTGCTGCTCCACTTCAGAGCTGTCTGGGCAGAGCGGCTGATGTCCTGGGCCTCCTGTTGGAGCCTCTGGAGGTCTGTCTCTTTGTGCGGCAGAACATCTTCTTCACTTTGTCGTGTTGCACGCAGATGTTTTCCTGAAGTCTGTGACACAGTGCCACCAGCTGGTGTTTCTGTAACGCTGAAGCATCATGATGAAGCTGGGAATGAATAGGCCATTTTAAACACATATAAAAACAGACAGATATATGAATTTATTTCTGATTTTAAATTGCCAAGTAAGATGATCATATCTTTGCCTTCAACATTACAACAGTATAATCAGTATGACTCATTCTGTGACCCTGCCATTTTTACAATCGTGATTCAAAGTCCACAAAGGCACATTGAAAATCTACAGTCAAATTTTTAAATGTTTAAAAATGCTGTCCCCCCTTTCTTTCTGTCTTAAAAATGTAAACAACCAACAAAATTCCAGTACCCGACTTTCCACATGTATTGCGCCAAATGTCTTTCCCCAGCGCAGATCTATTATATAAGCAGCTCTTGAGATTAGAATAATTCCATTGTCTGCTGTCTGCGTTTTTAAAAATACTATTTTATTGTCAGAGAGTTAGGAAGTGCACAGTCAGCATGCTAGTTATTGTTAGCATTACCGTCACAGCAAAACTCTGCTCTGAGAGTTAATCATTAGGATCCTCAGAATACATAAGGCAAGTGAGAAATAACTCTGGACCATTGCAAACAGTTTAAAATGTGCTGGTTCTGTTTTTCACATTTTCAAGATGGTAATAAAATCAGGTACAGAGACTAAAAGTCACAAATTTGATCCAAACTGTAATAATTTAAGTTTCGGCAAATGTGCAGTGGCTTCAGTGTTAGACCTGTGAAACCTGACCCCAGAGAGTATGAGTGAACCTGGTCTGGACTCTGTGGAGGAGGCTCACGGTACTTTCATAGACTCTGTAAAACGCCAAAACCCCTGCACTGTGGAACAGGTAAACCCCAATTCTGGTCCGGACGCTGAACCTGCGACTGGACTTTGTTAAAGTAAAATGAGTAACGGGTTTAAATATAAGGCCCAGGATTTATCATTATACCCAAATACACATTCATCAGAGCCTTTTCTCTGAAACTCTCTGTATGAAACTGTTATACGAGCCCCCACCTCTCATTCCACCTCCCAGTATCAGCAGTATTTGCTCATGACCTGACACCAGCCTCTGAATCTGTGTGGATGATCTGGATAACTCTGGTTTACTCTTCTTTTTCCATCAGACAGAGACAGTCTGGTGTGAGCTGTGTTTGGGTCCAGAGTGATTTCTGTATAATATTGTAAGAAGTGTTCTCTGGAGCTAGGTTCTGCTGATGGCAGTAAAACCCGGACTGGAGTCTGGTCTGGTCTCTGATCCAATCTCTGGTCCAGTCTTTGGTCCAGTCCCCAGTTCCATCTTCGGTTCCATCTCTGATTTGGACTCTGGTCAAGTCTCTGGCCTCTGGTCTGATCCAATCTCAGGGCCAGTCTCCATGCTGGTCTTTTGGGTCCAGTCTCTGGTCTGGTGTCTGGTCCGGTCTCTGCTTCAGTGAGATGTTGGTCAGACTCCTTCATAGTGAGCTGGAGTGTGTCCTTGAGTTTGAAAACAGCTGTGGTCACTTCCTCAAATGGTGGCTGGCGCTGTGCTCTGTGTGTGGGGACAGTGAAGCGTAAAACTGTATAAAGTGGTTATGATCCTAGGTGAGGTCCATTGTGTCCAGCTCAGAGAGGCTTCTCTCTGAATAGTCACAGGATCCTTCAGTAGATCCAAACACAACTTCTGGGTCAAGTGCTCTGTGTGGATCTAAGGAGGAAGCAGTCACACTTAAAGCACACACACATTTTATTATGTTTTACATGAGACTGTGTAAACTGTTAAAATCTGCAGGGTTTGAGTGTTGAACATGTGTGAATGAAACAAAACACAACTCCAGGTCTGTCTGTGATGAGGAAACTATATAATAACTAGGGCTGAGTATCACCAAGAAATTGCCGGTACAATTGGTAGTTAGGTACAATACAGTATATTTCAAATTGATTTGATACGATTCAGAAAAAAATAAAGGCTTTCAGCATCTTACTTAATGGTTAACCCAATTTTCACACAAAAATGTACAGTATATATATAACATTAAATGGTGAATTTATTTTCCATTTATGGAATATTAAAAAACACAAGTGCTTTTTGATTTATGTATGTTTCTAACTAAAACAACACAACCTCAAAAAATTGCTCAGCTGCACTCGTCATTATCATCCACAGTTTATACAAGCTCTATGGTTCCTTGAATAAGGCATGGGCAGTTTGACTGATCTAAAGGATTTCACATTGTAACTATTAAATCATTGCTGTGATTCTAAAACCAAATACTGTACTGCATTTATACTCACACATAGAACGTTCATTAAACCTAGAATAATGCTGGTTTGGCTTCTGGCGGAGCACGTGGCATTGTGCTGCACCTGCAAAAGTTTGAAATGGATCTCAAGCAACCCAACAGATGCCTGACTACAGGTAGTTACAAAGCACGCTGTGATGCCAGGTTGAGCGTATGGGCAAAGCACTTGAAATGCAACACGCCAGTGAGCTCCACAGCGACGCTCATATTAGCAGTGATGTCCCATTCCTCATGAGCTGTGCAGAGTAGCTCCGCAGTGTTAGTCACTGTGTGACTTTCATGCATGGCTATAAAACTTGGAAAAGTAGCATTGACAAAATGGCTTGTAATGGTTACATATGATGCCGTGGCACAGGACGTCCTGCGATCACAAGTAAGGACCACTCTCTCTGCTGCATTTAGGCCGGTTTTAATGACATTCTTAACCCCCTGGTGCAATCGCTTCTCACTTCTCTTCTCCAGTAAATCATTTCTGTAGTAACACACTGTTAAACAACTTAAATATGACAAAATGAAACATCATTATAACTAAAACACTAGTTTGGATGATTTAAAAAAAATAATAATAATAATTTTTTTCTCAAAGATTGTTAGTGGCCACTTTTCAGAACACAAATCTGGTGAGGTCTCCATAATCACCATGATCTGTTTGTTTCACTATATAACTCTCTGTTGGCCAAATCACTTTTTTTGTTAAGTTCTGTGAGGCGACTACAAAACTGAATCTAATAGAATGTCAATGAACAAAGAGTACACAGACACAAATTGATAAATATAAGGAACTAGAGAGATTGCCGCTATGGTAACCTATAGTAAAGAATGTCCAGTTCCAGCAGACGATGTGAGTGTAGAATTTTACTCAAGAACTCAGACAAACTAACAAGGAGCTGGACATTTGGGTGAATTAGGGGTCAGGGATCAGTGGTTAGGGTCAGACAGTGGACAGGGAGCTGCAGGTGGCTGTCACTGACAACATGTTAAACACTTTACAAATGTGTGTGCACAGAGATGACTGTAATTTTCCCTTTAATGTTTTTGTAATTAGGCTTTTCGTTTTTGTACTTTATCTAATTCCCATGTTATACTAAACTAAAGCCAACAAATTTAAAAAAAAATATCTTCATATCGACACATCTTTGGCTCCCACAGATGAATGTGCTGTTGCTGTTGTTGTTTCCATTGGCAAGACACTTAACCCCTCTCGCCCCCAGTGTCTGTGTACACTGGTGTATGAATGTGTGAGTGAATGGGTGAGTGCTTCTGTTTGTAATGTGCTTTGAGTGTTTTGAAGGTGGAAAGTGTGTGGGCATGAAATAAACAGTACCATTTGGTTTATTGAAACACAAAGATTTTGTTTAGCTCTGCATAAACTATAGACCAGTGCAGTGTTTTTAGAGCAAATATATTAGGAAATATTCTATTTCATAATTCCTGACAGAGACAGGTAGAGTCCTGCATTATTAGGACACAAATACACCAATACATGTACATGTATTCAGTGACTTTTCTGGCACTGTTTATATATTATTTTTAATGACAGTTTTTTTGTTCCACCTCTTGAGAAACTGTTACCATAGCAACAGTCCGTGTCCTGTGTCCTATCCAGGCCTTATAATATACTGCCTGGCCAAAAAAAGAGTCGCCACCTTGATTTAACTAAGCAAATAGGTCCTCTCCTCCTGCAGTTGATCAGGTCTAGGTTCAGCAACAGTCTGTGCTCAAAGAATGAGGTCAGCTGACACCTGAATATACTGAATGACCAGGTTACTCCATCAGTGGATTTTTTCTTCCCTGATGTCACGGACATATTCCAAGATGACAATGTCAGGATTCATTGGGCTCAAATTGTGAAAGAGTGGTTCAGGAGCATGAGACATCATTTTCACACATGGATTGGCCACCACAGAGTCCAGACCTTAACCCCATTGAGAATCTTTGAGATGTGCTGGAGAAGCTTTGGGCAGCGTCAGACTCGACCATCATCAATGCAACATCTTGGTGAAAAATTAATACATTTTGGATGGAAATAAATCTAATGACATTGCAGAAGCTTATCAAAACAATGCCACCGCGAAAGTGTGCTGTAATCAAAGCTAAAGGCAGAACAACAAAATATTACAGTGTATGACCTTTTTTTTTGGTAGTGACTTTTTTTTTGGCCAGGCAGCGTATATCACTGACAGACCTATCTACATCACTAGAACCTGTAGGGGGCTCCCTCAGACCAATGGCTCGTTGAGAGTTTGATCCCTTGTTATTGTCAGTTGTCTGCTAAGAGTCAGTTGTCTGCTAATAAGAGTCACTGTTTGGAGATAATAACAGTACATATTTTCAAGCCATATTCCAATAAACTTTTAAAATAATTGTGGTGTGGTCAGTTTGTAAACTCATTGCATTTGACCTGTTTCCAAAGAAAAGCTCTAAGTCCAACAGCATAAAAGCCCAGGTTTATGATGACTGTATACTGTTTCCATAAATTACCCTGTACATCCTGTCCAAACAGAAGTTAGCATTTAGTGCTAATGACATAAATCTTTACTAACATCATCCGTGTGTGTCTAGCCTATGCATTTCCATTGGCTCTGCATGTGTCACTGTTTTGGTATGCGCCTAAGTAAGCTGTATGCTCTTTCACTCAAAGTAAGAAATCCTCCAGTCATTTGTGTGTAGCGCTTGTCGCGGCTTCACAGTGCTATAATTACCTTGTTAATATCTTAGCCACTAACATTGATTAGCAGCTAATCCTATCTCAGAGGCTGCCATTGATCCCTTAGCAAGTGGAGCGACAATAAGCACTTTTAGCCCGCGGCGCTCAATAGCCCCTCCACAATGGGCCGCTCTCGGGGCTTAATTGGCTAAAAATAAGCCAAACATTTAGGTTTCCTACTCGACGGACGGATCAATGCGGAGAATGGGGACAGAATTCAGATGGGTTTCTTAACAGGCTCAGCTGGGACTGCCAACCTCCCCCCATGCTATGCAAAATTTGCCGTTTTTGGGAGCTCTGAATTTTTATAAAGATTAGGGATTTGTTTGGAGGTGCAAGGAAAAAGCGTATTACGTAATGATATGAGCAGAAAGCTTTCAAAAGTAAAACTGTATGTTTCCTCATCGCAAACAGACCTGGAGTTGTGTTTTGTTTCATTCACACATGTTTAACACACAAACCCTGCAGATTTTGGCTGAGTTCTTCTCTGAAACTGAAAACACTCTGTTCCACCTTGTGATGTCATCATGTGGTAATACAGGAAGTGCTCCACTGTGTCTTTAAACTCCTTCACTAGAATCTACTGAACTAAAGGTAAAAGGCGCTGTGAACTCGAAAACTACCACTTCATGACATCACGAGGTGGAACAGAGCATTTTGAGTGTTGGAGATGTTACAGACTAATAATAAAGTGTTACTCAAACATGTGTGAATGAAACAAAACACAACTCCAGTTCTGTTGGAGGAGGAGACAGCATTAGAAGATGGATTAAAGCTCACAGGAGTCAATTTTGTATAATACCCTCATCCCTGGTTTATCGCGGGGGGTCACGTTCTAAAAATAACTCAAAATAGGCGAAATCTTTAGTAGTCAGTAGTCAGCTTTATTTTTTACAATTATTAATATGTTTTGTGACTGTAAAACCCCTCACCACACACTTTATACACTTTTCTCAGACAGGCATTAACATTTTCTCACATTTCTCTCTTGTTTAATTAACTGATACTGACTCACATGTATTTCACAGTTCCTCTGATCGTGCCTCTTCGTCCTGGTGCCGCTCCGCTGTAGTGTTGATGGAACATTTATGTAAATTTGTCTGAACACATTCTGTACTGTACAGGAGACACGGCACGGAGGAAACTGATGGACAATGGTCTACAGTCCCTTAACCAATCAGGACGCAGAACACAATGCACGTTCATACACTGTAAAAAGCGTATAGAATTGCACTGGAAAAATCAGTGATACCGCGAAAGGTGAACTGTGATATAGCGACGGACAACTGTATATGAGCTTTACTTTGGGCAACACTTGTGGTGTGTGGTGATTTTAATAAAGATTTGAGCTGAATTTTGTTCAACAGAAACAACTGGATCAATCGTTTTTTTCTGTTTTTATTTGTATTTTTTTGTTTAGCTCAAATTATGAACGTCAGCCTTTTCCACAGGTCTCACACAATAATAAAAAATACTTTTACTTTTCAGTCCTGTTCAAAAATATAGTGGAGTAAAAAGTACAGATATTGCTCTCAAATGTAGTGAAGTAAAAGTGAAAAGTATCCACTGTAAAATGATACTTTACTATGTTTACTGTGTTACGTTCCACCACTGATCACATTATATAAATGCGTGTTGTTAATATGTAAAATACCGCCTTTAAATAGTTTCCATCCACACCACAGACAGAGGCATGTGCCTGTCCTGTCTCAGTTTAACACGACAGCCTTATCAAACACTCTGCTCCCATCTCAGTCACTCCGTTTGTATTATCCCAAGTCTTAAAGTGCAAACTCACTAAATATTTCTCTATTTTAATCACTTGCCCTTTCTCTGAGCAGCTGCCAGAGGCCGAGTCCACAGCTGAGGTCCATAAATCAGGTCTAGTCCTGGTCCAGATCTGGTCCAGGATTCCTCGTGTTGAGGTGCCAGTCACTTGCCTGTCAGCCGTGAAATAAAGACGTAGGAGAGAGCAGGGTCAGACTTCCAGAGGTGCCCCCCGTAGAGCCAACAACGACCCCAGCCTCAGACTCCCCGCAGCAGGGTAAACTTCTCCACAGGTAGCAGCAGCTCTGGGCTGTGTGGTCCTTCATGTTAGAGCAGGATTTATAACACTATGACAGTTATGGGAGCACAGGCATCTGAGCGCAGACCTGCTGAAACAAACTTGAGCTGTGTCCAGGGGTTGTCTGTGATGAGTTACACTTACTTACACTTACAATTACTTAAGTGATTTTTTAGGTAATGAAGAATATATTTATTTTTAAAAAAAACCCATCATGACAGCATATTTTTTCCACTTTAGATTAAGTACACCTTAATTACCACTAAAACCACAGTATGGTACTTTTTATCCCCCCAAAATAGATTTCAATTGAAGTTGTTTTTTTTTTTATTTTTTATTTTGTTTAAAGCACTGAAAAACTTACATACTGTAGCTTTAATAAATCATAAACAAACATTCAGATTCTTAGTTCATTGTGAATGAACTAAGAGTCTTTCAGCCTCATAGTAACTACTTACATATAGAAGGATATACATTGGCCCCTCACAGCCTCACTGTTTCACAGATTTTTTTTGGGTGCAATTTTGCATGTTTTTTTTTTACAATGTATGAACGTGCATTGTGTTCTGCGTCCTGATTGGCTAAGGGACTGTAGACCATTGTCCATCAGTCTCCTCTGTGCCGTGTCTCCTGTACAGTACAGAATGTGTTCAGCCAAATGTATGTAACCTTTGATTTATTTGATGTATATTATTTTATGTATTCACATTTTTTTGAGTCATTAGTATTTTGTTTATTACTTTGTACTTATTTTATTAACAATGGATATTATTGATTATATTGTGTTGGATACATTATTTACTTTCTTAATAATATTGGTTCCTACTTGTTGCGGTACAGCACATCTGAGGAGCGCACCGATGAAAATGTAACAAGTGAACGCACACAGCGTGCACAAGATGAGATAAGATAAGTTTTTGAATAAAGACGAGCTGTAACTGTCAAGAAAATACATAATATTAAGTCTAACTATAACCCGCCAAACCACAGCCTCAAGAGACTGGAGAGAACAATATATTAGGGTCCCAGTGTGACTCTGAAGTGCTGTATGTTTGCGTGAAAAACACATTTAAAGCGATATGAAGGTTTGAACTTTGAGAGTGTTTAAACAAGAGAGAAATGTGAGAAAATGTCTGAGAAAAGTGTATAAAGTGTGTGGTGAGGAGTTTTACAGCCTTAAAACATATATAATAACTGTAAAAACTAAAGCTGACCATTTTGTGGATTTCGCCTATTTTTAGAACGTAACCCCCGCGTTAAACGAGGGACCACTGTATTCAAGGAGAAGTGTCTTGCCCAGTGAAACAATGGCAGGATGTATTGGATTATGTGTGGAGATCAGATAAAGCATGAACAGAGACTTCAATCATAATGAACAAACCATTTATTAAGAATGACTCAAGCTTATTAACAACTAATACATAACATATTCATCGTGAAGTGTCTTGCCGAATGAAACAATGACAGTATGTATTGGATTATGGTTGGGGATTAAACTATGAACACTGTCACTGTCAAACATCCTGTTCTATATTTTAGGCCTTTCTCTTCTTGAAAATAACACAGAATTGAATCCATAATTTCCATTTTCCTAAAAATAAGATTTACAACCCATCTAAATATCTTTTTACGTTTATGAGTGCGAGTAAAAGTTTCGAGTACCTCTTAAAATCCTGGACTTTTTCCTTTCGTTCGAGTTGTGAGAATATCTTGTCCCTGATTTCACGCATGTTAAAGCCACATCTGTAAAAGTGCTCAGGGCTGTGGCCCACCTGCCTCTGCTCCGTCAGCGCCATCTTGGATTTGGGATAATCCTCTCCATGTTGTTCCTGCATTAGTGTTTGTGTCGTAGGGACGTGTGAGCAGCCGGGCCCAGTCAGTGTCTAAAGCTGTGTCTAAAACTGCTGGGTCACACTCCAAATTAAAGGCGATTTCATACTAGGTCTCAATGTTATATTTTACTTCTCCTTTTCATGGGCGACCTGTTCAAAATAAAATACAAATAAAAACTAACACAAAAAGTATATAAATCCATATAAAACATTAAAAACAGGAAAAGGCGTGTATATATAAATCAATTTAAAACATTAAACACAGGAGCAGGTGTGTGTATAAATGTTCTTTATCAGATTATTAAATTGCGATAGTGTCACTAAGGTCTCCAGTACAGCCCGTCCCAGTTCTGGTGCGGTTCCTCCTTAGCCTGATGTAGTCATGTGACCTGGTATTAAGTCTTCCTGTATCAAATATTAACAAACAGGTGAGATACTGAGTGAGTCTATCACTGTAGTCCCTTATAAATACATTTGTACAAGGTTGTTTTTATCTCACAGATTGCGATGGCTATTTCGTAGCGTGAACAATGATGGGTTTAAGTTCATCACCTGTTATGAAACAAAGGGCTGAGTGAAAGAGAGAGTCTAAAGGTTTAGAGTAGAGGCTGATTTGCATGTGGATTATATCTACATAATCCAGTACCGTAAGAAAGGTTACTCGAACAATACATTTTCTGTAATTCAATTGGATATAAGATTTGTTTCTATAATAAAATAATAATTTTGATTTAAAACTTACATAATTCACTTAAATGTTTTTTTAGAAAAAAATATATATACTTAGTTACATATATATATATATATATATATATATATATATATATATATATATATATATATATATATATATATATATATATATATATATATATATATCAGATATATAGCAGACACAAATATTATTCAGTCCATAGTAAAAAATAAGTTTTTGTTTGTTTTTAGTTTTTAGTTTTTTTTGTTTTTTGTTTTTTTGTTGTTTTTTTTTGGGGGGGGGGGGGGGGGGGGGTTGCATTCAGTGATCATTTAAGATTTTTGAGGGAAATTTGGATTTCATTAAAATCTTGCTGCAGTTTTGAAATCACCTGATCAGTTGAGGGAGCACTTCAACATCATCTGTGTAATAATTAATTAAAAAAGTATTGTGAAAAGTAGCGGGCCCAAAATTGAGCCTTGGGGCACTCCTTTACCTAAAGTTAGAACATTGGATTCAAATCGTCGGCTACTACTACCTGAGTATCTGGGGAACTAATAATGCAGCTATAATCTGTTTAAGTCTTTTCTTTTAGTTACTTGTAATCTGACAAATATTATGCTACATTTTAGGATTGTCGAAAATCAGATACTAATCCATACTAAAACTAGAATCTAAACTAGATCATAATTTTCGGTATCGATCAGTATCGAGTTGGTATCGATATCAAGTTTGAAATGTTAGTATCTTACTACTCAGTACTACATTTATGTGCATGCATGTGACTGTTCTGTACTTGTTTTTGGACAGAGGAAATAAATAAATAAATAAGTTAGTACTTCCCCAACAATAAGGCTAGTCTCCATTGAAATGTCACCTAGCATGTTTCACAGTATGGCATTAAAGTTACCAATTTGCACAGAGACACGTGTGACACTACCAGAGCTATAAAAACCTGTGTAACTATAAGAATGCAAGAGAGATAGTTTAATGCCATACTGAAGAACATCTCAGGCAAACAAGAAAATTCTCCATGGAGACCAGAAAAATTACATAGTGCATCTTTAAATACACATCAAATGAAATAGAAATTTTCCACAGCATTCATATAAACAAAGTCAAAACCATTGGAAGCCAGCCAGGACTAAACCAGGATTAAGCCAGGACTAAACCAGGACTAAGCCAGGACTAAACCAGGACTAAACCAGAACTAAATCAGGACTAAAATAGGACTAAACCATGACTAAAACAGGACTAAACCAGGACTAAACCAGGGCTAAAGCAGGACTAAACCAGGACTAAGCCAGGACGACACCAAGACTAAACCAGGACTAAAATAGAACTAAACCAGGACTAAACTAGCGCTAAACCAGGTCTAAAACAGGACTAAACCAGCACTAAACCAAGATTAAATCAGGACTAGACCAGGACTAAACCAGGATTGAACCAGGACTAAACCAGGACTAAAACAGGACTAAAAGTTACATAGTGCGTCTTTAAATACACATCAAATGAAATAGAAATGTTCCACAGCATTCATATAAACAAAGTCAAAACCATTGGAAACTACAGTTGCACAATGGTTGGTATTGTGCAACAGTTCCATGGAGACTGTGAGAGGTGAGGAAGTGTGAGCGCCAGAGGCCAGGGGTCCCACTGTGTCCAATTACATTTACTTTGTGTTTACGACAAACTCATTCTGATTTGGGTCAAAGGTCAAAAGAACAGCATTCAAAGCTCATATAAAGATGTATGCAGGCGGTATATTGTTCTCACACATAGTAAAGTGGTGAGAATCGCCGTGGTGATCGTGAAGGGTTTTGTTTTCAGAAGTTAAATCATAAATACCAGGCAAAACATGACAGTTTATTACACCTTCAGCCTCAGAGGTTTTTGCTAACCCTAAACCGAGAGAAAAAGTTGGTTTTGGAGTTAGACCAATATGAAATTGTGGATTCACTGTAGCAACATCAGAAGAACAGCCAAACTCAACCTTCAGTTGTGGAACCTGCATCATATTCACTTGATATTTACTGTACATACCTCTTTACACCAAGAAACTTGACCACATAGACTAGTGTATGCATTGTGGATACTGAGAAAGTGTCTTGCCCAAGGACACGACATCAGTATAGACTTGTGGGAGCAAGCATAAGATTTTTATTCTGAGCTCTTCTCTTTTAATGTTCACTTTTTGATGATTATTTATGTTTTGATTTGTTGTATTTTGATGGTGTTGTCTTTCTTATTTTGCAAAGCACTTTGAATTACTTTGTGTACCAAATGTGCTGTACAAATAAACTTGCCTTGCCAGATTTGGTTTGCAGACTTTGGGCTCTACCAACAGAGGCACTGCTTTATCCATCCATCTTGTTCCTCTGTATCTGGGCAATGTCGTGGAGGCAACAGTCCGTCCAGAGACTCCCAGATTTCCACACAAACTTCCTCCAGCTCTTCCAGGGGAACCCCAAGACATTCCCAGGCCAGCCGAGAGACGAAGTCCCTCCTATGTGTCCTGGGCCTCCTCCCGGTGGGAAACACCTGAAAATATGTGTAAAAAAATATACAGTGGTCCCTGGTTTACCACAGGGGTTACGTTCTAAAAATAACCCGCAATCCGCGAAGTATTCAGCTTTATTTTTTACAATTATTATATATGTTTTAAGGCTGTAAAACCCCTCACCACACACTACAGGCATTAACATTTCACAGTTCCTCTGACCGTGCCTCTTCATCATGGCGCTGAACATTTATGTAAATTTGTCTGAACACATTCTGTACTGTACAGGAGGCACGGCACAGAGGAGACTGATGAACAATGGTCTACAGTCCCTTAGCCAATCAGGACGCAGAACACAATGCATGCAAACTTGAACTAAAAAAATCTGCGAAACAGCAAGGCCACAAAAGGTGAACCGCGATATAGCGAGAGACCACTGTACATAAATTATCTGTCTCCAAGGGGATGTTAATGATTTGCTCAAAAAGTTCCACACTATGGCATTGTGTACGACAAACAGGTGACGCCACTGAGCCACATGACAGGTGAGATTTGATCAGATCAGAGAGTAGGAAAGGCAAGTTTATTTGTACAGCACAATTCGTACACAAAGTAATTCAAAGTGCTTTACAGAATAAGATAGACATTAAAATCACACAAATTAAAACATGAATAATCACAAATAATCATCATAAAATTAATATTAAAAGAGAAGAGTGCAGAATAAAAACCTAGAGTTTTTTCCATGCATATTTATTTTGCTTTGAAATATACATAAATATATATTCTTAAGTTTAAAGCCATACTGTGGAACAGTTCAGATGTTTGCTTTTACAATTAATTTTACATGCAACTAATCCATTTCCCCCACATCCGGTCCAACTGTGACAGAGCCATCAAAGTGAGTATCCAGTATCTCCCTCATGTCGACTTCAGACACTGTGGGGATTTACATCTGAGTCCACACTCACATCACGGGGACCTGCCGCCTTCATGGGACAAAAATCAGGCCCCCAAAATGTAAATCTTTTATTTTTTTTGGATCAATAGCAAGGTTTAAAGTTAAGATATATGTTACAATATGTTACGGTTTGGGTTTAGGTTAACATGAGGCAAGTAGTGACTATGGTTAAGGTCAAGGAAATGAATGGAATTCAATGTAATGTCTCCAAGAAGCATGGAAACCAACGTGTGTGTGTGTGTGTGTGTGGGGGGGGGGGGGGGGGGTGTATAGTTATCCAATTTGTTAAACCTGAGCTCTTGTGTCTTTGAACAGAACAAAGCCCTGAGTCTGCCCTGGTGTTTAACAGTGTCCGGAGCCCACCCAGACCTGTGTGTGTGAGATGCCCTCCCACCGCCCCCTCCAGAGACTGGACAGGGCAGGCACATTAGAGGAAGGGCATCTGAACCTCTGCCCAGGGGAAGTACAGTGGATTTGTGGTGTTCTTATGTGATTCTTTTGAAATTAGCCATGGAGTTTTACCTCACAAGGCGACAAAAGTTGTTTAGGCTAAAAAAGCAGCCTACTATTTCTTTTGTTCTTTGTTATTGATGTTATGAGTGACTGTGTTCTAGTCATTTCCTTATGTTCCTTCTCTAACTGCTGCTGTCAGACTCGTCATTTCTTAAATGTTCGTATTAACCCGCTCTACATGATCCTGGGGTTTTTATTTCACCATTGTGTCTGTAAATCAAGATATGAACATTAATAACAGACAAATAAGGCGCCTTCTTTCCCCCGGTTGCTCCTGCTAGCGTTAGCAACAGGTTTGATTGCTAACCACCCGTCCCATGCTTAACCAGCACTGCAGGTGGGAAGGGACGTTATCTTCACAACCTCGCTTCGAATTGGCTCTTTGGTTGTTATGATACTCACGGTCAAAATTCCAAATATGGAACCCACTGCTAGTCTCAATGAGCTTCATTTGACTGAAACCAAACACTATGGGTGATGTCACACTCACTTAGTCCACTTCTTTATACAGGCTATGTGGGGTACAGAGGGGGTACAGAGGGGGTACAGAGGGGTACAGAGGGGTACAGAGGGGTACAGAGGGATACAGAAGGAGTACAGAGAGGTACAAAGGGGTGTAGAGGGGGTATATAGGGGCATAGATGGGGTACAGAGAGGTACAAAGGGATGTAGAGGGGGTATAGATGGGGTACAGAGAGGTACAATTGGGTGTAGAGGGGGTATATAGGGGCATAGATGGGGTACAGAGAGGTACAAAGGGATGTAGAGGGGGTATAGATGGGGTACAGAGAGGTACAGAGGGTACAGAGGTAGTACAGAGACATACAGAGGGGTATAGAGGGGTATAGATGGGATACAGAGGGGGTACAGAGAGGTACAGAGGGGTACAGAGGGAGTACATAGAGGAACAGAGAGGTACAAAGGGGTGTAGAGGGGATATAGAGGGGTATAGATGGGGTACAGAGAGGTACAGAGGGGGTGCAGACAGGGACAGAGAGGAATAGAGGGGGTACAGAGAGGGACAGAGGGGTATAGGGGGGGTACAGAGAGGGACAGAGGGGTATAGAGGGGGTACAGAGAGGGACAGAGGGGTATAGAGGGGGTACAGAGGGGTACAGAGAGGTACAGAGGAGTACAGGGGGGGTTAGAGAGGGTACAGAGAGGTAGAAAGGGGTATAGAGAGGTACAGAGGGGTATAGAGAGGTAGAGCGGGGGTACAGAGAGGTACAGAGGGGTATGGAGGTGGTACTGAGGGATAGAGGGGTACAGAGGGGGCGGGTGTGGTGCTTTCAGGGTCTGTGTCTATCAGGGGAGATTTAAGATGTGCAGAAGCGTCTCTTGCTGAGAACGCAGAGGGGAGAATGTGTGTGACAGTTTTATTGTGCTGTTACAGAGCAGCTGCCACACTGGCCCCGAGTGTAAATAACAGGCTTTAATCAGCGCTCATCTCTTCAGCATTTATAGAAGATAAACTCATAATGACTGGGATTCCAATAGGGGGCGCTGTAGAGAAAGTTTTTAAGACAACTTTATTAAGTTTTGAGTTGAATTTTGATTAACAATGTACACTGTCAGTCAAAAGTTTGGAAACACACTCTTTCAGTGTTTGTTTCTTCTTTATTTTTTACTACTTTCTGCATTTTATAAACACACAGAAGACATCAAATATATAAAGTATGATATATGGAATTCTGTAGTAAATAAAACAGTTAAATAACTCTCATAGATTCAGATCTGGACTCTGGTTAGTCCTGGTTTGGAGTCTGGCCTGGACCCTGGTTAGTCCTGGTTCAGATCCTGGTCCAGACCTTGTGGACCTCCTGTAGACCTTGTGTACTTCCTCATATTTAACAGGGACAGTGAAGGATGAGTGTTGCTTTGAGAGTTCAGAGAAACCCGAGTGGCTCCACAGGAATAGACCCAGTGCAGGGTTAAATCAGGGCCCCTGTCTGCACCTGACCATCACTGCACAACGACTCCAAACACGCAAACGCCTCTCTAGAATCTCCAAACATTTTAAACATAGATTTTTCTCAAATTTAATATAATTCTTTATTTTCTACTTGTGGGGCCACAGAGTGTATAAAGACATGGACTAAATGAGCATGACGCCATCTACAACGTTCAGCTCCAGTCAAATGAAGCTCGTCGAGGCTAGAGCAGTTATAGAGGTGAATGTGGAGCTGCATTACATATTTGAAATTCTGACCACGAGTATTATAGCAACCAAAAAGCCAATCAGGAGTCAGACTGTGTTTTATACTTTTTATTAATGTTAAAACAATTCCAACTTCTTCTATTGATTCCTAAGTCTGGTGGTATTGGATGTACAGTGGTCCCTCGTTTATCGCGGGGGTTATGTTCTAAAATAACCCGCAATAGGCAAAATCCACAAAGTAGTCAACCTTATTTTTTACAACTATTATGTGTGTTTTAAGGCTGTAAAACCCCTCACCACACACTTTATACACTTTTCTCAGACAGGCATTGACATTTTCTCACATTTCTCTCTTGTTTAAACACTCTCAAAGTTCAAAACCTTCATATATTATATCCCTCTTCCTCGATGATCACTTTAAATGCGTTACTCTTGTGCCTCTGCTCCAGCTCCAGAATCCAAAGCGTTTCTGAAATTTGTTGGTGCAGAATGTTTCATCGACATTGTGGGTTTTGTCAGGGAGAAAACTTGTAAACATACAGCACTTCAGAGTCACACTGCGATCCAACATTTATGTAAATTTGTCTGAACACATTCTGTACTGTACAGGAGACACGGCACGGAGGAGACTGATGGACTATGGTCTACAGTCCCTTAGCCAATCAGGACGCAGAACACAATGCACGTTCATACACTGTAAAAAAAAACAAAAAAAAAAACATGTGAAATTGCACTAATAAAAATCTGTGAAACAGTGAGACAGCCTTAAAACATATGTAATAATTCTAAAAAATAAAGCTGATTGCTTCACTCATTTCACCTATTGTGGGTTATTTTTAGAATGATACCTCCGCATATCATTTATATGTGCCAGCAAATGTATATTGATGAGGCTTTTAAAAACTAAAACAAGTTCACAAATGTTTAACCTGTATCTGATTTTTGAGCAATGTGTCTTTCCCCAGTAGAGATCTACCGTACAAGCAGCTCTTGAGGTCAAAATAATTCTGCTGCCTTCTGTCTGCATCTGGAAAACATATTATTGACCTATAATCAGGAAGTGCACATTAGCATGGTAGTTGCTGTTAGCTTTACCGTTACAGCAAAACTCCGCTCTGGTCTCTGAAAGTTGTGAAAAGTGCTTATAAACTCATCATGGTGAATAATTAGGATGCTTTGAAGGCATAAGGTAAGTGAGGAATAACTTTGGACCACTGCAAACTGTTTAAAATGAACGAGTTATGTTTTTCATGTTTTTAAGACCGTAAAAATCAGGTGCCGGCCTTTGATAATGTGATCATGAAAATAGATCCCACATTCCGATCAGACATAGCCAGAAAATATATATTAAATTTTCCTTAATCCCTCAATCATCCAGGTATAAACAGATTTTTTCTTTTGCAATCTCCTTAAAAATGTACCAATCTTGTATTATTTTAAAATCTTCTTGAGTAAAAGTATTTCGTGTTTTGCCCCCTTACCCTTTGCCTGCCTCCCCCATCCTCTGAAACCCAAAACTCTGGAGCAAACCCTAAACTCCCGGTTCATGTTTCAGCTCACAAAAATGAAGGCTACATCTGTGTTTGTGTGATCCATCAGGAACCAAAGCCTCTGCTCTGCTTTCCCACAAGATGGATTCACTGGGACCAGGCCGGATTTAGACCAAGTGTTTGGGACTGTGGGGTCCAAACTGGGTCCATAGGTTAACACCATAGACCCGGGGTGTCAAACACATTTTCACCAAGGGCCACATCAGCAAAATGGCTACCCTCAAAGGGCCAGGTGTAAAATAAATCTAACTACTTTTTTAACTTGTTAATTAACTGTTTCTGTATTTATTGCTTATTCAAGTTACAAATATTGCATATGTATTTGCCTAGATGTAAAAATATGGCTGTGTAACTGCGTATTTCCTGATAAAATTACATTTTAAGACCATCATACCTTAATTTACCTTGTCGAGGGCCACATAAAATCATGTGGAGGGCCGCATTTGGCCCGTGGGCCTTGAGTTTGACAGTCTATGGCACATTAGACACACAGTCTAATGTACCATAGACTGTGTGTTAACCTATGGACCCAGAATAACATGAACCTAATCCTATTGAAATATCATATCCATTGCTATAAATTTTTTCTCCAAATTTGATATACAGTGGTCCCTCGCTATATCGCGGTTCACCTTTCGCGGTCTCGCTGTTTCGTGGATTTTTTTGGTGCAATTTTACATTCTTTTTTACAGAGTATGAACGTGCATTGTGTTCTGCGTCCTGATTGGCTAAAGGACGTGCCGCGTCTCCTGTACAGTACAGAATGTGTTCAGTCAGTTTTCTCCCCGACAAAACCCACAATGTCGATGAAACGTTCTGCACCAACAAATTTCATAAACGCTTTGGGCTTAAGTGTTTCTCTGCACGGAGAGGCGCCTGAACAACACATTTAAAGTGATCATCGAGGAAGAGGGATATAATACATGACAGTTTGAACTTTAAGTGTTTAAACAAGAAGAGAAAATGTCAATGCCTGTGTGAGAAAAGTGTATAAAGTGTGTGGTGAGGGGTTTTACAGGCTTAAAACATATAGTATATAATAATTGTCAAATAAAAACCCGACTACTTTGCGGATTTCACCTATTGCAGTTTAACGTAACCCCCGCGATAAACATGGGACCATTGTATTTCAATCCCTTGTAGCCTCCTATACAAATTCTTTAAATTATTGCACAAACCCAAAAACCCTGAAAACAAAAGCTCTTTGTACTGAATTCAAAATATTACATGTAATTTTTATTTATTTATTTATTTTGAATCTATGTTTGTTTAATACATAATGCCCTATGAATGTGAATGTAAAAAACTTAAGCCTCTTTTTTATTTTATTTTTTTATTTAGTTGATTGGAACAGTGCATGTTAATGAACAGACATGATACAACATGAATGTAAACACACCGGATTATAGCCAAAGGATCTTTTCCATCTGTTGTCCTAGAGGGCTGGGGTCACAAAAAGGTCAAAATAAAAATTGCACACTCATTGCACTGTTTGTAAAATTGCACCTTCCACACATTGAATATTACACACATTGCACATTACACTAATTGCACATTACAGTGTTCCCTGGTTTATCATTGGGGTTATATTCTAAAAATAACCTGCAGTAGGCGAAATCTGCAAAGAGGCCACGAAAGGTGAACCGCGTTATAGCGAGGGACAATTGTACATTCATTGCACAGACCCCATTATTTCAGTCAGTTTGGCCCATTCAAGACAATTACATTTTACATCCACCCCCTTCATATTTTGCCTATACATGCACAATATGCCTCTGTAGAAAAGTTAAAATCACATCATCACACATCGTTAGGAAAAATAACTGTGCTCAGCTATTCTGCATAACTACTGTCATAGTTTATTATTGTACTGCTATAGTTCATTGTACCAGTGCGCGTGTGTAGACGAGGACTTGATTACAGCTGTGTGGCACAGATATATGTTCAGGACATGTACAACATATGCTACATCTATCTATAAATCTAATCAAATAACTAAACAGGGAAATGACTTATTGATAGGCATGTACTGACTCATGACTGGTCACCCTGGTAAAACCAACAAAATATGTGTCAGCAATTGGAGAAAGAGACAACAAGGATGCTCGTCACAGTCTGATAAGACTGTCCAACGTGCCAAGAGGCCTGGCTGGCCTGTGCACCAACGAAGAGGCGCTAAGTCTAAACCATGGTTGCCTCCCACTATAGTATGCATATAAAAACTCACTGTATAGGCGTAAACGTTTCGTCTCTGCCTGGGAATGTCAGTTGCACAGACTCCGTGTACAAGTATTGCTCTTTACTGGCTGATTGAGTAAATTCCTTTCTGAACTTTATTTCTGTTTCAAGGTTATTGTTTGTCTTAACAGAAACGAACGAACACGAGAGGAAAAGGCTAAATTCCTCAACAACGTCACCCACAGCGTTTGGCTCCAGTCTAATGAAGCTCATCGAGGCTAGAGCAGTTATAGGGGCCAATTTGGAGCTGAGCTGCATCTTTGTAATTCTGACCGCGAGTGTCATAGCAAACAAAGAGCTAATCTGGAGCAAGGCTGTTGAAGGTAATGTTTGGCAGGGAGCGGGGGCTTAGCATCTCTGTCAATCCAACCTGTTGCTAATGCTAGTGGTAGCAAGGTCAGGAAAAAAAGGCGACTGATTTGTCTGTTATTAATGTTCATATCTTGATTTACAGACACAATTGTGAAATAAAAACCCCAGGATCATGTAGAGGGTTAATACGAACATTTAAGACCAAAATGATGAGTCTGACAGCAGCAGTTACAGAGAGAGGGGCCACAGTTTTTACACAGAAAGTGAATTGGAGCCAGAGTCGATGGAGCCGAAAGTGCAGCCCATGATCATTTCCTGTTTGGAACGCGGCATCAAGCAGCTTAGCTATGTCCATTTATATATACAGTCTATGGTTAACACTAAAGATGTTCTGATGATGATTATAGTGGGCCGTGTGGTGGCACAGTAGTTAAGGTTTCTGCCTTATATCGAGAGGTTTCAATGTTCAAAACAGTTTAATTTAGTTTAGTTTTGACTCAGATAGTTTTTTGTTTTAGCCATGTTTTTGTCAGTGAAAATGACACAATCGACTAAAGCCATAGTCCTTTTTGTGAACCAGAAAATATATTTGTCTTATTTAAATCCACCCTATTGTGCTTGTGCTTCTATGGTTCTCATCTCTGATGCTTGTGGATCATTATGTTGTAATTTGTACATTTTAAATCACAGTATTTATCTAAAACGACGTAATAAAAGAAACAAGTCTGCTGGATGAAAATTGCAGAGGCCAATGAGAGCCAATCTCTCACCTCAAATGTCACTACCAGATCATGCTGTCAGCGCCCCCTATGGATAACTGCACATCACACTAGACCAGCACTTTTTTTTTTCATTTGTACCAAAATGATGACGCAACGCTCCCGAATCCTATAAGTATCACCGATTCAGAAAATAAAACTGGAGAAGGAAGTGTGTACGTCACAGTGGACGCACACGTCACAGTGGGTGTGCACAGTGGAGGTGAAAACGGGTGTTAATTGGGTGTTGAGTTTGTTTTTAGTCCTTTTGTGTTAAACCTTAGGCCTTATCTATAATCAGCAACCAGCTTAATGAATAATTTTCATAGAAATAAAATCATGTTTTCATTAACTGTAAAAGTCAGTGTGTTACACTGGATATCGCTCCTATGGCACCTCACCTCAGTAAGTGAAGCATTTGAACCAGTTTGCTCTTCAGTGTCAGTTCAGTGAAAGGCTTGTCTCCTTAAACTCTTCCATCAGTCACAGTCTGGATGTGTGTAATCTGAAACACTGTCAATCAACAATATTCATTTATCAGAGTAAGTTTAGTCATCAGGCCCTCACACCCCTCACTCCTTCCATCCCTCACCCCTCCACCCATGCGTCCCTCAAACTCCTCACCCCATCTTCACCCCCTTAACCCCCTCAGCCATCACTCCTCCGCCCCTCGGCTCCTCACTCCCTCACCCCCCTCACTCCTTCATCACCTCCTCCTTGCCCCTCACCCACTCCGCCTGTTCATCCCTCGCCTCCTCACCCCCTCACCCCCTGACCCCTCCGCCCCTCGGCTTCTCACGCCCTCTGTCCCTCCACCCCTCCACCTGTCCCCCTCATCACCCCCTCACCTCCTCCGTCCTGTGCTCAGTCTTGGACATGTTGAATTGTTGAAAGCTGCTCTCCTCAGACTTTCTCTTTCACAAACGTTCACACTCAATAAGACATTATCGCTCGTGGGGGTGACGTGGCTATGGCTGCCCTGGGGGGCAGGCGACGGAGTGGCGGGTGTGGCGGGCGAGCGAGGCGAGGGGGAGAGAGAGGTGAGATAAGTGGGGTCTCCATAAGGGCTCAATCCGACACCAAGAATTTGTCAAATCTGTCGCCCAAAAGCAGGAGGTAAGTACGTGCCCCGAGCGACTGTTCAGACGCCCTCACCTGTTTGAGGCAGAGCGGAACACTGCAGAAAATACTTTAATATAATCAAAAATAAAATACATTCTCCAGTATTACTAAAAAACACTGAATGAGAGGGTGAGTCCAAACTTTGACTGGTCGATTTTGTTTAAACCAGTGAAATGTTTGGACCAAGCCTCAGTCAGTGTTTTTTTCCTTCATCGTTACTACACGTTATATGCACACAGAAGACATCAAATATATGTAAAATGTATGGAATTATGTAGTAAAGAAGAAATACTAAATATTTTTCGACAAAGCAAACAGTGGGGACTTGAGTATATATACATATATATATATATATATATAAACTCTACATAGTAGAGTTATTTCCCTTTCTTTTTGTTATTTAAATCTGACCCTTACAAAGAGTAATTTTTACTCTATATAGTGTTACAATAACTTTAATAAGTGTCATAATTAACACCGCAACAGAGTAAACTATGAACACTACTGTTTGTACTATTGACTACATAATAGAGTACCGTGTTTTCCGCACTTTTTTCCATAGTTTGGCTGGGGGTGCGACCTAGATATGATTTATATGTGAAATGTTTTTTTCTTCATTATTATGCTTTTTTTTGGCTGGTGCGATTTATACTCCGGTGCAACTTCAACTCCAGAAAATACGGTAAATAATCCACTAGTATGAAATTCTGAAAACATAGTGTCATCAGCTTTACTTTTAGATTAGGACCATACAGTTGGAAATATAGTAAAATTTTACTCTTTAAGTGTTAATTTAACACTTGAAAATGCTGTGTACATTTTATATCGTACGCCTAGTTGCTCACCAGAGCTAACCATCGACTGGGTTGAACATTTGCTTAAGGGATTTTTCAGATTACACAAAAATCAAATTTGTTCCCCACCAACATATCCAATGTTTGCTGGTACTTATTTTTAAATATAAATCCATTCATCTCTTATCCTGGGCCCAGTCACCGGGGCAGCACTCCAAGCAGGGACTCCCAGAGTTCCCCCACCCCAGACACGTCCTCCAGCTCCTCCGGTGGGACCCCAAGGGGTTCCCAGGCCAGCTGAGAGACATAGTCCCTCTGACATGCATTTAAAAATATATGACGTAACAAAAATATTTTTTCATGGAGCAGAGTGAGTGTAATTGTATCATTCGAACCAGAAAGTCTTATGTTTGAATCATGAGACTTTTATTTTGTCCCTGTGCAAGACACTTCATCCTCATTGCCAACTCCATCCATCGTACTGCAGATGGCAGCAGGAAGGGTATCTGATATAAAAAATATATAATCCACTGCAACCTTACCACAGACTGTAAAGAAGTGGACTAAATGACTGTGACGTCACCCACAGAATTTGGCTTCAGTCAAATGAAGCTCATTGAGGCTAGAGCAGTTATAGGGGACAACTGGGAGCCAAGTTCCATATTTGTAATTCCAACCCCGAGTATCATAGCAACCAGAAAGCCAATCTAGAGTGAAGCTGAAGGTAATGCGTTGCTAAGTTGCTAAGCGCCCACAGCGGTGTGGGCACTTAGCAGCGCTATCCATCAAACACTAGTGGGAACAACCTCAGACAAAGAAGGCACCTGATTTGTCTGTCCTTAATATTCATATTTTAATTTAGGGAAAAAATAACAAAATAAAAATCAGGATATTGCAGAGCGGGTTAATACAAACATTTAAAGATATTTCTATTTATGTACAGTATACAGTCTATGGCAAGTGTGTCAAACTCAAGGCCTGGGGGCCAAATGTGGCCCACCACGTCATTTAATGTGGCCCGCGAGAAGGTAAATTAAAAGGCACAACTGTTTTTTTTTGTTTTTTTTAAGTCTATGCTGGTTTAATGTGTGTATTCACTATAAACTAATGAGATATTCCCAACAAGTGGAACTGAGAAATAGTTGCAAATAATGATCCTAAAATGTTCAGGAAGAAGAAAATTGTAGATAAGAAAAGTGAAGGTGAATACAAGTTTGTGCTTCAAGGAGAAAAGACTGTATGTTTTTGTCTTATGAGGCTGGGTCGGTTGTGAAAGAGTACAATCTACGCTGGTACTTTGACACCAAACACAGAGCTACGTATACAAAAGTTAGCCTTAGAAAAACAACAAATTGTTCAATAATTAAAAGGCTGTAAAAGCAGTTTTTTGAAGCACTGCTGAAGGTCTGTGAGCAGGTTTGCCCTGACCAGATACACACTTTAAAAAATGTCTAAGAGTTTAAAAATGTTTATCGGGGGATAAGTTACACAGACATGTAATGTTTGCAACTTGAATAAGTAATAATTACAAAAACAGTTATTTGGTTACATTTAGTTAAGTTTATACTGCCTCACAGTTACATCTGGCTTTTGATGGCAACCATTTTGCTGATGTAGCCCTCAGTGAAAATGAATTCTAGTTTAGTTGTTTTTTCTATTGGAAAAAACAACTAAACTATAATAAACATGTCCCCCCTCATAAACATGAGTATGCCCCCTTGGTTCGCTCTCCGCTTCTTGAGAACCCTCTTTATTTAAATGCATTGTGTGCGACGCTTCCTCTCAGCTGCTCAGATCACTTCCTCAGTCGCCGTTTGGGATGTGGGTTCTGCACGCTCGGGTCCAGGTGCCCGACGAGGTGTCAAAAAGGTCACGCTCCCCGAGACTCCTGTCTGCATGGCACCAGGATTGTACCATTTGTGTGTGTGAGAGAGGGGGAGGGGTCATGGGGATTGACCTATACAAACAGATTAAACACCTGTTGGGTTTAAAATAACACGAATGGACAGAAATGTTATTGTCAAAAATGCAGGAACAAGTGACAAAATACAGTAAAAATATGCTAACATACTGACGGTGTGTAAACAACATCGAACAGAAAAAATAGTTTCATTCAACAGATGAAGCCAATGTTTATATTCAGTTAGACAGGCACCAGAACCAGAGGGGGGAGTGCTGAAGTAAAAGTACTAAAGTAGTGCATTTAAGCACACATTTAGGTATCTGTAGTTTACCTAAGTACATTTTATAATGTATACTTTTTACTTTTATTTCACAACAATATCTGTACTTTCTACTCCACTACATTTTTGAAAAGTAAAAGTAGAGTGTAGTGGACTGAAAAGTAAAAGTATTTTTTTTATTATTGTCAGAGAAATGCTGAGAAGGCTGAAAAACAGAAAAAAAATGATTGATTCAGTTGTTTCTGTTGAGCAAAATTCAACTCAAATCAGTACTTTTACTTTAGTAACAGAATGGAGTATTTCTTCCACCGTTGACAGTATCTGACTTTTAAACCATTCCTCATTTGGAGTTATTTATCTCATGGCATATTAATAGATAAATAAAAACTGTAATAAGGTTAAGTTTACACTTTACTGTCCCTGTAGGGAAATCTATCCTCTGCATTTGACCCGTCTGCATTTGACCCGTCCTTCAATGGTAAACGGTCACATTTTTCTATAGAGCTTTTCCACCTTCAAGTCTCTCAAAGCACTTTACATCAAGGAACCACTCACCCATTCACACACACATTCACACAACGGTGCACACAGACACTGGGGGCAAGGCAGGTGAAGTGTCTTGCCCAAGGACACAACAACGGCATTCATCTGTGGGAGCTGGAATTGCACTACCAACCTGACTGCTCAAGCAATGACGGCAATTACGCCCATCTGGGGACCCATCTCCAGATTTTAAGATAGTGTTGGTCAGGTCTTAACTCCACACAGGCACAGGGAGAACAAGCAAACTCCACACAGGCACAGGGAGAACATGCAAAGTCCACACAGACACAGGAAGAACATGTAAAGTTCACAGACACAGAAAGAACATGTAAACTCCACACAGACACAGGGAGAACATGTAAACTCCACACAGACACAGGAAGAACATGCAAACTCCACACAGACACGGGAGAACATGTAAACTCCACACAGACACAAAAAGAACATGTAAACTTCACACAGACACAGGAAGAACAAGTAAACTCCACACAGACACAGGGAGAACATGTAAACTCCACACAGACACAGGAAGAACATGTAAAGTTCACAGACACAGAAAGAACATGCAAACTCCACACAGACATGGGAGAACATGTAAACTCCACACAGACACAGGAAGAATATGTAAACTCCACACAGACACAGGGAGAACATGTAAACTCCACACAGACACAAGAAATTTCATGTAAACTCGACACAGAAAAAGCATTTCAACTCCACACAAAGAAATGTAATAATCGTGTTGATGATCAAGCTGTTGTCTAAGACGGTTATCCAGTCAGTTTCTGCATTTAACCCATTTGACATAGTGTAAATACATTCAGCTGTGGTAAACTAATACTCCACTTTAAGAATATTAGTGAACTTCTATTTAAAGTGGTTCCTCGCTATATCGCGGTTCACCTTTCGTGGTCTCGCTGTTTCGCAGATTTTTTTTGGGTGCAATTTTATAGGTTTTTTTTTTTTACAGCGTCTGAACATGCATTGTGTTCTGCGTCCTGATTGGCTAAGAGACTGTAGACCATTGTCCATCAGTCTCCTCCGTGTTTCTCTGCACAGAGAGGCGCCTCTGTGGATACCCCTGGAGCAGAGACACGAGAACAACACATTTAAAGCGATCATTGAGGAAGAGGGATATAATATACAAAGGTTTTTTGTTTATGTTTATGTTTATTTATTAAATATAGGACAGTGCACATTGATCAACATGTGTTAATACAGCATGTAAAAGTGCCAGAGTTAGCCATGCAGTGTTTAAACAAGAGAGAAATGTGAGAAAATGTTAATGCCTTTGTGAGAAAAGTGTATAAAGTGTGTGGTGAGGGGTTTTACAGCTGCAAAACATATATAATAATTGTAAAAAATAAAGCTGCCTACTTTGCAGATTTCGCCTATTGTGGGTTATTTTTAGAACATAACCCCGAGATAAACCGGGGAACACTGTATACTTTTTTCATATGAGATTACAGTTGTTCAATCGGACCCTCACTGCTCTTTCATATTTCATATTTCTTTCCTGTCACGTGGTTGGTTATGTGACGATGTGGGCTTGTATGAAACAGGTGTGAAACTGAATCACTCCGGTCTTCAGAAACGTCACACGTCACAAAATTGGGTTCCAAAGAACTGCGGAACTGCAGTGGATCTGCTATTTCTTTTGTACAATGTTTGCCTCTGGACCGAGCACACAGACACAGCTTTTATCAGATGTACATCTACCAGTTATTTTGTCCAAGAGCAAAACAATATGGTCTTATAGTAGCTCAGTTAGTTCAGTATTTGTCCACGGACTCACAGGTTGGTGGTGCTCCAGCGCCCACAGATGACTGCTGTCATTGTGTCCTTGCGCAAGACACTTAGCCCACCTCGCCCCCAGTGTCTGTGTACACTGGTGTGTGAATGTGTGTGTGAATGGGTAACTGGTTCCTTGATGTAAAGCGCTTTGAGCCTTGAAGGTGTAAAAGCCCTATATAAAAATGTGACTATTGACCACTGACCAAACCGGGCCTGAGCGGTGGATGCAGTGGACGCAGTGGTCAAACTCTTCCCTTTCCTCCTGCTCTACACCATTAACTAATTAATCTCACATTGAATAAAGTTGCTAATTTGAGCGCAGTGCTGTGACCTGGGGAGCTCAGAAAAGGCTTTTGTCTTACACTAAATCTCATAAAAACAGACAGAGCTAATCCTGTTACAGCTGATCAATGATCTCCCCTCCACAGAGCCGCTCTTACTCAGATGAGGACGCACTTTCAATACTCAGTCTGCTCTGAGGGAGGAGGATAATAGTCACGTCTTTTACATTTTCAGTTTGGTACTTTCTAACACTTCTGCATATGTTTTTGTATTGTGTCTCCATGTTGGCACGCAAACACACAGCCGCACAAAGGTTTGGACACACTTTTCCATGTGTTAATTTACATGGGGTGACAGTGGCTCAGTTGGTAGAGCATTTGTCCACTTGTCTGGAGGTTGGTGGTTCTAATTCCGCTCTTGACATAAACATCATTGGTTGAGCAGTTAGATCCACTGACCACTGAGTTTGGTGATGTGAATCCAGCGTCCACAGATGAATGCTGTCGTTGTGTCCTTGGACAAGACACTTAGCCCCTCTCACCCCCCCCCGTGTGTGTGTGTGTGTGTGTGTGTGTGTGTGTTACAACATCACGTCAATATAGACTACTAAAGTAACACTTCATTTCAGGAGCATTTAAACCAATCAGCATGCATTACACATGCAATTTAGAGTAGGAAACTAAGCTCACAGATACTGTCAAAAATTAAAAATGTGATTTAAAGATGCCACCAAAATGACGCTATGTGAGCTTAAACAAGTCCAATAAACTGCACAATGTTGCTGTTTCATATAAGACACCAACGAGACAATAACAAAACAAACTATTATTTGAAAATAAAGTAAACAGATCATTCACATTTTTGTCTATACAACAGCAAATAACTGAAAAAGTGGCGCAGCTGAGACTGAACGAACTTTAGTGCAGTTTTAACTGAGGTGACTTCAATGCGCCACATTATTATTAAACTTATAAACTCATTCATTGTAGAGCTCCGTCTCCCTGCGTGCTGCTGAGCTACAGGTCCACTCAAATGTCTCCAAACACTTTAAATGCACCGTACCTTGTAAGTGCCCAGATGTACAACAACAGTACATATTTGCAGCATTTCTCAGAAGCTGTGAGTGACATGTACTGTTCATAGTTACTCGTCTGGAAATGACAGACGAACTCTTTTCCTTGCTGGGACAGGTTAGCTAGCGCAACCAGATCAATCTCTTCTCCTCCTTTGGCCATTATGGGTTAAAAATACAGCAAGCGGCCATCTTTCCAGCTCTAGCAGAGCTTATTATCCAATCACAGGACACGCACATGTCCAGTTCCGCGTAAGACCTTCTAATAGCCCTAGTGTGCACAATCGAGATCTGATTGTCTACTGAAACTGACTGTGTCTGTGTCTACTTACAGTGGGCAAGGCCTGCTCTGTTTATTCTGAAGGCCTCAAGAAAATGAAACACAAGCAGCTGAAATATAATTGGATAAAAACTCTACCACAATCAACAACATTGTAATTCACTTAACAAAGTGGATATAATATAACATAAGGAGAATAGAGAGTAGAGGATTTTTTGATACATATTTATGAAAATAAAATAAATTCACTTTTTTGGGCATGTTTAGGCCAGCAGAGAAGGCCTTGCTGGCCCCGACGGCCCACCACTGTGTGCTTAGAGCCTTGAAGGTGGAAAAGCGCTGCATAAAAACAAGACCATTTATCATTTTTAAACTTTGAACACGTATGTAGAATAAAACAAGACAGCACTTTTGGTATTTCTTGACAATTTGAAAATAAAATATAAAAAAATGTTATTTTTTCTCTTTACTACATAATTCTATACATATTAGTTCATATATTTGAAATCTTCTGTGTGTATATAATGTGTAGAAAGTAGTAAAAACAAAGGAAAAAAAACATTGAAACATTGAGTGTGTGTCCAAATTTTTCACCAGCCATGAAGAGATCATAGGTCACGAGAGTCACGGGGCTGATCTCGCAAACTCTGAAACTTATGAAAAAGGCAATGGAGTGGTTTCACGGCATGAACCTTTCTTTGAATACAGAAAAAACGGTCACAATGTACTTCTCTAACAAACAAAATCACAGTGTTCTTCCCAATATTTATGTGGACGGTTACATGCTCAAAAACGTTGAGGAAGTCAAGTATTTGGGCGTCATCTTGGACGCCAGACTAACCTTTAAGAAGCATGTTAAGAAGGTCTGTAAGGTTTTGAAATATAATGTCACAAACTTCCATTATATTAGGAACTCGTTGTCATTGGAAGCTGCAAAATCTTACTACAATGCAATGATAATCTCTCACATCGTGTACTGCATGTCGTTCTGGTCTCAAGCCAAAGCGACCTGTACTCCAATAAGATCTTTGCACAATCAGGCTCTCAAAATTCTTGATAAAAAGTCCCGGTGATACCACCACTGCAATATATTAGACAAATACAAAATTTTAAGCTTTGACAATTTGATCAGATACTCTGATATCCGCCTGGTGCATAAACTCCTTCATGACGCTGCCCCACCCCCCCTGAAAACTTTTGTACAGCCACGTACTCAACTTACTAACAGAGCACTAAGGTCTGTCTCAAGGGGTGACAAAGATCGGCTCTTAGAGCACCAGTCTTGTGCACACTAACAATACCAGACGGGTATTTGCCCATCAGATGATTCCCTTGTGGGCATCTGATGGCCCCCAGACTATCAGATTATGATTGTTATTACACTGCCGTATTCCACACCAGTTGGACATATAGCTACCGGGTGCTACCCTCGTGGGTACATCCGGTAGCTATTGCATTGTTTTTCTGATGCACTGCAAACATACTGGCACTTTACTTACCTCTTGCACTCTAAATAATACTGACCCCTTGCACTTTAAGTAACTGCTGCAATTTTACTTTTATTTTACTATTTTATTGTTGCTGTATTACTTGTTTTATTAGTCTGTTGAACACTGAATAATTTGTACTTTTGAATTCTTGCACCGATTTGTATTGTATTGTTTTTATATTGTACGTGTTAATTGTTGTTTTAATTGTTGTTTAATTGTTGTGTTAATTGTTTTAGGACTACAGATGGAAAGTAGCACTATGCTAAATCTGGTGCAGCCATCTTTTTAATGTAACTGCACATTGTCCATTAAATAAATAAATAAATCTGGGTTGTCGTTTTGTCCTTATTTAAACACAGACGTCCCACACAAAGACGGCGGCTACAGTTTGTTTTTCCATCACTCAGTCTGAGCAGGTAACTCATGTTCCTCTGCTGATGTTCACAGCTTAGCACGTAAATTAACAGGAAAAGTGGGATAAAAAAAACTTTGAAATCGACAGTCCTGGTTTCGTGTTAGGCTTGTTTAGTCTTATTATATCATCGGCACATGACTCTCCAGATCATGCCCTCATAAAAGTCCTCAGGGCTACTGCTGCATTTTGCACGTTTTTTAACACATTCAAATTGTAGACATGGCTCCTCGGTTGATTCGCTGTTACCACGACTACAAACTCAAATGTCTCACCTGTGAATGTGAAAAGCCTCTCGAATGAATTAATTTTATTTTGGTTGGTTTTTTTATTGAAAAAGGATTGGGGTGAAGCCGTGTGTTTATGTAAGACTGACCCGACCAACGCATAACTCCACAATACAATAACATAACAAAATCAATTTACTTTAATCAATATCTTAAACACAGATGTCTTGGCTCATACAAACCTACACCAATGTATATGTATGGATTAATTCATGTTTTAAAGTTTTTTTTAAATTTAGACAGAGTTTTAATAAACTTAAATTCATCAATGAGCTCATTCCAGTCTTATTCCTAAAACAGACACATCTTTGCCTCACATTAGTTCTTATTTTACTAGATTCAAACTGAAGTAAACCTCTTAAGTTATAGCGACTATTTCTTAATTTAAAGAAGGACTGATGCCGATGTGAATATCCTTGTTCACAAAACAGAATTGTCAAAATTTTTTAACTTAACTATGTCCGTACATTTTTATATATTCAATTTCAGTTCATTAGTAGAATCACAGAATGCTGCTTTATTATTCTTATTGCCCTTTTCTGTAGTTTAATTATAGGATCTATGTTTGTTTTACAGCATTTCCGCAAATTTCCAAGCAGTAAGATAAATAGGGAAGCACAAGTTATGAATATAATACATTTGCAGCATTTCTTATTCAATACAGGTTTGGCTTTATAAAGTTAGTGTTCTCTCGTTTATTGTGGGGGCTACATTCCAAAAAATAGCCCACAATAGGCGAAATCCACGAATTAGAAACCTTTATTTTTACACTTATATATATATATATATATATTTTAAGGCTGTAAAACTCCTCACCACACACTTTATACACTTTTCACACAGGCATTAACATTTTCTCACATTTCTCTTGTTTAAACACTCAAAGTTCAAACCTTTGTAGATAAAAAAAAAAATAAGCACAGTATTATAGAACGAAACCAAATACTGTACTGTAAATAAAAATGACAGCTTTTAGAAATACTCTAACAAATAAAATTTTAATGATCAACCTATGAGGCTGGACAAATAAGAAATGATTAATAGTGACTCAAGCGTATTCCACAGTTCCAACAGGTGAAACGTGATATAGTGAGGGACTGATGCCCTGAACATGTGGTTTGCAACATATTTGATGTTCTATGATCTCTCCCAAGAACCTTGGCTCACAAACCCATTATATTTTGATTCCATTACAAAACAATTTGTCATAAAGGCAGGCAGAACGGACCAAACGACTCGGGCAAGATTTACAGTGTTTATTTACAATTTGTGAATTAAACTTCAAACACAGGAACAGATCTGGCAGGATCCAGGAGCGGAGCGGGTGGTGCGGCGGAGCGGGTGGTGCGGCGGAGCGGGTGGTGCGGGCAGCGGTGGGACAGGAAGCTGAGTGGGAGCCGGTATCCAGAGACAGGAAAAGTGGGAGCGGAGACAAGGCGACCAGAGCCAAGACGGGGAGCAGGGTGCAGAGCAGGGTCCAGCGCAGGGCCGGCCATAAGCAGAATTTGCCTTGGGGGCCCTCACCACATCAGCAACACAAATCCCACATTGCATCTTGATACTGCACAGATCTCTACAGATCTCAGGCTGTATAAATAACACACCATAGACATCAAGAATCTTAAGTCAGACACAGTACCGGTATCAAACAGGTGGTGCATTATCATGTGGCCCTATTGGCTAAAGTGAGAATAAACATACAGGTGGTAAAAGCTATATGATAAATAATTATAATTAATTAACAAAAAAAAACTGCTGTTTAGACTAAATCAGATTTAACATAAGACCCACTAAATATACTTTTTCCTTGATATATTATATTTATATGTTTGATATGATAAACACTGCCAAGAGTAAGTGACTGAAGTCAGTCAGTTGTTGATAGATTAGTATAGATAATTTAATACAATATTGGCTATAACACTGAGTCAAACTGTTGATATCACAAAAAACATTAGGGTATGTGTTGAATAGCCTATTGTATTTATTTATATTAATAAATTACTAATGTGTACACTCTGATATATTACTTAAGTAATAAATTATTATCATCAGGCATTACCAGCTTCATCATCATCTTGAGATGTGGATGTCACTTCATCTCCAATGGCAAAGAACTTGTCTAAAGAGCCTTTGCAGAAAAAACATAAAACACAGTCAGACTAAATGTAAATCCAAATTCCTGAATAATGACAATGATGAAAGGAAATATTTATAGGCTTTATCACAGGCACTTTGCCGATATTGGTAACTATTACGATATTTATTTTTTAGCACTCATAACATAAAAAAGGACAGTTTATACAAAAAAAAGAAAAAGAAAAAAAAAGCCCAAATTTTAACCTTATGAATACAAATTGAACACTGACAAAATAACATTTATGCAACTTAAAAAGTGAATTCAAACATGGATTAAAATTCACCCTTCCCCGAACCGCCACCTTAACATGGTGGAGGGGTTTGAGCACCCGAATGATCCTGGGAGCTATGTTGTCGGGGGCTTCATGCCCCTGGTAGGGTCACCCATGGCAAACGGGTCCTGGGAGACGGGTCTGACTAAGAGCGGTTCAGAAGCCCATCATGAAGAGGAAAACAACGCGGCCGTTTACGTCGCCCGGACTGGTGTTACCGGGGGCCAGCCCGAAGGAACGACGTGGGGCCGTCCTCCTGTGGACCCACCACCTGCGAGAGGAGCTATGAGGGGTGGGTGCAGAGAGATCTGGGCGGCAGTCGAAGGCGTGAACCTCGACGACCGGATCTCCGGACATGGAGACTAGCTCTGGGGACATGGAATGTCACCTCGCTGGGGGGAAGGAGCCTGAGCTTGTGCGGGAGGTTGAGCATTATCGGCTGGATATAGTCGGCCTCACCTCCACACACAGCTTGGGCTCTGGAACCCAACTCCTTGAGAGGGGTTGGACTCTCCATATCTCTGGTGTTGCCCGCGGGGAGCGGCGGCAAGCTGGTGTGGGCTTGCGCATTGCCCCACAGCAGCCGCCACGTGTTGGAGTTCAACCTGGTGAACGAGAGGGTTGCGTCCCTGCGCCTTCAGGTTGGGGACAGGTCTCTCACTGTTGTGTCGGCCTACGGGCCAAACAGCAGTGCAGAGTACCCGGCCTTCTTGGAGTTCCTGGGAGGGGTACTAGACAGTGCACCGACCGGGGACTCCGTTGTTCTCCTGGGGGACTTCAGTGCCCATGTGGGTAATGACAGTGACACTTGGAGGGGCGTGATTGGGAAGAACGGCCTCCCTGATCTGAACCCGAGCGGTGTTCTGTTATTGGACTTCTGTGCTAGTCACAGTTTGTACATAACAAACACCATGTTCGAGCACAAGGGTGTCCATCGGTGCACGTGGCACCAGGACACTCTAGGTCAGAGGTCGATTATCGACTTTCTTGTTGTGTCATCTGACCTCCGACCGCGTGTCAGAGAGAGGCTGAGCTGTCAACTGATCACCACCTGGTGGTGAGTTGGATCCGCTGGCGGAGGAGGAAGCCGGACACACCTGGCAGGCCCAAGCGCATCGTGAGGGTCTGCTGGGAACGCCTGGCAGAGCCCTCTGTCAGAGGGGTCTTCAACTCCCACCTCCGGGAGAGCTTCTCTCTGATCCCAGGGGAGGATGGGGACATGGACTCTGAGTGGGCCATGTTCTCCACCTCTATTGTCGATGCGGCTGCTTGTAGTTGTGGTCGTAAGGTCTGCGGTGCTTGTCGCGGCGGCAATCCCCGAACCCGGTGGTGGACACCGGAAATAAGGGATGCCGTCAAGCTGAAGAAGGAGTCCTATAGAGCCAGGTTGGCCCGTGGGACTCCTGAGGCAGCTGATGAGTACCGGCGGGCCAAGCGTGCCGCGGCTCGGGCAGTCACAGAGGCAAAAACTCGGGGTTGGGAGGAGTTCGGGAAGGCCATTGAGGAGGACTATTGGACAGCCTCAAAGAGATTCTGGCAAACCGTCCGACCCCTCAGGAGGGGGAAGCAGTGCTTCACCAACACTGTTTACAGTGCGGGTGGAGAGCTGCTGACCTCGACTGGGGATGTTGTCGGGCGGTGGAAGGAATACTTTGAGGATCTCCTCAATCCCACTGTCACGTCTTCCGAGGAGGAAGCAGAAACTGGGGACCCGGAGGCGGACTCGTCCATCACCCTGGCTGAAGTCAATGAGGTGGTTGGCAAGCTCCTAAGTGGCAAGGCTCCGGGGGTGGACGAGATCCGTCCTGAGTACCTCAAGTCTCTGGATGTTGTGGGGCTGTCTTGGCTGACACATCGCTGCAACATCGCGTGGCGGTCGGGGACAGTACCTGTGGAATGGCAGACTGGAGTGGTGGCCCCTCTGTATAAAAAGGGGGACCGGAGGGTGTGTTCCAATTACAGGGGAATCACACTCCTCAGCCTTCCTGGTAAGGTTTATTCCAGGGTACTGGAGAGGAGAATCCGACCGATAGTCGAACCTCGGATTCAGGAGGAGCAGTGTGGTTTTCGTCCTGGTCGCGGAACACTGGACCAGCTCTATACTCTCCATCGGGTCCTTGAGGGTTCATGGGAGTTTGCCCAACCAGTCCACATGTGTTTTGTGGATCTGGAGAAGGCATTCGACCGTGTCCCTCGTGGTGTCCTTTGGGGGGTGCTCTGGGAGTATGGGGTCTGCGGCTCTTTGCTAAGGGCTGTCCGGTCCCTGTATGACCGGAGCAGGAGCTGTGTTCGCATTGCTGGCAGTAAGTCAGACCTGTTCCCGGTGCATGTTGGACTCCGCCAGGGCTGCCCTTTGTCACTGGTTCTGTTCATTATATTTATGGACAGAATTTCTAGGGGCCCAGAGGGGGTCTGGTTTGGGAACCACAGGATTTCATCTCTGCTGTTTGCAGATGATGTTGTCCTGATGGCTTCTTCGAGCCAGGACCTGCCGTAGGCACTGGGGCGGATTGCAGCCGAGTGTGAAGTGGCTGGGATGAGAATCAGCTCCTCCAAATCCGAGGCCATGGTTCTCGACCGGAAAAAGGTGGTTTGCTCTCTCCGGGTGGGTGGTGAGTCTCTGCCTCAAGTGGAGGAGTTCAAGTATCTCGAGGTCTTGTTCACGAGTGAGGGAAGGATGGAGCGTGAGATTGACAGGCGGATCGGTGCAGCGTCTGGAGTGATGCGGTCACTGTATCGGTCCGTTGTGGTAAAGAAGGAGCTGAGCCCAAAGGCAAAGCTCTCGATTTACCGGTCAATCTACGTTCCTACCCTCACCTATGGTCATGAGCTGTGGGTAATGACCGAAAGGAAAAGGAGAAGTGGCTGAAATGGGTTTCCTCTGCAGGGTGGCCGGGCGCACCCTTAGGGATAGGGTGAGGAGCTCGGTCACATGGGAGGAGCTCGGAGTAGAGCCGCTGCTCCTACACGTCGAGAGGAACCAGTTGAGGTGGCTCGGGCATCTGCTTAGGATGCCTCCTGGACGCCTCCCTAGGGAGATGTTCTGGGCATTTCTAAAACAGACATTTCTAAAAGTTTATAAAGTTTCTGCCATCACGAGCCACATGGCTCTACACTGAAAGAGCCAGTGAAAGACCGGTGTCCCGTTTGCTCCATGCCCAGGCTCTCTTGATAATTTAGCCGAGCAATGTAGCACCAAACACTGCAGCGACAGTGAGACAGACAGCAACGCCTTAGCCTGGATTTAATGTTAAGCGATGAACAACAGATTTGACGCTAACTGGCTAACAATATACTACACACACACATAATTTACAGGCAGGAAACACGATCATGAAAATGTTATGTTTCATAATGACACATGACTTTCACTACTGGGAAAAAGGCTGCGCGGTTGGTCAAAAACACAGCAACACCACCCTGTGCTGGGCTGGGCCCCACCACCTGCTACTACACCTGCCACTGCGATGCTATGCTAAGTGCTAATAGCATGTTGACATACTCGAGATAGCGGTGGGTGGTGACATTGTGAATTAAAATGACAATAACGTAACTTGTCACATTAACAATTGCATTTACCTCTTTGTAAGATTCACTCAACATTACCTGTAGATTGATACACTCGGGTAGCTTCGTTTCAACATGAAGACGATGAAAACTCAGAACAGTTGGACACAATACCATTATATTATGCATTTGATTACTCCACACTCGTGCTCGACTACAATAAAGTTGTCCAATCATCGCAAGATCAGGTGTAGCGTCATTTAGTTGGTTGCCAGATTGTCAATACAACTACATCATGTGTGCACTACAGAGTGCACTTACTGCGCTACAGTGGAGATGCGTTAGTAGCGCGTACTGCCCGCGCACTAAATGCAATGTATATTGTGAGGGGTTGCCAGATTGGGGGCCCTCTTGAGGCCTCGGGGCCCTAAGTGGCCGCTTAGTTCGCTTAAAGGCTGGGCCGGCCCTGGTCCAGCGAGGCAGAGTGCAGGAGACAAGAGGAGATGAGACTTTACCAGGTCGGGAAGGCAGGGTAGGAGCTGAGCCGGGAGTGCAGGAGCCGGAAGGGTCCAGAGAACCGAATCTGGAGAGAAAAAGACAAAAAGACAAAAAGACAAAATGGCAAAGGCAAGACAAGCAAGAGCATTCACATGAACACGCGGACAATCTGGCACCGACTGTCTGCTCCTGGCCCCTCTTATCCACGGCAGGTGGCGTTGATTGCGCTGATGAGCTGCAGGTGCGTGCGGGAGGAGCCAGGAGCTCAGCCCAGATCTGGCTCCGGCAGGTGTGGGAGTGAAGGAACAAGGTAGGAGACAAAACAAGGACAGGAACAGTACGGATCGTGACACAGTTTTATATTAGAATTTCCCTTACTGGATCTAAAAATCATGAATTTTGTCTTCTTCTTGTTACAATAACTTATTTTATTTTATTTTAACTTATTTTATTTTATTTTATCAACTTGTGGAACTGATCAACATCAAATCCTGAAAATTATATATTATTGATACTTTACAAATGTCATTCAAATAAAGAATGAATAATTTTGGCCCCAGAACAGAACCTTGAGGTAAATTTCTCAAATATTCATTATTCCTGTGTTTTATATGAAGCTAGTCCCAATATTTAGACATAAAACTCACCAAATGTGCCTTTGTTTGCAGATTGGCCGCACCCACATTCCAGTGTGGAATCGCACACGGGTCTAGCTCATTTTGACCGATTTTCCAGTGTTTTGAATGAAAATCCATGGTGTAAAAAAAATGTAAAAGTCTCAGAGGAAAAATTGTAGAAAAATTTGATCCAAAATGGCCGACTTCCTATGGAATTCAGAGGTCATTCATAATGTTTGACTTGTCTTGACCTGAGCTCTACCTGTAGTGGTCCACGATGAAAAAGGTCTCTCACTGCCATAATGCTTTTTGTTTTTTGGGTTGATGCTAATTGAGTCATTTTGAAGCACAACAACATAATATAAATAAATCTGCATAAACGCTCAATTGGAAATATATTTTTGAAATAAAAAAAAAATTGCAATTTTACTGAAAATTCAGAAACATCAGCAATGCTATTCACATGTTGTCCCCTGTCCCACTCCCCCTGTGGAGTGTAACTCTTTCAGATGCCCCGATGACAACTGGACCCTCTCATCCTCCTCGCCTGGCCCTCCTCCGCCCCCCTCCCTCCTCCTTGCCTGGCCGATTTTTCTTGTTTTGTCTAATTTTTCCTGTTTTGTTTTTGTGTGTAGGCAGCACGGTGGCTGAGTGGCAACACTCATGCCTCACAGCAAGAAGGTTTGGTTCGATCCCCGGGTCGCCCAGGCCTTTCTGTGTGGAGTTTTGCATGTTTCTCCCCGTGTCTGGATGGGTTTCCTCCGGGTACTCCGGTTTCCCCCATCAACCAAAACATGAACGCCCTTCGAGACAACTGTTGTTGTGATTTTGGGCATTACAAAAATAAAATGAAATTGAATTGAAAATTCACCGTGACCACGCCCCAAGTCAGACTCAAAATGTATCATATTTTTTGGACTATAAGCCGCTCCGGAGTATAAATCAAAAAATGCATGATAATGAAGAAAAAAACACAGTTGTCAGCTTGTCAGTGTGACCGCAATGAAGATGTGAAATGATATACTCAGATGTGACTTATATTCAGATGTGACTTATATGTGGAATATAAGTCGCACCCCCGGCCAAACTATGAAAAGAAAAAAAAGTGCGACTTGTAGTCCAGAAAATCGCACACAGGTTTAGTGTGTTTTGGCCAAATCTGGGGTGTTTGCATGTCTTAAGTACGACAGTGTGTTCTATTTTACATCATTTTTTCCCGGGTCAGTCTCCCATTGGCCCCAAAAAAATCAAAGCTTGAGGTGGCACTAGTGAGTCGTCTTTCACTAATTTTTTTCAGGGTCTTCACTCAAAATTAGAGCTCTCCGAGTTGTAATTTTCTACACTGGTCACTGGCTTGTCCGGTCTGGTTTACTACTTAATCTTTGCAATTTTCCAGGTTCTGAATGTGGTTTTAATATAAAAGGTCTCATTGGAGTTTCAAGTTTAGAGGTTGGTTGTTTGCTCCCTCCTCAACCAGTGCATATCATTGTTGTGTCCTTGTGCAAGACACTTTGACACGTGATCGTGGGGGTTGGCGAAGACTGAACGATGCTATTTAACCAAAGACATTATTCATAATTAAAATGTCTCTATACTTAGTCACATCATAGACTATAGTCACCGGATTTATTGTGGCCGGTCAGCTGTTGTCCTGTTTTAAATCTTATAGTTAGCAACATCTGATCCGCTAACAAACTGTGATGCTATGAAAGTCCCAGCAAGTGTTTTAATTGGCTTTAAGTCTAGGGACAGGAGCAGAACATGAGGCTCTGAAGGCCGTCTCCATTATGTTTAATGCGAGAGCGTCTCAAATAAAACCACTGGTCTGTGTTTGTGCCAGTGAAAACACGAGTAGGACTGTAGCATGTCCAAAGACTGTCCTGACTCACAAACTGACCGCTATGATGGGGCCGTGTGTGGAGGGAGGAGATCATCTTAAACCACTAAAATTTACTACCAGTGACTAAAACCAGGACCAAAAACATGCAGAACAGGTCAAATCCTCCAGCTAGCATAGTCGTGAATATAGACTGTACAGTTGTCCCTCACCTTTCATGGCCTTGTTGTTTTGTGGATTTTTTAAATGCAATTTTACATGCTTTTTTTTTTATCCGTGTATGAACGCGCATTGTGTTCTGCGTCCTGATTGGCTAAGGGACTACAGTCCATTGTTAATCAGTCTCCTCTGTGCCGTGTCTCCTGTACAGTACAGAATGTGTTCAGCCAAATTTACATAAATGTTCGATTGACACTACAGCTGAGCAGCGCCAGGACGAAGAGGCACGATCAGAGGAACTGTGAAATACACGTGAGCCACTATTAATTAATTAGTTAAACAAGAGAGAAATGTGAGAAAATGTTAATGTCTGTCTGAGAAAAGTGTATAAAGTGTGTGGTGAGGGGTTTTACAGCTGCAAAACATGTATAATAATTGTAAAAAAAATAATAATTGTAAAAAAATGAAGCTAACTACTTTGCAGATTTCCTTCCTTCCTATTGCAGGTTATTTTTAGAACGTAACGAGGGACCACTGTTTAGAAGTGACAGCTCCAGTCAAATGAAGGCTAGCATTGACGCTAGTTAAAGGGCCCAATTTTGAGCCGAGTTCTGACCGTGAGTATCATCGCAACCAAATCTGGAATGAGACTCCCCGCAACACTGGTTTAGCAGGAGGAGGGCCTTAGCAGCGCTGTCAATCAAACCTGTTGCTAGCCTTACCAGGAGCAACCTCGAGGAAAGAAGGTGCCTGATTTGTCTGTTATTAATGTTCATATCTTGACACAATAGTGAAATAAAAAACCCAGGATCATGTAAAGCGGGTTAATACGAACATTTAAGACAAACATGACAAGTCTGACAGCAGCAGTTAAAGAGAGAGGTGAGGTGGTGAGGAGTGGAGGGGTGGGAAGGAGGGGGTCCCGTTCCAGGATGCAGAGGGGCCTGTGATGAAAGGTTGTGAAAATAACACCAGCGCTGGGACTAAAGCGTGAAATTGCGAACAGAGATTAAATGTGTCAGTAAAAAGAACATTAGAGACACACACACATATTTCTGAGGCTTTGATGTGCCGTCGTATTGAATTAGCATGTGCGTTTTATGACAGATGCCCTATCAAATGCAACACTAACCGGACTGTAGAGCAACCAGAAAATTGGTCTCACGTAAAAGTACTTTTACTTCAAAAGATTATGAGACAGAAGAACAAAGTAGTAATCAGATTGAAGAAATTAATCAAGTAAAAGAAAAAACTTCTCGGCGTAACTTCTTATGTATGTTTGTATATTCTAGCAACTACAGGTGTAAACAGCATGAAGTGAATTGGAGCCGAGTCGATAGAGTCGGAAAGGCGCCCACTTCCTGTTTGGAACATGGCGGCTAGCAGGTTAGCTATGTCCTTTTATATATACAGTCTATGGGTAGGACACATTTTTGGTAATGAAAGTAAGTTGTGAACTGTTTTACTGTAGACAGGAAACAGATGACGTCAGTGCACTAGCTAATTTTTTCACTTGGAGAAAATCTCATCCAATTCTCCTCGTGTCTGTGGTCTGCGCATTTTGTCACGTTTGATAATCATCTACGACTGATAAATCCTGTGGCGTGTGGCGAGCTTCAATTACTCAATACTTGCAATATATTATAGCAAACCCAATTATCTCATACTGTATATATAAATGGACATAGCTAACCTGCTGGCCACTGTATTCCAAATAGGATCGTGGCCGCACTTCCGGCTCCAATTCACTTTCTACTGAAAAACAGTGTCCCCTCTCTCTGTAACTGCGGCTGTGAGACTCGTTATTTTGGTCTTAAATGTTCGTATTAACCCGCTCTACATGATACTAGGGTTGTTATTTCGCAATCATGTCTATAAATCAAGATATGAACAGTAATTACAGTTGTCCCTCACTATATCCTGGTTCCCCTTCTGCGGTTTCACTGTTTCGCGGACTTTTTTAGTGCAATGTTGCATTTTGGTTTTTTTTACAATGTATGAATGTGCTTTGTGTTCTGCGTCCTGATTGGCTAAGGGACTGTAGACCATTGTCCATCAGTCTCCTCCGTGCCGTGTCTGCTGTACAGTACAGAATGTGTTACAGAATCTATTTTATATAAATGTTGGATCGACACTACAGCGGAATTCCAAATATGAACCTTGGCTCCCAATCGGCTGCTGTAACTGCTAGTCTCAATGAGCTTCATTTGACTGAAGTTGAACGCTGTGGGTGACGTCATACTGACTTAGTCCACTTCTTTATACAGTTTATGATCACATTACAATAATCCCTCACCTTGTAACACTCTCTATTAAAAATCTTTCTTTTTATCACATCTAAAGTTTAACCAGTCAATAAACTCTTCTGCCTCTGTTGGTGGATCGGTCTATACATCTCACAGTGCTCCATGTAAACGTCTTTGTATCTGCACAGTCGTGTACTTAGGCGTGTTTCCTCAGAGGAGCTGATACTGTGAACATACGGAGCAAAGACGGAAACAGGAGCAGACCAGTTTAAAGATAATCCTCAAACTAACAGAGAAGTCTGTGAGGAGCTTTGGAGGATCAGAGACTCCAGTTTAACAGATGAACACAACAGAACACACGGTAACAAACGGGACCAGAGACTGAAGAGCGTATACACTGATAAAAGTCATAAAACATTGAATTAAAGCTTTAAAGTTTCCAAAACTGTAAGAGGAGGAAGTGAATTTAAAGGGCTCCTATGACACTGTTTTCTGATCTCTGTTCTAATGTTGTTTCGTCAGCACAAACAGACCTGGAGTTGTGTTTCGTTTCATTCACACATGTTTAACACACAAACCCTTATGGAGAGGTGTGATATGGAGAAGCTACTGACTCCAGAAAATGAATGTAAGAGTATGTAATACCTCAGAAAGCATGGGAACCCAACCACTGAGCTAAAGGTAAAAGGAGCTGTTAATTAGAAAACTACCACTTCATGACATCACAAGGTGGAACAGAGCATTTTGAGGTTTGGAGATGTAGACAGACTAATAATAAAGTGTTCCTGAAACATGTGTGAATGAAAAAAACACATCTCCATGTCTGTTTTTGAGGAGGGAGCAGCATTAGAACATGGATTAAAGCTCAGAAAGACTAAATTTTGTGTGATATAGGACTTTAACATCTCCCACATGTTAGTGCCATAAGATCCATCTCACACTCTGAGCACTCTTGCTGGTGCCTAAAGTCAGGACTAAACCAGGGACTAAAACAGGACTAAACCAGGACTAAACCAGGGACTAAACCAAGGACTAAACCAGGACTACACTAGGACTAAAACAGGTCTAAACCGGGTCTAAACTGGGTCTAAACTGGGCCTAAACCCACGACTAAACCAAGGACTAAACCAGGACTAAACCAGGTCTAAAGGGAATCAGCGTTTGAGTTTTACACAGTTAAAACCTGGAACATTTTTCCTGAAGATGTGAGACAGGCCTCTACTTTGACTATGTTTAAGTCCAGGCTCAGTTCTGTTTAGCTGCATGTGACTGAAAGGGTTTTATTCTGTCTCTTCTCTTTTATTGTTACTTTTATGATGATTATTCATGTTTTGATTTGTTGTATTGTGATTTTTATGTCTTTCTTAGTCTGTAAAGCACTTTGAATTACTTTGCGTACAAATTGTGCTCTACAAATAAACTTGCCGTGCTTTGCTTTAAAATCTATCTAACATGTTCCTATTTCTCCCAAACCCTTTTCTGCATCACCAGTTATCACCCGCATGGATTTTGAGGTGTGCACAAGTTTGGAACAGATAAAGACACATGAAAATGGAACAAAAAGAATGAAAAAAATGTGCCTGTGCCGCTCCTGTGGCTGAGCGCTCACCTGTTCAGAGCCGACCGCAGCATGAGGCTCGGGTTTCGAGTCGTAAACAGTCCAGGAGTATTTCCATAGACACAATATAATATTACAGAGTTATTGTCAAGCCACGTGAGCGCAGCACTGGACATGTCCCGTGGCTTTGCAAGAAAGGTCCTCTGTCATATTTAACACAGAAACATAGAGAAAGTGTCAGCAGTCACCAGTCTCCCTCTCCAAAACTTTCAAATCAGGATAGAAATCTAGAGGTAATAATGGACTCAGACTTGAACTTTAACAGCCACATCAAATCAATAACATCTGCAGCTTTTTACAATTTAAAAAAAATGTAAAAAAAATCAAAGGTATACTGTCAAAACCAGAATTAGAGAGACTTATCCTGCATTTGTCTCCAGTAGGTTAGACGACTGTAACGGCCTGCTCACTGGCCTCTCCAAACGAGCCTTAAGACAGAACAGTACATCCACAACACTGCTGCTCGGGTCAGGACTAGAACCAGGAAGTTCTTCACACATGTGTCCTTTGGCTCAGGTCTCTGGCTCCTGTGGCTCAGAAACTTTAAAGCAGCTCTGTGTGAACAAGTCTCTCCAGGAACCAGCACCAAAGAACATCTCACACTCTGAAGACTAAACCAGGACTAAACCAGGAGTAAACCAGGTCTAAACCATGTCTAAACCAGGACTAAACCAGGACTGCACTAGAACTGAACCAGGACTAAACCAGGACTAAATCAGTACTAAACTAGGACTGAACCAGGACCAAACCAAGACTAAACCAGGCCTAAACCAGGACTAAAGCAGAACTAAACCATGTCTAAAGCAAGACTAAACCATGACTAAACCAGGACTAAACCAGGACCAAACCAAGACTAAATCAGGACTAACTTGGAACATTCCTCCTGAAGATGTGAGACAGGCTTCAACTTTGTGATTTTTTTGTTTTGATTTATTGTGCTGTGATTTGAATGTCTTTTTTACTCTGTAAAGCACTTTGAATTACCTTATGTACGAAATGTACTGTACAAATAAACATGTCTTGTCTTAACGGAGGTGGGAGAACACTCTGAAAATGTATTTAGCTGTAGAATACTGAATACTGCATTAAAATGTAGTACTCTGATACATGGGCCAATCAGAGTACTGTGTTCTGAATACTCTGAGTACTTTTACACAGAGTTGCATTTAAATTATAAAGAGTAAAGAGGCAACACACGACTAACAACAGCCTCATGTTTGTTTCATTGTTTGTTCAGCGTTTATTTATACTAACATGGAGTTCATATATAAATGGACATAGCTAACCTGCTAGCTGCCAAGTTCCAAACAGGAAGTGACTGCTGCTGTTCACATTAACCCGCTCTACATGATCCTGGGGTGTTTATTTCACTATTGTGTCAACATTAATAACAGACTAAATAACTGTCTTCTTTATATGCCGATGTTCTACACATACATTTATCAGGGACACAGCAGAGTGAGTTCAAATAAATGCTAAAAATCTACTTAAGTAAAAGTGTTAAAGTACCTGTTTAGAAATGTACTTAAAGAGTAAAAAGTAAAAGTATTTCTCACAGATTTTGAGTTTAATAAACGTTCAAATTAGCTTAATTTTGTTCAACAGAAACAACTGAATCAATAGTTTTTTCTGTTTTTATTTGTACATTTTTGTTTTGTTCAAATTCTGAACGTGTTAAAAATAAACCCTCAGCCCTTTCAGCAGATCTCACACAATAATGAAAAATACTTTTACTTTTCAGTCCAGTTCAAAAAATGTAGTGTACTTCAGTAAAGTACAGATACTGCTCTTAAATGAAAGAGAGAGGAAGAGGAGAGAGGGAAGAGAGAGGAGAGAGAGGCGGAGTAGGAGAGGGGAGGGGGGAGAGGAGGAGGGAGAAAAAAGAGGGGCGGACGGAGAGGAGGAGGAGAGGAGAGAGGGAGGAGGAGAGAGGGAAGAGAGTGGAGAGGAGGGAGACCAGGAAGGAGAGGAGAGAGGGGCGGAGGAGGAGGAGGAGAAGGAGAAGGAGGAGGAAGAGGAGGAGGAGAGAGGGAAGAGAGATGAGAGGAGGAAGAGGAGAGTGGGGAGGAGGGAGAGGGAGAAGGAGAGAAAAAAGAGAAAGAGAGGGAGGGATGGGATGGGAGAAAGAAAGCATGGTAAAAATAACTCCTCAAATCATATGAAAAATACTTTTACTTTTCAGTGCAGTTCAAAAGCGTAGTGGAGTAGAAAGTACAGATACTGCTCTCAAATGAAAGAGAAATGAAGTGGAGAGAGGGAAGAGAGAGGAGGGGAGAGAGGGGAGGAGAGAGGGAAGAGAGAAAGGGGAGGAGGGAGAGGAGAAGGAGGAGAGAGAGAAGATAGAGGAGAGATGGGAGGAGGGAGAGGAGAGGGGGGAGAGGGAGAGGAGGAGGAGAGAGGGAAGTGAGAGTAGAGTAGAGGAGAGAAGGGCGGAGGGAGAGGAGGAGAGAAGACAGAGAGAGGGAAAAGGAGAGAGAAAGCGAGGGATGGATGGATGGGGAGAAATAGAGAAGTGGACATGATAAGAATAACCCCTCAAATTATAATAAAAATACTTTTGCTTTTCAGTCCAGTTCAAAAATGTAGTGGTGTAGAAAGTACAGATACTGCTCTCAAATGTACTGAAGTAAAAGAAATAAGTACCCACTTTAAAATCTACTTTATTACTTTTAATTCATTCAGTGGGACTCAAACTGTCACCTCTCTCGTTACGGGTTGAAAAATCTAACCCCCTGAGCCACTGCTGTCCCAAAACTATAAAATCCAGATCTTTGCTAACAGCCCGAGGCGTTCACACTTGACTCGTGGCTAATGCTAACCTTTGCTCCCGCTAATTTCTGCTTTCACAACAATAAAACGTGTTCCACATCAGCACTTGGGCACTTTTCCTCACTCCAACTCACACACGCGGGTAAATCATTGGTCTGTTTTGCATCGGGGCGGACACGGAAAAGAGGAGGAGGGAGGAGGAAGAGGAGGGAGGAGAGAGGAGCTAACTGTCCTCTGTAGTGATTAGGCATGCCGCCATGCCTTTTAACTGCACCAGGGGGCGATCCAGGGGCCAACGCGGGCCCCTCACAGATCGATAAGGCGTTACTCTGAGGAAAACACTCAGACAAAGTAATCCAATTAGAACAACCAGGCCAGATCAGCAGCGGTTATGTAAAAAAAGAGGGAGAAAAGAGAGAAAGAAAGAGATGAAGAGAGAAAATGGGTATGTATGAAGGTATAATGTTAAAAATACAAAAATAATCCCACAGCAATGATGTAAGTGTCTAAATCTTTGCCTTTTATATATGTTTGATTATAAAGTACTGCCCTTCACCATTTTGGGTCATCTTTTTGTTTTGAGTTCTTTTGTTTTAATAATCTTTTAAAACTTTTTAAGTGTCTAGAACAGGCATTAACATTTTCTCACATTTCTCTCTTGTTTAAACACTCTCAAAGTTCAAACCTTCGTATATTATATCCCTCTTCCTCAGTGATCACTTTAAATGTGTTGTTCTTGTGCCTCTGCTCCAGTGGTATCCACAGAGGCGCCTCTTTGTGCAGAGAAACACTTACTGTGAACACACAAGTTCTAGTGTCTAGAGTGTTTTCAGTTTGAGGGAAGAACTCAGCCTAAATCTGCAGGGTTTGTCTGTTAAACATGTGTGAATGAAACAAAACACAACTCCAGGTCTGTTTGTGATGAGGAAATGACATTAGAACAGAGATCAGAGAATAGTGTGATATATGTCCCCTTTAAAAATGACAGGGACGACAGTGGCTCAGTGGTTAGAGCGTTGGTCCCCCCAACCCAAGTTCTGTCGTGTCCTTAGGCAAGACACTTCACCCAAATTGCCAAGTATGAAAGTGGTGTGTGCGTGAATGACTGGTGGTGATGGTTGGAGGGGCCGATAGTGCAGATTGGCAGCCTTGCTTCTTTCAGTCTGCCCCAGGGCAGCCGTGGCTACAATAGTAGCTTACCATCACCAAGTGTGGAAATGAATGAATAATGACTATAGTTTAACACTCTGAGAGACTTTGACAAGCCTGTAAAGTGCATTACAAGTGTAAGGTATTATTAAAAATGACTTTTTATTGTTATTTCTGGACGTCGTTACAGAGGTCGTATCAGACACTTTTCGGTGTGAACTGGGCATGTTTACTCTTTTAACCTTCAGTGTTCCTGGTTTGCTGACAGAATCTCAGCTCTGCTGTTACTCAGCAACGCAACGAGCGCTAATGTGTGGAGAGGGGTGAGCGGGAGAGTGTAAGTGAGGAATAAAAGGTGCTCTGACAGGCTTTTAATGTAGAGAGAGAGGGAAGAAAGAGGGAGAGAGAAAGGGAGGAGAGGGAGAGGGGAGGAGGAGAGGGGGAGGGGGAGAAGAAAGAGGGGGGTAAGTGAGGAATAAAAGGGAGTTCGTACACAAGGTAATTTAAAGTGCTTTACAGAATAAGGACACTAAAATCACACAAATCAAAACATAAATAATCACAAATAGTCATCATAAAATTAACATTAAAACAGAAGAGTGCAGAATAAAAAAACTTTATAAAACCCTTTCAGTCACATGCAGCTAATCAGAACTGTTTTGAGAAGGATAAAGAAGAGGAGAGAGGGAGAGGACAGGAGAGAGAGGGAAGAAAGAGCGAAAGGGAGAGAGGAGAGAGAGGGAGAAAGCTAGAATTAAAGTGTCAGTAAGAGGAGAGAGAGAGAAAGTAAGAAACAGAAAAGGAGGAGGAATAAGCGGAGAAAGGGAGGAGGAGAGGAGAGAGGGGGAGGAGGAGAGGAGAGAGGGAGGAGGAGGAGAGAGGGAGGAGGAGAGCAAACACCATCTTGATGTGAGAGAGAATGATGCAGACACAGGTGTCCTCAGGAGACCTACACATCGCTAATATTATGGACATTATTCCTGTACATTTGTAAAGTGCAGAGCTCGGAGTGGTGCCACTGCTCCTCCGATTCATAAATAGCCTGTTTATTTCCCCATTCAGGCTTTATTAGACAGTCTTAATGTGAGCGTGAAATGCAGAGTGAGAGACATTCAGAGCATTACTGTTGACTCTGAGTCCAGCAGAGAGCATGGCACTGACCACAGACGTTTTAAACCAAAGAGACTAAAGCTTATCTGAAGTACAGGGCCACAGACCAGGGTCATACAGGGCGTCATTCTGATGGATGTGTTTAATACGGGTTTGACTCTTTAATACTTTAAAAGACCTGGGACACAAATGTTTACTATCATTGTGATGTTAATGAGGCTATAGTGGGTGTAAAGCACATTTAATTACTTGGTGTACGAATTGTGCTATATGAATTAAACTTGCCTTGCCTAAACTTACTAAACAGCAAAAAAGTACTGCATGAACATTTAGGCCAGTCATCTCTGTGCATAGCAGTGTCCAGCTGGTTCCAATCAGGACAGTACCACGACCATGTCCACTGTAATGTCTATGAGGTTTTTCTGAATTGAGCTAAAATCACTGACTCCAGACAGATCAGGCAGTGGATAGGGAGTTGCAGGTGAGTTAGGGGTCAGGGGTCAGAGGTGAGGGGGTCAGGGTCAGACGGTGGTCAGGGAGCTGCAGGTGGATGCCACTGACAACATGTTAAACACTATAAATGTGAGGAAAACTTCACCAGAGACACTTCTGTGTTTACAATGGGACATCTTTGTTTGTTGAGGCTAATGCTAATGCTAATACTAAATTTGAAGCCAAATAAATATTAAAATAACACCACAGACTGAAATAATCTGTACCTAATATAATTGGGGCGTCCTTACAACAAATTAAAGTTTGCTGTTATGTTACATTCAATGTTTTAATAGAAGCTAGCATTAGCATAAGCAGTAGCATTATCATTGAGACACAAACATGTCTTTTTCTAAACAACAACAATGTCTCTGGTGAAGTATTCATTTTATTTGTGTCGTGTTTAAGATGGAGATGAAGAAGGAGATGGAGGAGGAGAAGATGGAGATGAAGAAGGAGATGGAGGAGGAGGAGATGGAGATGAAGAAGGAGATGGAGGAGGAGGAGGTGGTGGAAATGGAGATGAAGGAGGAGATGGAGGAGGAGGAGATGGAGATGAAGAAGGAGGTGGAGAAGGAGGAGATGGAGATGAAGAAGGAGATGGAGATGAAGAGGGAGGTGGAGGAGGAGGAAATGAGATGAAGGAGATGGAGGAGGAGGAAATGAGATGAAGAAGGAGATGGAGGAGGAGGAGATGGAGATGAAGAAGGACATGGAGGAGGAGGAGGTGGATATGGAGATGAAGGAGGAGATGGAGGAGGAGGAGATGGAGTAGGAGGTGTCTGTTTGAAAAGCTCTGAGGCGTCTGTTTAAATACAGGACCTAAGATTCACCTTCAGTTTTATCTTCAAAAGCTTTAGGTTTTTAATATTTTAAGTACAAAAAAACAAACATCAACAAATGAACCAAGCCACATTTTTCTGCAAAAGTTTAATTCTTTCGAACTCTCATGTCCAAAACACACATGTACAAGCATTAGACCAGGTCCGTTTCACCCCATAATAAATACATGTCTTTATGATAAAACAGTCAGAATCGTCTTCAGATCATATTTACACCAGATCATAAATAATGTTACGAAATGAGTAAAATCCAGGCTAAAATAAATGAACAACTCAAACTCGAGTATAAATATAATTCATAAAAAACCCAAAACAAGAGATAAAAGAGACTGAGAGTCTGATTTTCGACACACGATAAGAATAAAAGTTTAATGAAGAAGTGTTGGGTCGGATTGGAATCGGCCAAAGTGTCAGAGTCTCATTAGAAAAACACAAAATCCCCCAAAATGACTCATTTCCTCCAAAGAAAATTATTAAAATAAATGAGTGTGTTGTGTTGTCAGTTACAGAACAGGACAACAATAGCATAATATTATGACCACCTCCCCAGGTCTAACCCAAAGCTAAACCTAGTCTAACCAGGATTAAAATCAGGTCCATTACATGTAGGACTGAACCAGGTCCAACCCAGAACTAAAACACATTTAACCCAGAATTAAATCCGTTCTGAATCAGGTTTCAATCAAGACTTAACCAGATTAAACCCAACTGGGAAATATTATCTCATCTCATCTTGTTTTTTTTTGGTTTTTTTTGTGTAGGTAAAATCAAGGTCTACCCCAGGACTAATCCAGGTCTAACCAGGATTAAAACCAGATTTATTACATATAGGACTAAACCAGGTCTAAATCAAGATAAAAAAAACCAAAACCCTGAACTGAATCCAGTAAAACCAAGGTCTATCCCAGGACTAAACCAGATCTGACCCACAAGTAAACAAGTCTAACTCAGAACTAAGACAGGACTAAACCAGGTCTAACCAGGTTTAAAATCAGGTCTATCACATTTAAGACTAATGATTTAACCAGATCTAACACATGGCTAAGTGAGGTCTTACTCAGGTTTACCCCGGGACTAAACCAGATCAGACTAAACCAGGTCTTACTCGAGTCCCCAAAGTAAACTAGGAACAAACCATCAGATCAGCTGTTTAATGTTACCTGTCAGTGGTCATAATGTTATGGTAGATTAGTGATTAGTATGACATCATGATCAGTACAGGATGATTTGGATGTTAAAGATTAGACTCTGGGGAAGTATCACGACAGATGTGTTGCATATTAGTTTGTATGAGTTGATTCTGTATAAATGCTTGGTTAGCCACAGCAGCACTAGTTTAGATCTACTGAATGAGGACAGTTCTTAAAATTTATCTGAAAAATGAAATATCTTCATTAATTAAATTCAGAAAGTTTATCTTGATTTAATTAGATTTATTTTCTAATAAGATCTAGAATAATTGGACTTGGTAAATTTTTGGCATTAGAACTGGGGTACCCGATACAGACCATCAGAGGGGGAAGAATTTATAATGCCTTGCATGTTTGTCAAAGCTCCATAGCTGCCCTGGGGCAGACTGACTGAAGCAAGGCTCCCAGCTTGTGCCATTGGCCTCTTCGACCACCAATCATTCAAGCACACAAAGCGTTCATACTTGGCCAAGTGGGTAAAGAGCATAGACTATACAAAGTGAGTGTGACGTCACCCATAGCGTTCGGCTCCAGTCAAATGAAGCTTACTGAGGCTAGCAGTTATAGGGGCTAATTTGGAGTCGAGTTGCATCTGTTGTCCGTGAATATCAGCAACCAAATAGCAACCAAAGACCTAATCCGGAGCCAGGCTGTTGAAGGTAACGCCCCTGGTTTGGCTGAGGGCGAACGCTTGTTAGTGCCATATGAAGCATTTCACACTCTGAATGCTTTAGGGACCGGCCTCCTGCTGGTGCCCAGAGTCAGAACTATACATGGGGAATCTGTATTTGAGTTTTGTGCAGCTAAAACCTGGCACAGTCTTCCTGAAGATATGAGACAGGCCTCGACTTTGACAATGTTTAAAAACTGTTCTTTTTAGCTGTGCATAAGACCCAAAAGTCATATTCTGCACTTTATTCTGCACTTTTCTCCTTTAATGTTAATCTTATAATGATTATTTGTGATTATTTATGTTTTGATTTGTTGTATTGTGACTTTAATGTCTTTTTTATTCTGTAAAGTCCTTTGAAATACCTTGTGAACGAATTGTGCTATACAAATAAACAGTCAATCAAACCTGTTGCCAACACTAGCGGGAGCAACCTCAGAGAAAGAAGGTGCCTAATTTTGTCTGTAATTAATGTTCATATCTTGATTTTGAAACAAAATTGTGAAAAAAATATTCTAGGATCATGTAGAGCAGGATAATACGAACATTTTAAGGCCAAAATGAGAGGGGTGACTGCTGTTCAATAGAAAGTGAATGAATCGATGAAGCTGGAACCGCGCCCATGCTCACTTCCTGTTTGGTACGTGGCAGCTGGTGAGCTAGCTATGCCCATTTATATATACAGTCTATGGTGAAATGTCTTGCCTAAGAACACAATAACAGAATTTCAGCTCAGTGGATAAGAGCTCTGAGCCACAGTCGCCCTAGTGCCCTGCATCAGACTGGTTCCTGGTTCTCTCCAACTCTTTGGCACATCTCTAGTATTCACATGCATCAACTTTTGAGCTTGTGCACAGCTTTAGAACTTCTTCAGACATAAAGGGAAGCAGGAGTAGACCATCGTCCCACAACCAAAATGCTCTTATCCCAAAATATAGGCGTACCAAGAGTTTGCGATTGATAAAATGTTTAACAATTAGGTCCAAACAGTGAGCAGCATCAGATCGAGTCTAATGCTACTTCCACAATAAACTCTATGTTCTCATGTACAAGACCACAGATGGGTACCCCAGCTTCAAAAAATGCAATTTAAACAAATACAAATTGAGGAAATAACAAAAATAATTCAAATAAATCCCAAATGTATACAAATTTTAACTAATTTTGACGTTTTGTTTTTTGGGAAAGTGTTTATGACCCAACAGATTTCTAGCCGTTACACATTCTCTGACAAGTAGTTGGCTGTTAGCCGTTAGCTGCCGTTGGCGATAATTACTGAAGTCCCTTTAAGTGCTTGGCTTTGCTCTGACACTAACCGTGCATGAGCGCCCATCTCCATGTGCGTTGAACTTCTTAGCGAGTCCGCGTCGTAGATACTGTCCAAAGTGTAACTGTTGAAGGAGTAAGCCGGGTGTTTGTGGGTATGTGGGTGAGAAGGGTACAGGGCGGGTGCTGGCGTGGGCGACCCCGAACAAGCACCTGCTCTGACAAACGAGTGATGCAACGGTAGAGAGATAGAGGGAGATAAGTCATTTTGAAGGTAGTCTTTTGGTTTCGAAACAGGACTGCAGAGTCGGGACAGAGGAGCAGGGCTAGCGTTTGGGCTAACCACGTGACTTATCCCTCTGCATACCATGGTTTGTAGGGGTAAAGGGGTGGGGGGGTAGTCGGGGGCGTAGCAGGGGGCTTTGGGGAGGCCGTTAGCAGGGCCTAGTGGGACGTCCTGAGCGAGTTTGCGTACATTTAGTCTGCTCTCTTCTTCTTTTATCATCTGTTGCGTAGCGCGGATGAGGCTCTGGATTCGGCTGGGTGGCTGAGGGGGGCTAGAGTCGCTGGTAGAGCCCCCTTCAGGAGAGCTCACCACACTGTCCTCATCCCAGTGACTGCGACCTGTGAAGTGTGAAGGCACAATTAGCAATTAGCAATCATTATGTTTGACATGTTTGCTGTAGAACTCATGTTGCAGGGGGCTTACTCTTTCACTTTCAGAAAGAGTGCTTGGAGTAAAACTTACAGACTAACAAAAGAAGGAAGGCAAAGGTAAGTCACACCCAAATAAAGATCAAATAAAGAAGTGGACTAAGTGAGTGTGATGTCACTCACAGCGTTTGGCTTCAGTCAAATGGACCTCATCGAGGCTAGCAGTTATAGGGGCCAACCTGGAGCAGAGTTCTATATTTTGAATTCCGACCGCAAGTATCGTAGCAACCAAACAGCCAATCTGGAGTAAGACTGTTGAAAGTCCCTTCCCGCCTGCACCAATGTTTTAGCAGGGAGCAGGAGCTTAAGGCATGTGATGTGTCCATTATTAATGTGAATACGAAATAAAAAACCCAGGATCATGTGGAGCTGGTTATTGCAAACATCATAAGATCAAAATGACGAGTCTGACAGCAGCAGTTACAGAGAGAGGGGACACAACTTTGCAATAGAAAGTGAATTGCAGCCAGAGTCACTGGAGCAACGCACGCTTCCTATTTGGAACACGTGGCTAGCAGGTTAGCTATGTCCATTTATATATACAGTCTATGGTCACACTGGGAAGAATATGGAAAAATAGGTTTCACAGTGGCTATAGTGTAAACTTTCGTTGTATCCTCAGGCAAAACACTTCACCTGCCTAAATGCGGTGTGTGATTGGTGGTGGTTGGAGAGGCCAATGGCCCAGATAGTACTATTACTACTCCAGGGCAGCTGTTGCATACACCCACTGTGTGTGAAGTGTACCGTATTTTCCGGATTATACATTGCTCCGGAGTATAAGTCACACCAGTGAAAAATGCATAATAATGAAGAGAAAAAAAAATACATAAGTTGCACTGGACTATAAGTCGCATTTTTGAGGACATTTATTTTACAAAACGCGAGACCGAGAACAGACATTTTATCAAGTTAAAATAATAACAATAATCTAGAAAACAACAGGCTGAATAGCAATACAGCACGCTAACGTAACACATAGACAACGAACTGTCTGGTATGTTTACGGAAGATATTAACAGTTAATCAGATAACTAAAGCATAAAAAACAAGCTAAGAAGCTTACTCTCGATCTCACTCCAAATCACTAAATCCACTGAATTCGTCATCCTCGGTGTTGCTTCTGAACAACTCTGCCTGCTCCTGAAGTAGATGAAGCGCCACTTCCGCATGGCTGTCATACTGGTACACAAGCTTAGAGCGCCCTCCCACAGTTGTCAGTGTGACAATAACAAAGATGTGAAATGATATATTTTCATAATTTCACATATAAGTTGCATCTGAGTATAAGGTGCACCCCCGGACAAACTATGAAAAAAGTGCAACTTATAGTCCGGAAAATACGGTAACTGTAAACGGGAATTTTCAGAACAATGGAGCCACAAATGCAAGACAACAAAGGAAACTGCTCCCCCTGTCTGTGCTTCATTGTAACTGTACCACTCCAAACTCCCCCCCCCCCCCATCTGTATGTCATTGTAAGTGCATCAGTCCAAACTGCTCCCTCTGTCTCACCGTGGTAGCTGTGCACTGCAGTGAGGTGAGGCAGGCTGTTGTCATACGCCTCCGCTGAGTCTTTCCCCAGAACAGAGCGTCCCACGCCCCACCACGACTCTCTGCCCGTGGGAGGAGGACCCAGGAAGTATCGTCCCGCCTCACAGCGCCCCCTATCACAGCCGTGACCCTGTGTGGGAGGGAGGTATAAATCATATGTCAACAATCACAGTTTTAGAGGATTTTGTCACTTTCTAATAACTAGTCCATGCATCGCCACAGATATTTTCTTCATGTTCAGAACAAGAGATTTGTAACTACAGGCCTATCAACAGAAATTTGGGGTCCCGGGGCAAGAAGCCTCACACGGGCCCCCCTCTGATGTACACGAAGATGAAGAGGGTTCAGTTCTGAGCCCTTGAGACCCTGGGGGCCCTAGGACACAGACCCCCCCCCTATCAAAGCGATCAGCTATTTTAAACATTTTTTCAAGGGAGTAAACAGTCACATTTTTATGTAGCGCTCCTCCACCTTCAAGGCTCAAAGCTCTTTACATCAAGGAACCACTCACACATTCACACACATTCATTCACCAGTGCACACAGACACTGGGGGCGAAGTGTCTTGCCCAAGGACGCAACGAGAGTATTAATCTGTGGGAGCTGGAATCGCACCGCCAACCTGTGGATCAGTGAATCTGATCACTCAACTGGTGATGTTTATGTCGAGAGCAGGATTCAAAACACTGACCTTCGGATCAGTGGACAAGCGCTGTACCAAATGAAGTAGATAATATTCATTTACATTTTATATTTCTTACAGTTTTGATAAACAAAGTCTGTGTCAAAGGCTGCATTAGTAATAAAATAACAGTTTACAGCTACTGACAGACTACTTAAAGCTACTTAGATACTACTTAAAACTATTTAGATACTACTTAAAGCTACTGAGATACTACTTAAAACTATTTAGATACTACTTAAAGCTACTGAGATACTACTTAAAACTATTTAGATACTACTTAAAGCTACTGAGATACTACTTAAAACTACTTAAAGCAACTTTGAGACTACTTAAAGCTACTTAGAGACTACTTAAAGCTACTTAGAGACTACTTAAAGCTACTGACGGACTACTTAAAGCTACTTAGATATTACTTAAATCTACTTAGATACTACTTAAAGCTACTGAGATACTACTTAAAACTACTTAAAGCAACTTTGACACTACTTAAAACTACTGAGATACTACTTAATACTACTTAGACACTACTTAAAGCTACTGAGATACTACTCAAGACTACTTAGAGACTACTTGCAGCTACTTGGAGATTACTTAAAGCTACTTAGACACTACTTAAAGCTACTGAGAGACTACTTAAAGCTACTGAGAAACTACTTAAAGCTACTTAGATATTACTTAAATCTACTTAGACACTACTTGAAGCTACTGAGAGACTACTTAAAGCAATACTACCCTAAAAATCCTCTCACCTGTGCATGTGAGTGTAGGTGGTGAGAGTGCCCCTCTGGTTGGGGGTGGTACTGCTCCTCTGTCAGCCCGTAGCACAGTGTCCTGGGGTCAGTGAACTGTCTAAAGACGCAGGAGGAGTCCAGAGATTCACTGTGGTCCAGAAGCTGAGGAGAGGCGGAGTCTGTGAGAGGACTGCTCCCCCAGGGACTGTCTCTGTCAGACTCTGAGCGCTCGGCCTGGAAACCACCAAACTGAGGGACAGAAGGACGAAAGGAATGTTAAAGATGCATTTTGTAATTTTTCTCACTATAGACAGTTGATTGCAAAAAACACTGGACATGACAGTCAAGTTGTTTCTTTTATAATTTGGTGTTTTGGTTGAAGATGATTATCCAATCAGAAAACAGAATGAGTCTCATTTGAATCTCTCATTTGGGTTGCCAGATTCAATGCTGAAATACAGTTGGTTTAAACCTAAAATGCCTCTCTCTGATCTGAATGGTTACTAAACCCATATGGATCGATGTCTATTTTACAAAATACTCTGGGAAATACTGAGGTAAAAGTACCAGATTAAAAACATAACGAGCCTTATTTGCAGCAGATTTACAGCCTGGCTGAGCCTAAACTGTGGAAACTCTCCTTGGATCTGAACCAGCATAATGAGGCTGGGGCTGGTTTTGGCTGTGTTATGTCTTGGCTGCTTGTCTCTGACCCTGTTTGATAATCACATTAAATCCATTCGATCATCTGGATAAACATTTACTCTGTTCACCACAAACTGAACCAAAGCACACTCCAGACTGGGATTCCGCACGCTGAGGGAGCTCATGGCCCATTAACAACCAATTTGGGATTTGATACGAACTTTGTGCATTACATCAGACCCTAAACATCCGTCTACATGTTTCAGCTAGAAACAGACAAATGCAAATGTGTTTCCTTTTATCATTTGGAGCTTTTTCCCCTCACGATTTTGTGAATGGAGGAGGAAAGGCGAGGTTCTCAGTGGCAGTGTACAGAACTTGGGCAAGATTTGAATTACCCTCTGGTTGGTGGGAAAATGCTCAACCTACTGCACCACTGCTGTTCCATATCAGCACGACAATTACAACAGAAATGATTTATTACCAGACTGATCTGATCTTCCTAGCTAGTATTAAATGCCAGGGAGAAGAGGTGGGTTTTCAGTCTAGTCTTAAACTGAATTACAGACAGACAGGATCTGACAGGTAGAGGGCGCTGTTCCCTAATCTGGGCACTGCTCTGTCACCTCTGGTCTTGAGGCTGGCTCTGGGTGGAGTGTAAGGCTGAAGTAGCTCCCTCAGATAAAGAGGACCCATAGAGTGCACACAGAGGAGCCATAGAGCACCCAAATTTAAACACAATCAAGAACATACTGAACTGCACGCGTGGGCACTTTAGTTTGCACTAAAAACATGCACAACAGGCTGAATCTGCCAGCTGAAGTACTCCTGACCAAGACTAGCTCAAGATTTGGAGATGGGTCCCCTGCTCCTGACAGGTTGCCCCATACAGCAATGGTGAATGGATGGGTGAAATGCAAAGAATGAATTTCCTTCAAGAACAATCAATACATTGTGTAATGCCTGTTATGCCTTAAAAAATGTAAAAAGCTACGAAACTTAAACGAACAAAAGACAAAGTGAACAAAATTATTATGGGGGACAAGTGAGATTAGACCAGTGCTTCTCAATTATTTCCTGTTATGCCCTCCATGAAGAAGAAAAAATGTAATCCTTATTTAGACTATAGACATTATTAACCAATTGATTGAACCATTTGTTCCTGAAAAAATAAAATTTTATAAAATTTATCAGCGTGATTGGAGTGTAATTGGGGTGTCCTTAATTTATTTGGCTTCATGCTTCCTCTGCTACATTTTTAGACACAGTAGACACATCCCGGTCTTTCCTCGTCTCCTACATCTCTCTTTAAAACGGCTCTGTAGTCCCTATAGAATTGATTTGCTGTCAAGATCAGCAGCTCCATACAAAATAATACAACCCAAATGACAATATGGGCATATGGCAACTTCTGGAATAAGGTGAATACAGGCTTAAAGATCAAGTGTGTGCATTTTCGTTGCCAAATCTCAACTAAAACAATTTAAAATAGATATTATAATGAAACAGCCAAACATATCCATCTCCAGAGCCATACCTGAGTGTATGGGGAGAGTCTGGCTTTAGTCTTGGGGCGGGGGACTCTTCCTCGGGGCCGGTCTGTAGACGAGTTGCTGCTGTACGAGAACGAGGACTTGGAAGAGATCTGGTCCAGAGACAGCTGCAGGCCTTTATACTCCGTGTCCCTGAAACACACAGGACCAAACATGAGCAGAAAGGGAGGACGAGGGAGCTTTTGGTCAGTCGATAAGTGGGATTATTCCAGACACACTATAAACACAATAATCAGGATTATGAAGTTATTATTAGAATTATGAAAGAAATCTGGATATTTGTGTCTATGGTAAAGTTCAAAGGTCACATTTTCCACCTTCATGTCACTCAAAGTGCTTTACATCAAGGAATCACACATTCATACACTAGTGTACACAGACACTGGGGGCAACGTGGGTTAAGTGTCTTGCCCAAGGACACAACAACAGTATTCATCTGTGGGAGATGGAATTGCACCAGCCAACCTGTGGGTTAGTACTCTCTACTAATGATGTTTATGTTGAGCGAGGGATTCGAACCGCCAGCGTTCATATCAGCAGGCAAATGCTCTACCATCTGAGCCACTGTGGCCCACTTTACTTTATAATTCAGAAAGTTTGGTTTCATAAAGCTATGGAGCCCAGCAAAGGACATTTGCAAAATATAATATTAATGCATGACCAAGATAATATCATTCTCACGATATTATCTTGAGATAATCTCGTGATAATTAAGTAGTTAGACTTAATTATCACGAGGGAACGACTTAATTATCACAAAGGAACGAGATATTATTTTTATTTTTAAGTTAAATGTCTTGTGCGCTTATGAATACAGTATATATGTATAGAATATAATGTCTTGTTCCCTCAACATGAATATGTCATTCCCTCAAGTTAAATATGTCGTTCTCTCAAGATAATATCTCCTTCCCTCAAGATAATATATTTTTATTTTTTATTTTGTAAATAGTATTCTTCTCCGTTCCGTTATCTGCGGGGCTCCAATCTCATAAGATTTATATTTTACTAGACAAAGCAAATGAAAGAGAATTACAAATTTTATTGTTGGTCATAATAATTTTGAATGATTATAAAAAAAAACAAAAAAAACAAAAACGTCTTCCTTCAGAGTTTGCACAGAAAGAAACAGCAGGTGCTTAGCTACACGGCTGCAATGAAATGTAAATATCATAATTTAAAGATGCACTATGTAATTTTTCTGGTGAGGGTCTGGTTCTTTTCTACAGGCCCACTCACGGTCAGAATAAATAGTTTAATGTGAATGAAAGATGAAATGACGCTCATCAAGGCTAACAGTTATAGTGGCCAATTTGTAGCTAAGTTCCGCTCATGGGTATCATAGCATCAGAATCAGAATCAGAAGACTTTTATTGCCATAGTCTGTGAACACAGTTCACAAACTAGGAACTTGCTTCGGTGAAAAAGTGCAACATAAACACACTGAATAAATACAAATACATAGCAACCAAAGAGCCAATCCAGAGCGAGGCTGTTGAAGGTAACGCCCCTTCTGGCCCGCACTGCTGGTTTAGCAGGGAGCGGGTCCTTAGCAATGCTGTCAATCAAACCTGTTGCTAACACTAGCAAGAGTAACCTTGAGTAAAGAAGGTGCCTGATTTGTCTGTTATTAATGTTCATATCTTTATTTACAGACACAACAGTGAAATAAAAATGTAGAGCGGGTTAATACGAACATTTTAAGACCAAAATGACGAGTCTGACAGCAGCAGTTGCAGAGAGAGGGGACACAGTTTTTCAATGTAAAGTGAATTGCAGCCAGGCTAACAGGTTAGCTATGTCCATTTATATATACAGTGCTATTTTTATTTATTGATTGATTCTTTTGTTTATTTTTGACTATTCTAAACCAGAGTGAGTTGTTGTGCTGCTCTGACGACGTACTCCATTTTAAATTCAAATGTGTTTCTGCGGGTCTCACTGGAGGGAGCAGGGGGATTGGTTTGTGTCTGAAGAGCTGGACATGGTTTTCCCTGGACAAACAAAGAGCGAGTGCGTCAGCTCGGCTCTGTCTCTGCTCACACAAATGCACATTAGCACAGGGATTAGAACCGCTACAGTCTCAGGCAAAACTGGAGGCGAGGAGCTGTCACAGAGCCAGCCCACACTCTGAGGAAAATGGAACTATGTCCAACTGACTTTTGGAATTTGAAAATTGTGATTCGTGAAACTAAAAAGCTAAAAAAAAAAGTGTTTAAAGAAGACATATTGTGCTTCTGTGTGCTCTATATTTATAATCTATTACACCTGTTGCATTTTGGACATTTTAAATATTGATATAAAGCAACATAATAAAAGAAACAAGTCCGCTGATTTCCTTGTTGGAAGATGGTGGTGTCCAATGAGGTATTAGGAGCTGATTCTCTTTGTTCTGGGTCTAAGGATGGAGTTATAGATGAACAATATTAGGGTTGTTAAGGGTTGAATAGGGTAGTTTTAGCTGAAACTAGAGACAATAGATGTTTACAGTTCCAGTGTAGTTAGCCCCTCCCTTCAGATAGATATAAGGCAGTGGCCACCAGTAATTGGAACAGAACTGAAGAAGCGGCTTGGATGAGCAGCGAAACGTCTTCACTTGTACAATGATTTGTCCAGTTGACAGATTTGAACTTCGTCTTTTGCCACCATAAATGTCATCAGTGTGTCACCCCCTATGGATAGTTGTGCATCACACTAGTGAGCAGCCCATTTTTTTCCCTTTGTACCAAAATGACTACGCAATGCTGTCAAATCCTCTGAGTATCACCGATTAAGAAAATACAACTGGAGAAGGAAGTGCGTACATCACAGTGGGTATGTAAGTCACAGTGGGTGTGTACGTCACATTGGGCATTTACGTCAAAGTGGGCGTGTACCGGTGGAGGTGAAAACAGGGTTAGATCTGCAAAATGGTGTCTAGAGACTAAGACTAGTCAAACATAAATCACTCGAAATATAACTTCGGAGCATGAAGGTACAATTGTTCCAAAAAGTTTGAACTCGTAAATACTGATTTGTACACTGGCAAATATATATATATTTATATATTTTCCACTTACTTTCTTTTTAACGCTTACAAATATCATTTTACACTTACAATCTGGAATTTCCCCACTGTGGGACTAATAAAGGCATATCTTATCTCTTAACTTTGTAATGTTAGATGTACAAATCTGAAAATCATGCTCTTGTGAGTTTTGAGACATCCGTTGCGACGAGTTTGTCTCAAAAACATTCGCTGAGGCAATGGCTAAACTGGTTTATATACAGTAAAGGAGCTAATCTGAATTCAGACAGTACATCACCTTTATGTCATATTATGATGTGCATTATTCACCTTTTAATAAGTTACATACCAAGGTAAATTGTGTAGATAAAGCCAGTGTCGCTACAAAAGTATCAACGGCTTAACGAGAAGAAATGATGGTTGAAAGCTCTGAAAAGTCCAATTTGCAGAACAGGTCTGATTTAATTCAGTAATCATGATTATTAAGTTAAAATTTGAATTATATATGTCCTGTTACCACATTATGTGATGTCAGAGTATGACGTTTATTTTGCTAAAATCATTCAGGCCTATGATCTCAGACTTTCTAAAGACTTCCCTAAACGTCTGAGAGTTTAGAAGCAGGGGGGTCAAAGGTTATCACCATAAGCCCAGTATAGGGGGGTCATTCACAGGTGAAGTGTTCATATCTGGCCCTATCTACGGCTGAGCAAACCAAGGCTACCGGTGAACCCACAACCGCTGATAAAACTCTCTGTGATACGCTTTTGTGTAAAGAAAACACCTTTGTCTCCATCTGAACCAGCGCTGTGTGAAAGTGTAAGGAATACCACAGAAACGAAACGGGTTTACTAGTGCAGTTTGGAAGCCATCAGGCCAACTTACAGGTCAGATCTGTGGAGAGATCCCACTCACAGTGAGAATGCACATGTTTCCAAGGTGAATAATTCCAAGATAGAAATGTTTAATGGCATTCTGCGACAAAGCAGTAACATCTCCATAGAGACCCCCCTCCATCAGAAAAGTTACACAGAGTTGCTTTAATGTTGTGTCCTTCCGATTACATTAAAGGAGACAATCTATAAAATTTTATTAAACTATTAAACTTTTATCGTTGTTTCTTCTCATTGAGCCTCTGAAGTTGAATTTGGAGATATTCATGTTTGAGTAATCTTTAATCGACTATTTTCAAGACGCCATTTAGCCGATCTACCCCCGTTTAACCTCCACGCCCACTGTGACGTACACACTTCTCCAGTTATTTTCTTAATCGGTGATACTTGTAGGAATCAGCAGTGTCGCATCATAATGTTACAAATGAAAAAAAAAGTGCTGCTCTAGTCTGATGTGCATCTGTCCATAGGGGGCGCCGACAGCATACGGCGCTTTGTTGTGATGACGTTTACGGCGACGTCAGCTCCACTGGACACCGCAGTTTTCTAACACAGAAGTCAGCGGATTTGTTTCATTTATGAAGTGGCTTTAGATGAATACTGTGATTTAAAATGTGTAAATTATAACAGAATGATGCACAAGTGTCAGAGATGAGAACTATAGAGACACAACGCACAACAGGACTGATTTTACTTGATTATTCTACTTGAATAATAGTCATTTGCAGTATTATTTTGTCGACTCTACCCCCTTTGTTCTAGATAAATCAGAACATAAGAAGCCAGTGTTTCCAAAGCCTTGATTTACTTTACAGCACATCAATTATGAGGTCGTTACCACGGTGATATTATGGAACGGATGGCACGAGCGGAGGAGACGTGTGTGGAGCTTTTAGGAGCAGGCGCCTGGCTTAATGTGAGATTTTATGAGCTTTAAATCACTGCACTTCTGTCAAATTCACACATCAGGGAAATAAAAGAAAGTACACAAGAGGAGCAGTGTGGCCAACAGCAGGTCCAGCCATTTCAACGAGGATTTATCAGGACAGAAGAAGAAGACGGAGCGGTTTTAGAATCACAAAGTTAAAAGTACACTGTGTAACTTTTTTAATAGAGGCTCTGCCCACTGCTTGTCATGTGGAATGTTTCACAGTATGGCATAATTATATCTATTTCTATGGCATGTTAAATCTATGGTGACCCGCTGATAGTAAGAATGCTGTTTTTCAAGAGATTTCTGAGCAGTAAAAATGTTATAAATGTAAGATAGCGTAGATGCGTTTAATGCCATAGTGTGAAACATTTCAAACAAAGCGTTAACCATGGAACAGGAACAGGAAGTGATCATGAGCGCACTTCCGGATACCCGCGGTCGGAATTCAAAAGATGGAACTCGACTACAAATTGGCCTCTATAACTGCTACCCTCGTCTATGTAGCCTACTCACCACCAGGAAAAGTTATATAGAGCATTTTTAAGTACAGTACACAGATGAGATAAAATAACAAAATAATACTTATTTTAAGACAGATTAACTTTTGAGACTTAGGTGGTGAAGAGGAGGGAAGGGAGAGGATAAGGAGGCTGATGGTTTTACTGCTGCAGTGGAGATGAGGCAGCAGTTTAAATGGCAGGGAAGGGGAGAGAGTGCATTTAGATAACATGGCGACAGTGTCTCAGTTGGTAGAGTGTTTGAGTTCGACTGAGGGTTGGTGGTTCGACTTGGCTGAGCGGTCAGATCCAGTGACCCAAAGGTTGGCGGTGCGATTCCAGCTCCCACAGATAAATGCTGTCGTTGTGTCCTTTAGGGATAGGACGATATACAATAATATCATTAATTGTGACATAAAAGGTCCACAATTTCGTCTGTGGCATTTTTTAATAAGTGTGATCATCTCACACAATAATCACCTTACGGCACCAGACTGCCTCATGTTTCTGGTTTCAATACAGTGTTTAGATCAGGGGTCACCAACCTTTTTTAACCTGAGAGCTACAAAGGGCTACCAGTTTGAGACGCTCTTCTGAAATAACACATTTTCTCAGTTTGCCTTTAGTTATACATTATTAATAATGATAAATGATAATCATCTATGTGAACACACTGTTCACGTTGCAAGATAGTGATCACATTAATGATTTCTCAAAATAATTATCAACAATGAGCAAGGAGAGAAACAGATATCAGTATTCAGCACTTTAACTTTACTAATCTTAGTAATTGTTAAATTTCCAGATGACACTTAAATCACTACATCTCATAGGAAAAGTGTCCCATTTTCACTATCCATTGACAAACCTTTTTAACAAAACATAAATAATACACATTGCACCATGTTTCATAAAGTTATCAATTATGTAATGTTAAAGAAAAATAAGCTTACATATCCTCCCGTGGATATGTAAGCTTATTTTTCTTTCCCAGGCCAGCCGAGAGACATAGTCCCTCCAGCGCGTCCTGGGTCTTCCCCGGGGTCTCCTCCCGGTGGGACATGCCCAGAACACCTCCCTGGGAGGCGTCCAGGAGGTATCCTGAGCAGATGCCCGAGCCACCTCAACTGGTTCCTCTCAACGTGTAGGAGCAGCGGCTCTACTCTGAGCTCCTCCCGTGTGACCGAGCTCCTTAATTATTATGGATTTAAAAAACATTTTCAAGACAACCATCCTGAATCATTTGACAAATTTGAGCTGAAAATATCCATCGTAACATACCATGTGAAATAAACTATTGAATGTAGTTGGATTTGTATGAATTTGTGGTTGTATTGACTTTACTAATGCTAGGTTAGTGCTAGCTGAACAGCATCTTGTACAGCTGATTGCACAGCTACTAGCAACGGCACATGGTTTTACAACAATCATGAATTAATCTGAATACCTATATCCTCCTGGCGTCCACATATGAGGACATACTGCCTTGGTTTAATAATTATGGTGATAATATCGTTAATCACCCTTATCTTATATTTTACTATTATCATTAATCAATGTTTTTTGCGGCACCGTGATGCCGAAGCAAGACCCTAGTTTGTGAATTCTGTTCTGATAATGGAAAAAAAAAGGTCTTGAATTTCATCAGTGAAAGAAGAAATACAGTTGTCCCTCGCTATATTGCACTATATTTGTGTGTGCAATTTTGCTTTTTTTTTATTTTTATTTTTTTTTTACAGCGTTTGAACGTGCATTGTGTTCTGCATCCTGATTGGCTAAGGGATGTGCCATGTCTCCTGTACAGTACAGAATGTGTTCAGCCAAATTAACATAAATGTTCTATCTCAGTTTGACTCTGAAGTGTTGTTGCATGTATGTTTGCAAGTTTTCTCCCTGACAAAACCCACAATGTCGATGAAACGTTCTGCACCGACAAATTTCAGAAACGCTTTGGACTTAAATATTTCTCTGCACAGAGAGGCACCTCTGTGGATACCACTGGAGCAGAGGCACTAGAACAACACATTTAAAGTGATCATCGATCATAATATACAAAGGTTTGAACTTTGAGAATATTTAAACAAGAGAGAAATGTGAGAAAATGTTAATGCCTGTGTGAGAAAAGTGTATAAAGTGTGTGGTGAGGGGTTTTACAGCTGCAAAACATTTAGAATAATTGTAAAAAATAAAGCTGACTACTTTGCGGATTTCGCCTATTGCAGGTTATTTTTAAAAGGTAACCCCCGCGATAAACCAGGGACCACTGTACAGTGTTTTACTACTTTTACTTCGTGGCATTCCACTTGATCTTCGCCATCCAACTACATAAATCAAATTTATCCCTCTTATTGACACAGGCCTGGGTAAACTAAACTAATGTCTCTGCCCCAAAAGCCAACAACGAACCAGCGACATAACACACGAGTCGATTCAGAGCCAGTGATACATACAGATCTGTTACAAACACGACTCCACAAAAGATTTAAAAAAAAAAAAAACAGCCCTTCATTGCAGCACCTTTCATCTCCTCTGATAAAAACGTCTGGCTCAAACTTTCTTTCTGCTTCAAAGAGAAATACAAGTCATTTTTCTAATTAACCTTTTGCTAATTGCTTCCCTGTGAGCTGTTTGCGCACAGATCTCATTATCTTGTATGACAGAGATGACACTCGAGCTGACAGACAGGGGGCGCCTATCTCATCTGTACTTGTCCCTGTATCAATAGGAATAAACCGTTGTGTCTGGAGGACGCATTTCATTCCAATATGTCGGATCTGTAATACTGTGTCAATGCAGAGTAAAGCTCCTGTACGGGGTTTGAAAGTGTTCTTGTCAAAATAAACGCTCTTTAGACGTCATTTTGTCTGGAAAACACTTTAAAACATAAGCTCTTTACATGAAGGAACCACACACACATTCACACACCAGTGTACACAGACACTCTATGTAACTGCTGCTCGTCATTTTGGTCTTAAATATTAACCTGCTCTATATGATTCTGGGGTTTTTATTTCACTATTGTGTCTATAAATCAAGATATGAACATTAATAACTTTCTTTCCTCAAGGTCGCTCCTGCTAGCGTTAGCAACAGATTTGATTGACAGCATTACTAAGTGCCTGTTCACTGCTAAACCAGTGGTGCGAGCGGGAAGGGGTGTTACCTTCAACAGCCTCGCTCTGAATTGGCTCTTTGGTTGTTATGATACTTGCAGTCACAATTCCTAATATGGAATTTGGCTCCAAATTGGCCGCTATAACTGCTAACCTCGATGAGCTTCATTTGACTGGAACTGAACGCTGTGGGTGACGTCACACTCACTTAGTCCAATTTTTTATACAATCAATGCCTCTGATTGCAGAGCAGTTTGAAGTGTGGATACCTCTTAGACCAGCCACACAAAGCAGTGAGTGTGTCCGTCACAGGGAGCGTGTACTGGTGGAGGTTAAACGCGGGCAGATTGGCAAAATGGCTTCTTAGTGATTAACGATTACTCAAACATGAATCACTCCAAATACAATGAGAAGAAACGACTACAACATGGTTAAAAAGCTTGTGGGATTGATCATAGAACCATACAAATAAATGTATACTGGCTGTTGTCTGTTCCATATTCATCCAGATGTCTGCTCAAAGCACACATATAACTGTAGCTATACTCACGTGAGGACGTAGTTGACGCTGACGATGCAGTGGGGTCTGGAGGAACGACTGTTGTGGACGATGGTGGCGTAGCTCTGCACCCAAACCCAGCCACCATGTTTGGACAGGAAGCGGTAGTATTTAGTGGTGACCTGTCCCTTGACCAGCACTGGAACAGCAACAACACACACAAAGTTTATATGTGAGCGATTTCACAGGAGTAGTGGTAGTAGTAGAAGTAGTAGTAGTAGTAGTATGTGTAAATATCTCACAGAGGTGGTGGGCACAGCGCAGGTGGAAGCAGTCACAGCTGTGGACGTGGTGATACAGGGTTTTCTCGATGAGGTCCTGAGGCTCATACCCGGTCAACTCAGCCACTCTGGACACAGGGACAATACGTCACTCTCAGTATGAAACACTCACGTCAATCATTCACATGCAAAAAGTACATAAATATATAAACATCTGGACTCAGTTAAATTCTGTCTCAATTTTCTTTCACTTAGGGCCGTTTCTGAAGTGTGTCTGAGGCCCCCTAGTAGACCCCGGACCCCACTTTAGGAACCCGTTCAGTAAAGTCAACCTGGAGAGTACCTGGAGTCGAGGAAGATGAGCTTCATGTCCAGACTGGCCCTGAACATGAACATATTACTGTGAAGTTTGATTTCTGTGACAGCGCTCGGAGGCAGAGAGTGACCCACTGCCACCAAACCCACGTTCTGGTAACACCCATCGAATGGAGACATGTCCAGACTGTACTGACGGACCTTCAGGTACCCGCTGCAGTGGATCACCTGCAATCAGAGAGAAAATGATTAGATTTACATGTAGAGATAAAGTAAATAAAGTGAAAGATTAATGCCCAACTGTGCAATATTTTAACCAACGCAGGTTTTATAGATTAGAGAAAAAGTAAATTGTCAAATTTTTATACAGCCCTTTTCCATCTTCAAGGCTCAACGCTCTTTACATCAAGGAACCATTCACACGTTCACACACACATTCACACACCAGTGTACACAGACACTGGGGGTGAGGTGGGCTAAGTGTCTTGCCCAATGACACAACAACAACATTCATTGGTGGGAGAATTGCACCGCCAACCTGGGGGTCAGTAGTCACCTGATTTGTCTGTTATTAATGTTCACATCTTGATGTACAGACACAATAGTGAAATAAAAACCCCAGGATCATGTAGAGTTAATAAGAACATTTAAGACCAAAATGATGAGTCTGACAGCAGCAGATACAGAAAGAGGGGACACAGTTTTTACACAGAAAGTGAATTGGGGTTGGACTCAATGAAATTGGAAGTGCGCCCATGATTACTTCTTGTTTGGAATGCGGCAGCTAGAAGGTTAGCTATGTCAATTTATATAAACAGGCCATGGTCAAGACTCAAGGAAGATTAACCACCACCACAATAGAAGTTAATATTTTTCTTGTTTTGTCTGATTTTTCCTGTTGTTTGATTTTCCTGTTTGTTTTTGTGTGTAGGCAGCACGGTGGCTGAGTGGCAACACTCATGCCTCACAGCAAGAAGGTTTGGTTCGATCCCCGGGTTGCCCAGGCCTTTCTGTGTGGAGTTTTGCATGTTTCTCCCTGTGTCTGGATGGGTTTCCTCCGGGTACTCCGGTTTCCCCCATCAACCAAAACATGAACGCCCTTCGAGACAACTGTTGTTGTGATTTTGGGCGTTACAAAAATAAAATGAATTGAATTGAATTAATGATGTTTCTAATAATTAATAAACAAACCACCAGTCGTGGACACTGGAAGTAAGGGATGCCGTAAGGCTGAAAAAGGAGTCCTATTGAGCCTTGCTGGCTCATGGAACTCCTGAGGCAGCTCATGAGTACCAGCAGCCAAGCGTGCCGCAGCTCGTGCAGTTCCAGAGGCAAAAACTTGGGGTTGGGAGGAGTTTGGGGAGGCTATGGAGGAGGACTATCGGACGGCCTCAAAGAGATTCTGGCAAACCATCCGGCGCCACAGGATAGTGTTGGTGAAGCACTGTTTACAGTGTGGGCTGAGAGCTGCTGACCTCAACTGGGGATGTTGTTGGGCGGTGGAAGGAATATTTTGAGGATCTCCTCAATCCCACCGTCACGTCTTCCAAGGAAGAACCAGAGACTAAGGACCCGGAGGCGGACTTGTCACCTAGGTGGTTGGCAAGCTCCTCGGTGGCAAGGCTCCGGGGGTGGACGAGATCCATCTTCGGGGACAGTGCCACTGGATTGGCAGACCAGGGTGGTGGTCCCTCTGTATAAGATGGGGGACCGGAGGGTGTGTTCCAATTACAGGGGAATCACACTCCTCAGCCTTCCCGGTAAGGTCTATTCCAGGGTACTGGAGAGGAGAATTCGACCGATAGTCGAACCTTGGATTCAGGAGGAGCAGTGTGGTTTTCGTCCCAGTCACTAGACCAGCTCTTTACTCTCCATCGGGTCCTCGAGAATTCATGGGAGTTTGCCCAACCAGTCCACATGGGCTTTGTGGACCTGGAAAAGGCATTAGATCGTGTTCCTCGTGGTGTCCTTTGGGGGGTGCTCTGGGAGTGGCTCTGGCTCTTTGCTAAGGGCTGTCCGGTCCCTGTATGACCAGAGCAGGAGCTGTGTTCGCATTGCCGCCAGTAAGTCAGACCTGTTCCCGGTGCATGTTGGACTATGCCAGGGCTGCCCTTTGTCACCAGTTCATTATATTTATGGACAGAATTTCTAGGTGCAGCCAGGGGCTGGAGGGGGTCTGGTTTGCTGCTGTTTGTAGATGATGTTATCCTGATGGCTTCTTCGAGCCAGGACCTGCAGCAGGCACTGGGGCGGTTTGCAGCCAAGTATGAAGCGGGTGGGATGAGAGTCAGCTCCTCCACATACGAGGCCATGGTTCTCGACCGGAAAAAAGTGGCTTGCCCTCTCCGGGTGGGTGGTGAGTCTCTGCCTCAAGTGGAGGAGTTCAAGTATCTCGGGGTCATGTTCAGGAGTGAGGGAAGATTGACAGGCGGATCGGTACAGTGTCTGCAGTGATGCGGTCGCTGTATCGGTCCGTTGTGGTAAAGAAGGAGCTGAGCCGGAAGGCAAAGTTCTCAATTTACCGGTCAATCTACGTTCCTACCCTCACCTATGGTCATGAGCTCTGGGTAATGACCAAAAGGACAAGATTGCAGATACAAGCAGCCGAAATGGGTTTTCTCCATAGGGTGGCTGGGCGCACCCTTAGGGATAGGGTGAGGACCTCGGTCACACGGGAGGAGCTCGGAGTAGAGCCCCTACACTATGAGAGGAACCAGTTGAGGTGGCCCTGGACACATCCCTAGGGAGGTGTTTCGGGCATGTCCCACCGGGAGGAGGCCCCGGGGAAGACCCAGGACATGCTGGTGGGACTATGTCTCTCGGCTGGCCTGGGAACGCCTTGTGGTCCCACCGGAGGAGCTGGAGGTGTCCGGGGTGAGGGAAGTCTGGGAGTCCCTGCTTAGAGTGCTGCCTCCGCGACCTGGCCCCGGATAAGCGGAAGAAACTGGATGGATGGCAAATACCCCCCTTAATCATTTCATTCTCGTAATAATTTGTTTTTCTTAGACTGACTTAACTCTCGTCTTGGTTAAGTTCATTCATAACCGTCTCACCTTGTAGCCTCCACATGTGAGCCCGGCATTTCTTTTGGCTAACACACATTTCATACGTAGAAAGAACGAGCGCTCCATCTCGTATTCTGAAAAATGAAATTGAAAATACAAATGAAAAACCAAACTGAGTCCTGTTTATGAGGTGTTCCATGTGGTACCTTGTACAAAGTGGGAGTGGTAGGGCTGGTGAGCTGTCAGCACAGCCGTGATCTCGTCATGATCAGCCGGGTGGATGTATTCATAAATGCTGTTTCCAGTTAACTCTACCTGGAAAAACACTGTCACCTTAGAACATATGACATTTTATAATTACTATGATATTAATTTGAATGTCACAACTGTAGAAATGCTGTAGGTTTACTTAGCCTGGTTCAGCCCTGGTTTCGTCCTAGTTTAGTTCTGGTTTAGTCCTGGTTTAGTCTTCGTTTAGTCCTGGTTTAGTCCTGGTTTAGTCCATGTTTAGTCCTGGTTTGGCCTTGGTTCAGTCCTGGCTAAGTTCTAGAAAACTCTTCACTGATGTGATATTGTATTTACTCTTACTCTCTCTAGCTCCAGTCAAAACCTGCTACACCCCCTCTGCCTCATATCCACCACAGCAAGAAAACATCAGCCTCCTCAGCTTCTCCATCTCCTCCACCTGTACTATACTACTTGTCTGGTGTTATATAGATGCGCTCACTCACCTGGGACAGGCCTAAATGCACAGACGCCGTTTCTGAAATGTACATGATTTTTCCGTCTGGAGCAACCACAAAGATGAAACCGTCCAGAGTCTGAGAAACAAAAATAAAATAATAAATGAGGGGATTTCAACATGGCTATAGTTTGAGCTTTCACAAAATACTGCAGTAAGTGTTAATATTGTGACATGGAGACTCTAAAAAAAAAAAAAAAACTTAATAAAGTGAATGTTTTCAGTTTTAAAGCTGCACTACAGAACTTTCTTCATGAAGGATTTGGTATCTGCTTGTCTCCATGAAGATGTTGTTTCTTTGCCTGCGATGCTCCACAGTATGGCTTTTACACTTGTCTGTCTGCATGGAAACAAGCAGGCGACACCAACGGCAGGTTACAGGTCAGCTCTATGGAGAGGTGACCACACTTGTTTTTCAATGCATTTTTCAGCGCTGTAAATGCTATAGGAATGTTTAAAGGGAGTTGTGTTTTGTATCATTCACACATGTTCAACGCACAAACCATGCATGTTTAGGCTGAGTTCTTCTCTCAAACAGAAAACACTCCACTTCACCTTGTGATGTCATCATGTGGTAATACAGGAAGTGCTCCACTGTGTTTTTAAACTCCACACACCTTCATTTCTAGAATCATTTGGATGATTTCAGCCCTGGAATTGCCAATCTACTACTGAAATAATGGTAAAAGGAGGTGTTAACTTGAAAACTACCACTTCATGACGTCACAAGGTGGAACAGAGCATTTTGAGGTTTGGAGATGTAGGCAGATTAAGAATAATGAATGAATGAATGAATGAAACAAAACACAACTCCAGGTCTGTTTTTGAGGAGGTAACAGCATTAGAACATGGCTTAAAGTTCACAAGAGTCAGTTTTGTGTAATATAGGAGCTTTAATGTCATACTGTGGAACATTCCTGGCAGCACAATAAAATCTCCATAGAAAGCCCTAACCTCTAGAAAAGAAAACACATTTATTTATTTTTTTAACCTGTTTGTATGTATTTGGATGGTAGGAAGAATCTTAAAACCCGCTGAGTCTTGAGTTATCCAACAGACATGCTCATAATCACATATTTGTGGCTTATTGTTCAAAGATGGATGTATTTTTAAAAATGGCAGAAAATAAATGTTTTTAAATGATTTTTGCCTTATTCTTAAACTTAAGTCACATTCACAGAGACACTGGGGCCATACGCTCATTTAAACCTCATTACACTGGGGTTTTGTACCAGCAGTGACCAGCAGCAGTGCTGATGTGTGTGTGTGTGTGTATGTGTGAGAGTGGGGTCTTTTGTGTTCTGGATAGAGTGATAGAGAGAGAAACATGGAGGGGGAGAGAGAGAAAGAGGGAGAGCGCGGGACAGTGCGTGACTAGGAATGCGTTCGGCTCATTTGTGTCTTAACGCTGAAGAGGAGGAGGAAGAGGAGAGGGAGGAGGAGGAGGAGTAGACAGAGGGGGGAGGGGAAGACGGTGGAGGAAGAGAAGGAGGAGGACGAGAAGAGGAGGGGAAGGAGGAGGAGGAGTAACGAGAGGGAAGAAGACGGCAGGAGGTGTCTCTCTCTGCCATACGCCCAGGCACTCGGAGAACAAAGGTTTCCAGCCCAAGATCACATTAACACAACAGGAAGAACAGATGAACATATAGATATATACAGACGCACACATACACACACAGACACACGCAGACACATACACACACATACAGATGCATTTACACACATACACACATACAGACAAATACACAGATACATACACACATACACACATATAAAGACACACACACATAAACATATACACAGATACATACACACTGACACATACACACACATACAGACACATACACAGATACATACACACAGACACACACATACACACAGACACACATGTAAAGACACACACACATACAGACACAGATACATACACACAAACACATATACAGACACATACACACACAAACACACATACAGACACACATATGTAAACACAGATACATACAGACACATACACACAGACATACTCACCCCGACAGACACACACACATACACGCACATATACAGACACGCACATACATACACACGCACACATGCATACAGACATACGCACACATACAGACATACACATATAAATCATGACGGACAGTAAAGAGCATTGAAGCCGCTGTACCAGATTGTTACTGTTTTCACAACATGAAAAACAGAGATAGTTTGTTTTAAACAGTTTGCAGTGGTCCAAAGTTACTCCTTACTGACCTTATGCATTCAGAACATCCTAATTATTCAGCATCAAGAGTTTATAAGCACTTTTCACAGCTCTTAGAGACTAGAGTCAAGTTATTCCATGACATTAAAGCATGCAACTAGCAACAACTAGCATGCTAAAGTGCACTACCTGATTATCAAAAAATAAAACATTTTCTAATCAGATGCAGATGCACTTATTTTAACCTCAAGAGCTGCTTATACCACAGATCTTTACTGGGACAGGACAAATTTGGTTAAATTCACAGAAAAAATCAGGACCCTAAATTGTTAATCGCTATGGCAATGGTCAAACAACTAGGTGGTAACATGGTTTTGTTTATGTTACAAGCCTTAAAGTGGAAGTACTTGATTTTTTTTAGTAAAATTAGTTTTAACTCAGTACAGATGATATATATATATATATATATATATATATATATATATATATATATATATATATATATATATATATATATATATATATATATATATATATATATATATATAATATAAGTCCGCTGTGTACTGTCTGTGAACAAAGTAATTCCGAGGCATTGTTAGCATGCTAGTTGCTTTTAGCATTATTGTAAAGTGCTTAGAAACTCCTCTTGGTGAATAATTAGGATGCTGCAAATGTGTTTGGAAAAGAAGGAATAAGTTTGGATCACTACAAACAAAATGAACAATTTCTGTTTTTCACATTTTTAACACAAGAAAAATCTGGTTCAGCGCCTGATACAGTATTAGCATTAGCATTAGCATTAGTCTCGTATGGAGAGATTGGTGGTCTCCTGATACAGTATTAGCATTAGCATTAGTCTGGTTTGGTGAGATTGGTGGTCTCCTGATACAGAATTAGCATTAGCATTAACATTAATTTCGTGTGGTGAGATTGGTGGTCTCCTGATACAGTATTAGCATTAGCATTAGCATTAGTCTCGTGTGGTGAGATTGGTGGTCTCCTGATACAGTATTAGCATTAGCATTAGCATTAGTTTCGTGTGGTGAGATTGGTGGTCTTCTGATACAGTATTAGCATTAGCATTAGCATTAGTCTCGTGTGGTGAGATTGGTGGTCTCCTGATACAGTATTAGCATTAGCATTAGTTTCGTGTGGTGAGATTGGTTGTCTCCTGATACAGTACTAGCAATGGCATTAGCATTAGCCTCATATGGTGAGATTGGTGGTCTCCTGATACAGTATTAGCATTAGCATTAGTTTTGTATGGTGAGATTGGTGGTTTCCTGATACAGTATTAGCATTAGCGTTAGCATTAGTTTTGTGTGGTGAGATTGGTGGTTTCCTGATACAGTATTAGCATTAGCGTTAGCATTAGTTTTGTGTGGTGAGATTGGTGGTCTCCTGATACAGTATTAGCAATAGCATTAGCATTAGCATTAGCCTCATGTGGTGAGGTCGGCGGTCACCTGCAGAAGGTGAGATCCCAGCTCTTGGCTGACTCCGTCCAAAGACGTACGGCTCACGTGGCCCCAGGACTCCCCCAGACCTGAAACACGATACACAACACACGGCTTTAAAGCTGCACTGGGGAACTTTTGGAGAATATACCATCTGCATGTTTCCTTGGGGATGTTATTGCTCTTCCTGGAATGTCCCTCGTTAGTTACATTCTAAAAATAGCATGCAATAGGCAAAATCCGCAAAGTAGGCAGCTTTATTTTTTGAAAATATTATACGTGTTTTGCAGCTGTAAAACCCCTCACCACACACTTAATACACTTTTCTCACACAGGCATTAACATTTTCTCAAATTTATCTCTTGTATAAACACTCTCAAAGTTCAAATCTTCGTATATTATATCCCTCTTCCTTGATGATCACTTTAAATGTGTTGTTCTTGTGCCTCTGCTCCAGTGGTATCCACAGAGGCGCCTCTCCATACAGAGAAACACTTAAGTCCAAAGTGTTTCTGAAATTTGTCAGTGGAGAATGTTTAATAAACATTGTGGGTTTTGCCTGGGAGGCAAACATACAGCACTTCAGAGTCACACTGAGGTCCAACATTTATGTAAATTTGTGTGAACACATTCTGTACTGTACAGGAGACACGGCACAGAGGAGACTGATGGACAATGGTCTACAGTCCCTCAGCCAATCAGGACGCAGAACACAATGCACGTTCAGACGCTGACAATAAAAAAAAAAATTGCGAAACAGCGAGGATACGAAAGATGAAAGGTGAATATAGCAAAGGACAACTGTACTATCTCCAGGTAAGCAGGTAATGCCACCAGGCAGGTTACAGCTTAGATCTGTGTGACCCACAGACTGTAGTGAGTGTGATGTCACCAATTTGTCTGTTATTAATGTTCATATCTTGATTTACAGACACAATAGTGAAATAAAAACCCCAGGATCATGTAGAGGGTTAATACGAACATTTAAGACCAAAATGACGAGTCTGACAGCAGCAGATACAGAGAGAGGACACAGTTTTTACACAGAAAGTGAATTGGAGCCAGAGTCGATGGAACAGGAAGCACGTCCATGATCACTTCCTGTTTGGAACATGGCAGCTAGCAGGTTAGCTATGTCAGATCTGTGCCACCCCACTCACAGTAATAAATGTGTAGCCATGGAAACTGAATGAATACAAGATATAAGTTTAATGCCATACTGCGGAACATCCAAGGCACAGAAACAACATCCATGGAGGAAGGTAGGTGACATTTCCATAAGTCTAATTTTGTTCCTAATACTTCCTGTTATAGGCGCCATATTGATGACTTTTCACCATTCAAAACATTGAACAGTTTGTTTTTTGAATTGGGAAAAAATCAATTGGCCACGGTGCTCGTTTCCCATGATTCCACATTCGCACAAACTTGAGTTAACACGAGCGCAGTTTGGATGACAGGCGCGCGTGTTAAACTACTGCGCTTGTATTTCATATGGGCAGCTGTCCACGTGCGCTACTGTGCGTGTTTTGTGCATTGTCTGCGCCGGAGCCAACTTGTTTGTCAAATCCTCAGCTCTGCCAGCGCGAGCTCCGAAGCCAACTGCGCCAATCTCCGACAACGTGCAAAGTCTGGCGCTAAAAATAACGCGTCATCACCAGCGCGCGGGCATCTCTCTCTCTCTCTCTCTCTCTCTCTCTGTGTGTGTGTGTGTGTGTGTGTGTGTGTGTGTGTGTGTGTGTGTGTGCGTGTGGGTGTGTGTGAGAAACCGCGCGGGAGAGAGAGAGGGAGGGAGGGATGGACGGAGGGAGGGATGGACTGATGGAGAGAGAGAGAGGGCGGAGAGATGGATGGAGAGATGGATGGGGAGAGAGACGTGGAGGGGGCAGCGGAAGAGATGGAGGGAGAGAGGGAGGGAGAGAGAGATGGAAGGGGAGAGAAGAGAGAGAGGGGGAAGAGAAGGAGAGAGAGGGGACAGGGAGCGATGAGGAGAGAGAAGGAATGGAGCGGGGAGGAGAAATAGAAAGGGTGAGAGTGAGAGAAAGAGGGGAGAGAGGAGAGAGTAGGAGCCAAGGGGGAAGAGAGAAGGGAGAGAGAGGGAGATAAAAAGGACAGAGAGGGTTTGTGTCAGAAAAAGAAAGAGGCAGGGACAGGGAGAAGGAAAGGAGAGGGAAGAGGGGAGGGATAGAAGTGGAAAGGGGAAAAGAGAGGGGAGAGAGAGGAGGAGAAATGAGAAGAAGAGAGGGGGTGACCAAAGGGGAGAGGAGAGGGGGGGTGTAAGAGAAAGAGGGGAAGGAGAGAGGGGAGAAAGAAAGAGAGCGAGAGAGAGAGGGCAGGAACATATGTCAACAACTCAGACGAAGATCAGAGGGAAAAACAAGTAGAGGGAGAAGAAAAAGAGAAGGGATAAAGAAGACAGAGAGAGACAGAAGAAGAGAGAAGGAAAGAGCGAGCGAGAGAGAGAGAGAGAGAGAGAGAGAGCGAGAGAGAGGGAGAGAGAGAGCGCAAACACGAGAGCCGCCGCTTGAGCCCAGCGCGACACATTGAGATGCAAATCCCGAGCAGAAGAGCAAACAGTCGGCGTGAGGGGATCAGAGCGGCCCGCTGATCCGAGCCCGGGCCGGAGCTCACAAACACCGCCCGCCGGGACAAAAGCGACACTTAATAAACTCATTAATATGATTATAGCGCAGACACGAGAGAAAAGAGCAGAGAAAGGCGCAAAAAAGAGCCAAGAAGAGGCGAGGAGAGGCGAAACACAGCGACAGAAATCACACAGGAGCACGTGCAGTTATTACGCGACGGACGTGTCTCTTTACGCACGTTTACGCAAGATTTATAGGTCCGATTTAAGCGGAACTGTGACGCCAAACAGTCCAGTGAGATGATTACAGGCGACAACAGACTGACACATTTTACACTGTTCCATTAAAGTACACCACAGACTGGATTTGTAAAGCCAACTTGTATATTTTAGATTTATTTTAAGCCTCGTTTTAACAACCACGACCGTGCGTAATGCGTAATGCGTAATGCGTAATAAATGGACACATTTGCTGCACTTAGGCCTGCTCTCATTCAGAATGTGATTTTTTTATTTTTTTATTTTTATTATTGAATGTTCGGTAGAAATATACATTTTTTTGGAAACGCTCAGTGCTGTTTATGTGGCTATGTGGCCTAAGAATAAGAATTTAGTCCCGGTTTGGCTTAAGCCTTTGAGTGAATTTTAGTAAAATTATTGTTAAAATTAGATGAGTTTGTGTTTTATTTCAGTTTTATTATTATTATTATTATTATTATTATTATTATTATTATTATTATTATTATTATTATTATTATTATTATTATAGAATATTATAGAATTATTATTATAGAAAAGACATTGTTTTATTTTATACACATTTATTTTAGAGCCCACAGCTAGCGCTATGAAAACGCATTTTATCTCAGAAATGAATTGCGATTTTTAAGTTCACCATTAACTGTTAAAGTCCTCAAAATGGCGCCTGCAAACAGAAAGCTGATACCCATGAACAGACTAAAATTATAAGACATACAGGGGCTATTAAATTGAAATGTCAAAACCGAAAAACTATTTGGTGATTGTTATTAATAATACACGTGTTTGTATTTGTATTATGCTATCAAAATCCTTCAGTTTGTGCATTTGTGACTAAAGATCTGAATATACAATAGAAATAACGGTTGGCTAATTAAAAAAATAAAAATAAAATAAATAAATAGCTATGGCATTCGCATTAGTCAGTGATTAGCTACAGTTTAATGTTCTTATAGCAGTGTTAACATTGTTTTTGTGCTTTGTAAAATGTCATTGGGTGCTCATAAACATAACATTATTATTATTATTATTATTATTATTATTATTATTATTATTATTGATGCATTTATTTATTTATTATTTGTATTTTTATTATTATAATGGTTGTAATAACGTGTTAGATTGACTCGTCAGGTTTTCGCTGTGCCTCTGCGTGTCTGGAGACTCGTGTGGAGACTCGTCAGGTTGCAGTTTGTGGATCCCTGCAGATACTCGAGGTGTGGGGTATCCTGTAATTGAAGCGAGCGGGGCAAAAGTTCAAAGGTCACGGCTCTGACACGTCTCAGCTCCGTAAATAAAACCAGCCTCACAAAAAAATGCAAGAAAACCCGACAGAAATCCCAGCAAAACAAGAGCTCTCCACTGCCCTTGTGCCTTTGAGCAGCTCGAGCTCTCTGTGTGCGTGTGCTCCTGTGCGTGTGCTCCTGTGCGTGTGCTCCTGTGCGTGTGCGCCTGTGCGTGTGCTCCTGTGCGTGCGGTTTGTGGCTCGTTCAGACCAGCGCCTCAGTCACGTGGTGAGAAGGAGCCGTTTTAAACCTGATAAACTCTGAAACACTGAAGCTAAACATGAAGCAGCTCTTTTACTTAAGTGGATTTTGTGATGTGATATTTTTACTTGCTGTAACATTTCACTCTGGTATCTGTACAAAAAATAAGAAAAATAAATGTTGAAAATCTTTTGTGAGTAGAAAAATAAGTGTCATAATGATATGTTTGGTTAAAGGTTCAGTATGTAACATTCTGGAGGTGGCATGTCATCTGCATGATTCCATAGAAACAGAAAGTTAAAACCATACTGCGGAACATTATCCATAGAGATAAACGTGTGTTGTTCTTTTTTCAAAAACACCCATCCAAAGTACAGGTTTAACTTCATTACACCTCAAATGCATGAATACTTTTTACGCTAAGTACATCATAAATAGGTACTTTTTCACCTGATACTTTTACTTGAGTATTTTTTTGCTCTGGTATCTGTACTTTTACTTAAGTAACAAACTGGAGAACTTCACACACACAGACACACACACATCAGCCAGGGCCGGACACAGCCTCGAAAAATCACTCTCAAAAAAGGGACTCACAGACACTGCAAAACTGCTTCAAATCAAAGTCAAGTATAAAAGATTTGAAGTATTTTTGACACATTTTGTATAAGATTTCTCCTGAAGAAGTCCTATGAATCAGGACTCAACTGCTTTAAACCCAACTCAAAACCCCTAAGCCCGAGTCTGAGTAGAGCTGTTTATATTTAGCTGTGTCTGGTTGTTGCGGTGCAGATGCTCGGAGCTCCACACACTTGTAAACGAGGCCGGCGTGACAGGCCCGACACCCAGAAACCATGTGAGAAATGTGGGGAGCTGAGCGAGTGTCTGCCCCTGATGAACCACCGAGGGGCCCCGTCAGAGAAATACGTCCAGCAGGGGTCAGACCAGTCGCACACTTTTTTTTATACATGGAAATCAAACCTGTGCATGCGCCATGTCGGGGAAATTGCAGTGTTGTAACAGAAAAGTACAAGATGAGCAGAGTTAGAATCAGAGCCGGTTCTGGTTTTCAGCGGGCCCTGAGCAGAACGTGTCTGTGGGCCCCTTGGCGGTGAATGTACCTGAGCTCAGCTATTTGACAACATTATGACCATGTGCATCACTTTGTCCAATTATGTTTCTATTCATATGATCAAAACACTGGAATATTTTAATGTAACTTGTAAAACAGCCATTCAAGAGTACCTCAGTGCACCGTGGATAGATAAAACAAATGTAGGCAGCAGATATTTTGCTACTATATATAAAAACAAATGTAATCTTTATAGAGGGATATTTAGACTTCTGTAAACACCCAGCACTGTTTCTAGTATAACTTATTACAGTGATGCTTTATCGCATTTCACCTTTCGTTGTCTCGCTGTTTCGCGGATTTCTTTGTGCAACTCTACATGCTTTTCTTACAGTGTATGAACATGCATTGTGTTCTGCGTCCTGATTGGCTAAGGGACTGTAGACCATTGTCCTCCGTGCCGTGTCTCCTGTAGAGTATAGAATGTGTTCAGACAAATTTATATAAATGTTGGATTAACACTACAGTGGAGCGGCACCAGGACGAAGAGGCACGATCAGAGGAACTGTGAAATACACATGAGTCACTATTAATTAACTAAACAAGAAAAGTGTATAAAGTGTGTGGTGAGGGGTTTTACAGTCTTAAAAAATAAAGCTGACTACTTCGTGGATTTCGCCTATTGCAGGTTATTTTTAGAATGTAATCCCGACGATAAACCAGGGACCACTGTATATTATTTTCAGTATAAATGTATGGGCTCTGGAGGGGCATATATTCTGCTTATAGGCTGGGCCGGCCCTGGTTAGAATCATGAAGTATTGCAGAAGTCCTTCTATTTAAGGCTTCTCTTTAACCTTGTCAACCCTATTTCTCCCCATATGTTTTTGTGTCTTCATTTACCAACTTAAAACTTTAAAACTGCAGTTCAAATGTTTATTTACGAGTGTTTTACAAAGATATTTTGATGTTCTGAAGCTCGTGGTTGTGTAGTGTCTTGTTCAAATCTCACATTCTGTCTATGGGACTTTTGGAGTTTCAGCAGTAGACAGACAGACAGCAGTAGTGTTCTGGCCTATCCTTTTCTGATTTGGAGGTTGGTGGTTCAAATCCTCCTCCTCGCCCCTGTGTCTGTAGTGATGTTTAAATAAAAACATTTTGAACTGGACTCAAAGTGCATTCACTCCTCTGTAAAGACCAACACCTCGAGTCCTTGCGCCCTCTGCTGATGCTTTTGTAATAATCCTGACAGTTTGGCTGTAGGTCACAAATGTCAAACTCAGACCCGGGGGCCAAATCTGGTCCACGGTGTAATTATATTTGGCCCCTGAGATCATATCAAATGTGCATTAGAGCTGGCCCGCTGGTATATAGCGCATGCACCACTAATACTACAAATCCCAGAATGCTTTGCTAGTACGCTGCAGAGACCAGCAAGTGCTCCTCCTTTTCTGTTGAGACTCATTAGCGACCAAGCTACTCGTCACCTCGGCCAAATTAATTACTACAGAGAGAGAGACATCCTTTATTTTATTTATTTAAATAAGTTAATTAAGTTAATTAATCCTACTGATGTGTCTTTTATTTCAAATTTTATTTCTCATATGTTTGTAATATCAAGCTTGATTTGTTTCCATATGAAAAGGTTAAACATCACATATCAGGTACAGTCACTTTTTCAATAAATATTGAGTTTGACCTGTGAATTTGTCTTAGTTTGTCTTAGTTATGAGAATCTGAGTTTGACACCTCTGCTGTAGGTCAAAAGAATTCTGCGGAGTTTTTGTTTGCATTGAATTTAGAAAACACTTTACTGTCTGACACTCAGGAAGTGCACGTTAGCATCATGGCAAAACTCCGCCCTGGTGTCTCACAGTTGTGAGAAGTGCTTATAAACTCATCACGGTGAGTAATGAGGATATTCTGGATGCATAAGGTCAATGAGGAGTCACTTTGGACTTCTGCAAACACATTTTTAAAACAGTAAAAATGAAATCGATCTGAATATTACAGTAATCTGTGTTTCCAAATGTCATGTAACTGAACAAACAAGGCGTCGGTTAAACTGCTAAATGCGTTTGTGGATTTGGCGAATGCTCTGGTCTCGTATCAGCGCTGGGATCATGGTTTTCAACTCTGACGTCTGATTCTTTTGGGCAAAGGAATGTACAAGTTTTTTCCCTGTTTACTTCACTGCAAATACTCAAGAGCTGACGCAACGATCGCGCTGCTGTAAAACACTTTCTCGGCAGCTCCATTTCACTGTTTTAGACGTTAAATATCGAACATGTCGCTTTCGTGATGGACAATTAGAGCTGTTACCATAGTAACTAACAACTCAAAACTAAATCTGGTACTGTCAGAGGTCCTCAAAATGGCGCCCATAACGACAAACTGAAGCACAGTGAATATAAAGCATCACTCAACACTTTTAAAACAATTCACATTAAAATACTACACAAGCCTCTATAGAAGATATGCCAACGTCCAGCAGAGGGCACAAACTCCAGCTGCAGGTTTAACTGAAGAGTCAAGCAGTTTGAGTTAGAAGGACTCTTGGAATGGACTTTTAAAACACAGAGGAGCAATGCTAGAGTGGCCCCTGATGACATCATGAGGTGGTAGTGAATGTTTTGCACTTCAAAAATAACACAGGACTCTTAATGTGTTTTTTGCTGTTCTGTTTTCACGCTGATGCTGAGAGAGGATTGATTTAACTCTACGGGACGTAAACACTCGCAGGGAACAGGCTCTTACACAACGACACAACGTCATCACATTTTATGATGAAAGGAACATGATTTATTATTTCTACATCTGAGTCTGATGCAGAAACACGTGTTTTTGGATAATCTCACCGCTCTTATGTTTTATTACAGATTTTCAGAGCCGCCATTTTGACCAATGATTTTACTAAAAAGGTTTGAGTAAATATTTATCATTCTTAACTGTAACTTGCAGCTTCCCGCCCTGGCATTTAACACGGGCAGCGCAGAGTGTCTGGTTTTTGTTTTGCTCTTTGGTTCAGCTCAACTTGTGTGTATATATATATATATATATATATATATATATATATAATAAACTTGACGTGAATTAAAATGGTCTGATTTATTAATTTTACTACATCATGTAATTAGAAAAACATATTTTGCAGTTAAAGTGAAAATGATTTTTTTTTTTAAACCAAAAACATTTGGAGCATTTTAGAGACATGGAGCTGACCTACAGAAAAAGCAACGTTTTTTATGGAAATTCTGTCTCTTTTATATTTTAGTCGTTAGCATTAGCATAAGACACGTGCTGCTGAATGAAACTTAAGCCATATTTTTATGTTATTTAACTGCATCAAATAAACCCGGAGTAATGTTAGGAATGATTATGATTTCACCGCGCGCTTTAAAAACACGTGTTTTCCTGATGTAGCTTTTCCTGTCTTCCCTCTCTTCCTCCCTCTCCTCCTCCCTGTCTTTCTCCTCTTTTTTCCCTCTCTTCTCCCTCTCTGTCTCCTCCCTCCTTCTCTCCATATGTTTGCGGGGGTCACACGTGCACATGACGCTAATGCGCGGGGCTCTGCGCTGGTCACGCAGCTCCTGAGCTCCGTCAGAATCATCTGCTGCAGGCGGCGCTCCTCCGGGGCTCCCGGGAGAAGGGCACGGGAGGAGGTCGGGAGGAGGTGTGGAGGAGGTGAGGAGGAGGTGAGGAGGAGGTGAGAAGGAGGTGAGGAGGAGGAGGAGGAGGCGATCTGTCCACGCGGAAGGACAATCAAATAAATAAATGACACGTACAGCCCGCGTTATACCGGGTTATACCGCGTTATACCGGGTTATACCGGGTTATACCGGGTTATACCGGGTTATACCGGGCGCGTGGTGCTGTTTGTGAAGCTGACAAAGCCTTTTCTTCTGGTGAATGATATTAAAAGTTTTTTTTTAGACCCTCGCGTGTAGCTCGTGTCATTCTGTTGTAAAAGTGTAAATGTGCTGCGGGCCAAAAGCTGCAGACAGAGCCCCGTGTACAGGACAGACACACGGCCCCGTGTACAGGACAGACACACAGACACGGCCCGTGTACAGGACAGACACAGACACGGCCCGTGTACAGGACAGACACACAGACACGGCCCCGTGTACAGGACAGACACAGACACGGCCCGTGTACAGGACAGACACAGACACGGCCCCGTGTACAGGACAGACACACAGACACGGCCCCGTGTACAGGACAGACACACAGACACGGCCCGTGTACAGGACAGACACACGGCCCCGTGTACAGGACAGACACAGACACGAGCTAATAACGCTCCACATTCATCATTCAACGGACAAGTTTAAATAAAAACAGAACATTTGGATGTTTAGTTAAACCTGATCGACGTGGGCACGTTTACGTCTGTGGCACGTGAGGATTTGAACATTTGACGCTGAGCAGCTCTGCTCCCGCGAGGCACGTTCATGTTATTTTAGCACGTGCACGTTACACAAAGACTAATCACAGATAAAGAGCGGAGGGTTTGATTGTGATGACAGAGCTCCTCGTGCGCGGGCTGAAGACACGGAGAGGAGCTCGCGCCTCGCGCTCTGGCGCGTGGACTTCATGCCGTGTTATTTATTCTGAAAAAAACAATCTTTAGTCTCGTTTATTACAGTAAAACCAGGATAATTTAAACTCGTAAATATTCACATTTTCCCCGCTATAATTTAGCCCTCACAAAGCTTCTACCCTTTTTAATCCTGACACTTTTTATTTCAGGCCTGAGACTGGCGCTGTGGTTTCATAAAACACAAATAAGAGAAAGATACATCAAGTATTAATATTATAGATTAATTCAGTAATTACTGGCGTGTTTGATAAATAAATAAATACATACATACGTAAAACTAATAGCCTAAATAAATAATAATTGAATTGTCCAGCCGCGCGCATTACGCACGAACCAAGACGCACGTGAACGACACGTTTCAAAATCTCAGAGCTTTTCTTTTCGCTTTTATCGAGTTTTATTTTGTCCCAAATCTGTTTTAGAATTTACAGCCGACGGTCAAATATTTGTGAAGAAAAACACTGAACTGTGGCGCGTCTGATGTTTGAGCCTGAGCTGGAGCTGGAGATGCGCTGACCGCGTCCAGCTCCATTAAAGACCTCATTATTTTTGTTTGATTATTTTTCTTCTCATTTCGTCACTTTCGAAGAAGAAGCACGTGCCCATCCCAAACAACCAACGGCTTAAAAATATCTGAAGTTGGAGTAAAAGAGACGCAGGCCTGTGGAGTGACCCGGAGATGGAAACATGACAGTCAAGCTTCTGTTTACAGACTATGGAACATTTTCAGAAGTATTCACAAGATAGAGCTAGAAAATGCTTTGCTTTAATTTGTTAATTGCTATGACAACGCTCCTAAAAAAAAAATATAAACTGACAGAGACAGAATAAATATGTGGATGTATGCACGCGCGCCTTATACGTGCTATTGTTTTATTTTTGTAAAAACGACCAGAGCGAATCCTAAAAAATTATTATGGAACTTATGTTTTAAAAACTGACTTAGAACTCAGAAGGAAAAACTGTTTATTGCTATGGCAACGCTCCTAAAATGATCTGTGTGAAACCCGCGACAGAGTCGAAACAGAATAAATAAATAAAGAGCTGGAGGAGCTCGCGCGCACCTTCAGGAAACACGCTCCTCATCTTCAGGTAGCTCGTGGTCAGGCGGATGATGGACGCCTTGTCCAGTTGGGACGTAATGGCGGAGGGCAGCGGCAGCAGCTTCGCCAGTTCATAAAATTCACTATTTTCTTTCTCCCTCCGGGTCCGCGCCGCGTTTTTCGATTTTTCCTTCATGATGTTCCTCGTTCCCGGTCACTCGGCTCATAGCATTTGCCCGGGGCCGTGGCGAGTCCAGTTGTGTCCAGAAATGATGGTCATACCACTCCAAAAATCTATGCGCACATATTCCCAAAGTGTGCAAAGTGTCCAGCGTTACAATACGCGCAAAGTCATTCCATTTGAGCGGTTATTCTGCAGTAAAATACATCACATCTGCGGCAAAAACAAGGCACCAGCGAGGCCGCGAAATATGAAAAATATCCCAAAAAATGTGGAACTAAAAGAACATCGCCTCCATTTTTATTGCAAAGTAAAGTCAAAATTGTATGTGCAGTTAAACTAGAATCTGTGCTGCCTTTGCGTATCTATTTAGCCCACATTTCTGCGCTCAAACCTGTTGGTGCGTCAGTATCCTGTGCGAAACCCCCCAAAGAGCAGCGGCGCAGCGCCTCTCTGCTCGCCTTTGGACGGATACCAGCACATCCACAGCCGCAGACTCCAAACCCCGCCCCCACACCGCGATCAGTGCGCTCATTGGCTGCCTCAAAAGCGCTGCTCGTTTCTGATTGGTTCACTCACAGACAGGTTACATATTCATTACTGGGACACGCTCGTTTGATTTTGCTTTTTAGAGAGGCGTCCCTCTCATAAGAATATCTTTTAACATTTTGTTGAATTCACAAATTCAATAAATGGAAAAAAAATAAATTAATTAAAAGAAAAATAATTTTTTATATATATATATATATATATATATATATATATATATATATATATATATATATATATATATATATATATATATATATATATATATATATATATATATCATTAACATCTCCATGGAGACAAGCAGGTAATTTTAGTCCTGGTTCAGTCCTGGTTTAGACCTGGTTTAGTCCTGGTTCAGTCCTGGTTTAGTCCTGGTTCAGTCCTGGTTTAGTCCTGGTTCAGACCTGGTTTAGTCCTGGTTCAGTCCTGGTTCAGTCCTGGTTTAGTCCTGGTTCAGACCTGGTTCAGACCTGGTTTAGTCCTGGTTCAGACCTGGTTTAGTCCTGGTTTAGTCCTGGTTCTGGGACAGTCCTTGAGCTCTCTGCAGTGACCTCGGTACTTCAGGTCTGAGTTGTTGTTATTTCAGTTATCAGGGGAAACCAGAGCAAACAATGAAAGAAACAGAAAACAGAAAGACACATTTGAGTTGAAGTAATGCATTTATTTAAACAAACTCTGACCGACCTTATCCACAAACAATTTTCAAAGTCCTAACATTACTTTTGTCAAACTAAGATTCCAAAGCCTCCACTCTTTCTCTTACAGAGGCTTAAAGCTCCTCAGGACTCATCATGTTAAAGATTCCTTCCATTTGAATCTGTTTAAGTAAATAAACATATTCCATCAGTTATTACTTGTATCACAAGTGTCAAAAGTCCAGACATGCCACTATGACATATGTTTAAGACGCTCAGAGTTTGGCTGCGTGAGACGAGTCAGGATTTTGTAAAAAGGATCAAAATATAATCTAAAAATGTTAACAAAAAGCACTTTTATATTTTAGACACAGACTGTTTAAGGAAGTGTGTGTGAAATCACCACAGCGTTCAGCTCCAAATGAAGCTCATCAAGGCTAGCAGTTATAGCGGGCAATCTGGAGCCAAGTTCTACATTTGGAATTCTGACTGTGAGTATCATAGCAACCAAAGAGCCAATCCGGAGCGAGGCAGTTGAAGGTAACGCTCCTAACCCCAGGATCATGTAGAGGTGAAGCAGGAAGCGCGCCCATGATCACTTCCTGTTTGGAACATGGCGGCTAGTAGGTTAGCTATGTCCATTTTATAAAGAGTTTATGGTTTCAGAAAATAAACATGTTACTATTATAATCTCATATTCAGTTTGTACATTTAAAAATAGAGTTTAAATGTTTGTCAAAAAGTAACTTCATGAGGTGAACTTTGTGACGTTGTTAACAGAGGCTCCACCACCTGCTTGTATCCATGGAGATGTTGACACTGCACCTGGGATGTTCCACAGTATGGCATTAAACGTATTTATCTCAATGAAGAGAAGCAGGCAATGCCATCAGACAAAATTTCAGCGAAGATCTGTGGAGAGGCGAGCACACTCAGGAAAAAAATGTGTACTTAAATAAACCCAAGACAGGCAAGCTTAATGCCATACTGTGGAACATTCCAGGCAAACCAATTACATCTGCATGGAGACAAGTACGTTATACTGTCCACCTTTAAATTCAACATTTTTTAAATGTTTTTTTATTTTTATTAGACCCTTTTTACAAATTACTGAGCTCCTCATAAGAGCCAAAGAGGCAGCAGAACATCACAATCCTTCAAGCCCAACATCAAAGAAAATGTTTTTCCTGTTGATGGGCGACATTGGCACAGACAGAGACTGGTATTCTGCTTTATATGAATGACTCAAAGAAGCGTATTTGTGATGCCCTCGCTCAGTGTACCAGCTCAAAGGTTCTATACAGTGGTCCCTCTCGGTCTCGCTTTTTTACAGTGTATGAACATGCACTGTGTTCTGTGTCCTGATTGGCTAAGGGACTTAGACCATTGTCCATCAGTCTCCTCTGTGCCGTGTCTGCTGTACAGTCAAAGCCACATTTACATAAGCCAAATTTATATAAATGTTGGATGGACACTACAGCAGAGCAGCACTAGGACGAAGAGGCACGATCAGAGGAACTGACATACGAGTCACTATTAATTAATTAAAGAAAATTAAAGAGAGAAATGTGAGAAAATGTTAATGCCTGTCTGAGAAAAGTGTATAAAGTGTGTGGTGAGGGGTTTTACAGCTGCAAAACATAGAATAATTGTAAAAAATAAAGCTGACTACTTCTCAGATTTCGCCTATTGTGGGTTATTTTTAAAACGTACGAGGGACCACTGTATATCGTCTATGTAAGGAATAGACTGAAGGGGAGACACTATAGGCAAATTTAATTTAATAAACCTCCACCTCCAACCTGCCTCCATAGAGTTACTTGGGACAGTGTAACTTCAAAGGCCATTTTCTCAAAATGCATTTCCTTCAAAGGGATGTAAAGATCAGGCCTTTAAGCAGCACCAACACACACCAAACTTTACAATGTCGTACTTAAATATGACAAAATGTTCAGAGGGATTTTTGATATCGAATTCCAAGTCTGATTTATTCAAGTTTTAACTTTAAAAAAAAATGTGGGCGACATTTTTAGGAAAATGTTCAGTCAGATCTAGTTTACTCAAATACTCAATAAGATCCAAAATCTCCTGTGTGTTTTTTAAGTATCTAATATTTAACAAAAAGAAGTAAGAAATTTTAAGCTGGCTGTCTTCATGTTTCTGTTTTGAATGTCCCAAAAATGGGACATTTTATCAGTTTTTACACATAAAATGCCTTAATTTTACATGAAAACATTATGCGACAAAAAATTTGTAAAATATGCTTTGTCTTAAATTGATGTAAGTAAACTACAAAAGAAGCTTCAAATTGATATCTCTATGTTTAATATTTTTTCTATTCTTCTACAGTGTCACATTTTAAAATGTGTTTTACGTTTAAAGTTTGGATACACTGTACTGTCCCTTTAAGGAAATGTGTCCTCTGCATTTGACCCACCCTCAACGCTGCTGTGGTGACCCTAACCCTAAACCCAATCCTAACCCGTCTGGAGCAGGGACCATAGACTGTATAAAGAAGGGACACACTTTTTCAATAGAAAGTGAACTGGAGCCAGAAGTGTGCCCATGATCATTTCCTAGTTGGAATCCGGTGGCTAGCAGGTTAGCTATATGTCCATTTATATATACAGTCTACGGCAGAGACCCATCTCCGGATCTGGAGCTAGTCTTGGTCAGGACTTCCTTAGCTGGAGGACTAAATTTATATACTAGTTGTAAGTTAAGGTAGTCAGATTTTTGAAGTTTTGCTTCACTTTGAGTCCTCTGACGTTTTAATATTTTTGGCACATTACAAAAGCCCATAGTCAGTCAGATAAGGTGAAAATCATAGGGCAAAGCTTTTATATTTGAATTGCAAAACTCTGGAATGACTTTTGATAGCGAAAAGGCAAATATACGATTGCATAGTTCCACTCTATGTATAATCCAACAGAGATTATAAGCACAGGTTAAATGTAAACAAGGTCAGTGTGTTCGGGTGCAGTTGTTTTTGGTGCAGTTTTTGGTGCAGTCGCCATGGCGTCAGCTCACAGACAGATCGCTGATGGAGTCAGACACTTCAGTATTGACCTGGGCAGAGATGCTCGGGGGAGTTACATTCAAATGGATGTCGTACTGTTGGTCCAGGCCCAGGTAACTGTCGCTCATCACATACAGAGTGTAGATGTATCTGGACAAAACAAAACAGTCTTAAACATACCATAGTTGACAAGGTTCTTCTTCTGAGCTTTAAGTCATGTTCTAACACTGTTACATCCTCAAAAACACACCTGGAGTTGTGTTTTGTTTCACTCACACATGTCTGAGTGACACTTTATTATTAGTCTGTCTACATCTTCAAAGCTCTAAATGCTCTGTTCCAGCTTGTGATGTCATGAAGTGGTGGTTTTCAACTTAACAGCTCCTTTTACCTTTAGTTCAGTAGAGATTGGCAATTCCAGGGCTGAAATGATCCAAATGATTCTACTGAAGGTGTATGGAGTTTAAACACACAGTGGAGCACTTCCTGTATCACCACATGATGACATCACAAGGTGGAATAGAGTGTTTTCCATTTGAGAGAAGAACTCAGCCTAAATATTCAGGATTTGTGTGTTAAACTTGTGAGAATGAAACAAAACACAACGTAATATGAGCCTTTTAAGTTTGATATAAATCCATAAAATAAAGGCATTTTCGGTTTCTTTTTTTCTTTATGTTTCTGTTCTCTAATAAGATTTGAGCTGTAAAAGATTGAATTATGAACGTCTATGACTCAAACAAAAATTACTTTAGTGTTTCATTCTGTCTCATATATTTTTTTGTCAATTTAAACTTGTTTTTGGGGGAAACTTCTGCTTTATGATCTGGTTTCACTATTATCATTTCATCAGCATGTGTTATCGAGACAGGCCTGAGGGTGGCGCACTCACTTCCCGGTGGTCTCTGGGGTGTAAAAGGCCACAGAAGCGACCGTGTGGTTCCTGACGTAGCCCACTCTCTTCACGGCTAACAGCTCCCGTCGCTCCACCTCCCCCAGCACCAGGAACCAGCCTTCGTCCTTTGCTTTGGGGAACCGCGGTGCCTGAGCCTTACTGTCCTGCTTCCTCTGAGGAGAAACAAAATGGAGTCCATGGCACGATACTTGATCTCACCAAAACGAAACCATTTGTAGGTTATAAAGGTGGTCATTTTTGTTCATCTATAAGAAAACTTGACTTTTTATTAATAGGCTCTGTGCACAACAGCGCCCTCAGTCTCACTGTTAGCGTCACTACTTCCTGTTAAGTTTTATCTCTATGACGTTTTTGCCGAGTCATGATAAAATGTATATGTATTAAAAGATAAGGTGAAGAACAGGGAGCTGCAGGTGTGTTAGGGGTCATGGGTCAGGGGTCAGAGGTTAGGGGGTTAGGGTCAGACAGTGAGGGGAGCTGCAGGTGGGTCAGGGATCAGAGGTTAAGGGGTTAGGGTCAGACAGTGAGTGGACAGTGAGTGGACAGGGAGCTGTAGGTGGTTGTCACTAACATCTTAAACAGTACACAAATAAAATGAATAGTGCACCAGAGACACTGTTTCTGTTTAGAAACTTCTGTTTGTGTCTCAATGTTAACTTTAATGCTAAATTTGAAGCATAATGAACATTAAAACAACACTACAAACTGATGTATTCTACGTTTAAAAATAATTGAGTACCATAAATTTCGAACTATAAGCTGCTACTTTTTCCCCCACGTTTTGACCCTGCGGCCTACAAAACGGTGTGGCTAATTTATAGATTTTTACTGACCACAGGGGGCACTTTCTAACAGTAAATGCCAAAGTGAGACAAATGAAGAAAACATTAGTTTTGATTTTGTCATTTTGTGCATCATGCACACACCCTCATCATGGAAAACACACGAAGAAAAGCAAATGATGCAGATTTTAAGATAAAGACAATGGATCTGTCCATCCCTTGACAGGTCTTTGGTCTTGGCCATAGTGGAGTTTGGAGTCTGACTGTTTGAGGTTGTGGACAGGTGTCTTTTATACTGATAACAAGTTCAAACAGGTGCCATTAATACAGGTAATGAGTGGAGGACAGAGGAGCCTCTTAAAGGAGAAGTTACAGGTCTGTGAGAGACACAAATCTTGTTTGTTTGTAGATGACCAAATATCTCTCATAGTTGAAGTGTACCTAGGCCTCTCTCATCTTTTTAAGTGGGAGAACTTGTACAATTGGTGGCTGAATAAATACTTCTTTGCCCGCTGTATAAGGTTAAGATATGCTTTATTGTCCCCACAGTTTAATCCATTGTCTTCTGCATTTGACCAGTCCTTCAGTGCGGCTGGGTTAAACGGGTCAGAAGCAGTGGAACCATCTCCACATCTTGAGCTTGTCTTGGTCAGAAGTCAGGACCAACTTATCTGAAGGATTTCGCCTGTACATGTTTTGGGTTGATGGGGGAAACCGGAGGAAACAGACACAGGGAGAACATGCAAACTCAGAAGGGACTGGGGAGTTGAACCCAGAATATGCGTGTGTGTGTATGTGTGTATGTGTCTGTCTGTCTATATATATGTATTTCCGAGCACAGGTACACCTAAAGCACATCTCACAAACTGTTCATATACAAGCTCGAAATGGAGTGGGAAGAAGAAAACTTGTCAAGTCCCACCCCTATCTTCCATCAGGACACAAATGAAATGTTTTGTTTATGTAGTTACAGCACTCTTCCAGGGGGCAAAAGAATAAAATGGACCATTAACGTCCCTTATAAATCTGTATATTAAAGCACCATCTAAACCCTAAACAAAACCTGCGTTTACTGACCCTCTGCTGCCCTGCGTTGATCCTTCTCAGAGACACCTGTAGAACATACTCCTGATCGGCGTGGACCTCACACCAGCTGCTGTCGTCCCGGAGGTTCATTCTCACTGCAGACAGGGGGCGCTCCGTCTGCTGTTTGTCCCCCTCCCACCAGCCCTTCACACTCATGCTCAGCTCCAGCACAGGAAGGTGGCTCAAGAACGACCACGCCTAAACACACAGAGAAACAGACATTAAACACACCATCCGTCCACAGTGTGACGCTCGTCTCTATGGAGATGTTACTGCTTTGTTTGAATGTTTCACAGTATGGCATTAAAAGTTTCTATGCTCAAATTTGTACTTTTTTTTTTCAACCTTTCAAGGCACTCAAAGCATTTTACATGAAGGAACCACTCCCCCTTTCACACACACATAAATCATAAACCACTGTACGCAGACACTGGGGGTGAGGTGGGTTAAGTGTCTTGCCAAAGGACACAATGACAGCATTCATCTGTGGGAGTTGGAATCACACCGCCAACCTGTGGGTCAGCATTAATGTTGAGAGAGGGATTCGAACCGCCAACCTTCAGAGGACGAGCACTCCTCTGAAGTAGTTCTGCGGCCCCTATATCCCCCTGGTTATGCTGCAAATTCTCAGTGTGAGCAGGCTTGCCTCTCCACAGATCTGACCTGCTTGACCTGGCGGCATCACCTGCTTTCTCCAGGGGAATAAATTTAATGCCAAACTCTGGAACATTTCTGGCAAAACAATAATACCTCCATGGAGACAAGATGGAAGCGACTGAATAAATGGAACAGTAAGTGAAGAGCTAAACTTCTGAGGCAACCTGAACTTGCCAGACGGTACTGTGAAAAGGGTCTGTCTCTACTTTAAACTATGTCCCTGTGTCTCAGATGCCCTCCCTGTGTGTGTCACATGCCCTCCCTGTGTGTGTCACATGCCCTCCCTGGATGTCGGATGCCCTCCCTGTGTGTGTCACAGTAAATGCAAATGTTTGTCAAAAAAAAATAAAAAATTAAAAAAATTCACAATTAGATATTTTATCCCATGTTGTAAGTGATAACACACAGGTGGAGCATTAGCAGAGCCGTGTGTGGAGCCCAACACTTGGACTGAATCACTGGGAAAAGCTATTTGTGAGCAGATTACTCAGGTCCATGCGAGCAGACCGGAACGCCGCGCGGCATCTAATCGTTTAATTAGACGAGGCAGCACACGCTGGGAGGGGTGGGGGTAGGGGGGTGTGGGGGAGGGTGGGGGGAGTCAACGGGGGTGAGAGAGAGGAGGGGGGAGACGGGGGGGGGTCGTGATTGGGTGAACACAAGGGGCCCCGGACACTCTCATTAATGTAGCAATTAGCACTTCCACAGGAGCTGAAACCCCGTCAACACAACGGTAATGGAAGAGCAGAGCCGTGTGGGACCAGCTCCGAATGAGGTGTGGTACAGACGGAGGGTAAGAACCAAACAAAGATAAACCTATATCTACAAACTGTATCGCCTAAGTGTTTAAAGGTGCTTTTTCGGATTTGTAGAGGCTTAAAAACATTCAGATTTTACTGTGTTCAAAATGTTCACACTTCCTCACTGACCTTATGCATTCTGAGCACCTAATGATTCACCGTCATGAGTTTATAAACACTTTTCACAAACTCAGAGGCCAGAGTGGAGTTTTGCTGTCACGGTAATGCCAAAAACAACTAGCATACTAAGTGTGCAGTTCCTGATTGAAAAGTTTGGAAGTGGGATCTGTGGTTTTTAGCTGTTTTTAGATACAGTTATCACCTTTCGTGGTCTTTTTGTGAAATTTTGCATGTTATTTTTACAGTGTGTGAACGTGCATTGTGGTCTGCGTCCTGATTGGCTAAGGGACTGTAGACCATTGTCCATCAGTCTCCTCTGTGCCGTGTCTCCTGTACAGTACAGAATGTGTTCAGACAAATTTACATAAATGTTGGATCGCAGTGTGACTCTGAAGTGCTGTGTGTTTGCAAGTTTTCTCTCTGACAAAACTCAATCCACAATGTGGATGAAATGTTCTGCACCGACAAATTTCAGAAACACTTTGGACTTAAATGTTTCTCTGCACAGAGACGCCTCTGCAGAGGCACGAGAACAACACATTTAAAGTGATCACTGAGGTAGAGGGATATAATATATGAAGGTTTGAACTTTGAGAGAGTTTAAACAAGAGAGAAATGTGAGAAAATGTTAATGCCTGTGTGAGAAAAGTGTATAAAGTGTGTGGTGAGGGGTTTTATAGCTACAATACATATAAATATAAACAAGCTGACAACTTTGTGGATTTCACCTACTGCGCATTATTTTTAGAATGTAACCCCCATGATAAACCAGGGTCTTGGTCAAACTCCCTTCAAAAAGCAATTAGAAATGTCATAATGTAATTTTACTAATTAAATAAAAGTTAAAAAAAAAGAAAAAAGAAGTCTCATGATTGGATATAGCCTGAATGTGTTATTCAAACAAACATGAAGGAATAAGCATAACATTTAAATGCAAAGATATTTTTTTTCAGGTTTGGACACTCTCATTCCATGATTTTTCTTTATTTTTACTATTTTGTACATGGGGTTACATTCTAAAAATAACCTGCAATAGGCAAAATCCGTGAAGTAGTCAGCTTTTGCTATTACTATATATGTTTTAAGGCTGTAAAACCCCTCACCACACACTTTATGGTCTACAGTCCCTTAGCCAATCAGGACGCAGAACACAATGCCCGTTCATACACTGTAAAAAAGCGTGCAAAACTGCACTAAAAAAAATCGCGAAACAGCGAGACCACGAAAGGTGAACCACGATATAGCGAGGGACCAGTGTATATTGAATTATGAACAAAAAAAGTTTAATAATTGTTTATCTTTACTACATAAACTCATATGTTTTCTGTGTGTAAATACAATGAAAAAATGTTAAAAAAGCAAACAAAAAATAACCCACATAGGGTGTGTCCAAACTTTGGTCGTGTACATTACATACACACATTCATACACAGTAGGAGGTCACTAAAAAGCTTCTCTACCATTGACCAAACCCACGACAATAAAAACACACATCTACTGTGTATATTAACCAAAACAAAGACTTACTTGACTGATTTGACTGTGATTAAACTCCTGCTCCAGGACTGAGGCAAACACACTTTCTCTTCCCCCACAAACTGCCATCAGCTCTGGGATGCCCTCTACTGGTCCAGTGTAGCCGCCTTTATCTGAGGGGCTCTTCTTATTTGACCATTTCCTATAAATCAGAACACAGGTTAAAAATTAATCATAGTTTTTATTTATTGGTAAAGACAGGGGTTGGATTTAATAAGTTTTCTTCTTCCCACTCCCTTTTAGAGGTAAGATCTTAAGCCCGAGCCCGAGCCGACCCGAATTTCGGGCCGGGTCGGGCCTAAAATGTCAATCATTACATTCGGGTCGGGCCGGGCTTCTCTCTAGCTGACTTTTTAAAAATAAATATATGTTTATAAAAATGTATACTAAAACAATGTGTGGATACTAAACTTAGGAATACTTGTTATAAAAAAAATAATTTGGATAAAACAGAGAAGGCGCTGTAAGGTCATTGCTATTTAACTACTAAACAGGAGCCGCAGAGCCAGAGCACACTCTGCGCACGTGAACGCCCCCTCTTCCCCTCCGCAAGTCCACATCTATTTTGACCTGGTATCCCTGATATGGAGCAGCAAGAAGTAAAGGATAAACTAAAGACAGGGGAACTGAAAAGGCAAACACGCACCGGCAAGAGTGAGGTGTGGCTTCAAACTGATTGTTGAAAATGCTACAGAAACTTGCGTTGGCTTCGCTGAATGTAGTCAATGTGGCGCTTTGCTTTCGTACGAGAGCAAAAAGACTGGCACCTCGACGCTGAGCAGACATTTAAACAGCTGTACTGGCAAAAGTGATGATCAAACATCTATATTATCATTTGTCCCAAAGACCGCACCTCTTCGCACTAAGCAGACCATCACAGACAAGTGCGTGCACTTTTGCTGTCAGGACCTTAGACTATTTTCAGTAGTTAGTGGCGAAGGTTTTTTATTAGTAGGCTTATTTTTACGCATGTTTAACTTTGTTTGGTTCTTTATTTTTTTTATTTATCCTCACAAATAAAATATGAAATTTCGGGTTTACTTCGGGCTCGGGCCTGCAAATCAAGTTAATTGGTCGGGCTCGGGCTGGGTCGGGCTTTAATACCCGCGGGCCTGGGTCGGGTCGGGCTGGATTTTATAGGCCTGATCTTACCTCTACTCCCTTTTGAGCTTAAATACAAACAAATTTGTGAAATGTGCTTTAAGTGTACCTGATACATGCGCTCGAAATAAATAAGTAAATGAAATGAAAATGAAATATTGGTATTTTAAAACACATTTAGATCATGACTTTACATTTTGCACTTTTTGTAGGCAGCAACATTGATCTAAAACGGCTGAACAACAGTAACATGTCAATGGATAGTAGATGAGAACCACAGAAACTGAGCTGTAATCTTTCAAAGAACCAATGTAACTACAGAGCAGGGGGAGGGGATAGGGGGTAAGTGAAAACAGACATTTCCTGAGCATTCAAGCCTCTAACCTAGCCTCAAACATGCATCCAAATACAAATCTGAGTAAGTTCATGATGAGGGAGAACCATAATAACTTGGTTGAAAGCTCATGCAAGTTAATGAGGTTTCCTTTAAAGCCATAGTATGTAACATTTTAGCCAAAAGTAAAAGTAAAATTGAAGCTTTTTGCATTTAGGTCCTTTTTACTGCACTGAAAATCTTGGGAGAATGTTACAAAAAATGGTTTCTGTTTCCATGGAATCATGGAGGAAAAATGCCAATGTAGGAAAGTTACACACTGTACCTTTAAGCTCTAACTATTAATCATCATTGTTTTAAAATCTATAATTATGTATTCCAAGACTTAAAGGGGCAAAATGACGCTATTCTCTGATCTCTGGAGTTGTGTTTTGTTTCATTCACACGTTTGCACACACCCTGCATATTTAGGCTGAGTTCTTCTCTCAAACTGAAAACACTCTGTTCCACCTTGTGATGTCATCATGTGGTAATACAGGAAGTGCTTCAACTCCATACACCTTCACTAGAATCATTTGGATCATTTCAGCTCTAGAATTGTCGATCTCTACTGAACTAAAGGTAAAAGGAACTGTTAACTTGAAAACTACCGATTTATGACATCACAAGGTGGAACAGCGAACGTTGAGCTTTGGAGTCACACAAGCCTTTTACCTGTCAAACAAATTCAACTCTTACCTGAACAGATAGAGGTGCTGTTTCTCCACATGGGGCAAAGTGAGCAAAGAGGAGTCATGAAGCCAACGACCCTGGACCAACATCTGCACCAGCTGACACACGCTCAGAGAGGCCACGAGCCAACCCTCATGAGCACACACGTCCAGCATGGCCTAGACAGGGACAGAGCTGGGGTCAGACTACGGTCACCGCTAATCCAAAGAATAATATGGGATGCCACAATATACCATTAAAACAGTCCTTCTGCATTCCCAGGACCTTAGTTAAAGAGGAGCTATTACACTTTTGTACTTTTCCACGTTCAAGACAGTCAAAGTGCGTTACATCATGGAACCACTCACCCATTCACACACACACACACATGCACCAGTAGTACACCGACACTGGGGAGAGGTGGGTTAAATGTCTTGCCCAAGGACACAACGACAGCATTCATTTGTCGAACCACCAACCTTCAGATCAGTGGACAACACTCAACCAACAGGGCCACTGTCACCCATGTTGCATAACACAAAACATATTTAGATTACCATGTTTCCTTTTATTGTTTTAAAAATGCTATATTTACCCCAAACAATGTAATTAACTTGTTTTATAAGTTTCTGTTTCGTTCTACTCCCCATGCTAAGTCACTCCCCCGTCAGAGAGCTATCAGACCATAATCATGAAACTACTGCACATCGTATCAGATTTGTCAAGTTGTTGTGTACAGTTTTATATCATATTTTTATATATTTATGGAGTGGTGTCGTGTGGGACCATGGGTGACGTAGGCTTCTGGGCAGAGCCTTGGACAGAACCTTAGTTAACCATAAGGAGGGATTGAATAAGGCCCAGGAGAGATCGCTAAATTACTCAAACATGCATGGATGACATCTAAAACCTCTCCAGACATGTTTTTGATGACAATAACAATGTTATAACATGGTACAATGCTCCATAAAGTTGATTTTAAAATGGAATTGTAACCCCAGATATAGCTATAACTAAACTAAACCCAGCAAAAGCTTTGGTTCTTCCCGGAGAGCGTGAAATCGGACACATACTGGGAGGCCGCTGTTTTAGAGGAATGTAGGACGCTGGTTTGTGATTTGTAGTTTTAACCTGAAGATCCACTCCATAAATAACACAATCTCTTAAGAGACCAGACAAAGCCATTCAAAACGGCCCCATTCATTTCAGCCGTTCACTTTCCCTAATGTGAAACAATATTACATCCAGTTGGGCTCTGGCATCAGCTTTATAAATGCCTCTTTGTCTGGGTGCTGGGTGTTAATGTGTGGATAGCGTAAACTGTTTGTGAGTTTGTTTAGTTTCTATTTGAAGTTGGCAGTGTGTCTGTAAACCATTCTCCACATGTGTTTGTGATTTTCCGGTGAAAGAGCAGAGACGGGCGAAGGCTGAGGCCACTTCTGAAGCATCCTGCTGCTAAAGCTTACCAACATCTACAGAAGATTATTTTAGTTATTCAAAAGTCCCATATTATGTGTCTGTGTAAATATGAGAAAGTAAAAATGGTCAATGGTCTCATTTTTATATAGCAGTTTTCTACTTTAAAGGCTCAAAGGTCTTTACATCAAAGAACCACTCACCCATTCACACACACATTCACACACCAGTGTACACACACACACACACACACACACACACACACACACACACACCAGAGCAAGGCGGGTTAAGTGTCTTGCCCATAGACTGAATAATGAAGTGGACTAAATGAGTGTGACGTCACTTACAGTCTTCAGCTGCACTCAAATTAGACGTTACATTGGAGCAGAGTGCGACCAAAAGATCATAGCAACCAAAGAGCCAATCCAGAGTGAGGTTGTTGAAGCTAATGCCTCTTCACAGTTTTTCAATAGAAAGTGGATTGGAACCAGCATCGATGGAGGAGGAAGCGCACCCATGATCACTTCCTGTTTGTAACGTGGCAGCTAGCAGGTTAGCTATGTCCATTTATATAAACAGTCTATGGTTTGGATGTACCAGATTAGTAAATTTATGTGCACAATTTGCTAAAATGGCTTTATCTACAGAACACTTGGCCTTTTCCCTCATGTATGGGATCAATATACAGTATAAATACATAGAATAGCATTGGGTCACATTGAGACTCACCTTACAACACACAGCTGTCATGAACCTATAGAGGGTATTATATAGAGAGTATTATATAGAGGGTATTATATAGAGAGTATTATATAGAGGGTATTATATAGAGAGTATTATATAGAGGGTATTATATAGAGAGTATTATGTAGAGAGTATTATATAGAGGGTATTATATAGAGAGTATTATATAGAGAGTATTATATAGAGGGTATTATATAGAGAGTATTATATAGAGGGTATTATATAGAGAGTATTATATAGAGGGTATTATATAGGGGCTATTATATAGAGGGTATTATATAGGGGCTATTATATAGAGGGTATTATATAGGGGCTATTATATAGGGGTATTATATAGAGGGTATTATATAGAGAGTATTATATAGAGGGTATTATATAGAGAGTATTATATAGAGGGTATTATATAGGGGGTATTATATAGGGGCTATTATATAGAGGGTATTATATAGGGGGTATTAAATAGGGGCTATTATATAGAGGGTATTATATAGAGGGTATTATATAGAGAGTATTATATAGAGGGTATTATATAGAGGGTATTATATAGAGAGTATTATGTAGAGAGTATTATATAGAGAGTATTATATAGAGGGTATTATATAGAGAGTATTATATAGAGGGTATTATATAGAGAGTATTATATAGAGGGTATTATATAGAGAGTATTATGTAGAGAGTATTATATAGAGGGTATTATATAGAGAGTATTATATAGAGAGTATTATATAGAGGGTATTATATAGAGAGTATTATATAGAGGGTATTATATAGAGAGTATTATATAGAGGGTATTATATAGGGGCTATTATATAGAGGGTATTATATAGGGGCTATTATATAGAGGGTATTATATAGGGGCTATTATATAGGGGTATTATATAGAGGGTATTATATAGAGAGTATTATATAGAGGGTATTATATAGAGAGTATTATATAGAGGGTATTATATAGGGGGTATTATATAGGGGCTATTATATAGAGGGTATTATATAGGGGGTATTAAATAGGGGCTATTATATAGAGGGTATTATATAGAGGGTATTATATAGGGGGTATTATATAGGGGCTATTATATAGAGGGTATTATATAGGGGGTATTAAATAGGGGCTATTATATAGAGGGTATTATATAGAGGGTATTATATAGGGGGTATTATATAGGGGGTATTAAATAGGGGCTATTATATAGAGGGTATTATATAGAGGGTATTATATAGGGGGTATTATATAGGGGCTATTATATAGAGGGTATTATATAGGGGGTATTATATAGGGGCTATTATATAGAGGGTATTATATAGGGGCTATTATATAGGGGCTATTATATAGAGGGTATTATTTAGGTGCTATTATATAGAGGGTATTATATAGGGGGTATTATATATGTGCTATTATATAGGTGGTATTATATAGGTGCTATTATATAGAGGGTATTATATAGGGGGTATTATATAGGGGCTATTATATAGAGGGTATTATATAGGGGGTATTATATAGGTGCTATTATATAGAGGGTATTATATAGGGGGTATTATATAGGTGCTATTATATAGAGGGTATTATATAGGGGGTATTATATAGGGGCTATTATATAGGTGGTGTTATATAGGTGCTATTATATAGAGGGTATTATATAGGGGGTATTATATAGGGGGTATTATTGGAGCTTTCTCCCATGTTACAATGTTGTTCCCTCATCAAAAAAATGTCTGAAGAGGATTTAGATGTCATCCATACATGTTTGAGTAAATTAGTGATCTCTCCTGGGCCCTATTCGCTTCCTTCCTACGGTTAGCTGTAAGATTTTGTACAAGGCTCCGCCCACAAGCCTGTATCACCCATGCTCCCACACGACATCGCTCCATAAATATATCAAAACATGACACAAAACAATACACTACAACCACACAAACTTCACTGATGTGATGTGCAGTAGTTTCATCAGTGAAATGCAGGGCAATTCTAATGTGAAAGCGCTTTGAAGGGGGAGTGACTTAGCTCCTAAAGGAAAACAGCATTTTCAAAACAATAAAAGGAAACATGGAGATCTAAATTGGTTATGTGTTAGGAGCTATTACCCCATAGAAGTAAATTATTCTCTCTTTAATACCCGATAGAATTAAAATATTCTCTCTTTAATACCCCATAGAAGTAAAATACCGCCTCTTTAATACCCCATCAAAGTGTAATCCCTCTCTCTTTAAGATCCCATAAAAGTAAAGTACCCCCTCTTTAATGCCCCATAGAAGTGTAATACCGCCTCTTTAATACGCCATAGAAGTGTAATACCCCCTCTTTAATACAGCATAGAAGTGTAATACCCCCTCTTTAATACGCCATAGAAGTGTAAAACCCCCTCTTTAATGCCCCATAGAAGTGTAATACCGCCTCTTTAATACGCCATAGAAGTGTAATACCCCCTCTTTAATACGCCATAGAAGTGTAATACCCCCTCTTTAATACGCCATAGAAGTGTAATACCCCCTCTTTAATACACCATAGAAGTGTAATACCCCCTCTTTAATACACCATAGAAATGTAATACCCCCTCTTTAATACACCATAGAAATGTAGTACCCCCTCTTTAATACACCATAGAAATGTAATACCCCCTCTTTAATACACCATAGAAGTGTAATACCCCCTCTTTAATACACCATAGAAGTGTAATACCCCCTCTTTAATACACCATAGAAATGTAGTACCCCCTCTTTAATACACCATAGAAATGTAATACCCCCTCTTTAATACACCATAGAAGTGTAATACCCCCTCTTTAATACACCATAGAAATGTAATACCCCCTCTTTAATACACCATAGAAATGTAATACCCCCTCTTTAATAGTAAACAGATGCCGTCCTAGACCAACCTGGCAAATGCGGATGGCGTTGTCCAGCACGGTCTTGGTGTCAGTGCCGTAGTCGCTGCAGGGGAGCGGGGCGCGGCTGAAGTGGGCCTGGAGCAGGAGGTGAGTTTTGGTGTGAGCGCTGTCGAACGAGTGTGGGTTCACCTGCAGGGGGAGTTGCTGAGCCAACACACTGTTCAGCTGGTCCTCATTGTGTCGCACTGGGAGCTCTGCGTACTCTTCTGCATCCTGAAAGCAATGCGCAGAACATGCAAATTAGTAATAAAACAAGTGTCTATGAAAAGCTGCGGCGTCATTTTTTAATTTTTTTTATATCGATACTGATACTTGATACCTGATACTGGTCTACACTTAAAGGACTCATATTACACTATTTTCTGATCTGTGTTCTAATGTTGTTTCCTCATCACAAACAGACCTGGAGTTGTGTTTTGTTTCATTCAGGCTGAGGCTGACTGTTCTCTTAAACAGAAAACACCCTGTTCCACCTTGTGATGTCATGTGGTAATACAGGAAGGAATATTTTGTACATTTATAATCACACCGGCACCTGTGTTTCTTATATGCTATGTCCTATATTACACACACAAAAATATCAATTGACTCTTTACTCCAAAAATATAAATCTTTTTTCTAATTCTCTTCTCATTCCTGGTTCCTTGTATTTTTGTATGAATTCTTCTCGTTTTTCGCGCATTATCTTAAAGTTCCAAATTACAAAAAATTGACTCTTGTGAGCTTAAGCCATGTCATATTGCGGTCACCTACTCAAAACACTTTAACTTTGGTTAACACTTTATTAGTCTGTCTACATCTCCAAAGCTCAAAATGCTCTGTTCCACCTTGTGATGTCATGAAGTGGTAGGTTTCAATTTAACAGCTCCTTTTACCTTTATTTCAGTAGCGATTGGCAATTCCAGAGCTGAAATGATCCAAATGATTCTAGTGAAGGTGTGTGGAGTTTAAAAACACAGTGAAGCACTTCCTGTATTACCACATGATGACATCACAAGGTTGTATTGTTCTGTATTGTGAAAAAGAGTGTCTGGCGCTCTCATCGGGCTCTCCCAGTAGAAATAAAAATAAATGAAATAGAAATATCTAAAACAGGAGAGAATTTGCTACAAACCAAACCCCAGATGCTTAAATCGACGTCGTCTCTGGTGACGTCTCTCCATCACTCTTCTGTCTCTTTGTCTTTACACTGAAATGCGCCGACACGTTTTAACCCCCCCCTCCGAACAACCCCTGCATCCACTCAGCCAGAACAGCCCCCCCCACAGGCCACATGGGGCATTTATCACACACTAAACCAAAGCTCATCTGTTAAGAAGTCGACTCCAGTTTAGAGGGAAAAGACTATAGGAGGGATATAGGGAGCGTGTATAGGACTGGGTGAAAAATGGTGCTAAGGATACGGTCTGAATACGTAATCGCGGGGTTTGCATATGGATGGGATGTAAAGAAGGAGATAGATCTTATAATACCATCTTCAGGAGCCATTAACGAGAACGTTTACAAACTGAATATAAGCAAAATGTGAATAATTTTTGGCGTGACAAAGTTATGGTGACAAGTGACGAGAAAACGAGCCATTGCGGAGGAGATGGTTCACTGTAGACCACCTTCCAGCTCATTCAAAACATCCCATGACATTTTGGTTTTAAATTACATTTTTTCTTGTTATTAATGTTTATTTGTTTATAATAAGGCAAAAAAGAAAAGATATTACGAGAAGGAGCAGGAGGAGCAAGAGAAGGAGGAGCACCAGAAGAAAGAGCAGGAGGAGGAAGAAGAGGAGGAGAAGTAGGAGAAAAAGACGCAATAATTAAAAAACAATGTGGTGGATAATATCAGGGCGAGAGGGAGGGAGGGAGAAGAAAGGAGGGAGGGAGTGAGGGAGGGTGAGAGGGAGAGAGAAGAGAGGGAGGGAGAGGGAAGAGAAAGAGGGAGAGGAGGACAGAAGGAGAGATGGAGGGAGCGAAAGGAAGAAAAAGAGAGAGGGACAGAGATAGGGAGGGTGGGAATAAGAGGGAGGGAGAAAGAGGAGAAAAATGTAGAGATAGATGGTGAAAGTGAGAGGGAGGGAGAAGAGGAGTGCAGGAGAGAGAAAGGGAGAGAGGGAGAGTGAGAGGAAGGTAGATAGAGAGGGAGGAGAGCAGGAGGAAAACAGAGAGGGGTCAGTGGCCTGTTGTAAGTGTTGGTCTGATGGAGAGAAGAGTCGTGTGAGAAACAGACGAGTGATGAGCCTCTTCATGTGTTAAAGTAATTACAGCTTCAGACACAGATAGAGAAACATGAAAAGAGAATCAAAGACTGAAAAAAACAAAAAAACAAAAAAAACACTTGTACTGTCGCAAACCAAATTCATAGAAATATTTCCTACAATTAAAATCATTATCAATTTTGCTAAATGATGAAATGGAGTGGTCCATGGTGTCTAATGGGGCTTTTCTACATAAACATAAAATCGTTAATTAAAAACATAACACGTGCTGTAATCTAAAACATATTAAAAAATTACAAAAATAAATGGACCACACTCTGTTTATGGCATCGCAGAAAAAGCAAGAGATGGTAAAGGTATAAGACTTGTTAAGGCGTCAGTGAGCCTTCCTCCCCCTCCGTTAAAGGTGTGAAGCTGGGGTCAAGCCGTCCAATCAGGAGCTGACTCTGGATGACCTCACAATGACACGTGTAAGGTCAAAGTTCAAATCAGGAAGAGAAAGAGTTAATGATGAGAAGACAGAGGCGATAATTTAACCAAGTGTGCGGACAAGCTCACAAATAGAACAGTTAGTTCCTTAGACCAGTTCTAAACCAGGAGTAAACCCCATCCAACTCATGTAAAATGTCATTTCTTAGCCTGAAATATTCCACAATGAGCCATCATTTTGATATATATATATATATATATATATATATATATATATATATATATATATATATATATTTTTTTTTATTTACATGTGTTTTGTTGCTAAAATACATCAAAAAACCTTCTTATTGTAAAAGGGTTTGCCTCTCCACAGACTCTGACCAGTAACTTGACCTGATGATGTCACCGATTTATCACCATGGTGATGATCTGCAGCACTAGATGATAAAACTAGACAAACATGTTTTCAAATCATTGTCCCTGTTTCTACTTTTAACACATCAACTTTACGAAATAATACAGACATTATAAAATATATGTTTAATGCCATACTGTGGAATATTCCAAATAAAGAAATGACATCCCCATGGATACAAGCAGGTGGCACCCCTTAAACTAGGAAAGTTCCATAGATAAATAATCTGCCTGTCAGATCCTTTCAGTTGTTACAACTAGACCATAGACTGTTTATATAAATGGACATAGCTAACTTCCTAGCCGGCGCGTTACAAACAGGAAGTGATAATGGGCGCAGTTCTTGCTCCATCGACCTGGCTCCAGTTCACTTTCTATGTAAAAACTGTGTTCCCTCTCTCTGTAACTGCTGCTGTCAGACTCTTAAATGTTCATATTAACCCGCTCTACATGATCCTGGGGTTTCTATTTCACTATTGTGTCTGTAAATCAATATATGAACATTAACAACAGACAAATCAGACGCCTTGTGTCCCGGGGTCGCTCTCACTAGCATTAGCAAACAGGTTTGATTAACAGCGTTGCTAAGAGACCCCTCTCTGCTAAAACAGAGGTGCAGGTGGGAAGGGCAGTTACCTTCAACAGTCTCGCTCCTGATTGGCTCTTTGGTTGCTATGATACAAAGGATACATAGAATACATAATTGCTAGCCTCAATGAGCTTCATTTGGAGCTGAAAGCTGTGGTCCTCTTAGTCCACTTCTTTACACAGTCTATGTGTCTGTAAATTAGTTTTTTGTTGACTTTAATTTGAAGCTCTTTGGTCAGTTGTTTTAAATGTAAGACATAGATAAACTTGAATTGAATCAGGTGGTGCCCCCTAAACCACAAAAATTCCATAGTGCAACTGTAGATAAATAAATAGGGAACGTCTTGGGGTCTCACTGGAGGAGCTGGAGGAAGTGTCTGGGGTGAGGGGAGGTTGAGCGTCCCTGCTTTTAGACTACTGCCCCCAGATAAGAGAAAGAAAGTGGATGGATTGGTAATTGACAAAGGGAAGGAATGATTTTGCTAGCAGGGTCCATTCCTAGTATCTTTGTGTGATCCTCTCAGTGGTCATAATGTTTTACTTCTTTCTGATCTGATCCAGTCGCACTCACCGTGAGGACAGACAGAAGCTCCTCGATGGGCAGCTCTGCTCGGAGCCGCTCCTTGAACATTCGGATGGTTTGATGTTTGAGGTAATAATAAGAGGAGATGCGTCCGTACGTCATGGGCTCAATCGTGCGATCATCCTGGAGAAACAAACACAGATTTAAAATTTTTATTTTTGTAACAATACGACAAATTAAAGGGGCTGTATCGGATATTTTCAAGACAGTAAAATTCATCTTGCCCCAGTACAGATATATTGTAGATGTGCTGTTAGCATGCTAGTTGTTGTAGCATTACAGCCAAATTCCGCTCTGGTCTCTGAAAGTTGTGGAAAAATTCTTCTAAATTAATCGTTGTGAATAATTACAATGAGAGGAATGTGTTGGGACCACTGCAAACTATAAAACTGTTTTTAATGTTTTAAATCAGCCCTATTGTGCTTGTGTCTCTGTAGTTCTCATCTCTGACACCCGTGGAATGTTATAATTAACACATTTTAAATCACAATATTCATCTAAAACGATAAGAAACAAATCCGCTGACTTCCGCCTCAGCAAACTGTGGTGTCCAATGGGAGCTGACGTCACCGTAAACATCATCCCAACAAAGTGTCACATGCTGATGACGCCCCCAATGGATAGTTGCACATCACTCTAGACTCTAGTTTTTCATACTTTTTCACTCTACTTTTTCATTTGTACCAAAATGACGATGCGACGCTGCCGAATCCTAAGAGTATCACCGATTAAGAAAAGAAAACTCGAGCAGGAAGTGCGTATGTCACAGTGGGCCTGTCAGGGTGGGCATGTATGGCACAGTGGGCGTGTACCGGTTGAGGTTAAATGGGGGTAGATTGACAAAATGGCATCTTGAAAATAGTCAATGAAAGATTACTCAAAGATGAATCACTCCAAATACAACTTCAGAGGCTCAATGAGAAGAAATAACTAGAAGAGACATGGGCAAACTATGGCCCAGGGGCCACACACGACCCTTTGGGCTTACTAATCCGGCCCGCTGAACGTGATCAAATTACATTAAAATAGGCGAGTGTAAAACCTTGTTCATTTTACCATTTCAATAAGTTGTTGATCTTTTGGCACTTGATAAAACTGAATGTGAGTTTTTCTTTTGTATTTATTTAAGTGAAATTTAATAAATTAATTATTGATTTAATGAGCCTTGCATATTCGCGCTTTGCTACATGTTACAGGCCAAATCTCTAATTAAATACATATACATATATATATATATCCTGGCCTGGCCCCTCTGCCAAATTTTTGAGCCCATTGTGGCCCGTGTGTGAAAAAGTTTGCCCACCTCTGGACTAGAACTTGGATAAAGATCTGATTTTAAGTATAAATCTAGTGCAGCTCCTTTAAGCAGACATGTATGTGGACAACACCTTTAAAACCCACAGACCTCTTGTATTTCGATGCAGTAGGAGCATTCCAGGTCTCGAAGGCTCCTCTCCACCAAACTGGACAGATACTTGTTGATGGAGTCATGGCTGATGTCCTCCAGGCTGTAATAACTTTAATAGGAGAAAAAAAACAAAACAACCACAATGTTAGAAGGAGTGTTGTTAGTAAACAAAACCGGACTGAAATATGAAACAATATAAGCATAAAAAACACAAGACGTCCCAACTGAGAATGGTCCAAAATTAGTGGATACGGATTAAAGTTGCAATATTATTCGCAATCAAACTGAAATTGAATGAATACAACTAGCCAATCCCAAAGGCTGTAGTGTGTCTCATGCCTTCTCTGTGTATGTCAGATGCCCACCCTTTGTGTGTCAGATGATCTGTATAAACACGTTCTGAAATGTGTTTTCGTTTGTGAGTTCATATTCTTCTAAAGGCTTATCAGAAAAATCACAATTTGATATTTTGATATTTAAGGTTCTACTTTTACTCAGTAGTTTGTTTACAAAGACTAAGGAGCTTAAGCCAGATATTGAATATGTTTTCTCTATTGGCCCAATACAGATACCTCCATATGTCACCCATCCATCATCATGCTTTCCCAAATGGGCCCATGTACAGTGGTCCCTGGTTTATTGCGGGGGTTATGTTCTAAAAATAACCTGCAATAGGCAAAATACGCAAAGTAGTCAGCTTTATTTTTTACAATTATTAATATGTTTTAAGGCTGTAAATCCCCTCACCACACACTTTATACACTTTTCTCACATAAGCATTAACATTTTCTCACATTTCTTTCTTGTTTAAACTCTCTCAAAGTTCAAACCTTCGTAGGCGCCTTCGTCGGTGCAGAACGTTTCATTGACATTGTGGGTTTTGTCGGGGAGAAAACTTGCAAACACACAGCACTTCAGAGTCACACTGAGATCCAACATTTATGTAAATTTGTCTGAACACATTCTGTACTGTACAGGAGACACGGCACGGAGGAGACTGATGGACAATGGTCTACAGTCCAACAGCCAATCAGGACGCAGAACACAATGCACGTTCATACACTGTAAAAAAAAAAAGTAAAATTGCACAAATCCGCGAAACAGAGAGACCATGAAAGGTGAACTACAATATAGCGAGGGACAACTGTACTCCACTGACACCAGCCCCACACTTTGAGAAACACAAGAGCTGAAGTATAAATATAGTTTCACATGTGCAGAAGTGTGTCTGTGAATGGGACCGATTAATGTAATAAAGTCAAACAGATGAAGCAGCTTAACGAGAAATGAGAACCAGAGAGACAGAGTTATTACACAAGAAGAAACAGCACATGGGACAAAATGGTTTCCACGTTTCAGGAGGAGAGAGGCAGAAAAAAAGAGGAGAGAGAAAGATAGAGAGGGGAGAAAAAGAGAGAAAGGGGAAAGGGGGAAAGAAAGAGATCGAGAGAGAGAGGAGAAGGGAGAGTCAGAAAGAGAGTGAGCAAAAGAGGGGAGGAGAAGAAAAGGGGTGAGGTAGAGGGAGGAAGAGAGATAGAGAGTGTTAGAGAGAGGGGGTAAAGAGGGGTGAGAGAAAAAGAGGGAAAGAGGGTAAAGAATGAGAGGGAAAGAGAGAGGGGGGATAGGAGAGTAAGAAAAAGAGAGGAAGGAAGAGATGGGGATAAGAAAGGGATATAATAAGACACAGGCATAGACCAATAGTGAGGGAGAGAGGGAAGAAGAGATAGAAAGAACAGGGGAGAGAAAGAGGGCATGGGAAGAAGAGAGAGAAAGGGCATGCAGGAGGGGGAAAGAGATAGGGAAAGAAGGAGAGAAAGGGAGCGGAGAAGAAAGATAGAGAATACTGTAAAGAAATATACATAGAAACAGAGACAGAGGGATAAAGAAAGGAAGAGAGAGAGGTAGAGGGAGAGAAAAAGAAAGAAAGGAGTGCAAGAGAGGGGGAGAGGCTGGAAGAGAGTGATAGGTAAGAAAGGAAGTGAGAGAGAGATAGAGGGTTTGGATGGAGGGAAGAAGAAAGGAAGAGAGGGGGAAGAAGAGAGAAAGAGTAAAGAGTTCCCACATGAGTCCGCTGTGCTCACGTGTAATCAAACATAATCTCTATTAGCTCGTAATATTTGTGGAGAGAACAGGCCTGGCTTTGTTACACAGGTACACAGAACAGATGACCCTCAGGCAGTGCATTCTGGGTAACATATTAGTCTGTACGCACTTCATCAAAGGAATATTCACACTTAAGATTTATATTTAGTACAAGATTGTAACTAGCCCAGATAACAAAGTACAAGTAGTAAAGTGCAGTACTTTACTTAAGTACATTTCAGAGTGGATGTTTTTTACTTTTACTTCACTACATTTGAGGGCAGTATCTGAACTTTCTACTCCACTACACAGTGATGAGTTATGAGTTATTTTGACCATGTTCGTGGAAACATCCTGTCTAAAGTTTTCCAGTTCAAGCTTCAGCTTAGTGCAAAATAAAAATAAATAGACAAAATTCTTAAGAAAAGTTAAGAAAGTGATTCATATTGTTTCTGCTGAACAAAATATGAATTTTGAATCAATATCACTACATTTGCACTTTAACAACATTTTTTCATGTGATATTTTTAGTTTGAGTAACTTTTTACTTAAGTAACAAAATTCAGTACAGTTGTCCCTTGCTACATCACCTTTCCTGGTCTCGCTATTTAGCAAATTTTTTTGGTGCAATTTTGCATGTTTTTTTTACAGCGTCTGAACGCGCATTGTGTTCTGTGTCCTGATTGGCTAAGGGACTGAAGACCATTGTCCATCAGTCTCCTCTGTGCCGTGTCTTCTTACAGTTCAGAATGTGCTCAGACAAGTTTACATAAATGTTGGATGAACAAAACGCACAATGTCGATAAAATGCTCTGCGCCGAAAAAAATTCAGAAACATATAATAGGGAAATAATATAGGAAGGTTTGAATATTGAGAGTGTTTAAACAAGAGAGAAATGTGAGAAAATGTTAATGCCTGTCACACTGAAATTATCAATGTGTCATGTATTTACTAAGAATATAGGACAATAATATTGAGAGTTGAAATGTGTTATACAGGACTTTAATGTTTTAAATTTGCTCATTTAATGTTAAACATTACAGTAACATAATTATCATCTTGAACCTATTCTTTCTTAGAATGAGAATCAGGATCACAGGAACAACTAAGACTTTTTAGATGGAAATGGATTAAGATATAAATTGTAAGTTGAACCAATGAACCTCATTAATCGATTAAATGTACATTCTTTTAACTTAGAATTTTAAGTGGTACTAATCTATTACAAGTATGTTCTTTTAATTTAATATTTTTAAATTGGCCCATAATGCCAATACATTTTTTTTTTATTGACCCAATTAAATGTTAAACAATGAACCAATTTATAAGTATTGACTCTTATAAATTAAACTAATTTCATTTGACCAGTTTAATACATATCATTATGATCAATTAAGAATATTTAGATGTAAATGATTATGATATAAATTATAGGTTAAACCAATGCTTTACTTTTTTCAGTATACTTCTTCCACCAGTAAAGTTAGGCGATGTGAAACAGCTGATTTTTACATATTTTCAAATGATTCTGATGGAAATATTCTGCATGTTAAGATTTAACTATTGCACAAAATGTGAATAAAACTTACAATTAACTATTAACTATTAACTATAAAAGCGTAGAAATATCACTTTACACCACAGATTGTTTAGCAAAAAGGACTAAGTGAGTGTGACAACACCCACAGCGTTCAGCTCCACCCAAATGAAGCTCATCGAGGCTAGCAGGTGTAGCGACCAATTTGGAGCCTAGTTCCATATTTGGAATTCCGACCACGAGTATCATAGCAACCAAAGAGCCAATTCAGAGCGAGGCTGTTGAAGGTAACCTGGCGCCCTGCTGGTTTAGCAGGGAGCGAGCTTAGCAATGCTGTTGCTAACGCTAGCCGGAGCAACCTTGGGGAAAGAAGGCGCTTGATTTGTCTGTTATTAATGTTCATATCTTGATTTACAGACACAATAGTGAAATAAAAACCCTAGGATCATGTAGAGCGGGATAATACGAACATTTAAGACCAAAATGACGAGTCTGACAGCAGCAGTTACAGAGAGAGGGGACACAGTTTTTACACAGAAAGTGAATTGGAGCCAGAGTCGATGGAGCCGGAAGTGCGTCCATGATCACTTCCTATCTGGAAAGCGGCGGCTAGCAGGTTAGCTATGTCCATTTATATATACAGTCTATGTAAATGTACCCAGTGATATTTACATAGTTTTACTTTGCAGATTAAATCACAAACCTCTTTATGAGCCACTGTCTGCTGGAATCACAAGCATAAAATTATTTAAAAAGGAAAAACCCTAGAATCCCAACATGAGACAGACGTTTGAGACTATAACTCAGTTTTATCGAGCACCACCCACGTGAACAGAAGTTAGTCCAACATATTTAGAGCGTGGTTTGGTGTAATGAAGCCATGGTCATTATCAGAGGTGGGTTTGGCCCCTGATGGTGCTGCAGACAGTTATGGGGCCCTGGGGACTGTGTGTGTCTGAATGTGAATGCAGAAGAAGGAGAAGGATGAGAAGGAGGGGGAGGAGGAGGCAGATAAATGAGATCCAACAGTACTAACCGGAGACAGCAACAACACGGCGTCTGAATATGGGGAGGGAGAGAGACTTAAAAGGCTCATATTGCGATAGTTTTTAATGTATGTTATAATGTTATTTCCTCACCACAAAGAGACCTGGAGTCGTGCTTTGTTTCATTCACACGTGTTTGAGTAACACTTTATTATTAGTCTGCTACATCTCCAAAGCTCAAAATGCTCTGTTCCACCTTGTGATGTCACGAAGTGGTAGTTTTCAAGTTAACAGCTCCTTTTACCTTTAGTTAAGTAGAGATTGGAAATTCCAGGTCTGTAAATGATCCAAATGATTCTAGTGAAGGTGTGTGGAGTTAAAAAACAGAGTGGAGCACTTCCTGTATTACCACATGACATGTGGAACAGAGTGCTTCAGTGTACAGTGGTCACAGAGTCTGTTGAGTTTCTCAGTGTGAGCCTCTGACAGCCGTGTAAAGGCCTCACAGCTGGACGCTCTGGTCTCTGTCTCTCTCCAGATGTTCTAGCAACACTTTTTCTTCTCTCTCACTCCTCCTTCTGTTCATCCACCCCGTTTACTCCCTCTCTCTAACTCTCCTCCATCTTTTCTCTCTCACCCTTCCATCTTCCCCTCTTCATCTTCTCTCTTCCTTTCCCCATTCCCTCTCTCCCTCATCTCTCCTTCCTTTCTCTCCCCATTCATTCTCTCTATCCTTTCACTCCCTCGATCCTCTCCCTCTATCCATTCTCTCTATCATCCATCTATCCTCTATCTCTCCTTCTCTCCATCCTTTCTCTCCATCCTCTCCACCCTCTCTCTTTTTCTCTCTCTCTCTCATGCCCTCCTTCCTCTCTTCATCTGTCTCTACCCTCTTCCCCCTCTCCTCTCTTCCTCCACACTGAGCCCATGCCCAGTGTGTGTGTGTGTGTGTGTGTGTGTGTGTGTGTGTTACCTGGGGTTCATGACGAGCCGTCTGAAGAAGTATGTCCACGTGATGTAGTCCATGGCGTCCTGTTTGGAGGAGATGGTTCCTGCGGCGATCTCAGCGTTTAGATGATCAGAGAGCACACTCAGGAGGCTACACAGCAGAAGATATGGACATGAGATGAGTTTCAGCTATTTGACATTCAAGTGGGTGATGTATTGCAAAAAACTCAAAACTAAATATTGGAGCCAGATATGATACCTCCAAACTAGCGTATTGTTACATGGACGAAATTGAATCAATTTTTATCACTATATCGACCAGTCATCATTTACAACATTTTCTTCATGCAGTGTTGGGCAATACAATACAATACAATACATGTTCTGAATACTAATTCTGAGTAACTGTTCAGATTACAGTTTCTTTTCTAAAAACGAAGGAATACATAGCAGTGACTGATAACACAGTTTAGGCTAAAATTGCACAGAATCAGTGAGAACAATATAAAACCCAGCTCTTGTGGTGAGGAAGGTGAGATTTCCCCTGATTAGTGATAAATAAAAGTGGGACAAACAGTCAAACAAATATAAAGCTGTTTTTAATCCTATGTTGTGTCTTTACTCTATAATTTAAAGAGCCCATATTGCTCTATTTTCTGATCTACGTTATAATGTTATAATTCACGTCACAGTCACACATGGGTGCCGTAACCTTTCAAAAAAAGAAAAAAAAAAGAAAAATAATATACTGCTTCTACAATCTGACTGGTATAATCTTGTTTTGTGTGCATTTTTTACCTGGACTCGACGGGGAATGGTTCATAGAGGAATTTCTTATAGAAATCTTTCTTAATGTCGTGAACCAGGATCACAGCTTTGCCCTGATCATCAAACTGAGGCCGACCTGCGCGTCCCATCATCTGCAAAACATCTACGGATGCAAACATAAAGACATTAATATCACTTCATATATGTATACACTGAGCTGGCTGTTTACCTGTAATGGGGTAGTCCACGTAACGCCTGGACTTGCCGTCGTAAAATTCAGTTCCCTTTACGACCACTAGGTGAGCAGGGAAGTTGACGCCCCAGGCCAAAGTGCTGGTGGCAATTAGAACCTAAAATCATAAATTTAAGATCTCATTAAAAAGTTACATTATTGAATCATATATAAATAAATATAAAAAAACCCCAGGATCATGTAGAGCGAGTTAATACAAAGAGTTAAGACCAAAATGACGAGTCTGACAGCAGCAGGTACAGAGAGAGGGGACACAGTTTTTACACAGAAAGTGAATTGGAGCCAGAGTCGATGGAGCCAGAAGTGCACCCATGATCACTTCCTGTATGGAATGCTAGTAGGCTAGTTATGTCCATTTATATATACAGACTATGGTCACATTTTAGTGTTTTTTATTAAAATACAAAGAAATTAAATACTATTTTAATCTAAAACAATATGTAATTTATAGAACATATTTGTGCAGAGTTGTGTTTAATTTTGGAGGAAGAAAAAAAACATCATTTAAAAGTAATTTAACATGATAATGTTGAAAATGGCAGTCACCTACCTGTATTTTGCAATTGACAAACAGCTCTTCCACGGTTTTCCGGTCTCTCTCGTGAAGTCCGGCGTGGTGCATCCCGATCCCAAACGCCAGAGTCAGCTTCAGGTTTGAGTCTCGCACTGTGGCGATGATGGCCTCAATCTGAACAAAACACAAAAGAGGAAACAAAACAATTATCACATTTATAAACTTTTGATTTGTGCAGATGATACAAAACAAAACTCCAAGTATATTTTTATTTTTAATGGATACTTTTTTCAGACTAAAGTTTAGTTAGTTTTCATCCCTGATAATTTGGACTTTAAACCGGGACGAGGGGGCCTTTTTACTCTCACGCACCTGAGATACTGTCCTGAAGAAGACTGCAGATGGTGCTGTAGTCCTGCCTCCACTGGTAGGACAACAGAGCCTAAACCTGTTTAAATCAGCTAAATGTCAGATCAATGTCACATGACCACTCTGAGGCGCTAGTGAGTAGTCCAAACTGTCAGGGATGAAAATAAACGAAACCTTGGTCTGGAAAAAGGATCTATTAAAATAAATTAACAGAGACCAGATGAACCTCATTGGACTCTAGGTATGTTTTTGATAAGGATACAACTCTAAAACAGAATTAAAGGGGCGATATTTAACTCTTCTGGTTCGTGAAATGTTCCACAGTATGGCATTACACTTTTCCATCTATCAGTTATTCAATTACACATTTTTATCACTTTAAAAACATGCATTCTTACTATGTCTTGAATCCTCTCTCCACAGATCTGACCTATAACTTGACCTTTCTGGTACCACCTTCTTGTCTCCATGGAGATAGATGCGTTTAATGCTAGACTGTGTAGCTTTCAAGGCAATGCAAAAAAAAAAAAAAAACATGTGTAGAGACAAGCAGGTGGTGCAGGTAAAAATACTACTTAAAGGGCTCATATTACACAATTTTCTGATCTCTGTTCTAATGTTGTTTCCTCAACACAAACAGACCTGGAGTTGTGTTTTGTTTCATTCACACATGTTTGACACATAAACCCTGCATATTTAGAGTTCTCTCAAAGGGAAAACACTCTGTTCCACTTTGTGATGTCATCATGTGGTAATGTGTGTTTTTAAACTCCCCACACCTTCACTAGACTCATTTGGATCATTTACAGACCTGGAGCTGCCAGTCTCTACTGAACTAAAGAGCCGTTAACTTGAAAACTACCACTTCATGACATCACAAGGTGGAACGGAGCATTTTGAGCTTTGGAGATGTAGACAGACTAATAATAAAGTGTTACTCAAACATGTGTGAATGAAACAAAACACAACTCCAGCTAGGTTTTTGATGTTGAAACAGTATATTAAAGTTCATACAGGTTCATTTTGCGTAGCACAGTGGTCCCTCACTATATCACGGTTCACCTTGTTGTTTCGTGGATGTTTTTTTGTGTAATTTTGCATGCTTTTTTTACAGTGTATGAATGTGCATTGTGTTGTGCGTCCTGATTGGCTAAGGGACTGTAGACCATTGTCCATCAGTCTCCTCTGTGCCGTGTCTCCTGTCCAGTACAGAATGTGTTCAGACAAATTTACATAAATGTTGGATCACAGTGTGACTCTGAAGTGCTGTGTGTTTAGATGTTTTCTCCCCGACAAAACCCAATGTCGATAAAACGTTCTGCACTGACAAAGGCACCTGCATCCACGCCCAAAAGCCAAGGAAGATGCTAAACATCGCAGAAAAAGTTGGACTTCCGGAAAATCTATGAGGTTTGAACTTTAAGAGTATATAAACAAGAGAGAAATGTGAGAAAATGTTAATACCTGTGTGAGAAAAGTATATAAAGTGTGTGGTGAGGGATTTACAGCTGCAAAACATATAGAATAATTGTAAAAAATAAAGCTTTCCACTTCGCGGTTTTGGCCTGTTGTGGGTTATTTTTGGAATGTAACCCCCACAATAAACGAGGGAACACTGTATAGGACCTTTAAAGGTCTGAAATTGAGTTATTTTCATTTCATTTTTGCAGTAGAGAGGACGGTGGAGAGAGAAAGCAGGCTATAATTCATATTTGCATTGAGATGGTTCAGAAAGCAGGCCTCTATAAAGCCCTGTGTGCAGTGTGTACTCATGGTTATGGGGGAGAGTGGGTCTTATGTGGGCATCACAGTTTGGGTAAATATAAGGCGATGACTGAAGTGGAGCAGAGGGAGAGAGCTTTCCAGTGGTTTTCTATGGAGGATAATTACAAACAGAAGAAGATGCAGCAGTTATTCTATAGTTAATAAAACAAAAGACTTTTTGTGGTAACTTTGTTTAAATGATTGACAATGGTCTACAGTCCCTTAGCCAATCAGGATGCAGAACACGATGCACGTTCATACACTGTAAAAAAAAAAAAAAAGTGTGTGAAATTGCACTGGAAAAATCTGCGAAACAGCGAGACAGCGAAAGGTGAGCTGTGACATAGCAAGGGACTACTGTATACCGTCTGTATTTGATCCTTATCGTTTGTTTGAGATTGGCTCCACAAATTTGCCATTAATCTTATGTCTTAAAGTTCTTTGAGCAACAATCATATTTTTGGGGTTGAATAATGTGATCACTTTGATAGTGAAAACCAAGTGACAGAAAAGACTTTGAATTTAGTGCCAGTTTTTGTTTCATGTAGATAGACCCAGGAACTACAAAGATATTACCCATTAACCAGATCAAAACATCTGCATTTCGACAGTTAAACAGCTTATTTGATGTTCAGATTGGATTAAATATTTAAATAAATAAACACACTTTGTACAATTCAAACCACAAATGTATGCTGTATTTGTCATGGCATCAGAAGAATCAAGTGCATGTTTTCAGAAATCCTACCTGATCAGATATCTCAGAGAAATATGAGTGTTTTGCAGTAAGCTTGAGACTTGTTTTTGGATGATTTCTTGGCTCTTTTTCTTGAACCAATCTTCACAGTTTTCACAGACAATATAATGGAGCATGACACAGGAGGAACAGCCCATCTGAAATTATACTTAAACCTGCATTTGTGAAAATATGAAAACTCAGCAGAACTGAGCTGAGAGCGAGAGGAGGAGAGATACAATGATGTGTGGGGAAAGTGAACTGGGCCAACTTTTATAATTATACAGGCCTATGATCAGTTTAAACCACAGACTGTATAAAGAAGTGGACTAAGTCACCAACGCCGTTCAGCTTCAGTCAATGAAGTTCATCGAGGCTAGAGCAGTTATAGAGGACAATTTGGAGCAGAGTTCCATATTTGGAATTCCGACCACAAGTATCATAGCAACCACAGAGCCAATGCGCAGTGAGCCTGTTGAAGGTAATGTCCCCTTCCCAACCGCACCGCTGGTCAAGCAGGGAGTGGGAGCTTAGCAACACTGCCAATCAAACCTGTTGCCAACGCTAGCAGGAGCGACTTTGGGGAAAGATCTTGCATTGATGATGGTAGAGTCTGACTGCTGCACAAAGCCTTCCCCAGCACATCTCAAAGATTCTCAATGGGGTTAAGGTCTGGACTCTATGGGGGACAATCCATGTGTGAAAATGATGTCTCATGCTCCTGAACCACTTTTTCACAATTTGAGCCCAATGAATCCTGACAGTGTCATCTTGGAATATGGTTGTGTCGTCAGGGAAGAAAAAAAACATTGATAGAATAACCTGGTCACTCAGTATATTCAGGTAGTCAGTTGACCTCATTCTTTGAGCACAGACTGTTGCTGAATCTACACTCACCTGAAGGATTATTAGGAACACCATACTAATACGGTGTTTGACCCCCTTTCGCCTTCAGAACTGCCTTGATTCTACGTGGCATTGATTCAACAAGGTGCTGAAAGCATTCTTTAGGCCAGGGGTCGGCAACTTCACTTGGCTTCGGGCCAATTTTTTTCAGCGCCCACAGGTGGCGGGCCAGATGGTAAAGGTATTGGCTTACATATATTTATAAATACATAAATACGAATTACATGCATTTTAACTCACCTAAAACAGCCAATTAAAAAATCCTCGGGCAAAAGCTTTTGCTCCTTTTATTATGGTTTTGGTAAGAATTATGCCTTTGTTTGTTCTTTGGTAATATGGATGCTAAAGGCACACAGTATCGGGTAGAGCTATGAAAAACTTTTCACTTTAAGTTTTTACCTCATTTATTCAGGTCTTTGTCTCATGATATTAATTGATACTAATACTTTTGTGGTTAAAATGTTAAACAAGGATAAAATCTTTCTAAGACGGTTACTTGAACCAGGAAGCTGCGTAATTATTGCTTATCGTCAAATCTCTCCATCAAAATTATTTTCTCACGCTGTCTTCTTGTGACCATCGCTGCGATTTAGCTCTGCCTCGATGGTTAAACTACGACAGGCTTTTAGTCGTAAGTAATACCGCACTAACGGCTTCCTTACTCCGCATTTGGTGCCGTAATGACCTGCACCTTTACATACGACTGTGGGAGAGCTGTAGGGCAGGACGCAGAGTGCTAACCAGGGTCCGGGGTCGCGGAATGCAGAGATAAAACAGACAGTACCAGGGCTGGGAAGCAGGGTGGAAGCAGGGTCGGAGCTGAGCCGGGAGCGCTGGAGCTGAGACGGTCCAATAAGCTGGGTGGAGACGCACATAGATCCGGCACCGAACGGGATGAGGATGAGACGAGGATGAAACGAAGATGAAATGAAGATGAACCGGCACTGAACAGGGTGTAGAAACGCAGATGATCTCGCCCTGAGTGTCTGGTCCTGGCTCCTCTTATACACAGCAGGTGGTGGTGATTGCGCTGATGAGCTGCAGGTGCACGCAGGAGGAGCCAGGAGCTCAGCCCAGCTCGGCAGGTGAGGGAGGGAAGGAGCAGGACAGGAGGAAAAACGTGGAGCAGACGGAGCGGATCATGACAGTATTAAAGAATCAATGCCGGAAAAAAGTCCAAAATCCTCTGGCAGGCCAAAAAAAATTGGCAAAGGGCCAACATTTTCCCGCGGGCCGGACGTTGCCGACCACTGCTTTAGGCCATTATAGTACACAGTGTAGTACAGTGAACTCATTGTCATGTCATTGTCAAGAAACCAATTTGAAATGATTCTAGCTTTATGGCATGGTGCATTATCCTGCTGGAAGTAGCCATCAGAGGATGGGTACATGGTGGTCATGAAGGGATGGACATGGTCAGAAACAATGTTCAGGTAGCCCGTGGCATTTAAACGATGCCCAATTGGCACTAAGGGACCTAAAGTGTGCCAAGAAAACATCCCCCACACCATTACACCACCAGCCTGCACAGTGGTAACAAGGCATGATGGATCCATGTTCTCATTCTCATTCTCTCATTTGAATGTCTCAACAGAAATCGAGACTCATCAGATCAGGCAACATTTTTCCAGTCTTCAACTGTCCAATTTCGGTGAGCTCGTGCAAATTGTAGCCTCTTTTTCCTATTTGTCGTGGAGATGAGTGGTACCCGGTGGGGTCTTCTGCTGTTGTAGCCCATCCGCCTCAATGTTGTGCGTGTTGTGGCTTCACAAATGCTTTGCTGCATTCCTCGGTTGTAACGAGTGGTTATTTCAGTCAACATTGCTCTTCTATCAGCTTGAATCACTCGGCCCATTCTCCTCTGACCTCTAGCATCAACAAGGCCTTTTCGCCCACAGGACTGCCGCATACTGGATGTTTTTCCCTTTTCACACCATTCTTTGTAAACCCTAGAAATGGTTGTGCGTGAAAATCCCAGTAACTGAGCAGATTGTGAAATACTCAGACCAGCCCGTCTGGCGCCAACAACCATACCACGTTCAAAATTGCTTAAATCACCTTTCTTTCCCATTCTGACATTCAGTTTGGAGTTCAGGAGATTGTCTTGACCAGGACCACACCCCTAAATGCATTGAAGCAACTGCCACTGTGATTGGTTGATTAGATAATTGCAGGAGAAATTGAACAGGTGTTCCTAATAATTTAGGTGAGTGTAGACCTGACCAACTGCAGCAACCCCCAACCTATTTGCTTAGTTAAATCCAGTTTTTTTGACCAGGCAGTGTATGTCCATTTAGTGTATTTGTCTATTTATAAATACAGTTTATAGTTTGAATGTTCCACAGGAACGTGCCAGTGCGTGCCTCACCTGTGCGCACAGATGAGACGCTAATGTGTACACATCTTATATTTTTACCTACAATAATGCAAACTGCAGAATAAAACACCTTTTAAACAATAGACAAATTAAGTCTAATTCATACAGCTGAACACAAATGTGCCAGAACGCATGGTCCGAATGCGCACTACGTGCACAGAAGCAATGCTAACGATTATACACTGTATATTTTACCTACAATTAAGTCAATAGCAGAATAAACCACGCTTACCGATCGAGAACAGCATCCAGTCCATCAAAAAATAAGGTCCTTTACTCCTGAGTCCACTGTGGGATCTTTACTCTTTGCCATGAACTGCTCCGGGTCAGAGATGCCTCTAGTATAACTTGTAAAAACATCCAGTGTCCTCAATCACGTACTCCACTTGTTTTGTCCGTTTCGTCATGTTTAAAACACAAAACAACAGTGTGTAAAATGCGCCATTATGCACAGATTTCTGCACCCACTCCTTTCCCAATTCACCAAAGTGCCTTAATTGCATCGTTCTAAGTGTTGGTCGACAGGCACTTGCGTCACTTTCGGCGCAACAAGGACCGGTCCATTTCGACAGCATGACATTGAGGAGTACACATTTTCTTCTGGGTACGTCTGTTTACGGAAAACCATGGCATGTGATACATCATCCTGTTCCGCTGCTCATTGGCTGTAAGGGGAAAATGTCACTAAATGTGTGTAATGTAATTGGTTGATTCTACAAGGGGAAGAGTGGGGCGTAAACTTTCAGTCATCTGTAGCACTGATTCTTTGTCTGCGGCCTCAGAAACCCACAACCCCCACCTTATTGGCCAACACTGGTGTCCAACACAAGCTGACACGTGTGTTTAGCACTGGGGAACAAAGTTGGCGCTGTCAAAAGTTTATTATGCCTGAAATCGACAAAAGAAAGGCAAAGAAGTGACGGAGCAGATTTCATATTTGGAGTACTTTCCTGCAGCAGATTGGACATGGATGATCTTATTTTGTGGACATAATTTCTTGACTGGATTATATTCTCTGGACCTTTACGGAACAAATGAGACCAACTTTGTGTGAATATGTTGATGTTTGACAGAACCAGAACGCTCAATGGTAAGTGAAGTCCAAATTCACACTTGGTGACTTTTCTGTAAAAACATCTTTCCTGTCAGCACTGTGGTGATTGCAGGTGAAAATGGTTTGCATATCCAGAAAGACGAGCGCCGCAGCTTTCATTTGATGTGTAGTTGTTTGTGTGGGTGACGCAGAAGTGTATGTACATTGCTGTAAAGTTGTAAAGTAGGCCCGGGCTGTCGGAACGTTAACAGGTTAATAATTATCGTGATAATATCGTTAATCGCGATTATTTTGGCCACGATAATCGTGAGTCTAAAATTTAATATCGTCCCATCCCTACTCTGAACCAATCACCTCTCAGTAATAACAATAAATGCCCACCTCCCGCTCGTCCTGGTGCAGCCACTGTTTGGGGTTGTCCTCTGTGGCCAGGTAAGCGATGAGGTCCAGAGCCGTGAGTCGAGTCTGACGTCGCGACGAAACGAAGATCAGAACAGGTTTGGCAGGAGAGTGACTACGGATGGCTGCAATACAAGAGAGACATACACATAAGAGAGGTATACACACAACAGAGGTATACGCACAAGGGAGGTATACACACAAGAGAGGTATACACATAAGAGAGGTATACAAACAAGAGAGGTATACACACAAGAGAGGTACACACACACCTGACAGGTTTACACACTGGAGAGGTATACGTGTACACACACAAGAGAGTGATAAACATAAGAGAGGTATACATACAAGAGAGGTTTACACACAAGAAAGGTATATGTATACACACATGAGAGGTATACGCATATACACAAGAGAGGTTTACACACAAGAGAGGTACACACACGAGAGGTACATGCACCTGACAGGTTTACACACAGGAGAGGTATACGTATACACACAAGAGAGTGATACACATAATAGAGGTATGCACACACACACACAAAATGTTAAATGACTTCTAAATTCTAAATTTTTAATGTATTAGGTCTTATCTAATATTACACTGTTCAGAAGGAGACCAGCCAAGTTTCTAAGAAACCGAGGAAGGTGGCTGAGAAATACACTTATATTTTTTATAATAATTCATGAGTTCGTACGTCATTTGTATAACTTGCATTATATTAACATTTATATATAAGAGAAGAGAGACAACAGTTGGCAACAGTAGATCAGTTGCTAAACCGCTGGTTTAGCAAGGAGCGGGCGCTTAGCAACGCTGTCAATCAAACCTGATTTGTCTGTTATTAATGTTCATATCTTGATTTAGGGACAAAATAGCCAAATAAAAATCATGTAGAGCAGGGTAATATGTACATTTTAAGATCAAAATGACGAGTCTGACAATGGAACTGGGGCCAGAAGCGCACCTATGCTCACTTCCTATTTGGAATGCAGTGGCTAGTGGGTTAGCTATGTCTACTTACATATACAGTCTATGCCTGACCCCGAACTGGGAGTATGACATCATCAAATTCTAGGATCTGAAAATTCAAACAAGTGACTTTATTTGTACCTTGAAAAGTTGGTTTGTTCATAGTGGCCATGCGGGGGCAGTAGTGTTGCCCTGGAAACCCGTGGATGTGCACCTCGAGCGGGACAGGACGCACAGACGGACGGAAGTTAAACAATCCCACCTGTTCCAAAACAAAAGAGGAAAGTATGGGCAGGCAGAAGGGACAAAAAGGACAAAACACAAACAAAGATTTACGATGAGCAGCTGGTGATGTGAAACTTTAACCTCTGTAGTTTAGTCAAGTCTGCGGAGAGGGAGTGGTGTTTGCACATTAGAAGTTTGAAGTTTGACTGGGACGTGTGCCAAAGACAAGACCAGTGAATACAAAGATTTATGAGAGAACAGAGACAACAGCTTCTTTATACTGACAGATTTCAGTTGACAATATCCCATAGGCCTGGATGTTCAGTTGAGATGGGAAAGGGTAAAATTATGTGTTTTTTTTTTATTTTATTTTTTTATCAGTTGTTACAAAAAAAAACCCTAAAATTATACAGAAATACAGGATCTTATGTGAAATAATAATAATAATAATAATAATATTAATAATAATGATAATAATAATAATGCCTTACACTTGTAATGCACTTTACAGGCTTGTCAAAGCCTCTCTCAAAGCGTTACACTATAGTCATTATTCATTCACTTCCACACTTGGTGATGGTAAGCTTGTCTATTGGCACCATCGGCCCCTCCCACCATCACCAATCATTCATGCACACACTTTCATACTAGGCAATGTGGGTGAAATGTTTTGCCTAAGAACACAATGACAGATTCGCCCCATTTTGCAAATGGCAAATGGTTAAAGAGGAGGTATTTTACTTCTATGGGGTATTAACTGCACAATAAACACAACATATTTAGATCATAGATTATTGTTTTGAAAATGCTATATTTGGCCAAAACAATGTATTGATATATTTAATTTGTTTCAGTTTTTTTTTTTTTTTTTTTTTTTTTTTAATGCTCTCAGCGCTGAGTCACTCCCCCTTCAGAGTGATATCATATCACAATCGTCATTCATTTTGCTAATAAAACTACTGCACCATTGCATCAGGTTTGTTGTTGTAGTGTATTGTTTGGTTCCTGCTTTTGTATATTTATGGAGAATTGTCGTATGGGAGCATGGGGGCTTTAGATAGTATCATGTTGCTAACCATCAGGAGGGATGGAATGGGGCCTGGGAGAGATCGATAAAATACTAAAAAATGAATGGATGACGTCTAAAACCTCTTCAGGCATGTTTTTGATGAGGGAACAGCGTTATAACATGGAAGAAAGCTCCAAAAAGTACATTTTTCATAATACCCCCTCTTTAAAGGTTCTATATTACACAAAATTGACTCTTGTCAGCTTTAAGCCATGTTCTGATGCTGTTACCGCCTCAAAAACAGACCTGGAGTTGTGTTTTGTTTCATTCACACATGTTTGAGTAACACTTTATTATTCGTCTCCCTACATCTCCAAAGCTCCAAATGCTCATGAAGTGGTAGTTTTAAAGTTAACAGCTTTGACCTTTAGTTCAGTAGAGATTGGCAATTCCAGGTCTGAAATAATCCAAATGATCCTACTGAAGGTGTATGGAGTTTAAAAACACAGTGGGGCACTTGTGTGTATTACCACATGACATCACAAGGAGGATCAGAGGGTTTTCTGTCTGGGAGAAGAACTCAGTGCTCATGTGCTAAACATATGTGAATGAAGCAACACTAACAAAAACAACTTCATGTATGTAATGTAATAAGGGACTCTTCTGAAAACTATGCAGTATTGAACTTTTTCTGGTTGTCTCCATGAAGATGTATGATGGAAATACAAGATAGACAGGGTATGGCATTAACCCTGTCTATCTTGTATTTAACGCTAAATACATGTATTCGTTCTGCATGTCTTCATGGAAAATGAAACGTTTGATGCCATGCTGTGGGGTATTACAAAAAGCATAGAAATAAGCCGCCTTAACCTGAAAAGTTACATAGTGTACCTTAAATTATCCATTGCATGTAAAAACTGTAAGTGAGCATTTTCTAGCTAGCATTCTAACCTTGGCCCCATTAAACAGACTTGTCAGCAGAATTTGATATGGACTTTATAATCTCCTCCCCAATATAAAGTCTTTTGTTCAAAATAATAAGAGACAAGCAAAGTGTGCAGTGCTTCAGCTGGATTTTCAGTTCAAATCAAATGTCATTGTTTTGATAAGTCAAAGCATTATTGCAAATCTCTTTTAGCTCCAGAATGACAAGCCAACCCCGCCATGTGTATCCCTGGTATCTTCTCTCTTCTCTGGACTTTAAACATGGCATCCAAACTTAAAACTGCGGTCCATTTTAGAGATTTGATGCTGTTAAAACAATGCCAAAGTCTCTGCATGGCCTAATTACAAGTATTACAGAAATTCAGTTAAATGTAAAAGGGACGATGATAAATGTTGGAGAGATACAGAAATATGTGGTTAACTTGGCACTTTGTAAGTAAAGCAAATTGTTGGTATATTTCATACAATGGAGCTGACAGTTGCAATCACGGAGCAGATGGACTGCAATAACCTGGATCTTGAAGCACTGAGAGCAGAAAGAAAGACCTCTCCAAAGGCATTAAGTCTATGCCGCAATGGTGCCCAGACCTTTGATACTGACAAAGGTTGAATTGGATTTGACAATGCTAAACATAATTGGTTCCAAAATTATCTTTCAAACAGAATCCAGGCAGTAGCAGGAGCAGCCTATGGGTTTAAATTACATTTTTAAATTTTAAGCAAAGCTGTGCCCCAAGACTCAATTTTGGGCCCGCTACATTTTACCACATTTTTTAATACATATATTTACATGCACATAATGCTGTTTTGTTATTCACATAAAAGTTTATTTGTTCAGTCCAGGTTTTGATTCACTGCATAACAGTTAAACAGTTGGAAGGTGGAAACACATTTAATACAGTTGTCCCTCGCTATATCACGGTTCACCTTTTGGGGTCTTGTTGTCTCGCGGATTTTTTTTAAGTGCAATTTTGCATGCTTTTTTTTACAGTGTATGAATGTGCATTGTGTTTTGCATCCTGATTGGCTAAGGGACTGTAGACCATTGTCCATCAGTCTCCTCCGTGCACGTGAACAACATATTTAAAGCAATCAACAAGGAAGAGGGATATAATATACGAAGGTTTGAATTTTCAGTGTTACAAGAGAGAAATGTGAGAAAATGCCTGTCTGAAAAAAGTGTATAAAGTGTGTGGAGAGGGGTTTTACAGTCTTAAAACATATAGAATAATTATAAAAAATAAAGCTGACTACTTCATGGATTTTGCCTATTGCGGGTTATTTTTAGAACGTAACCACCGTGTTACATGAGGGACCACTGTACACCAGTCCTTCATACCGACCTGTCCTATCCCAAGCCAGTCTGCCAGGTCTCGAGCGTTGGCCAAAGCTGTGGACAGACCAATGACTCGGACACTTTTGGACGTGTGCGAAGAAATGAAGTTAGTCCTGGACACGATCACCTCCAGGACGGGACCCCTGTCTTCACCTGAAGCAAACAGGAACAAGAAAGACTTTTTTTTGTTTTGTTTTAATGCAACTAGAAATTATCTAGAAAATACATTTTTGCAAATGGCGATGCCCGAAGTAGAAGTTACCTGGACTGGGTTTTGAGGTAACTAATGCAAGAATCTGTGCTTATTGAGATAATAGAGGAATTTCTCATCTGCAATACTACTTTGCATTATAGAGGATATCCAAAAATTATGAACAAGGTTAACTGACAGTGACTCAGTGTTTCGAGCACTTGTCCACCAAGTCAAAGGCTGGAGATTTGATTCCAGCTTGGACAAAGTTCAGTCGTCATGTCCTTAAGCAAGACACTATGAATGTGTTACGTGAATAATGATTAGACAGCATTTGACAGGTGAGCCTTACCCAGCAGGTGTATCTCGTCTATGATCAGAATGGCCACTTTCTGGACGTAGCTGCGGTTCTGCCAGCTCCGGCTCACTCCGTCCCACTTCTCAGGGGTGGTGACGATGAGCTCGGCCTGAGCGATGGCTCTCATGTCTGGGGTCACGTCGCCCGTCAGCTCTACCACTCTGGAGGACACACAAAACAACTTTAAGGCCTGTTATATAACCACTAACCACTATTGGCAGTCGTCCGTAACATAATTTTGATTTCTTCTGGAAAGTTAGTTGCCATGGAGATATACTACACAAACATTAGGAAAGTTTAAAAACTTAAGTTTCCTCATGTGTAGTGTATCTCCATCAGACCGGTCCAGTTTTATTTTCTTAATTGGTGATACTCGTAGGATTCGGCAGCGTTGCGTCATTTTGGTATACATTTTTTTTAAAGTGCTGCTCTAGTGTGATGTGCAGCTATCTAACGAGGACTAAACCGGGACTAAACCGGGACTAAACCGGGACTGAACCAGGACTAAACTAGGACTAAGCCAAGCGAGACAGGCCAGGACTAGATTGAGATTAGACTGGGACTAGAGTGGGACTAAACTGGGACTAAACTAGGACTAGACCAGAACTAATTCAGGACTAAAACAGGACTAAACTAGGACTAAACCAGGACTAGATCAGGACCAAACCAGGACTAATCCAGGACTAATCAAGAACTAAACCAGGACTAAACCAGGACTAAACTACGACTAAACCAAGACTAAACCAGGACTAGACCAGGAATAAACCAGGACTAAACTAGGACTAAAGCAGGACTAAACCAAGACTAAACCAGGACTAAACAAAGACTAAACAAAGACTAAACCAAGACTAAACCAGTCATCTTCCTCGAGAAACGAGACAGGCCTCTACTTTGGCAATGTTTAAACCCAGGCTCCAAATGGTTCTGTTTAGCTGCATGTGACTGAAAGGTTTTTCTCTTCTCTTTTAATGTTAATTTTATGATGAGTATTTATGTTTGTATTTGTTTGTATTGTGATTTTATTTTCTTTCTTATTCTGTAAAGCACTTTGGAGCAGTGGACTACAGCACCAGAACATCATCACCACTTCATTCGCCCATAAACCCAGATAAAGTGTGAATCTGAAACATTAAAGTACTTTTGAAGAAGCTGTTTTGATTCAGACTTACTTTTTCCCCAGTTGCTCCTCAATACGGACTTTCCAATCCTCAATCCTCTCTCGGACCAGAGCTTTCAATGGGGCAATGTACACCACCTGTGGACAAGAGGAAAATAGATAAATCACATACCCGATCTGTGTTGTTTTGTTTTATTTAATTTATTATTATATTTGATTTATTTTATTTTATAAGGTCTATGGATTTATATATATATATATATATATATATATATATATATATATATATATATATATATATATATATATATATATATATAGATAGATAGATAGATATATAGATAGATAGATAGATAATGACAGAGTATTTTCTCAAAGTAAATGCAGTGTTATAAGCCTTGTTCATCTGACTTTTCAAATGATAGATTTTTGTTTTCTTTAAATTGTACCATCCATCCATTCACATTGGCCAAAATTAAAAACTGAGACAAATTCACGGGCCAAACTTAATATTTATTGAAAAATTGACTGCACCAGATGTGTTTAAGTTTTCCATAGGGAAATGAATGTTAGTTTTTGCTTAAACACTAAATCAAGCTTGATATTACAAACATATGAGAAACAAAATTTGAAATAAAAGACACATCAGTAGGATTAATTTCTTATTTAAATAAATAAAATAAATTGTCTCTCTCTGTGACTTTTCAAGTTCCTTTTTAAAGTAAATCTTTTTTTCACGAGCCAAAATTTTTTTTATAATTTTCTTCACTGAAAATTCGACTTTCAAGCTATTAACAGTCCACGCCTTGGAGTAGAAAAAGTGCATTGACATAACATATAAACATATTCAAGCTCAATTTGCAACACTCAATTTACTCTGCCCACTGGTTTCGACTGCGCACAAGAGTACTAGCAAAGCTTTCTGGGATTAGTAGTATTAGTGGTGCATGCGCTATATACCAGCGGGCCAGCTCTAATCGCATTTGATATGATCTAACGGGCCAGATTTGGCCCACAGGCCTGAGTTTGACACATGTGATCTAAACCAACACAATTCAAAGATAAAACTCCACATCTTTAATTAGTGTAAAAATTGGTCAAACCTTGGCGCCTGGATACTTGTTGAAGACCCTGAACATAGCCATCTCCGCGGCGATGGTTTTCCCGGAGCCTGTTGGCGCCCCCAGCAGGACGTTGGTGTCAGTGTGGTACAGCGTGTGGAATATCTGGGTCTGGATGGGGTTGTAGTGAGTGAATTTGTACAGACTCTCGTACTCCCTGTTTCCCAAAGCGGTGATGGGCAACGGCTGCAGGTCCAACAGCTCTGAGGAGGAGGGATCAGTGCAGAATTAGAGAGACTTAAATGGGTTTGCAATGTTTGAAATGTATAGACATGGTTTACAAAAGACGTGAAGTGATTAGTTCATTTTGGAGGCTTCTAGAACAAGTTTTTTTTTTTTTTACTTGAGTGATTTTCTGAATGACTAATGACAGTACTTTTGGGGGACGTACTTTGTAAATATTTTTAATTAAGAGGTGCACTATGTAACTTTTTGGTTGGAGGATCTGCCACCTATTGGTTGTCATAGAGATGTTATTGTTTTTCCTGGAATTTTACACAGTATAGTAAACTTTTCAATAGTCATAGTGACAAGCAAGCAGAGTTACCACTCAGATCTGTGGAATGGCCAGCCTGCTCATAGTAAGACTGTATTTAAAAAAAAAAAAAAAAAAAAAAAGACAGGATCACCTAGAGCGGTTTAATACGAACATTTAAGACAAAAATGACGAGTGTGACAGCAGCAGTTACAGGGAGAGGGTCGCAGTTTTTCAATGTAAAGAGAACTAGAACCAGAATCAGTGGAGCTGGAATTGCGCCCACGATCACTTCTGATTTGGAGCATGGCAGCTAGCTATGTCTATTTATATATACAATCTATGACCACTGGAAACATTTTAAAATGAAATGAACGTTCAGTTTTTCATGTTTTTTAAGACAGTAAAAATCTGGTACAGCACTTTCGATAGTTTTTTACAATCTGTAGACAAGAGGTGTCATTGCAGAGTTATTGTGGTTCTAAACTTCTGTTCTGTGGCCTGTATCATTACCATGTTTTGGTAGAATTAAACTATTTTAATCTCTCTGTTGCTGTCTCTCTCTTTTGCTTTCTCATGTAAAAACCACAGTAAAAGAACAAACAGACAGTCAGCGAGAAAAAAAAAAAGGATCTGGCAACAGTTTGCCTTCTTAAAATTGGGCCAAGTCTCGCAACTGGGAGCATTTACAGATGTCAGAGAGCTCCACCATTTTAAAGGAACTGAATGGGATGTTGGGTGTAGTGTTTTTAGTCACAGGGTTAAACTGCTGTTAACACATGCTGTTAACATTACAATGGACGGATAGCATGAAGGACTGAAGTCAAAAGTAAGAGGTGAGCGCCTGGTGGCCGGACCTTCCCCATGGGGCCCGGCCAGGCCCAGCCCGAAGAAGTGACATGAGGCCGTCTTCCCATCAACCCACCACCTGTGGGAGGAACTATGAAAGGCTGGTAAGAGGAGATCGGTGCAGCAGTCGAAGGCAGGGGCCTCAGTGACTGGATCTCCGGGCATGGAGACTGGCTCTGGGGACATGGAATACTACTACTAGATAGTGCTCAGACCGGGGCACTCCATTGTTCTCCGGGGGGCTTCAACGCCCATGTGGGCAATGACAGTGACACTTGGAGGGGGGTGATCGATAAGAACGGCCTCCCTGATCTGAACCCAAGCAGTGTGCTGTCATTGGACTTTAGTGCTAGTCACAGTTTGTCCATAACGGACACCATGTTCGAGCACAAGGATGTCCATCAGTGCACGTCGCACCAGGATACCCTAAGTCGGAGGTTGATGATCGTCTTTGTTGTCGTGTCATCTGACCTCTAGCCGCGTGTCTTGGACACTCGGGTGAAAAGAGGGGCAGAGCTGTCAATTCATCACCACCTGGTCGTGAGTTGAGTCTACTGGCGGAGGAGGAAGCCGGACAGACCTGACCTGGCAGGCCCAAGCGTATCGTGAGGGTCTGGTGGGAACGTCTGGCAGAGCCCTCTATCAGGGGTGTCTTCAATTCACACCTCCCAGGGAAGGCTGGGGATATGGATTCTGAGTGGACCTTGTTCTCCGCCTCTATTGCTGCTGTTGCGGCCATATCAGCAATAGAGGCGGAGAACACGGTCCACGATCCATATCCCCAGCCTCTATTGCTGAGCGGCCACATCAGCAATAGAGGCTGGGGATATGGATATGGATATGGACAGCCTCAAGGAGATTCTGGCAAACCGTCCAAAGCCTCAGGAGGGGGAAGCAGCGCTTCACCAACACTGTTTACAGTGCAGGTGGAGGGCTGCTGACCTCGATAGGGGATGTTGTCAGACGGTGGGAGGAATAATTTGAGGATCTCCACAATCCCACCCTCATGACTTCCAAGGAGGAAGAAGACTGGGGATCCAGAGGCTGTCTCGCCCATCACCCTGGCTGAAGTCACCGTGGTGGTTGGCAAGCTCCTCAGTGGCAAGACTCCAGGGCTGGGTGAGATCCATCCAGAGCAATGGATGTTGTGGGACTGTCTTGGCTGACATGTCTCTGCAACATTGCGCGGTGGTCGGGAAGACTTTGCCTCAAATGGAGGAGTTCAAGTATCTCGGGGTCTTGTTCAAGAGTGAGTGAGATTGACAGGCGGATCGGTGCAGTGTCTGCAGTGATGTGGTTGCTGCATCCAACTGTCGTGGTAAAGAAGGAGCTGAGTCGAAAGGTGAAGCTCTTGATTTGCCGGTCAATCTACGTTCCTACCATCACCTATGATCATGAGCTTTGAGTAATAACCGAAAGGACAAGATGGCGGATACAAGCGGCTGAAATGGGTTTCCTTCGTTGGGTGGCCGGGTGCTCCCTTAGAGATAGAGTGAGGAGCTTGGTGTAGAGCTACTGTTCCTCCACATCGAGAGGCGTCAGCTGAGGTGGCTGTTCAGGATGCCCACTGGATGCCTCCCTAGGGAGGTGTTCCGGGCATGTCTCACCGGGAGGAGGTTGCGGGGAAGACCCAGGACACACTGGAGGGAGTGTGTCTCTCGACTGGCCTGGGAACACCTTGGAGGACGTGTCTGGGGCGTGGGAAGTCTGGCAGTTGCTGCTTAGACTGTTGTCCCCACGACCCAATCCAGGATAAGCGGAAGAAAATGGATGGATAGATATATTCACCCAAGAAAACAACAATAATAAGTGTCACTTTAATTTTTGAGTGACTTTGCTCTCTGTACTAAGTCCTTCCCCCTTTAGAGCACTATCACAACACAATCAGCTGCATCCCACTAATGAAACTATTGCACATCACATCAGGTTTGTCAAGTTGCTGTGCACAGTTTTGTATCATGTTTTTTGTATGTTTATGAAAAATAGCCGGGTGACATAGGCTTGTGGGCGGAGCCTCGTACAGCTGAATAGGGCCCGGGAGAGACTCCAGATTAGTCATACAAGAATTATGTCTACAGCCTCTGAAGGGCATGTTTTTAATGAGGGAACAACGTTATAAAGTAGAGTTTATAACGACTTAACATACCCCCTCTTTAAGATATTTTTGTTCATTTTATGCTTTTTTTTAAGTTGAATTGTTAGAAGCAAAGTTAAATAAAAAAAAATAAAAATAAAAATTCAAGGATTTTAGTTGTTTTTTTTTTTTAAGATAACTGTGCTCTGTGTAGTGAGTCAGGTAAAAGATGGCATGCCATAGGATTAATAAACAACCATCCATCCATTTTTTCCTTTTATTCTGGGTCAGGTCGCAGAGGTAGTAGTCTAAGCAGGGACTCCCAGACTTCCCCACCCCTGACTCTTATTCCCATTTATTCCCAGGCCAGTCCCTCCAGAGTGTCCTGGGTCTTCCCCGAGGACAACGCATCCCTAAACTGCATATTTATTCATAGAAAGAAAAACTTATGAGCTCAAAACCCCAGCCAACTTAAAGTAGATTATCAATGTGAATGACACAAAACTATTCCAGATAAAGGGTCAAACCGCATGACCCTGATTTGAACGGCTGCTCCTTCATACCGGTGTGTGGAGGGTGCCGTTCAGGGAGGATGAGGTTTTGAAAGTTGATGATGCAGATGGCCTCAGCTCCAAGCCAGCGGTCAGACACCACTTTGATGTAATACTGAGATGGCAACGGCTCAAAGATCGGGATGGTGAAGACAATGTGCTGCGGCTCTCCTGTCACCACCTGCAGGGGGCGATACGAGCAAGAAACAACTTAAAGAGTCTGTATTACTCCATTTTCTGATCTATGTTATAATGTTTCCTCATCACAAACAGACCTGGACTTGTGTTGTTTCATTCACACATGTTTAACACACAAACCCTGCACATTTTAGCTTCTCTCAGACGGAAAACACTCTGTTCCACCTTGTGCTGTCATGTGGTAAAACAGGACACACACCTTCACTATAATCATTTGGATCATTTTAGACCTGGAACTGCCAATCTCTACTGAACTAAAGGTAAAAGGAGTTGTTAACTTGAAAACTACCACTACACATGACATCACAAGGTGGAACATTTTGAGTTTTGGAGATGTAGACACACTAATAATAAAGTGTTACTCAAAGATGTGTCAATTAAAGAAAAAACACAACTCCAGGTCTGTTTTGGAGATAACAGCATTAGAACATTTTGTATCATATAGGACGTTTAAATGTATATTATAATTTATAACGTCAGTCTGGCCCAGGGCAGCCGTGGCTACAATAGTAGCTTACATCACCAAGTGTGGAAATGAATGAATAATGACTATAGTGTAGCGCTTTGAGAGGCTTTGAAAAAGTGCATTACACGTGTAAGCCATTATTATTATTATTATTATTATTATTATTATTATTATTATTATTATTATTATTATTATTATTATTATTATTATTATTATTTTAACCAATCACAGGGAAGTGTGAACTTTGCTAGCAGCTAACGCCTGGGGAACTAGCGGTTTAGCTAACACTTGCACATTTAAAATAATGTTTATTAATGTGCTCTGTTTATGTTCTGATCAACTAATACAACAGACCAAAGCAGACATTTCAGCAACACCAGTGTACATAGAAACTGGGGAGAGGTGGGTTGTGTCTAGTGCCTTGCCCAAGGACACAACGACAGCTTTCATCTGTGTGAGCTGGAATCACACCACCAACCTCTGGGTCAGTGGATCTGACCGCTCAACCAGTGATGTTTTATGTTGAGAGCGGGAGTCGAACCGCCAAACTTTGGATCGGTGGACAAACACTCTACTGAGCTACTGATAAAAGGCAATATAGCGGTCCATCGTTTATCGCAGGGGGTTCCGTTCTAAAAATAACCCACAATAGGCGAAATCCGCAAAGTAGACAGCTTTATTTTTTACAATTATTATATATGTTTTGCAGCTGTAAAACCCCTCACCACACACTTTTGTATACTTCTCTCAGACAGGCATTAACATTTTCTTACATTTCTCTCTTGTTTAAACACTGTCAAAGTTCAAACCTTCATATTGTAATTAATGTTTTAATATTTTTTATGCAGTGACACAAACAAAGTGGAAAGAACTCAAATACAAATTCATTAATCTAACAAAAGAAAAGGTGATTTGTACCAGATTTAGCTACTGCTGCTTTCCATACAATCCCTGGGCACGTGAATACACATTAAAATACACATTTCAATACGATTACATTATAAGACAAACACTTCATCATTGACACTAGCAGTAAAATACATAAAATGTCCCCAAGTCCAATACAATGTTTCCCACAGTCCAACCCAATTTAAAATATCAATTATGTGCAGGTTTTTACAATGAAAACAGAACATTACTGTACGACTGACCTGTTTCTTCTGCAGCAGGACGTATTCTGAATGGTAAATGTGATCGTTCATAGGGTCTTCCACCCACAGCCACCAGGGCTCACCCACGGAGCCGTGCACCTAACAGGAGACACACACATATTTATGTTTTGTTCCTCTTATCAGCGGCTGGGTCAGGAGGGCAGCAGTCTACGCAAGGACGCCCAGACTTCCGTCACCCCAGACATTTCCTCCAGCTCCTCCGGTGGGACCCCAAGGTTATATCATATAAGTGGTTAGCATTATTCAGTGAGCAAAGTACTGTTTCCTCCTGCTTTTTATCGGTAGTTAGTTAATCAGTATTTTGAACCCATCACCATTTCACATTTTACGGGCCCGTATTACACAATTTACTGATCTCTGTTCTAATGTTGTTTCCTCATCACAAACAGACCTGGAGTTGTGTTTTGTTTCATTCACAAATGTTTAACACACAAACCCTGCAGATTTAGGCTGAGTTCTTCTCTCAAACTGAAAACACTCTGTTCCACCTTGTGATATCATCATGTGGTAAAACAGGAAGTGATCCACTGTGTTTTTAAACTCCATACACACCTTCACTAGAATCTTTGAATGATTTTAGCCCCAGATTGGACTATCTCTAATGAACTAAAGGTAAAAGGAGCTGTTAACTTGAAAACTACTACATCACAAGGTGGAACAGAGCATTTTGAGCTTTGGAGATGTAGACAGACTAATGTTACTCAAACATGTGTGAATGAAACAAAACACAACTCCAGGTCTGTTTTTGAGGAGGTAACAGCATTTTGACATGACTTAAAGCTCACAAGAGTCAATTTCGTGTAATATAGGACCTTTAAGATCATTCACGAAAAACGAGAAAAAGTTAAACAAAAATGCAAGGAAAAAAAGGACTTAAGTAGAAACAAGATTATATAATATAAAATAATATATAATATTTTTGGCTTCTAAAATTATCTCGATTATGACCTGAAAGTCAGTCTTTTGTATAGCTTTTGGCTTTTTGCTCATCTAACAAATCCGCTGACTTCCGCGTTTTCATTTGCACCAAAATGACAAAGTGATACTGCCAAATCCTACAAATATCACTGATTAAGAAAATACAACTGGAGAAGGAAGTGTGTACATCACAGTGGGCATGTACGTCACAGTGGGAGTGTCACAGTGGGCGTGTCACAGTGGGCGGGAGTGTCACAGTGGGGGTGTCACAGTGGGCGTGTACGTCACAGTGGGAGTGTCACAGTGGGCGTGTCACAGTGGGTGTGTATGTCACAGTGGGAGTGTCACAGTGGGGGTGTCACAGTGGGCGTGTATGTCACAGTGGGAGTGTCACAGTGGGCGTGTACGTCACAGTGGGAGTGTCACAGTGGGGGTGTCACAGTGGGCGTGTATGTCACAGTGGGAGTGTCACAGTGGGCGTGTACGTCACAGTGGGAGTGTCACAATGGGCGTGTACGTCACAGTGGGCGTGTCACAGTGGGCGTGTCACAGTGGGCGTGTCACAGTGGGCATGTACCGGTGGAGGTGAAAACGGGGTAGATCGTCAAAATGATGTCTTGAAAATAAGAGATTAAAGATTACTCAAAAATGAATCACTCCAAAACAACTTCTAAACCAGATTTAGACCAGAGACTAAGCCAAGTCTAAGGCAGGACTAAACCAGGAATAAAACAAGACTAAAGCAGGACTAAACCAGGGACTAAATCAGGTGTAAACCATGGCTACTTGCACTAATCACTCTAAGTATAACTTTGTGTGAGTAAATGTTGAGGGGAAACAGCTATAACATGAGTAAAAGCTCTGAAAAGTTGCTGCTTTAAACCAAAAATCCAAAATGCTCCTTGTATCTTCTTAAATGAGCGTGGCTGGTCTAGTGCCATGTGAGCCTGTGTCTTGTCAGCACATGTGTCACTGCTGTTCTCTGCTGGATCAGCCCTGAGTCTGGAGGATAGCATTACATCTGCCCATGTTCACACTATGTATCACCATAATCCTACGTAAACATTTAGGCCAGCTACATAAAGAGTCCTGTTCCTCTTAGACCCAGGGTTAGGGTTCAAGACGAGGACTTAGTCTGGACTAAGCCCCCCAATACCCCCTCTGGTCTCTGGGTTCAGACTGGTCCGATTGGGTTACTCTTGGATTGTTTAGGACAAGGCTAGAACCAGTACCCATATTTGTATTAGTTAATGGGGATAAACATTATCCATTATCCATTTCTTCATATTCTGCATGTTGGGGCCTGTTCATAAAAAAAATACAAGACAGGAAGTTGAATAGGCTCAAGTAAAATAAAAAATCACTCTGCGGCTGTAACAGTTTCGGAGCTTTGGAAAAATATAAACTAATCTTTGTATTTTATTCTGGCTGAGAGCTCAACACCTGCTTCTCCAGGGAGATGCTGTTCCACTGTCTGGTATTTCACCTGTTCGTCTCCACAGAGACGAACAGGTGATGCCCCCAGACAAATGTACAGGTCAGATCTATGGGGAGAAAAAAAATAAAAAGAGCAATAAAACACTTTATTTATTCCAGGTGAAGCAACATCTCAATAGAGACAAGGCAGCAAACCCTGTACCAGAAATGTTACATAGTGGACCTTTAATAATCATAATTTAATGTTGTGATTTTTAGGTCATGCTTTTGATATCCCTGGGTTACAGAATGATGAAAAAATGAGGACGCTGCCATAACAATTAACAATTTAAAACACAAAATATATATCTTGAATCACAAAGAGTCCTCAGAATGTTGCTTGAAAAGACCTCTGTAAGTGTGGGATCAAACCTGTTTATTTCAGAGTTTCTTGTTTGTAAATGTGCGTTCTGTACCTGATCGTTCCACCTGAAGTCTGGCGTGATAACAAGGCGTACTCGGAGAACAGTGCGTGTGATTGGCTGGATGCTGGCCTCCATGGTCACGGACGGGATTTGATGGACGCACTGCTTCACCGTGAGGCCGATGTTCACGTGATGAAGCATGTGGCCTGAAAACGACAGCAAACCAGAATAAGACCAGGGACTAGACCAGGACTAAACGAGGACTAAGACAGGACTAAGCCAGGATTAAACCAGGACTAAAAAAGGACTAGAGCAGGACTAAAGCAGGACTAAAGCTGGACTGAACCAAGACTAAACCAGGGCTAAACCAGGGCTAAACCAGGGCTAAACTAGGGCTAAACCAGGGCTAAACCAGGGCTAAACCAGGGCTAAACCAGGGCTAAACCAGGGCTAAACCAGGGCTAAACCAGGGCTAAACGAGGACTAAGCCAGGACTAAGCCAGGACTAAGCCAGGATTAAACCAGGACTAAAAAAGGACTAGAGCAGGACTAAAGCAGGACTAAAGCTGGACTGAACCAAGACTAAACCAGGGCTAAACCAGGGCTAAACCAGGGCTAAACCAGGGCTAAACCAGGGCTAAACGAGGACTAAGCCAGGACTAAGCCAGGACTAAGCCAGGATTAAACCAGGACTAAAAAAGGACTAGAGCAGGACTAAAGCAGGACTAAAGCTGGACTGAACCAAGACTAAACCAGGGCTAAACCAGGGCTAAACCAGGGCTAAACCAGGGCTAAACCAGGGCTAAACCAGGACAGCACAACCGCAAACCAGCATAAAGGAACACTAAACAAGAGGTTGCTCCCACTAGCGTTAGCAACAAGTCTGACTGACAGCGTTACTAAGCACCTGCTCACTGCTAAACCAGCGGTGCGGGCTCTTTGGTTGCTATGACACTCATGGTCAGAATACCAAATATGGAACTCGGCCTCAAATTGTCCCCTATAACTGCTAGCCTTGATGATGCTGTGGTGACACTCACTTAGTCCACTTCTTTATACAGTCTATGGTTGTCATATTCTGCCCTTTTATAAATTCACTATGTAATGTTGGGTGAAACTAAACAAAATGAACAGATGTATTTGTACCGATCTCGTCCTTCCTCATCTCCTTGAGCTTGTCCACAGTGAGCTTCTTCTCCTCCAGTCTGTTCAGGATGACAGGGCTCAGGTTTGGGAACTGCCTGAGCGGGTGACAGAAACCCCACAGACGTTTGTCAATCACTTTACACAGAGTCAGCAGTCTGTAGGTCATGGTGGGCCAACGCTTCCTCAGGGCAATCTCAAACAGTGCACGCACGATACGAGCGGCATTCTGGGGGAAAAAAATATCAAGGGGTAAGAATTAAATAGTGTTATTCTAACATTATAAGAACAGGCAAAGGCAAAGGCAAAAAATAAATAAATTTTATAAATATATATATATATATATATATATATATATATATATATATATATATGTGTGTGTGTGTGTGTATATATATATTTGAATTTTATTTGAGTATGTTCATAAATCATGTAATACATGTCATTACAGTCCATAAAATAAAATAAATTATCTTCCACAAAAAACATTGAACATTCTCAAAAGGGATGTGGGAAGAAGTGTACACTTATTTAATCCCACCCCGTTCTTCTGATTCAAACTTTGAACAAAAATTTCATCCAGCTTCCTTTTACTTTACTTCTTAGTATTAACAACTTCTTCTTCTTCTTCTTCTTCTTCTTCTTCTTCTTCTTCTTCTTCTTCTTCTTCTTCTTCTTCTTCTTCTTCTTCTTCTTCTTCTTCTTCTTCTTCTTCTTCTTCTTATTATTATTATTATTATTATTATTATTATTATTATTATTATTATATATTCATTATTCTTATTCTCCTTGTTCATGTTATTATCACAAAAATCACCATAATCTTTCCTGTACATCATCACTGAACCATTCTATCAACAAAAAAGTATACATATAACCACTGCTACCATTAATTAGGATTTTCTTTTGGTATATCTGGACAGAATATGACATTTATACAGTTTTTTAAATTGCCTAATATTTGAACATTGCCTTAAATCTTCACTCAGCCCATTCCATAATCTGACCCCACAGACTGAGACACAAAAGCTCTTCCTTGTAGTGTGCACTTTAGCGTGTCTAAATTTTGCCATTCCTCTAAGGTTATAATTCCCTTCTCGCTCACTAAATAAGTTTTGAATGTTTGGAGGCAATTGATAATTTCTTGCTTTGAACATAATAAGCATGGTTTGGTATTCCACCAAGTCCTCAAATTTTAGTAATCTAGACTGTGAAAATAAATCATTTGTGTGCTCCCTAAATCCCACTTTTATATATATATATATGATTACACTCTGATCTATGTTTCTTCATCACAAACAGACCTGGACTTGTATTTTGTTTCATTCACACATGTTTAACACACAAACTCTGCATATTTAGGCTTCTCTCAAGCTGAAAACACTCTGTTCCACCTTGTGATGTCCACATGTGGTAATACAGGAAGTGCTCCACTGTGTTTTTAAACTCCGCACACCTTCACTAGAATCATTTGGATCATTTCAGTCCTAGAATTGCCAATCTACTGACCTAAAGATAAAAGGAGCAATTCACTTGAAAATTACCACTTCGTGACATAACAAGGTGGAACAGAGCATTTTGTTTTCAAGTTAACAGCTCCTTTTATAATTTGCTGAGTAGAGATTGGAAATTCCTGGTCTGAAATCATCCAAATGATTGTAGTGAAGCTGTATGGAGTTTAAAAACACAGTGGAGCACTTCCTGTGCTAAATATGCAGAGTTTGTGTGTTAAACATGTGTGAGTGAAACAAAACACAACTCCAGGTCTGTTTGTGATGAGGAAACAACATTAGAACATAAATCAGAGAATAGTGCAAGATGGGTGCTTTCAACTTATCTTTCCAGGACAGAATATTTTTCTTGTTAGTTTCACATAACACAGTACTTAATCACTTATTACATGATTAATTATAGGGGATGGGAGAGGGTTCAAAGGTCACGAGGAGTCAGTGGTTCTCAGTGATAGACTTAGATGGATAAGGTCAGGTGTGGGGTGTTTAATATCAGACGACAGGAGCAGAAGAGCAGCTGTGTGGTTTTGAGCTGTTTTAGTGCAAAATAAAAAAAAAAAAAAAAAAAAAAAAGAAAAAACACACACATTCACACACCAGTGTACACAGACACTGGGTGAGGTGGGTTAAGTGTCTTGCCCAAGGACACAACGGCAGCATTCAACTGTGGGAGCTGGAATTGCACTGCCAACCTGTGGGTCCTGTGTACTGTGTACTCTGATTATAAAGAGTTTTATTGTCTGATAATTCAATAACTACAGCACACCAAGACTAAACCAAGACTAAACCAAGACTAAACCAGGACTAAACCAGGACTAAACCAGGACCAAACCAAGACTAAACCAGGACTAAACCAAGACTAAACCAGGACTAAACCAGGACTAAACCAGGACCAAACCAAGACTAAACCAGGACTAAACCAAGACTAAACCAGGACTAAACCAGGACTAAACCAAGACTAAACCAACACTAAACCAGGATTAAACCAACACTAAACCGGGACTAAACCAAGACTAAACCAGGAGTAAACTAGGACTAAATCAGGACTAAACCAGGACTAAATCAGGTCTAAACCAGGACTAAACCAGGACTAAACCAGGACTAAATCAGGACTAAACCAGGACTAAACCAGGACTAAACCAGGACTAAACCAGGACTAAACTAGGACTAAACCAGGACTAAACCAGGGACTAAACCAGGGACTAAACCTGGTCTCTGAAAGTTGAGAAAAGTGCTTATAAACTCATTGTGGTGGATGATCATGACGCGCTGAATGAGGTAAGTGAGGAATAATTTTGGACCACTGTAAACTGTTTAAAATGAACTGTTTTTCACATTTGTAACACAGAAAAAAATCAGGTATAGAGCTTTAAATACAATAAATACTGAAGAAATATCAGTAAAATTAGGTTCTTCTCACCTGGGCGACGTAAGACAGGTCAGAGATGAGGGAGAAGCTGTCCACCTCTCCTCTGCTGATGTAGGTCTGGAGCAGAATATTTACTTTGCCATATCCATTCTCCACTCCACCAGCGGCTGGCAGCTCACAGAATGAACACAACATCTGCTCCAACTCCTCCATCTCCTCGTCCCGAACCTGAGAACACACAACGGGTTCATTTAAAGCATGAATTTAAATATAAAAATAGGAAACTCCGTCTTACCTTCAGCTGGTCAAACTCTTCTGCTTTGGACACGATGCTCAGGATGTCGGCCTCTGTGCGCTGGGAGTTGAACATTTCATTGAAGGTCTAAAAAAAAATAAATAATAATAATAATAATAATAATAATAGTAATAACAATAACAATAAACAAAAAAAAGCTTAATGCTATGTTCTTATTTTGGTATTGTATCATTATCAGGGCAATGTGAACAGGCCTCTACTTTGACAATGTTTAAATCATAGACTGTATATCATATTGTGACTGTAAGTCACACTTTTTCCATAGTTCGGCCGGAGGTGCGACTTAGGTTTAAATGTGAAATATTATTATACATTTTTTTGCCGGTGCAACTTATATTCCAGAAAATACATTATATAAATGAACATAGGTAACCCGCTAGCTGCCACATTCCAAATAGGAAGTGATCATGGGCATTCTTCAAGAGTCATCGACTCCAATTCACTTTATATTGAAAAACTGTCACTCTGTCAAACTGTCTGCTGTCAGACTCATAATTTTGGCTGGGGTTTTAATTTCATTATTGTGTCTGTAAATCAAGATATGAACATTAATAACACACAAATAAGGCACCTATTTCCCCTGAAGTCTCTCTTGCTAACATTAGCAACAGGTTTGATTGGCAGTGTTGCTAACCGCCAGCTCTCTGCTAAACCAGAGGTGTGGGCGCCCTCGGTCCTGATTTAGTCTTTGAATGCTATGATACTCACAGTAGCAATTCGTAATATGAAACTCGGCTCCAAATTGGCTGCTATAACTGCTAGCCTTGATAAGCTTCATTTGACTGGATCCGAACGCTGTGGGTGATGTCACGCTCTAGTCCACTTCTTTATACAGTCTATGGTTTAAATCCAGGCTGCAAACGGTTCTGTTTAGCTGTGCATATGACTGAAAGGTTTTTTTTCTGTACTTTTAATGTTTATTTTACGATGATTATTTATGTTTTGATTTGTTGTATTGTAATTTTGATGTTTTTCTTATTCTGTAAAGCACTTACCTTGCTTAGTAATGTAATGGTAAATGGTCACATTTTTATACAGCACTTTACCATCATCAAGGCTCAAACCTCTTTACATCATGGAACCACTCACCCATTCACACACACATTCAAACACCAGTGTACACAGACACAAGTGGCCAGGTGGGTGAAGTGTCTTGCCAAAGGACATAACAACAGCATTCATCTGTGGGAGCATTGCTGGTACCTCTATAGTGTCGCATTTGTGATTCCCTGGTTCCTGCATCGTACTATATTTGTGGCGCGTTGCTATGGTATTTGTGATGGTGGTACCTCTATGGTGTCATATTGATGGGTACATAGCCATGGTACCGCTATGGTGTTGTATTAATGGGTGAGTTGCCATGGTACCGCTACGGTGTTGTATTAATGGGTGAGTTGCCATAGTACCTCTATGGTGTTGTATTAATGGGTGAGTTGCCATAGTACCTCTATGGTGTTGTATTAATGGGTGAGTTGCCATGGTACCGCTACGGTGTTGTATTAATGGGTGAGTTGCCATAGTACCTCTATGGTGTTGTATTAATGGGTGAGTTGCCATAGTACCTCTATGGTGTTGTATTAATGGGTGAGTTGCCATGGTACCTCTATGGTGTTGTATTTGATGTAGAAGTGGCTGGCCGTCCTGCCCAGGTCTGTGGAGGCGAAGTACCCAGTCCTCTCCTCAAACCGGATCATTCTGGCTTTGTCTAGTTTCCTCCCGCACTCGATCACCAGCTCCTTCCTGTACAGCTCCAAAGACGGATCCATCTGCAAACATCATCGCAATTATTAAAAATATTTCAACATTAGGGACATTCTGTTTGGAGTGTGCATTTTATTGTCGTGTTTGAGCAGGTTTACTGTGTATTTCTGTTTCCACATGGATCTGCAAACTCCACCTTAGTTGGCCATCACTCCAGGTTTAACCCCAGTGGCACTGATGGATGGGTCAAATGCAGAGTAGGAATTTTGACTGATACAGCCAATACAGTGGTCTCTATATCACGGTGCACCTTTCGTAGCCTCACTGTTTCTCAGATTTTTTTGTGTGCAATTTTGTATGCTTTTTTACATTGTCCATCAGTCTCCTCCGTGCCGTGTCTCCTGTACAGTACAGAATGTGTTCAGACAAATTTACATAAATGTTGGATCGCAGTGTGACTCTCAAGTGCTGTATGTTTGCAAGTTTTCTCCCCGACAAAACCCACAATGTCAATGAAATGTTTTGCACCGACAAACACTTTGGACTTTAAAGTGATTGTCGAGGAAGAGGGATATAATATGCGAAGGTTTGAACTTTGAGTGTTTAAACAAGAGAGAAATGTGAGAAAATGTTAATGCCTGTGTGAGAAAAGTGTATAAAGTGTGTGGTCAAGGGTTTTACAGCCATAAAACATATAGAATAATTGTAAAAAATAAAGCTGACTACTTTTCATCTCCCATCCCTCAGTGCCACTGGGTAACCTGTCGGGAGCAGTTGGCACCACAACGCCAAGTCCAAAGACCGATTTCTCTTCTTGGCTTCTAGATTCTATTGTTTTATTATGGTAAATGGTAAATAGTCACATTTTTACAAAGCACTTTTTCACCTTCAAGTCACTCAAAGCTCTAGACAAGAAGGAACCACTCACCCAGTCACACACACATTCACACACACATTCACACACCAGTGTACACAGTGGAGGCGAGGGGGGTTAAGTGTCTTGCCCAAGGACATTTATCTGTGAGACCTGGATCTGCATCGCCAACGTCTGAGTGATTCTGATCACTCTAGCAATGTTTATTTGAACTGGCAACTTTCGGATTAGTGGACAAACATTCTACTAACTGAGCTACTGAACCAGTTACTGCACTTATTAAAAAAAAAAAAAAAAAGTTGCATTTAAACAACTATTTTGGGAAAGGACCTCAGTCTATATCTATTTAAAAGCTGAACAAATCTGGAATGTTTTTGAAATTCAAACATTTCTAGCAGGATGTTGAGTCAGAAACTGCTTTTGCCCACTTCTGTATTGGAATCAAAATGAAGGATGAAATACAACCATAGCTTGTGTAAAGAAATGGACTAAGTGAGTGTGACGTCACCCACAGCGATCAGCTCCAATTAAATGAAGCTCATCGAGGCTAACAGTTATAGGAGCCAATTTGGAGTCAAGTTCCATATTTGGAATTTCGACCGCAAGCTGTTGTTGCATCTTCTTGCCCACACTGCTGGTTTAGCAGGTAGCTGGGGCTTAGCAACACTGTCAATCAAACCTTTTGCTAACGCTAATGGGAGAGACCTTGGGGAAAGAAGGCGCCTAATGTTCATATCTTCTTTTGCAGACCAATAGTGGGGGGGAAAAAAAGCATTTAACATTTCAAGACTATAATAATGAGCCTGACAGTAGCAATAACAGAGAGAAGAGTGACAGTGAATCAGCGGGGCCGGAAGTGTCCCATGATCACTTCCTGTTTGGAATGCAGCAGCTAGCAGGTTAGCTATGTCCATTTATATAAACAGACTATGACTACAACTGATGAAGAACTTATTGTAGGTACTAATCGCAGAAATTGTTCAGTTTTGTGAGTGAGCTGAGAGCTGGGAGCTGAGAGTTGAGAGTTGAAGAGTTGAGAGCTGACAGTTGAGGAGTTGAGAGCTGAGAGTTGAGGAGTTGAGATTTGAGGAGTTAAGAGCTGAGAGTAAGTTTTGTGCTGTTACCTGATAGGCCTTGTGGTTGATGCCATAGGCCAGAGGGTTGGCTCTCATTCGGACGTAGAGATAAGTGTAACTGAGCCACTTCACTGCCTCCTCCACGTTCGTCACTGTCCCCAAAGCAATCTGAAAACAAAACAGAAATGTATAGAATATCAATAAACAGAACAGGACAATGTCAACTTAAGCCTTTAATAGAGAACACTATGCTGGCCCCAAGGTGTTTTTTATATTGTATTATTAAATGAGAAACATAAAAATACAAAAACGTACAATAAAAGAAGTATCTGAAGTTGAATTAATCTGCAAATATGAATCTATAATGGAGGAGGGCTGAATCTGACGGATGGTCTCTGTCTCCATCTAGTGGTGACAGCAGCAAATACAGCCAAAGTGTGCTGTGCTTTAAATTTCACTTTGAAAATTGGTCCTTGCATCTTAGGACAACTATAAAATACATATGCCTCTGAAAATCTATAGAAATGTGCTTTATGGGTTTGAATGAAAATAAACAGCATAGGTATTGTGTAGTTAATATGTAAAACATGATTGTGTAAGTGTGAATGTAGGAACAAAACAACAAAACATGTACTAAAACAATAACCCGGTACAAAGGGACTGATCATATATGATTTCATTTTAAATTTGCAATTGCTATCATGGGGCTTCATGCCCCTGGTAGGGTCACCCATGGCAAACAGGTCCTGGGAGACGGGTCTGACTAAGAGCGGTTCAGAAGCCCCCCATGGAAAGAAGAAGATCAAGGCCAGTTACGTCGCCCGGACTGGCGTTACCGGGGCCCCACCCTGGAGCCAGGCCTGGGGTGGGTGCTCGCCAGCGAGCGCCTGGTGGCCGGGCCTTTCCCCACGGGGCCCGGTCGGGCCCAGCCCGAAGGAACGACGTGGGGCCGTCCTCCCGTGGACCCACCACCTGCGGGAGGAGCCATGCGGGGCGGGTGCAAAGAGATCCGGGCGGCAGTCGAAGGCGGGGACCTCGACGACCGGATCTCCGGACATGGAGACTAGCTCTGGGGACGTGGAACGTCACCTCGCTGGGGGGGAAGGAGCCTGAGCTTGTGCGGGAGGTTGAGCGTTACCGGCTAGATATAGTCGGCCTCACCTCCACGCACAGCTTGGGCTCTGGAACCCAACTTCTTGAGAGGGGTTGGACTCTCCATTTCTCTGGCGTTGCCCGCGGGGAGCGGCGGCGAGCTGGTGTGGGCTTGCTCATTGCCCCACAGCTCAGCCGCTGCGTGTTGGGGTTCACTCCGGTGAACGAGAGGGTCGCGTCCCTGCGCCTTCGGGTCGGGGACAGGTCTCTCACTGTTGTGTCGGCCTACGGACCAAACAGCAGTGCAGAGTACCCGGCCTTCTTGGAGTCCCTGGGAGGGGTACTAGACAGTGCACCAACCGGGGACTCCGTTGTTCTCCTGGGGGACTTCAACGCCCATGTGGGTAACGACATGACACTTGGAGGGGCGTGATTGGGAGGAACGGCCTCCCCGATCTGAACCCGAGTGGTGTTTTGTTATTGGACTTCTGTGCTAGTCACAGCTTGTCCATAACAAACATCATGTTCGAGCACAAGGGTGTCCATCGGTGCACATGGCACCAGGACACTCTAGGTCGGAGGTCGATGATCGACTTTGTTGTCGTGTCATCTGACCTCCGACCGCGTGTCTTGGACACTCGGGTGAAGAGAGGGGCGGAGCTGTCAACTGATAACCACCTGGTGGTGAGTTGGATCCGCTGGCGGAGGAGGAAGCCGGACACACCTGGCAGGCCCAAGCGCATTGTGAGGGTCTGCTGGGAACGTCTGGCGGAGCCCTCTGTCAGAGGGGTCTTCAACTCCCACCTCCGGGAGAGCTTCTCCCTGATCCCGGGGGAGGTTGGAGACATGGACTCCGAGTGGGCCATGTTCTCCACCTCTATTGGCGATGCGGCTGCTCGTAGCTGTGGCCGTAAGGTCTGTGGTGCTTGTCGCGGCGGCAATCCCCGAACCCGGTGGTGGACACCGGAAGTAAGGGATGACGTCAAGCTGAAGAAGGAGTCCTATCGAGCCATGTTGGCTCGTGGGACTCCTGAGGCAGCTGATGAGTACCGGCGGGCCAAGCGTGCCGCGGCTCGGGCGGTCACAGAGGCAAAAACTCGGGGTTGGGAGGAGTTCGGGGAGGCCATGGAGAAGGACTATCGGACGGCCTCAAAGAGATTCTGGCAAACCGTCCGACGCCTCAGGAGGGGGAAGCAGTGCTTCACCAACACTGTTTACAGTGCGGGTGGAGAGCTGCTGACCTCGACTGGGGATGTTGTCGGGCGGTGGAAGGAATACTTTGAGGATCTCCTCAATCCCACTGTCACGTCTTCCGAGGAGGAAGCAGAAACTGGGGACCCAGAGGCGGACTCGTCCATCACCCTGGCTGAAGTCACTGAGGTGGTTGGCAAGCTCCTCGGTGGCAAGGCTCCGGGGGTGGACGAGATCCGTCCTGAGTACCTCAAGTCTCTGGATGTTGTGGGGCTGTCTTGGCTGACACGTCTCTGCAACATCGCGTGGCGGTCGGGGACAGTACCTGTGGAATGGCAGACCGGGGTGGTGGTCCCTCTGTATAAGAAGGGGGACCGGAGGGTGTGTTCCAATTACAGGGGAATCACACTCCTCAGCCTTCCCGGTAAGGTCTATTCCAGGGTACTGGAGAGGAGAATCCGACCGATAGTCGAACCTCGGATTCAGGAGGAGCAGTGTGGTTTTCGTCCTGGTCGTGGAACACTGGACCAGCTCTATACTCTTCATCGGGTCCTCGAGGGCTCATGGGAGTTTGCCCAACCAGTCCACATGTGTTTTGTGGATCTGGAGAAGGCATTCGACCGTGTCCCTCGTGGTGTCCTTTGGGAGTATGGGGTCCGGGGCTCTTTGCTAAGGGCTGTCCGGTCCCTGTATGACCGGAGCAGGAGCTGTGTTCGCATTGCCGGCAGTAAGTCAGACCTGTTCCCGGTGCATGTTGGACTCCGCCAGGGCTGCCCTTTGTCACCGGTTCTGTTCATTATATTTATGGACAGAATTTCTAGGTGCAGCCAGGGGCCGGAGGGGGCCTGGTTTGGGAACCACAGGATTTCATCTCTGCTGTTTGCAGATGATGTTGTCCTGATGGCTTCTTCGAGCCAGGACCTGCAGCAGGCACTGGTGCGGTTTGCAGCCGAGTGTGAAGCGGCTGGGATGAGAATCAGCTCCTCCAAATCCGAGGCCATGGTTCTCGACCGGAAAAAGGTGGTTTGTTCTCTCCGGGTGGGTGGTGAGTCTCTGCCCCAAGTGGAGGAGTTCAAGTATCTCGGGGTCTTGTTCACGAGTGAGGGAAGGATGGAGCGGGAGATTGACAGGCGGATCGGTGCAGCGTCTGCAGTGATGCGGTCGCTGTATCGGTCCGTTGTGGTAAAGAAGGAGCTGAGCCGGAAGGCGAAGCTCTCGATTTACCGGTCAATCTACGTTCCTACCCTCACCTATGGTCATGAGCTTTGGGTAATGACCGAAAGGACAAGATCGCGGATACAAGCGGCTGAAATGGGTTTCCTCCGCAGAGTGGCCGGGCGCACCCTTAGGAATAGGGTGAGGAGCTCGGTCACACGGGAGGAGCTCGGAGTAGAGCCGCTGCTCCTACACGTTGAGAGGAACCAGCTGAGGTGGCTCGGGCATCTGCTCAGGATGCCTCCTGGACGCCTCCCTAGGGAGGTGTTCTGGGCATGTCCCACCGGGAGGAGGCCCCGGGGAAGACCCAGGACACGCTGGAGGGACTATGTCTCTCGGCTGGCCTGGGAACGCCTTGGGGTCCCACCGGAGGAGCTGGAGGACGTGTCCGGGGTGAGGGAAGTCTGGGAGTCCCTGCTTAGACTGCTGCCCCCGCGACCCGGCCCCGGATAAGCGGAAGAAAATGGATGGATGGATGGATGGAATTGCTATCATAACAAACCTAATCATTCATCATTCTGAAACCCATGTGTGTGTAATCCCTCAGTTGTCAGGTCTCATCCAGATGCAAAACCTTTTGTCCAGAACTATAGACTGTACAGTGGTCCCTGGTTTATCGCGGGGGTTACGTTCTAAAAATAACCCCTAATAGGTGAAATCTGCAAAGTAGTCAGCTTTATTTTTTACAATTATTCTATATGTTTTGCAGCTGTAAAACCCCTCACCACACACTTTATACACTTTTCTCACACAGGCATTAACATTTTCTCACATTTCTCTCTTGTTTAAACACTCTCAAAGTTCAAACCTTCGTATATTATATCCCTCTTCCTCGATGATCTCTTTAAATGTGTTGTTCTTGTGCCTCTGCTCCAGTGGTATCCACAGAGGCGCCTCTCCATACAGAGAAACACTTAAGTCCAAAGTGTTTCTGAAATTTGTCATTACAGAACGTTTCATCGACATTGTAGGTTTTGTCGGGGAGAAAACTTTACAAACATACAGCACTTCAGAGTCACACTGCAATCCAACATTTATGTAAATTTAGCTGAGCTTTAGATTCTGTACTGTACAGGAGACACGGCAGGTCCCTTAGCCAATCAGGACGCAGAACACAATGCACGTTCATACACTGTAAAAAAAAAAGCATGCAAAAAATTGCACTGAAAAAAAATCAGCGAAATAGGGAGACCACAAAAGGTGAACCGCAATATAGCAAGGGCCCACTGTATATATAAATGGACATAGCTAACCTGCTAGTCGCCACGTTCCAAACAGGAAGTGATCATGGGCGCACTTACGGCTCCATCGACTCTGGCTCCAATTCTCTTTCTGTGTAAAAACTGTGTCCCCTCTCTCTGTAACTGCTGCTGTCAGACTCATCATTTTGGTCTTAAATGTTCGTATTAACTCGCTCTACATGATCCTGTTTTTTTTTATTTCACTACTGTGTCTGTAAATAAAGATATGAACATTAACAACAGACAAATCAGGCACCTTTCCTCGAGATCACACCCCCTGGCGTTAGCAACAGGTTTGACTGACAGCCTTCCTAAGTGCCCGCTCCCTGCTAACCCAGCGGTGTGGGCCTCACAGCAACAGCCTCGCTCCGCATTGGCCCTTTGATTGCTATGATAGTCACAGCGGGCATCCCAACTATGGAACTAGGCTCCAAATTCTTCCCTATTGGTCCCTCGGCTCGCCTCGATGAGCGTCTTTTGGAGCCGAACGCTGTGGGTGACGTCACACTCACTTAGTCCACTTCTTTACACAGTCTATGGTCCAGACTCAAGTTTCTTTTGCTCTTCTGAACACATTTATACTAGAAATGACATTATAATGCACTGAATATGCTTCACTTAACTATACAAGCCAACTATGCACAGCTGAGCACATCTTTGACATAAGGATGAATTCATCTGATAATCAATGAAATAACAAAAACGACTGTATTTGTTGACTGTTCCCCTGTGAATCCAGTTGCCACGTCTGACCTAACCTGAGCTCACTGTTGCATTATGGCCCCAACTCCAAGTCTGTCGGCTTCTCCTAAAATCTGACTTTTAAATAAAAACCTGAGTGTGGATGAGGCAGAGGCGTCTTGACAGGTGCAGGAGGCGACAGGTGTAAAATAGACCTCGAGCTGACAGTTTTGTAATTAAAAAAATATGATGAAATCGTCTGAAATAAGCAGCCGCCGAATGAAGTCACAAGATTCCGTCAGTGTCACTGTGGGAGAAGGCTCCGCTCTGCTGTTTATCTGGACCTCATTTTGCAGGGACTTTTCAGGACAAATCAATAATGAGCTGTGTATTATACTGATACATTAAATCAGCCCTACTGTGCTCGTGTCTCTAATCTCTGACACCGGTGGATCGTTATATAATTTATACATTTTCGATCACAATATTCCTCTAATACGACTTAATAAAAGAAACAAGTCCGCTGACTTTCACGTTAGACACCCGCGATGTCCAATGGGAGCTGACATCACCGTAAACGTCATCACAACAAAGTGCGGCATGCTGTCGGCGCCCCCTATGGGCAGCTGCACTGCACATCACTCTAGAGCAGCACATTTTTTGTTGAATCCTATGAGTATCATCAATTAAGGAAAAAAAAAAACTTGGGAAGGAAGTGCGTAAGTCATATTGTGCACGTACATCACAGTGCGCACGTGCGTCACAGTGGGCACGTGCGTCACAGTGCGCACGTGCGTCACAGTGGGCACGTGCGTCACAGAGGCGTGCCCTGGTGGAGTTTAAACGGGGGTAGTTTGACAAAATGGCATCTTGAAAATACTCGATGAAAGATTACTCAGACATGAATCACTCCGACTGCAAATTCAAAGGCTCAACGAGAAGAAACGACTAGAACATTGATAAGCATCTGAAAAGTCCATTTTGCAGAATAGGTCTGATTTAAGCATTTCTATAGGACAACAGCAGCAGGGTATGTAGTGAGTTTTGGAAGTGAATCATGAGTTTAATCTGCATTTTTTCATGTTCCTTGTACGTTCATGTATAAATTGTCTGAGCGCCCCCTGCAGGTGTAGTCCTGTGAGTGCAGTTTGGGTCAGATACATAGGGATGGATAATAGTGTTGAGAGCTTTTGCCACGCCCATTTTTAATTGGCCACTCGATCGGCTACAGACCATGTAATTATGTTCCCCTTGACTTTTGCCTCCACTTTCCTCCATTTTGAAACTTGTACTATGTTTGTTTAAAACTTAACGTCTCCGCTCACTGACCTCAGCGTTGAGATTATCGGCGAGGCTGTCAAGGAACTGGCTCTCGATGGGGTTCTGCTGCGTGAGGAGGGTGAGGTAGTGGCTCAGTTTGTCGTGGGACGTGATGATGGTTCCTTCTCCAAATTTATCAAACTGAGGCCGACCGGCACGACCAAAGATCTGCATCACGTCCAGAATCCCCAGGTCCACCAGAGAGCCTCGTTTGGCATCGTAGATCTGAGTGCCCTGTGCAAGAGACAGAAGAGACGGAGGTGAGTGGAAAAAGATAACACAGTAGGAAAGAATGAATGAATGAATGAATGAATGAATGAATGAATAAATAAATAAATAAATAAAGTTTACTTCAGGTATAGTCAAGGTTCTGTTCCTGGTTTGGTCCTGATATAGGCTTGGTTTGGTCCTAGTTTAGTCCTGGTTTAGTCCTGGTTTGATCCTGGTTTGGTCGTGGCTTGTTCTTGGTTTGGTCCTGGCTTGTTACTGGTTTGGTGCTGGTTTGGTCCTAGTTTGGTCCTGATTTGGTCCTGGTTTGATCCTGGTTTGATCCTGGTTTGGTCCTGGTTTAGTCCTGATTTGATCCTGGTTTGGTCCTGGTTTAATCCTGGTTTAGTCCTGGTTTGATCCTGGTTTGGTCTTGGTTTGATCCTGGTTTGGTCCTGGTTTAGTCCTGGTTTAGTCCTGGTTTGGTCCTGGGTTAGTCAAGTTTAATCAAGAAGTTTTGACTAAAGTCCTGGTTTCGACTGGAGTTTCTGGACTTTTTCTGGGCCTTGTTCAGGCACTGGCTTAGTTCTACTTTCAATCCAGATGTATGACCGACAATGTAATTAATTTTTCCTTTTTTAATCACAGTCACAATTTTGTAGGGATGCACCAATACCGAGACCAGTACTGGGGGTCATTCTGATACCAGTTGCCAGGACTCATACTCATCAATGTGCTGCCGATACCAAGAGCTGATACCACAATAACCATGCTATGTCCTATTTTACTCACAGTTTGACTCTCAGCTGAACAGAGAGCTCTGAACAGTGACCTCTGACCTCTGAGTGGTGAGGACTTGACCATAAAGAGACACATTTACTGTTCTGCACATTAAACTAATCTTTAATCACATGTTATTGTCTATAACCTTTATTTTCATTGAGCTATGGAAATAAAGTTTTTTATCTTTCACAGAGGATATCAGCACAGTGCTTGTGTGTACATATTAGCATGCTGGTGCTGGCGATACTTTGCTTGTGCGTGGATTATGCACAATTGTTGTAATTTAAAAACAACATTTAGCAACTGAATAGAGTGTACTCAGAGCTTTTAAAAGAGGTATAGCAAAATGTGGCTGTGGTTAAAGTAAGAAATCACTCCCTGTTACGCTAAAAGTCTTCTTAGAGTTAGCGGACTGCAGTCTGCAAAGACGAGGCAGAGAATATAAAGATACTTACTCTAAATGATATTGGAATTATACCTACAATGATTTCAGTAGAAATTTAAAGCAGCGTCTCAACTTTTACACTGAAAAAGTGTCTATACTAAAAACATCCTATAAAATGAATTTAAAATGATTTACCACTGATTTACCACAAGAAAACCCTATAAAAAACAAAACTATAAAAATAATGCCTGGTATCAGTCGGTATCAGTACTCAAAATGAAGTACTCAAAATAAAGTACTCATATGTAATATGGTAGCATATGGTAAAAAGTGGTATTAGCGTCAGTGCATCACTACAATTTTGTATTCAATTTTATTTATTCTTTAGCCTATCATTAATATTTTTTCAAAGATTGTAGCAGTAGTAACAGCAGTAGCAGTAGTAGTAGGCAAGGCAAGGCAAGTTTATTGGTACAGTGCAATTTAACATTAAAACAGAAGAGTGCAGAATAAAACCATTTCAGTCACGTGCAGCTAAACAGAACCAGAGCCTGGATTTAAACATTGTCAGAGTAGAGGCCTGTCTCACATCTTCCAATAGGAAGATTGTTCCAGGTTTTAGCTGCAGAAAACTGAAACGCTGATTCCCCAGGTTTAGTCCTGGTTTAGTCCTGGTTTAGTCCTAGTTTAGTCCCGCTTTAGTCCTGGTTTAGCCTATGCTTTAGTCCCTGCTTCAGTCCTGGTTTAGTCCTGGTTTAGCCCCGGTTTAGTCCATGTTTAGTCCATGTTTAGTCCATGTTTAGTCCATGTTTAGTCCATGTTTAGTCCATGTTTAATCCTGGTTTAGTCCTGGTTCGGTCCTGTTTTAGTCGCGGTTTAGTCCCGGTTTAATCCCAGTTTAGTCCTGGTTTAGTCGTCAGAGTGTGAGATGGTTCATGTGGCTCTAACATGTGGGAGATGTTCCTTGGTGCTGGTCCATGGAGAGACTTGTTCACACAGAGCTACTTTAAAGTCTGTTCTCTGAGCCACAGGAGCCAGAGACCTGAGCACAGGACACATGAGTGGGAAGTACTTCTTGGTTCTATTCAGGACCCAAGCAGCAGTGTTCTGGATGTACTGCAGCTGTGTTAAGGCTCGTTTGGAGAGGCCAGTGAGCAGGACATTACAGTAGTCTAACCTACTGGAGACAAATGATGGATAAGTCTCTCTAAATCTGGTTTTGACAGTATGCCTTTGATTTTTGCCGTTTTTAGATAGGAAAAAGCTGCAGATGTTATTGATTTGATGTGGCTGTTAAAGTTCAGGTCTGAGTCCATCATTACCTCTAGATTTCTAGCCTGAATGGAAGGTTTTAGAGAGAGAGACTGGAGGTGACTGCTGACACGTTCTCCATGTTTCTGTAGTAGTAGTAGTAGCAGTAGTCGTAGCAGCAGGAGTAGCAGCAGCAGTAGTAATAGTAGTAATAATACCTGTCTATTTAATCAGTATTAACGTCTCTTCAGAGCGTTTCATTTTCCGTGATATAAGTGTTGCTAGTGGCTGTGAGGCTCTGTGTGTTAGACTGGAGCAGGCGTCAGTGTGAGGCTGTGTGTGTTGTGCGCTCAGCTCTGTGTGTTGGACTGGAGCAGGCGTCAGTGTGAGGCTGTGTGTGTTGTGCGCTCAGATCTGTGTGTTGGACTGGAGCAGGCGTCAGAGTGAGGGCAGGGGAGCATTAATATAAGATTTAAATGTTCTTGGCATAAAAAGTGATGGAAGTTTGAAACCGACTGTGTAAATGACGTGGGAAAGAGATGCGTGGGAAGGAAACGAACAGAACTGATTTTGATAAGTTTTACAGCTTATGTCAAATAGTTTCAACATCTTTTATATGCTATCTGAGAGCTCTATTACACTACTGATGCCGTGTCCGTGCGCAAGACACTTTTCAACCTTGGCTGTATGATTATGTTAAAATTGGTTCTCTGGTTAGAGGTGGAGAGCCATAGATACAGATCATACACTGTTTATATAAATGAACATAGCTAACCTGCTAGCTGCCACGTTCTAAACAGGATGTGATCGTAGGCGCACTTCCGGCTCCATCGACTCTGGATCCAATTCACTTTCTGTGTAAAAACTGTGTCTCCTCTCTCTGTAACTGCTGCTGTCAGACTTGTCATTTTGGTATTAACCCACTCTACATGATCCTGTTTTTTTTTTCATTATTAAAATCAAGATATAAACATTAATAACCGACAAATCAAGCACCTTCTTTCCTCGAGGTCGCTCCCGCTAGCGTTAGCAACAGATTTGATTGACAGTGTTGCTAATCGCCTGCTCCCTGCTAAACCAGCGGTGCGGGGGAAGGGGCGTTGGAGTTGTTTCATTCACACATGTTTGAGTAACACTTTATTATTAGTCTGTCTACATTTCCAAACCTAAAAATGCTCTGTTCCACCTTGTGATGTCATGAAGTAGTAGTTTTGATGTTAACGGCTACTTTTTACCTTTAGTTCAGTGGAAAATGGCTGAAATGATCCAACTGATTGTAGTGAAGGTATATGGGGTTTAAAAACACAGTGGAGCACTCCCTGTATTACCACATGACATCACAAGGTGGAACAGAGTGCTTTCTGTTTAAGAGAAGAACTCAGCCTAAATATGCAGGGTTTGTGTGTTAAATATGTGTGAATGAAACAAAACACAACTCCAGGTCTGATTATGATGAGGAAATTACATTAGTACAGAGATCAGAGAATAGTGTGATATGAGCCCTTTAAATAAACAGAGTAAACCCGCTCATACCTTGATGATGACAGCATGGGCGGGCAGGTTGACTCCCCAGGCCAGTGTGGCGGTGCAGACCAGGACTTTGAGGTAGCCTTTGGAGAACATGCTCTCCATCAGACTTCGGTCTGAGCGCAGCATTCCCGCGTGATGGATCCCAAAACCCTCCGGAAACATCTCCTTCATCTGCTTATTCCTGGAGCGCTGAACCTGGAAACAACAGGGAAAAGCAGCTTAGCACAATGTGGGTTTATGCTGTATTTATTTCAATCGACAAAATGCTAAATAAAAGCCTGTAAAACATGACATAATAAAAGCAAATGTAAATTTTTATTCATCACCAATTTACCTTCACAACCTACAAACAGAAGTCATATCATATCACTGCTCAGTTCATGTTTTTACCAGTAGATGGCAGATGTGAAACTTTTTCCCTTATGTGTGTTGTCAACCTCACTCTCCCTTTCTCTCTCTCTCTCGCACTGGCACTCTCTATCTCTCCCCTCCTCTCTAGCCCACTCCCTCTCCTTCTCTTTCCCCTCCCCCTCTCTCCTCCCTCTCCTTCTCGCTCCCTCTTTCCCTCCCCCCTCTCTGCTCCCTCTTCTCCTCTCTTCTTCAGATAGAGATGTGTGGTTGACTGGCAGTTGGGCCGTGACCCGTCCAAACCAGAGGGACTCTCCATCAGCGGCTCTATCTCCAGGTCTCCTGGTTTAAATGGAGGTCAGACCCTTCATCCTCTGCTCCACACACACTCCTCTACACCACACACAGACCCTACTCTGCACCACACACAGACACTACTCTGCTCTACACACAATCTCTGTTCCACACACACTCCTCTGCATCACACACAGATACTCCTCTGCACCACACACAGATGCTACTCTGCTCTACACACACTCTCTGTTCCACACACTCTCTGTTCCACACACAGACGCTACTCTGCTCTACACACACTCTCTGCTCCACACACACTCCTCTGCATCACACACAGATGCTCCTCTGCTCCACACTCAGACCCTCCTCTGCTCCACAGACCCTCAGAGAAACAGTTCTGCTCCAGCTGTTCACATTTGGAACAATAAAAGCTGCTGGTGACATCTGGAGAAAAGAGTGAAGGCTTGATGGTCTGAGCCAAACCAGGTAACAGGTCTGTAACAGGTCTGTAACAGGTCTGTAAACACCAGTGATTGCAGTTCTCTGATTAGGGTATATCTGCTTTTTGAGACTGGTGCATCTTCCTCTTCAGAGTTGATGCCACTCTAGCTGCTTGGGTGGCTCCTCCATATTTTTAAAGTCCAAATAAGAGACTTGTGTGCTGCTTTCTGATTGGATAATCATCTTGAGAACCAAACACCAAATTAGACCATAAATAAATCGGGTGTTGTGTCCAGTGCTTTTGTTAATTAAGAATAAAACAGCATTATTATTGTTATTATTTATTTATTATTTTTATTATTATTTATCAGTAAAAGTTATATTTGACTAGAACATGTTTAGCTCATATCTGAGGACACAGATAGGTCACGTTTATGGGAATTAAAATTAAAACCTTAGATTCAGCTCCTTTAAACAATATAGATTAGTTCACTTCTACAAGTCAGCAAACACAACTGCTTATGTAACTAGTATTCCTGTGTGGACAGCCTCTTCACACTAGACTCCTGGATGCTTCTCCCTAAGTCATGGTTGAGTGTGGGCTAGCGGTAACCCCTTTTCAGGCGCGATCATGCGAGCTGGGGAAGGAGGGTAATTGAAATGCTACGGTTGAGGCTTTGCTTTGAGCTGTCGCGGCGAGTTAGCGGCTAGCCTGCGGTGGCTAATATGAGGTGAGTTAGCGCTGAAGTGTGGAGGGCCAGTGCGGCATTGGGGATGGCGTAGACTTCGGCTCCCGTTCAGATCAGATTAGAGGCAGTGTCTGAGTGTCTATGGGCTTACAGCTACCTGACAGCTACACTCAGGCTCCATCAGCGAGGCATCGAGGGAGCAGGGGAGCGGGGACCGGGGGCAAATCAGACGAAAATCACCCTCTCACCAGCACGCCGTCAGCGAGAGGAAGACAACAGAGTGAGATGTGAGCAACACTTGTCTTAAACAGCAGGAAAGAACAGCATCTCGTTTAAATCCAATCTGCACTCGAGAAATAAAGATACAGAAATCTGAAACCAGATCTACAGCAGGTCTAAACCAGGTCTAAACCAGGTCTAAACCAGGTCTAAATCAGGTCCAAACCAGGTCTAAACCAGGTCCAAAACAGGTCTAAACCAGGTCTAAACCAGATCTAAACTACGTCCAAAACAGGTCTAAACCAGGTCCAAAACAGGTTCAAAATAGGTCCAAACCACATCTAAACCAGGTCTAAACTAGGTCTAAACTATGTCCAAAACAGTTGTAAACCAAGTCCAAAACATGACTGAACCAGGTCCAAAACAGGACTAAACCAGGACTAAACCAGGTCTAAACCAGGTCTAAACCAGGTCTAAACCAGGTTCAAAACAGGTCTAAACCAGGTCGAAACTAGGTCTAAACCAGGTCTAAACCAGGTCAAAAACAGATCCAAAACAGGTCTAAACCAGGTCTTAACTAGGTATAAACTAGGTCTAAACCAGATCTAAATTAGGTCCAAAACAGGTCTAAATCAGTTCTACACCAGGTTCAAAATAGGTCCAAACCAGGTCTAATCCAAGTCCAAAACAGGTTCAAAATAGGTCCAGACCAGGTCTAAACCAGGTCCAAAACTGATCTAAAAAAGGTCTAAACGAGGTCTAAACAAGGTTCAAAACAGGTTCAAAATAGGTCCAAACCAAGTCCAAAACAGGACTAAACCAGGTCCAAAACAGGACTAAACCAGGTCTGAAACAGGTCTAAACCAGGTCTAAACCAGGTCGGAACTAGGTCTAAACAGGTCTAAACCAGGTCCAAAACAGGTTCATAAATAGATCCAAAACAGAACTAAACTAGGTCCAAAACAAGTCTAAACCAGGTCCGAAACAGAACTAAACCAGGTCGAAAACAGTACTAAACCAGGTCTAAACTAGGTCTAAACTAGGTCCAAAACAAGACTAAACCAGGTCTAAACCAGGTTGAAAACAGGTCTAAACCAGGTCTTGACCAGGTCTAAAATAGGTCCAAAACAGGTTTAAACCAGGTTGAAAACAGGTCTAAACCAGGTCTTAACCAGGTCTAAAATAGGTCCAAAACAGAATTAAACCAGGTCTAAACGAGGTCTAAACCAGGTCTAAACTAGGTCCAAAACGGGTCTAAACTAGGGTCCAAAACAGGACTAAACTAGGTCTAAACCAGCTCTAAAACAGATTCAAACGGGTCCAAAACAGGACTAAACTAGGTCTAAACCAGGTCTAAACTAGGTCTAAACTAGGTCTAAACCAGCTCCAAAACAGATTCAAACGGGCCCAAAACAGGACTAAACCAGGTTCAAAACAGGTTCACTCCAGGTCCAACACAAGTCTAAAACAGGTCCAAATCAAGTCCATGCCTGGTCTAAATTAGGTCTAAACCAGGTTTAAATGAGGTCCAAGACAGGTCTAAACCTGGTCTAAACTATGTTTAAAACAGGTCTAAATTAGGTCCAAACTAGGTTTAAATCAGGAGTAAAACAGATCGAAACAAGTCTAAACCAGATCTAAACCAGGTCTTAAACGGGTCTGAACCAGATCTGAACCAGGTCTAAAGCAGGGTCTGTTCTGGGGTGCTGGTAGTGCCAGCCTCTTGTTCAATGGGCACAGTGGGAGTTAGAGTTTGCACTCTCTAATATCATGTTTTATTTTAGCTGTTTGAAGAGGATCCACTAGAACCTCGTCCACATCAACGGGCGCTCCAGAGGGACATCAGCAGGACATTCACAAACACAACACCAGAACAGCACACACACATGCACTCACACCCACGTACACCCCCCCCCCCCCCCACCCCCCACGCACCCCCCCCCCACACACACACACCCCAACACGCACTAACACACACACACCCACAGGCACTAACACGCACTCTCTCACACACACACACACACACACACCCCAACACACACACACACACACATATACAAAACCAAATGCTAACTAAATTAGGACCAAACCAGAACGACAAGCCTGACTTTTCTGGTCAAGTGACGTGCTTGTCTCCATTGAGATATTAGAATGTTCCATAGTATGGCATTAAACCCAAAATCTATCTTCACAAAGGAAGCTGCACCAGGCCAAGTTACGGGTCAAATAAGGGCAAAGACTAACCTGCAAACTTTAAAAACAACATTCCAGGCAAAGCAATAACATCTCCATGGAGACAGGCAGAAAGCACAACCCCCCTACAAAAAAGTAACAGTGTAGCTTTAAATATAAGGTAAAAAGAAAAAAAAAAAAAGAATATATGGAAAAGAAATATAGTTTTGTAGTTTTGAAAGCATAACACGTTGAAAAAGCAGACTCACTATAACTTGGCCTGAGTTTCTGTGCTCAGAGAACTTTAAATTGTCTTGTGTTTTGGTGGAGAACTTTTTATCCCTCGTTTTGACCTGAGCAGTTTCAATACCTTTTGTCTTTGCTGCAGTGGTCAGTGTAAGCGGATAGGAGCCGAGTCCAGCCGCGGTCAGCAACTGAGAGCCAACTGAGTGACCACTACAAAAACCTCAAAAGTGATCTGGGTTGTTGTATTACAGAATCTGATCAAAAATACTGTGTGAAAGACTTTAAAGAGGAGGTATTTTACTTCTATGGGGTATTAAAGAGGAGGTATTTTACTTCTATGGGGTATTAAAGAGGAGGTATTTACTTCAATGGGGTATTAAAGAGGAGGTATTTTACTTCTATGGGGTATTAAAGAGGAGGTATTTTAATTCTATGGGGTATTAAAGAGGAGGTATTTATTTCTATGGGGTATTAAAGAGGGGGGATTTTACTTATATGGGGTATTAAAGAGAAGGTATTTATTTCTATGGGGTATTAAAGAGGGGGGATTTTACTTCTATGGGGTATTAAAGAGGAGGTATTTATTTCTATGGGGTATTAAAGAGGGGGGATTTTACTTCTATGGGGTATTAAAGAGGAGGTATTTATTTCTATGGGGTATTAAAGAGGGGGGATTTTACTTCTATGGGGTATTAAAGAGAGGGTATTTATTTCTATGGGTTATTAAAGAGGGGGTATTTTACTTCTATGGGGTATTAACTGTAACACATTCCATCTTTAGATAATGATTTCCTTTTATTGTTTTGAAAATGCTATATTCGCCACATTAACACATCTTCAGGTTTCACTTTCATTTTTGCCGCTGTCTCTTCTCTTGCTGTCAGTGCCAAGTACCTCCCCCTTCAGAGCGCTACCACAACACAAGCGTCGTGTAAAGAAAGTGCCACAGTATGACTTTAAATTTACCTGACTTGCTGCATACTGACAGTGAGCCTCCAAAGATGTATGTTCCAAAGAGGAGCGCCCCCTATGTTTCTTATTTTATTTATTTATTTATTTTTGAATCATAAGCCTGGAATAAAGTCATTGTAATATTGCCAGACCCCACCCATTTAAAGAAATAAGTCAAATTGGAAAAAATGAAAAAAAAAAATAATAATAATAATAAAATTGTATTGGAATTAAAATTTGGACTGGGATTAAAATTGGGATTAAGATGGGGATTAAGATTGGGCTGGGGATGGATTGAATTGAAGTTAACTGAAAATAATTGAGATCAAAGTCACTTTTGCCAGAAAAAATTAAGTTCCCCCACATTGGCATGAGTCAGTTTGAAAACAAATATAGTAGGATTTGTTGCGCTGTACTGTGTAAGAGCCTTGGAGACTGGGGTCATGTGAGTACAGGCGCACAGGGAGAGCACACTGTTGTCTTGGAGCAAGTCTGGATAATAGTTGTTTTAAAGCTGTTGTTTTAAGTAGCAATTAAAGTGTAAATGAAGTCGCTTTGCATTAGCGCTCTCCCCGAGGCTTCCACCGCCGCCATTAATGCTATCAGACTATCAGATACTGTCTCTCAACAAGTTACTCTAGCAACAAACGCAAATGCTCTTCTGTTTAACATCAAGAACTTCTATTTAAAGGGGCACTGTGTAAACCTTTCTAGTGGGGGGTCCACCATAGACATAGACACCAAACTCCCTATCTCTTCTACAACTCAATCGCTTGCTAGCAAATGCTACGTGGAGTTACATCAAATGGAAAGCTCCATCACAAACAAGTGAATGGTGAAGATAATCCTCATGTTAAAGGTCCTATATTATACAAAATTGACTCTTGTGAGCATTGCGCCATGTTGTAATGCTGTTTCCTTTTCAAAAACAGACCTGGAGTTGTATTTTGTTTCATTCTCACATGTTTGAGTAACTCTTTATTATTAGTCTATATACATTTCAGAAGCTTGAAATGCACTGTTCCACCTTGTGATGTCATGTGAACCTTCATCTGTTATGTTATGTATCTCATTTGTGCGTCTAGTGGCCTCCAGCCACTTTGACTAGACTAAACCGGTATGATTGTTTTCATGGTATAAATACACTGTATGTATTTTCATTTGTCTGCTGAGGGTGAGATGACACTATTAGGGCCAACAGCTCTTTGACAATTGTGCACAATTGATTCAATAAACTTATCTGTTATTTTCTATATTTTTAAAGGTTTTTACTATTAGAAATTCAGAACCATCTCACACTCAGAACTTCAGGGACCGGCCTCCTGCTGGTGCCCAGAGTCTGGACTAAACATGGGGAATCAGCATTTCAGTTTTGTGAAGTTAAAACCTGGAACAATCTTCCTGAAGATGTGAAACAGGCCTCTACTCTGACAATGTTTAAATCCAGGCTCAAAACTGTACTGTTTAGCTATGCATATGACTGAAAGGGTTTTATTCTGCACTTTTCCCCTTTAATGTTAATTTTACGATGATTATTTGTGATTCATTTATGTTTTGATTTATTGCATTGTGATTTCAGTGTCTTTCTTACTCTGTAAAGCACTTTGAATTACCTTGTGTATGAATTGTGCTGTACAGTTGTCCCTCGCTATATCACAGTTCACCTTTTGCAGCCTCACCATTTCGCAGATTTTTTATTTTTTTTGGGTGCAATTTTGCATGCTTTTTTACAGTGTATGAATGTGTGTTCTGCGTCCTGATTGGCTAAGGGGCTGTAGACCATTGTCCATCAGTCTCCTCCGTGCCGTGTCTCCTGTACAGTACAGAATTACATAATTACATTTACATAAATGTTGGATCGCAGTGTAACTCTGAAGTGCTGTATGTTTGCAAGTTTTCTCCCCGACAAAACCCATAATGTTGATGAAATGTTCTGCACTGACAAATTTCAGAAACGCTTTGGACTTAAGTGTTTCTCTGCACGGAGAGGCACCTCTGTGGATACCGCTGGAGCAGAGGCACGAGAACAACACATTTAAAGCAATCATCGAGGAAAAGGGATATAATATACAAAGGTTTGAACTTTGAGAGTGTTTAAACAACAGAGAAATGTGAGAAAATGTTAATGTCTGTGTGAGAAATGTGTATAAAGTGTGTGGTGAGGGGTTTTACAGCTGCAAAACATATAGAATAATTCTAAAAAATAAAGGTGACTACTTCACAGATTTCGCCTATTGCATTTTTAGAACGTAACCAGGGACCACGGACCACTGTACAAACAAACTTGCCTTTAAGACCAAAACGACGAGTCTGACAGCAGCAGTTACAAAGAGAGGGGCCATAGTTTTATCAATAGAAAGTGAATTGGAGCCAGAGTCGATGGAGCCAGAAGCGTGCTCATGATCACTTCCTGTTCCTGTCCCTAGCAGGTTACCTATGTCCACTTATATATACAGTCTATGTATTAGCCTCTGGATTATTCATAAATTCAGATTTTTGCTAATGGATATAGGAAAAAGTACAGTGGACAGGCTCTGGACTACCAAGCTGCCAAGTGGTTATTAGCACTGAATCCCTGTCTACTAATTATACAACCTGCTCGTCTCCATGGAGATGTTCTTGCTTTGGAAAGCTTCACAATGAATTTTTTCAGTCCCCTGTGATATTGTTTTTTTTTCCTTTCTGTTTCCCTCGTAAGCAGCCATATTTATTCTGATACAATAGACCATGTATGTCCTTGATTGGCTAAGCCATCTGTCAATCACACGCATCAGACTCACATCTTCATTAAGTATTGAAGAAGTGTGAGTCTGGAACCGAGGCAAGAGCAGACATCTTCACTCCATTTCCCCCATCTCACAATGACAAAGCTGCTAATCCCTTTACTGACCCCTTGTGGTTATATTTAGCATTTCTGTCACACTTTTCTATTTAAAGCCTTGATGTTGTCACTCCACTGTGTCATCCTATTTCCAGCGTCTTTGAGTTCAGCCTCATTGTTGTTGATGGGTCTGCCGCCGACAGCTTGTCAACAGATCAGAGCAGACGAGAGGACGCGACTACACTTGTAAAAATAGCTCGAATGAAAGCAAACAGTCCAATAATGAGGCGGCGTGGCGTCCCCAGAGACGCGCAAGTGACTGGTGGATCGGAGCTCGGAGGAGGGCGACGAGGGGCGGCGAGGGGCTGGTGAAATGGAATGAAAGGACCACATGTGAAGGGAGATGTAGCTACAATATACCTTGAATATGTTAGTAATTTAGAGGTAAAAGCATAGACTGCATATACAAATCGACGAAGCCAACTCGTTAACTGCCATGTTCCAAACAGGAAGTGAGCATGGGCGTGCGTCCGGCTCCATTGACTGATCTTCTGTTATAATGTTGTTTCTTCATCACAAATGGACCTGGAGTTGTCTTTTGTTTCATTCACACATGTTTAACACACAAAACCTGCATATTTAGGCTGAGTTCTTCTCTCAGACTGAAAACACTCTATCCCACCTTGTGATGTCATCATGTGGTAATACAGGAAGTGCTCCACTGTGTTTTTAAACTCCACACACCTTCACTAGAATCATTTGGATTACTTCAGTGCTAGAATTGCCAATCTACTACTGAACTAAAGGTAAAGGACCTGTTGACTTGAAATCTACAACTTCATGACATCAAAAGGTGGAACAGAGTGTGTTTGAGCTTTGGAGATGTAACAGACTAATAATAAAGTGTTACTCAAACATGTGTGAATGAAACAAAACACAACTCCACATCTGTTTTTGTTGAGGTAACATGGCTGAATGCTCATAGGAGTCAATTTTGTGTAATATAGGACTTTAAGGATCACCGGAGTCAAAACCCTACTTTTTATAACACTTAAAAAACACATTACATTATTTTCTTGAATGTGTCTGCGTTCTAAAGATTGTGACAGTATCGTGAGTGACCAGCAGGTGTCTCTTCTCCTCCACCGTAGAGGCTCGGACACTTTGGCTGTTTTGCCTTTATAGCAGCTCTAAAGGTTCAGATTTGGATATTAAACGTGGAGTACAGACACAGTGTGGGCTGTGAACAACTGGCACATATGAAACATCTTACTCTGGATCATCAAAACTCGATCTGGTCATTATGGAAACATATTTAGGAAACATTTAAAATATAAGTGTAGCACACCACAGTTCTCTTAACACAAAGTGAAAAGCCCTGATTTACATTTGTGTGTAAAAATGCTCTTCCACTGACATTAGTTTATGCAAATGTAGTTCTTCATAATGTAAGAGATTCAAGGTGGTTTTAAGGTCCCATATTACTCTACAAATATATATTACACAAAATGGACTCTTGTGAGCTTTAAGCCGTTTATAATACTGTTACCTCCTCAAAAACAGACTTGGAGTCGTGTTTTGTTTCATTCACACATGTTTGAGTAACACTTTATTATTAGTCTGTCTACATCTCCAAAGCTCCAAATGCTCTGTTCCACCTTGTGATGTCATGAAGTGGTAGTTTTCAAGTTAACAGCTCCTTTTATCTTTAGTTCAGTAGAGATTGGCAATTCCAGGGTTGAAATCATCCAAATGATTCTAGTGAAGGTGTATGGATCTTAAAAACACAGTGGAGCACTTCCTGTATTACCACATGATGACATCACAAGGTGGAATGGAGTATTTTCAGTTTGTTTTGTGAAGTAAACCACTGCTAGAGGGTCTAATTCAGATGTCAGTTTGCAGCGTTTAAAGACCTGCCTGGAACACCTTGTGCAATACCAAACCATGACTTTCTTCTGCTCAGGCAAAGTGGTTGAACTGTCTATTATTAAGGACACAGCAGTAAATATAAGGAAATATGTATAAAGATGGGGCACTTTGAGCTGGATTTAAGCTGCCGCCCTGCTGGTGTACTAAGCCTCTGCTGTTTTCGGCCAATAAGGTAAAAAATTTCTTTAAAGGTCCTATATTACGCAAAATTGACTCTTGTGAGGTTTAATCCATGTTCTAACGCTATTCCGTCCTGAAAAACAGACCTGGAGTTGTGTTTTGTTTCATTCACACATGTCTGAGTAACACTTTATTATTAGTCTGTTACATCTCCGAAACTCCAAATGCTCTGTTCCACCTTGTGATGTCATGAAGTGGTAGTTTTCAAGTTAACAGCTCCTTTTACCCTTAGTTCAGTAGAGATTGACAATTCTAGGTCTGAAATAATGAAAATGATTCTAGTGAAGGTGTATGGAGTTTAAAAACACAGTTGGAGCACTTCCTATACCACATAATGACATCACAAGGTGGAACAGAGTGTTTTCAGTTTGAGAGAAGAACTCAAGCCTAAATACACATGGTTTGTGCATTAAACATCTATCAATGAAACAAAACACAAACAAAAACAACTTCATGTATGTAATGTAATATGGGACTCTTCTGAAAACTTTGCAGTATTGAACTTTTTCTGGTCATCTCCATGGAGATGTACGATGGAAATGTTCCACAGTATGGCATTAAACTTATCTATCTTGCATTTACCGCTAAATACATGTATCGGTGCATGTATTCACAGAGAATGAAACGTTAAATGCCATACGAGCATTACAGAAAAAAGCATGGACACAAGCAGGTAGTTTGCCCCGCTTTAACCTGAAAAGTTACATAGTGTACCTTTAATTATCCATTGCATGTGAAAAACAGTAAGTGATTGGCAACTCCAGGACCTGAAATGACCCAAATGATCCTACTGAAGGTGTGTGGAGCTTAAAAACACAGTGGAGCACTTCATGTATTACCACATGATGACATCACAAGGTGGAACAGACTGTTTTCAGTTTGAGAGAAGAAAACAGCCTAAACATGCAGGTTTGTTTGGGTGAATAAAACAAAACACAACTCTAGGTCTGTTTGTGATGAGGAAACAACATTAGAACAGAGATCAGAAAACAGCGTAATATGGGCCTTTTAAAAGTTGACGAATACCATACTGTAAAATAAGTAATTCAGACGTCAGTTCACAGCTTTTTTTAAAAACCTGCCTGGAGACTATATTTGACACCAAACCGTGACTTTTTTCTGTGACATTCCTAATCCTTTATTTGATTTGCCTCCCACACAGCTATAGAAGCTCACTTCATACAGTTTTCCCCAGAGACAGGACTGAAAAGTTGCTGACCGCGAGCAGAGCGAATCGATCAGTGAGTGCTTTCAGACACTTTGGGCTTTGGGCAGTTTAACATGACCAGGTCCAGCCCAAAATAAACCCAGGCTGAGTTTATGTATTTAAAGGGCCCATATTGGGCTGCTTTCTGATCTCTTTTGATCTAATGTTGTTTCCTCATCACTAATGCTAGGTATCATTAAGATTTTGCCAATATGATACATACCTCGATACAAAGGCCACAAAACGATACATATCTCGATACAGTACTTTTTTGATTCGATACGATATATTTCTAATCAATTCGATATGATTCGGTGAAAAATAAAGCCTTTCATGACCCTTAATGATCAACCTCATGTTCACAAAAAATAAACATTAATGGTGCATTTATCTTCTGTTTACAGTGGTCCCTCGCTATATCACAGTTCACCCTCCGTGGTCTTGGTGTTTCGCGGATTTTTCCAGCGCAATTCAACACGCTTTTTCACAGCGTATGAACGTGCATTGTGCTCTGTGTCTCGACTGGCCAAGGCACCGCAGACCACCGTCAATCGATCTCCTCCGTGCCGCTTCTCACGCACAGCGCAGAATGTGTGGGAGCCCAGTTTAATTAATATATAATAATGCATGCAAATTTACAGTGTTGATATTTTGTTATAAATGCTGTTTTATGTTACATTAATAATTTCATATTGAAAGATTTTATATTTGATTTATATACATAAGCTACATTTATTTAATTGCATAAATGTTCATGATAAAATATCTTAGAACTGTTATTATTTAAGTTTTACGTAAATATGCTACTGTCACTTGAAGAGTGATAGCCCACACGAGGAAAAGAGCACACGCTTGGGAAACGTGCTGAGTTGAGGCAGCGCATAAAGATGGAGTCAAATGGTTTTCTTACCATAGTATTGTTTATTTTTGAGAATGACTTAGTTTGATTACTTCTGTAAAAAAGGATTTTGTAAAGCTGCGAATTAAAATTTTGTAATTCTCTTTTTACATCGGAGTCTAGTGGAAGTTATTTTCTCTTCAATAAAAATACATGAGTAGCACCAACGGACAACACGAAACCAGGCCTCAACCCACACAGAATGTGTTCAGCCAAATTTACATAAAAACCCCAATTCTAATGAAGTTGGGACGCTGTGTAAAACTTAAAAAAATACAATGATTTGCAAATTCCTTTCAACCTGTACTGAACTGAATAAACTACAAATACATGATATTTAATGTTCAAACTGATAAACTTTATTGTTTTTATGCAAATATTCACTCATTTTCAATTTGATGTTTGTAACACGTTCCAATAAAGCTGGGACAGGGGCAACAATAGAATGGGAAAGTTGAGGAATGCTTAAAATACACCTGTTTGGAACATTCCACAGGTGAACAGGTGATATTGGAAAGAGGTGAGTGTCATGATTGGTTATAAAAGGAGCATCCCTGAAGGCCTCAGTCATTCACAAGCAAGGATGGGGCGAGGTTCACCACTTTGTGAACAACTGCATAAGCAAACAGTCCAACAGTCTAAGAACAATGTTTCTAAATGTACAATTGCAAGGAATTTAGGGATTTCTTCATCTACGGTTCATAATATCATCAAAAGATTGCTGCAAATAAGCCTCAAGGCCGAAAACTAACATTGAATGCCCATGACTTTTGATCCCTCAACACTTCAGGAAACCATCCATCCATCCATTTTCTTCCGCTTATCCGGGGCCGGGTCGCGGGGGCAGCAGTCTAAGCAGGGACTCCCAGGCTTCCCTCACCCCGGACACGTCCTCCAGCTCCTCCAGTGGGACCCCAAGGCGTTCCCAGGCCAGCTGAGAGACATAGTCCCTTCAGCGTGTCCTGGGTCTTCCCCGGGGCCTCCTCTCGGTGGGACATGCCCAGAACACCTCCCTAGGGAGGCGTCCAGGAGGCATCCTGAGCAGATGCCCGAGCCACCTCAGCTGGTTCCTCTCAACGTGTAGGAGCAGCGGCTCTACTCCGAGCTCCTCCCGTGTGACCGAGCTCCTCACCCTATCCCTAAGGGTGCGCCCGGCCACTCTGCGGAGGAAGCCCATTTCAGCCGCTTGTATCCGCGATCTTGTCCTTTCGGTCATTACCCAGAGCTCATGACCATAGATGAGGGTAGGAACGTAGATTGACCGGTAAATCGAGAGCTTCGCCTTCCGGCTCAGCTCCTTCTTTACCACAACGGACCGATACAGCGACCGCATCACTGCAGACGCTGCACCGATCCGCCTGTCAATCTCCCGCTCCATCCTTCCCTCACTCGTGAACAAGACCCCGAGATACTTGAACTCCTCCACTTGGGGCAGAGACTCACCACCCACCCGGAGAGAGCAAACCACCTTTTTCCGGTCGAGAACCATGGCCTCGGATTTGGAGGAGCTGATTCTCATCCCAGCCGCTTCACACTCGGCTGCAAACCGCCCCAGTGCCTGCTGCAGGTCCCGGCTCGAAGAAGCCATCAGGACCACATCATCTGCAAACAGCAGAGATGAAATCCTGTGGTTCCCAAACCAGGCCCCCTCCGGCCCCTGGCTGCACCTAGAAATTCTGTCCATAAATATAATGAACAGAACCGGTGACAAAGGGCAGCCCTGGCGGAGTCCAACATGCACTGGGAACAGGTCTGACTTACTGCCGGCAATGCGAACACAGCTCCTGCTCCGGTCATACAGGGACCGGACAGCCCTTAGCAAAGAGCCCCGGACCCCATACTCCCAGAGCACCCCCCAAAGGACACCACGAGGGACACAGTCGAATGCCTTCTCCAGATCCACAAAACACATGTGGACTGGTTGGGCATACTCCCATGAGCCCTCGAGGACCCGATGGAGAGTATAGAGCTGGTCCAGTGTTCCACGACCAGGACGAAAACCACACTGCTCCTCCTGAATCCGAGGTTCGACTATCGGTCGGATTCTCCTCTCCAGTACCCTGGAATAGACCTTACCGGGAAGGCTGAGGAGTGTGATTCCCCTGTAATTGGAACACACCCTCCGGTCCCCCTTCTTATACAGAGGGACCACCACCCCGGTCTGCCATTCCACAGGTACTGTCCCCGACCGCCACGCGATGTTGCAGAGACGTGTCAGGACTTCAGGAAACCATTGTCAGTTAAAACTGTTCATCGCGACATTTCCATGTGCAAGTTAAAACTGTACCATGCAAAGCGAAAGCCAAATATCAACAACATCCAGAAACGCCACCGCCTTTTATGGGCCCGAGCTCACCCAAGATGGACTGACGCAAAGTGGAAAAGTGCGCTGTGGTCTGATGAGTCCATACTTCAAATTGTTTTTGGAAATCATGGACGTCGTGTCCTGCGGGCCAAAGAGGAAAAGGACCATCCGGATTGTTATCAGCGCTAAGTTGAAAAGCAGCATCTGTGATGGTCTGGGGGTGTGTTAGTGCCCATGGCATGGGTAACTTGCACGTCTGTGAAGGCTCCATTAATGCTGAAAGGTACATACAGGTTTTGGAGTAACATATCCTGCCATCCAAGCAACATCTTTTTCAGGGACGTCCCTGCTTATTTCAGCAACACAATGCCAAGCCACATTCTACATGTGTTACAACAGCGAGGCTTCATAGTAAAAGAGTGCAGGTACTAGACTGGCCTGCCTGCAGTCCAGACAGAGACCCTAGACTGCTGAGCAACTAAAGTTGTACATTCAGCGAGAATGGGAAAGGATTCCTCCTGCAAAGTTTCTACAATTAGTGTCCTCAGTTCCAAAACACTTATTGATTGTTGTGTGTAAAATGTAACACAGTGGTAAACATGCCCCTGTCCCAGCTTTATTGGAACGTGTTGCAGGTATCAAATTGAAAATGAGTGAATATTTGCATAAAAACAATAAAGTTTATCAGTTTGAACATTAAATATCATGTCTTTATAATTTATTCAGTTCAATATAGTTTGAAAAGGATTTGCAAATCATTGTATTCTGTATTTTTTTAAAGTTTTACACAGCCTCCCAACTTCATAGGAATTAGAGAGAGATGTGAGAAAATGTTAATGCCTGTCTGAGAAAAGCGTATAAAGTGTGTGGTGAGGGGTTTTACAGCCTTAAAAAATGTATAATAATTGTAAAAAAATAAAGTGGACTACTTTGTGGATTTCGCCTATTGCGGGCTATTTTTAGAATGTAACGCCCGCAATAAACGAGGGAACACTGTACTAAAGATGAATAAACATAACCAACTGCATTTTGTTTAGTGCATGTTTCTAACTAAACGTCAAACTTTTCCATTGGTCAATATTATTCATCCACAGCTTAGACGACCTCCACATTTACATGGACAGAGACATGTGCAGTTTAACGGCTCTGAAGGATCACAACAGATGGATTAAAACACGACTGTGATACAAGTCTGTGTTAAACAACTATGTGCAAAGCGAATAAGAAATACACCCGTTTTAATCAAAACAGTGAATCAAATGTCAAATGTTCTGCATAAACAAGTTTTGTGGCTAAACAAGCCACACAATAGTGCTAAGACAGAATAATTTATAATAAAAAAAAAAAAAAAAAAAAAAATATATATATATATATATATATATATATATATATATATATATATATATATATAATCAATGCAGCAGCCCATGACAGCGATATTGTATAATTAAATTAAACAATACAATGAATATTGATATTTCGATATTTTTGCACACCCCTACTCATCACAAACAGACCTGGGGCTATGCTTTGTTTCATTCACACATGTTTAACGCACAAAAAAACAACAACAACAAAAAAAAACAAAAAAAAAAACCAAATGCAGCATTTAGCTCCATTTTACCTGACAGCAAATCAAAACGATTTCCCTTTTTCCCCTTTAACTATAAAAATAACTTCACTCCCACTTTAATACCGAGCTGGGCCTGAACGCCCCTTTGTCTGAAAACCAAAGATCACTTTTTTCCAGCGTTTGCACCGTTTCAATTGCTTTAGTAAGTGAATGAAGCTGTACTTTAGCCGTGTCCTGTGTCCTCTGCCTCTGTTATAATTACACATACAGCTCTCCATTAGTCCATCAGTGTTTGTGGGTCAGATCTGCTCCGGTGAGTAGGCCCCTCCACTTTAAGCCCACACACAGAGATAATGCACTGCTTATTCTCACTCTGGAAATTGCCCCTTATTAATATGTATGGTCTTTTTTAATCTCTAATATGCATAATAAAACAAGGCAGGTGGGTCACACAGTTTAGCAAGTATTTAACTGGCTTTTTCACTGGATTCTCTTAGGCTCTTAATGTTGTTGAAGCGGCCTTATCGCTCACAGTGGAGAGGCTGTCAGTCAAGATTAGTGTAGACCTCTCAATACACAAGAGGCTCGTAAAATACAAGTACAGTTTGGGAGAGTGTTTGGGGGAGTGGGTGGGCGAAAGATTAAAGACAATAAGGAATATTATTTAAGCCTATTTAAATGGGAATAATGAATAAAGCCAATGGAAGTCAATAGGACATCGTGTTATCAGTAGAATGTATTTTTAAATGTTGTATTATAGATTGTTTCTAGTAAAAATGCTGCTAAAAGTAAATAGTCATATTTATATAGCACCTTCAAGGCTCAAAGTGCTTTACATCAAGAAACCAGCCAGTCACACACACATTCACACACATTCACATTCACGGTGTTACTAGCTCTGTTGAGTGTTTGTCCACTGATTCGAACATTGATGGTTTGAATCCCGTTCCAGCTCCCACAGATGAATATAGCCTTGGGCAAGACACGTAACCCACCTCGCCCCAGTGTCTGTGTACATTGGTGTGTGAATGGGTGAGTGGTTCCTTCATGTAAAGCGCTGTGAGCCTTGAAGGTGAAAAAGCGCTGTATAAAAATGTGACCATTTACCATTAACCACAAATAAATCCATTGAAAGTTAGTAGGAGTACAGTTGTCCCACATTATATCGCGGTTCACCTTTCGTGGTCTTGCTGTTTTGTAGATTTTTTTTATGTTTTTGTGCAATTTTGCATGCTTTATTACATTGTATGAACGTGCATTGTGCTCTGCGTCCTGATTGGCTAAGCTGTAGACCATTGCCCATCAGTCTCTTCCGTGCTGTGTCTCCTGTACAGTACAGAATGTGTTCAGCCTAATTTACAGTGGGCACAGAAAGTATTCAGACTCCCTTAAAATGTTTCACTCTTTGTTATATTGCAGCCATTTGCTAAAATCATTTAAGTTCATGTTTTCCTCATTAATGTGCACACAGCACACCATATTGACTGAGAAACATGAAATTGTTGACATTTTTGCAGAATTATTAAAAAAGAAAAACTGAAATGTCACACAGCCATAAGTATTCAGACCCTTTGCTCAGTATTTAGTAGAAGCACCTTTTGAGCTAATACAGCCAGGATTCTTTTTGGGAATGATGCAACAAGTTTTTCACACCTGGATTTGGGGATCTTATGCCATTCCTTCTTGCAGATCCAGTTCTGTCAGGTTGGCTTGTAAATGTTGATGGACTTTCTAGAACTTTCTCCCATTTCCCGACTGCATCTCTGGAGCTCAGCCACAGTGATCTTTGGGTTCTTCTTTACCTCTCTCACTAAGGCTCTTCTCCCCCGATTGCACAGTTTGGCCGGACATCCAGTTCTAGGAAGGGTTCTGGTCGTCCCAAATGTGTTCCATTTAAGGATTATGAACACCACTGTTCTCTTAGGAACAGTGCAGCTGAATTTTCCTGTAACCTTGGTCAGATCTGTGCCTTCCCACAGTTCTGTCTCTGAGCTCTTCAGGCAATTCCTTTGACCTCATGTTTCTCATTTGCTCTGACCTGCACTGTGAGCTGTGAGGTCTTATATAGACAGGGGTGTGGCCTTCATAATCGAGTCCAATCAGTTTAATCAAACACAGCTGGACTCCAATGAAGGAGTAGAACCATCTCAAGGATGATGAGAAGAAATGGACAACACTCGAGTTAAAATATATGAGGGTCACAGTAAAGGGTCTGAATACTTATGGCTGTGTGATATTTCAGTTTTTCTTTTTTAATAAATCTGCAAAAATTTCAACAAGGTGAGGTGGGTTAAGTGTCTTGCCCAATGACAACGACAGTATTCATTTGTTTTGAGCTGGAATCACACCGCCAACCTGTGAGTCAGTGCCGAGTGCAGGATTCAAACCGCCAAACTTCGGATCAGAGAATAAACACTCAAAAACACTTGCAGCCTTTGTGATTTGCTAATTCCGATTATGAGCACTCTTCTCAGATATAAACTTTTTTTGTTTTTTGTTTTACTTTGTATAATTCTGTTTTTCTTCTCTCTCACCTCGTCCTGATCAATTACCCCGTCTGGCTGCACATTGACTAAACCTCTCCTATATATACTACCTCTGCTACAGCCGTAATGCAGTGACTATTAACTACCACATGCTCCTTTATAATGAGGACTCAAAATATCACTCCAAAGCCCTGTTTCAAACACTACAACCAGGCCGCAACAGCACACCAATTTTACTCCCCTGACATCATCTGCTGTCTGTGTTTCCTGTTTTAGCATAAGCATGAAAAGTGATCTGATTTGTATACACATCCCCATTTAAACAGGAGAGAAGATTAGAGGAAGCATCAATCTCCAAGAAGCTCTGGGGAACGCCTGCAAAAAGGTTACTATATTTATCACTGCCTCCTGGTTGCGTGAGATTTGAATATGAGGGAGATGGGGGAGTCCGGATGACCGTCCTATGTGGCAAACCCAATGCACAGAGAACATTAATTACACTGTCAGCGGCATAGGCACACGTGTACATATACAGAGTTATACAGGGGAGGAGTGGGAGTGAATCTGTCCATTTATTAAAGCTTCACTGTGTAACTTTTTAGCCAAGAAATAGACAAAAATGGAAGGATGTTTTGGTTTTCAGTTTGGATTCTTTATTTATACAGCACTTTTCTACCTTCTAGGCCACATATGTCAAACTCAGGCCCGGGGGACAAATCTGGTCCGCGGTTGTAATTATATTTGGCCCATGAAATCATATCAAATGTGCATTAGAGCTGGCCCACCGGTATATAGCACATGCACCACTAATACTACAAATCCCAGAATGCTTTGCTAGTACACTGCAGTCGAGACCAGCAAGCGTCCCTCGTTTTCTGTTGACATTCATTAGCAACCAAGCTACTAGTCACCTCGGCCAAATTAATTGCTACAGAGCGAGACATCATTTATTTTATTTATTTAAATAACAAATACATACTACTGATGTGTCTTTTATTTCTCATATGTTTGTAATATCAAGCTTGATTTGTTCCAGAAAGGGGGGTTAAGTGTCTTGCCCAACGACAAAATGGCTGTATTGGTGGGAGCTGGAATCGCACCAACCTGTGGGTTAATCTGACCACTCTACTAACGATGTTTATGTCAAGAGCAGGATTTGAACTGCCAACCTTCAGACCAGTGGGAAAACGCTCTACCAACTGAGCTACTGTTGCTTTCATTGCACTGAGTGGGCTTGCATCTCCACAAACCTGAGTCTCATTTGGCCTGTTTCCTATAATCCCCCACAGTATGGTTTGAAACATGGTCGTGTTCACGGCAAATGTTCCAAAGTCTGGTTTTAACTTTTTCCTTTCATGGAATGGTGCAGGTAGTGTGTCACTTCAACTTTATCAGTGGTTTTAACAGCGCGTCTACATAGACTCTACATGTAAAAGGTGCCTCACAATCTGACAGTTTTGTGCAGAACGTGAAGCCGACGGATGGTCTGCAGCTTCACAAAGTGCCTTCTTTCATTTTAAAAATTTCATTTCTCTATATTCATATGAGGGGAGAGTCCAATGAGAACACTCAGACTCCTGTTCAAATACAGAACGATACAAACAAAAACACACAAACGCACACCTGCATGTCCATTTCAAACATTCAAACAGGAGCAGGTGAGATCATAAATGTTTATCTCCACATTATTAAAGTGCTGCAGTGGCTTCAATTTTACATGTCCTTCAAATGTTACATTTTTGAGAAGCAAAAGAACCAAAAACTTGTGTTTCCCATTTCAGTTCTAGAGTGGATAGTTTTAAGACAGAGACAATCATGAGATCTTGGATTCAAAGTTCTTCTCCACTCTCCCTCTTTCCTCCTTCTCCTCACTCTCCCTTTCAATCAGAAGATCTTGTAGTAAAAGTTGAACAAGCAGATGAGATATTGAATCTCATGGTACGGTTAGACGCCTCTAGTTGGACGCCTTTGCATTTGAGAACAAACGCCTCAGACGCACGTCATGGACGCCGTGGATGCACATCGGAGAAAAATACTTAATACTCGTCCAAAGCGTCCGTTGCGATCTGCGAGTGCCTTTGGATGTTTTGTTTTCCCTGTGTCTTTGTGAACGCTGCAGACCAGGTTGAGAGAGTGGCTTTAGTGTATTTATTACATAAAACCCATCAACAGAGGTGATCTGCGGCGGCGTGTCTGGGTCAGTGAATAGCCTTTAAGCTAGCTAGTGCACCCAGCATAATTAAGTTGCTGCTAGTTTGTGGCTGATGTCTTTATACTTTTCCCGAATAATGACGTCGCTACGTCACTGGAGTGTAGTCTCTGATTGGTTGATGCTGTGCATCAAACGCCAAAAAGTTCAGCTTTTTCAAATCTTGGACGCAAAGCGTCACAAGGTGTCCGACCCCTAAACGCTCGAGACGTGCAGCGTCAACGCCACATTCGCGCCGCTCTGACACCAAGACACGTGTCCACCATAGACTTTGCATGTAAACTCGACGCCCCTGATCCCCCGGTGTGAACGCACCGTAAGTGCCTCAGAAATACATTTTACAAATACATTTTATACAGTGTTGTTCTTCTGACAGACAGTGATGGCTGAACTACTTTTCCATAGAGTGTGCAAAGATGGTACTGAGGCAGGGGCACATCTCACCTGTTTCTCACACTGTCCGTAGTCAGGGCCCTGGTCTGGCTGGAAGACGCAGATGTCGCCATTGTTTTTGGCCATTTCGATGAGTGCCATGGCCGTCCTCACTGTGGCGTTACGAGCATGGACAAACACCATCACCTAAAACAGATTAAAATATATTGGTCATGACAGAAAATAGTAAACACACACAGACATATAAAGAAGTGGACTAAGTGAGTGTGATGTCACCCACAGCGTCCGGCTCCAGTCAAATAAAGCTCATCGGGGCTAGCAGTTATAGCGGCTAATTTGGAGCCCAGTTCCAACCACATGTATCATAGCAACCAAAGGGCCAATCTGGAGCAAAGCTGTTGAAGGTAAAGCCCCTTCCTGCCCGCACCTCTGGTTTAGCAGGGAACAGGAGCTTGGTAATGCTGTCATTCAAACCTGTTGCAAAGGCTGGTGGGAGTGACCTCAGGGAAAGAAGGCACCTGATTTGTCCGTTATTAATGTTTATATCGTGACTTACAGACAAAATAGAGAAATGAAAAGGATCATGTAGAGCTGGTAAATAAGAATATTTTAAGACCAAAATGACTAGTCTGACAGCAGCTGTGCCCGTGATCACTTCCTATTTGGAACGCGCCGGCTAGCAGGTTAGCTATGCCCATTTATATAGTACATATATATCTTTTAGCCTAGGTCCTACGCTAAAATCTCCATCTTAACAACAACACTTTGCTGCTTTCCTGAGGCCTTAGAACACGTTGCTGGCCCTGGCTTCAGCTCTGTCCAGTTTTGGCTTCTCTTCCTGAGTCATAGAGGAGCTTTGACATATTAATTTCACCTGGGAGGATCTGATGGATGAATTTTCTTTATAAATTTCCCAGCAGTTTCCTTTTGGGGAAGCTGCAGCCAGGGACAAGTTTAATAAGGCGAGTATGCCGTACAATGCCTGCACAGCGCTCAGAGGTGCTGATAAAACCCCCTTCAATAAATAACAGGAGCTGCGGTGGCCCCTCCTCTGACGGTGGGAACACACAGACGGACACCTCCAAAACCACAACATCAGAATAACCACTGCACATTGTGGCTATTCATTTGCAACACTGCGGAATAGGCTGTGTTCAGGTGACGTTACAACAGATTACACTACACTGTCTATAGTTTAAAATTGCGCTGGAGACAGGTCAGAATTCTTTGCTGTGTAACTGTCAGATTGCAGAGGTGTCGACCTTGTTTATGTTTAATATATCTGTAATATGCTAGCCAAAGTTGACATGCATTTTTATTAACACAGACTATGCAACAGCGCCCTCTGCCTGTCAGATCCTCTCCATCGCAGTTTAAGACCAGACTGAAAACGCACCTCTTCTCCCTGGTATTTAACACTAGCTAAACAGGACATGTTGGTGTTTTAATGTTCTGTTCCTATGGAGTGCGTTATGTGTATGTTTATATGTTTGTTTTTTGTTGACTTTTACGTGAAGCATTTTTAATAATTGTAAAAAATAAAGCTGACTACTTCACGGATTTCGCCTATTGTGGGTTATTTTAATATAACATAACCCCCACAATAAACGATGGACCACTGTATACAAGAGTGTTTTATTCATAATCAGAATCAATGTGTGATAAACCAGTGCTTCTATCTGCTTCATTCAGTTGTGTTGTGTCCAATTAAAGACCTGTATCTGTCCACTGGTGTTTTTCCAACTCTCGCAATGCATTGTGGTCTATTTTGACTAGTTTAGTGACCACTGATGTCCACTACTTTGAGTCCACTACTTTTAACTGGACATTCAGACACCACTAAAACAGTGTGACCCCTAAATAGTGCCCGCTGTAGCCCATGTGTGTATTTGATGAGGGGATGACATGATTTAAAGCTCTAATAAAGAACTTTTGTCCAGTATACCTTTAAGGCTTCTACTCTGGCCCAGTACTGTACATTATAGTGCTCACATGGTAAGATAATGCTTGCAGGATCACAACAGCTCTCAATGGGAAGCAGATGGGAGCTAAACGCTAAACTCCAGCTCCACAGTTCTTTTTCCCGGCGGACATTTTGGAGGCTGACGGAGCAGGAGAAACGCCAAGTAGAAGAGCGAAACTGATAAGGACTTTAGAGACTTCCACATAGCACACATTCAACACAGAATCTGCACCAAATACTTTCTATTCATGGAAACGTTCTGAAGAAAGTTTTCAAATTCAACTTCACACTTCCTTCCTAAACAACTTTCGGAACAACTTTTACAGATAACATGGTAATATAGACATGGATTTGGCCTTCATGAAATAAGAATACATTTAGGACTTAATACGGTTTTAAAATGAATGGTTGAATTTATGGTGCTATTTTAACTTTACCCATGATTCTAGTGGCGATTCTAGTAGTTACAGTGGTGCACTTCCTGTATCACCACATGACATCACAAGGTGGAACAGAGTGTTTTCCATTTGAGAGAGGAATTTGTGTGTTAAACGTGTGAATGAAACAAAAGACAACTCCAGGTCTGTTTGTGATGAGGAAAATACATTAAAACACAGATCAGAAAATAGTGTAATATGGGCTGTTTAAAGAACACATTTTATGCATTCTTGTGGCTTTCGGTACCTTGGGATGACTTAAAACAGTAGCTATATTTGTAAAACTACACCTCTGAGTCCATTTTCAATGAGGCGTGTAGGCGTTAGAGCTCCCTCTGCTGTCAGCAACGGGAATGCACAATGGGGAAATCAACTAGTGAAGTCGTGAACACAATTTGACCATAGAATGAGCGTGGCGATGACTGATGGACTTAAAAAGTGCTCAGGGAAAGTTTGGATTTTTACCTGTGACGCAACTAATTTGGGAGAAAAGCAAACAGAGCACTAACCACGCACAAAATAACCATGCACAAAAATAAAAGGATTTGGACTCGAGCAGTTTTCATTCTATATAAATGTATTGCATCTACAGTTGTCCCTCACTATTTCGCGGGTTCACCTTTCGCAGCCTCACTGACACGGCACGGAGATCGATTGACAATGGTCTACAGTCCCTTAGCCAATCAGGACACAGAACACAATGCACATTCATACACTGTAAATAAAGCATGTAAAATTGTAAAAAAAATCCGAGAAACAGTGAGGCCGCGAAAGGTGAACCGCGATATAGCGAGGGACAACTGTATAGTCTATGCACAATGGAGACAAGCAGGTGTCGAACCCTCCACCAGAAAACTTGCGTGGAGCAGCTTTAACAGTTTTATGTTCAGTATAAGTAATATAAAAGGACTTACCTGGTGCCCTGCTCTGACTTGGTCCAATACTTTGTTGTAACACACCTCCTCCATGTCATGAAGCTGCTGCACCTGCTCACACAAGACAATCAGCCATTAAAGGTTAAAAACACTGACAAAAATGTATTCATACTGTACATGAATAGAGCAATTGTACTACTTCTTCACAAACAGACAGACAGATACATAAGAAGTGATATTACCCCTTAAAATTATCAAAAATCAGATACTAATCTCTACTAAAACTGATATCGAAACTAGATACTCATTTGAGCAGGTAACGATACAGTAAAAATTTCTTTTTACACAAAGACTGTATAGATAAATGGACCTAGCTAGCCGGCATGTTCCAAACAGGAAGTGATCATGGGTGTGCTTCTGGCTCCAATTAATTTTACATTGAAAAACTGTGTCCCTTCTCTCTGTAACTGCTAGTGTCAGATGTGTCGATTTGGTCTTAAATGTTCGTATTAACCCGCTCTACATGATCCTAGGGTTTTTATTTCACTGTTGTGTCTGTAAATCAGGATATGAACATTAATAACAGACAAATCAGGTGCCTTCCTTCCTCGAGTTTGCTCCAGCTAGCGTTAGCAACAGGTTTGACTGACAGAGTTGCTAAGTGTCCACTCGCAACTAAATCAGCTGTGTGGGCGGGTAGGGGTGTTACCTTCAACAGTCTCGCTATGGACTGGCTCTTTGGTTGCTATGATACTCGTGGTTGGAATTACAAATATAGAACTCGGCTCCAAATTAGCCGCTATAACTGCTAGCCTCGAAAGCTATGGGTCACACTCACTTAGTCCACTTCTTTATACAGTCTATGCATTAACAGGACAAAATTTTGTCTTTCCTGAACAGTTTTTGTGTCATTTTGAGCATTATCAGAACAAATATAAGATGTCATGCTAAACTAAAGAAAGTACTATTATTTTGAATATGAAAATTACATTCTATTATTTAAAAAGGATTTTTAATTTTCATTGTGGTATCGTAATTAGGATCAAGCATTGAGTGAATTTTAGTATCGTGACATCACTTTTACCTTATTGGTGCTTTTAATCCCCACAAAGGTTTGTCCGAGAGGCACTGGTCTGAAGCGTCCATCGAAGAAGAAGAGTCCAATGTACGGGTTCACGTGGAGGAAGGTGGCGACATCCAGGTAATTAGGCAGAGTGGCAGACAGGCCCAAGATACGGATCATACTCTGAGTCGACTCCACCTGCAGGACAACAGGAGAAATAGTCTCAGTAGCAGCAGTGGGAGTAATGGTAGTCATAGTGGTAGTAGTAGTAATAGAGTATAGGGGACAATAAACTACATGTGAAAGTGTAAAATAATTATGTCAAGGGTTCAGTACTATTACACCACATAAATACTTTGAATGTTACTCCGTCCAGTTTGAAAAAGCTCTTCAGTGATTCTGTTACACTGCCTTTATTTTGTCTGTGTAAACTTGAAGGCAAATCGATATGTTGTGCAACAGAAGACACAGAAACTCCAGAGAAGGTTTAGAGGAGGTGAGAGAGAGGTGAGGGGGAGGAGAGGGAGGAGGAGAGGCAGGAGGAAGGGGTGTGTGAATGGATGAGGAGGGCTGAGAATGATGAGGAGCTGTGAGGAGGGGTGAGGAGGGATGAAGAGGGGTGAGGATGAGGAGGGGTGAGTATGGATGACGAGGTGAGGGGTGAGGATGAGGAGAAGTGAGGAGGTATCAGGAGAAGTGAGGAGGGGTGAGGAGGGTGAGGATGAAGAGATGTCAGGAGGGGAGAGGAGGGGTGCGGAGGGGTGAGGAGGAGTGAGAAGGTGTCAGCAGCAGTGCATAGCTGTGAGGAGGGGTGAGTTGGGGTGAGTGCGGGTGAGGAGGAGGACGAGGAGGGGTGAGTGCGGGTGAGGAGGAGGATGAGGAGGGATGAGGAGGGGTGAGGAGGTGTGAGTGCGGGTGAGGAGGAGGATGAGGAGGGGTGAGTGCGGGTGAGTTGGGGTGAGTGCGGGTAAGGAGGAGGATGGGGAGGGGTGAGTTGGGGTGAGTGCGGGTGAGGGCGGGTGAGGAGGAGGAGGATGGAGGTGCTATCAGTGTACCTCCTGCTGTATTTGACAGTGAAGATTGGTAAGGCCCTTAATGTGATGCAGCACCTGTCAGCTCCACATCAAGATAAGACTGAGCCGCTCGGCTGTAAGAGCCGTGTGTCTGTGAGCTGCTGCACTCAACACACATCTGTACTCGTGTGCGCAGAAAGGAATTACAACTACAAAGGGGAATAGCAGTAAAAGGAGGAGGAGGAGTAGTGAGAGGAGTATAAGTAATAGTAGTAGTAGTAGTAACAATAGAAGTAGAAATGAGGGTGATAGTAGTAACAGTACTAGACTCCTATTAGTTTCTTAATATCTGTATTCATAATTATAGCAGTAACAACAGTAGTAGTAGTAGTAGTAGTAGTAGTAGTAGTAGTAGTAGCAGTAGTATCAGTAGTAGTCACAACAGTAGCAGTAGTAGTAACAATAGAAGTAGAAATGAGGGTAATAGTAGTAGTAGTAGTAGTAGTAGTAGTAGTAGTAGTAGTAGTAGTAGTAGCAGTAGTATCAGTAGTAGTAGTAACAATAGAAGTAGAAATGCGGGTAATAGTAGTAGTAGTAGTAGTAACAATAGAAGTAGAAATGAGGGTAATAGTAGTAACAGTACTAGCTCATGTGAACAGCCTCCCTTTGTAAACATAAGTGTGATATTTTGTCCAGATTCAATGATCAAAATGAGTTTGTTCTACAGAAAAAGCCCAGGTACGAGCTGTCTGTGTGGCATTATTCAACTTTATGACAACAAGACGCACTGATTAATTAAGAGCTGAATGGCCCTGAGGATAACGAGGTAACGAGGATAACGAGGTAACGAGCCAGACGTTAAAATTAACCGATCGTGGTAATGGGAGGCAGAGGTGATGTCTTCTCTAAACCTGACAGGGTTTTTAACTCTGATATGTGAACAGTAACACAGAGGGACATGTAGCTCCTGGTCTGTCGCATGTCTGAGATTTCCTGAGGTCCTATAAGACTAAAGCTGTTTTACTCCACATGTGTCAGCGTCTTTTGTTGCTCGGTAGAATGAGCTCCCAACAAAGTTTATTACAGTGGTCCCTCACTATATCGCGGTTCACCTTTCACGGTGTCGCTGTTTCGCAGATTTTTTTAGTGCAATTTTACATGCTTCTTTTACAGCATATGAATGTGCATTGTGTTCTGTGTCCTGATTGGCTAAGAGACTGTAGACCATTGTCCATCAGTCTCCTCCGTGCCGTGTCTCCTGTACAGTACAGAATGTGTTCAGACAAATTTACATAAATGTTGGATCACAGTGTGACACTGAAGTGCTGTATGTTTGCAAGTTTTCTCCCCGACAAAACCCAAAATGTTGATGAAACCTTCTGCACCAGCTAATTTCAGAAACGCTTCGGACTTAAGTGTTTCTCTGCACGGAGAGGCACCTCTGTGGATACCGCTGGAGCAGAAGCACGAGAACAACACATTTAAAGAAATCATTTTAGAAAGGAAATCATAATATAAAAATGTTTGAACTTTGAGAGCGTTTAAACAACAGAGAAATGTGAGAAAATTTTAACATCTAACGATTATTGTTTTTATCCACTGGATGTTCAGATTTGACTGTTTTAACCCGCTGTCACGTACCCGCTGTCCCTGCCGTACCTGCTGGAGGAGGGTAGAATGTGCCCATCCACTATCAGTCTGTCTAAAGGGTCAAAGCAGTGGCTCCTTTTCAGGGCCCTTGTGTGTTTGTTTTTGAAAGTTTTTAAAACTTTTTTTTAAAAAGGATTTAATCACATCTGTTTCACATTCATGATTCTTTACATCTGATTTTTTATCTGCCTAAGTTTTAACTTGTTAGCTAGCTCTAGACCTAGCTAATAAACCAGCAGCAAAATGTCTTCACTCCTACAACTTTTTATCCAATTGACAGATTAGAATTTTTCTTTTACTAGTAGTAGTAGTAATAGTAGTAGTAGTAGTATTAATAGTTGTAATAGTAGTATTTCTAGTGGTAGTAGTAATAACAGTGTATGATGTGTATGCATGATGTGTATGTGTATGTATGATGTGTACAGTGGGTACAGAAAGTATTCAGACCCCCATTAAATGTTTCACTCTTTGTTATATTGCAGCCATTTGCAAAAATCATTTAAGTTCATGTTTTCCTCATTAATGTGCACACAGCACCCCATATTGACTGAGAAACATGAAATTGTTGACATTTTTGCAGAATTATTAAAAAAGAAAAACTGAAATGTCACACAGCCATAAGTATTCAGACCCTTTGCTCAGTATTTAGTAGAAGCACCTTTTGAGCTAATACAGCCAGGATTCTTTTTGGGAATGATGCAACAAGTTTTTCACACCTGGATTTGGGGATCTTATGCCATTCCTTCTTGCAGATCCAGTTCTGTCAGGTTGGCTTGTAAATGTTGATGGACTTTCTAGAACTTTCTCCCATTTCCCGACTGCATCTCTGGAGCTCAGCCACAGTGATCTTTGGGTTCTTCTTTACCTCTCTCATCAACGCTCTTCTCCCCCGATTGCACAGTTTGGCCGGACATCCAGTTCTAGGAAGGGTTCTGGTCATCCTAGACATCTTCCATTTAAGGATTATGGAGGCCACTGTGCTTTTAGGAATCTTAAGTGTATCAGAAAATGTTTTGTAACCTTGGGCAGATCTGTGCCTTGCCACAATTTTGTTTCTGAGCTCTTCAGGCGGTTCCTTTGACCTCATGATTCTCATTTGCTCTGACCTGCACTGTGAGCTGTGAGGTCTTATATAGACAGGTGTGTGGCCTTCATAATCGAGTCCAATCAGTTTAATCAAACACAGCTGGACTCCAATGAAGTTGGACTCCTGAGTAGAACCATCTCAAGGATGATCAGAAGAAATGGACAATACCTGACTTAAATATATGAGGGTCACAGCAAAGAGTCTGAATACTTATGGCCATGTGATATTTCAGTTTTTCTTTTTTGATACAAAATTTAACAATTTTGTGTTTCTCTGTCAATATGGGGTGCTGTGTGCACATTAATGAGGAAAACATGAACATAAATGATTTTAGCAAATGGCTGCAATATAACAAAGAATGAAAACTTTAATGGAGTCTGAATACCTTCCGTACCCACTGTATGTATGATGTGTATGATGTGTATGATGTGTGTGATGTGTATGTATGATGTGTATGTATGATGTGTATGTATGATGTGTATGATGTGTATGTGTATGTATGATATGTATGATGTGTATGATGTGTATGATGTGTATGTGTATGTATGATGTGTATGATGTGTATGTATGATGTGTATGTATGATGTGTATGTATGATGTGTATGTATGATGTGTATGATGTGTATGTGTATGTATGATGTGTATGATGTGTATGTATGATGTGTATGATGTGTATGATGTGTATGATGTGTATGATGTGTATGTGTATGTATGATGTGTATGATGTGTATGTATGATGTGTATGTATGATGTGTATGATGTGTATGTGTATGTATGATGTGTATGATGTGTATGTGTGATGTGTGTGATGTGTATGTATGATGTGTATGTGTGTGTATGATGTGTATGTATGATGTGTATGATGTGTATGTATGATGTGTGTGATGTGTATGTATGATGTGTGTGATGTGTATGTATGATGTGTATGTGTATGTATGATGTGTATGATGTGTATGAACAGATGTGTGATGTTTACACGATGCATCTGCTCTAGTGGTAGTTTTCATTGAATCACATTGTACTTAATAACAACATGGGGTCAGAGCAGCTCACGTCCCGCTGCTGTAATCGTCTTAGAGTGATCAAACTGACCATAAACACTGAGGATATTATTGCTTTTTTATGACTAAAACAACCACAGTTGAGCCGTGCGAGGCCCTGGTCATAAAACAGACAGCAGCAACAGTTAAAGCGGCTCTAAAAGGCCAACGCAGACACACAGCAGAGCTCGTAATAAAGGTTATAGAGACACTACCTACAAAAACTATCTCTACAACACTTAAATACTCAAATATGCAATGTCTTTTTATTATGTCTATATATTTAGACATATTTTTCTGACTGGTTTAAAGGTGCACTATGTAACTTTTCAGATGGCGAGTACACTACTTTCTTGTCTCCATGGAGATATTATTGTTTTGCCTGGAATAACCACATTTTTATATTTCTCTTTTTTACCTTCAACTCAACTCAAAGCCCTTTACATCAAGGAACCACTCACCCATTCACCCACATTCACACACCAGTGTACACAGACACCGAGGGCGAAGGAGGTTAAGTGTCTTGCCCGAGGACACAATGACAGCATTCAACTGTGGAAGCTAGAATCGCATCGACAACAGGCCCCTCTGTCTCTCCCCGTCAGCTCCCCTGTGGGTAGTTACAGGGATTTCCATATTAATTCATTGAAGAGGATGTGAACTTAGCATTGCAAAGGAATACACCATCATTCCCAGCGAGCAATCATTTAAACAGGGCGTCACGTGAGGTAGTAATTGGAAAAAAAGACCTTGGGGAAAGGCGGCGCCTGATTTGTCTGTTATTAATGTTCATATGTTGATTTACGGACACAATAGTGAAATAAAAATACCAGGATCATGTAGAGCAGGGATAATACAAACATTTTAAGACCAAAATGATGAGTCTGACAGCAGCAGTTACAGAGAGAGGACACAGGTTTTCAACAGAAAGTCAATTGGAGCCCGAGTCGATGGAGCCGGAAGTGCAGCCCATGAGCACTTCCTGTTTGGAAAGCAGCAGCTAGTGTGTTAGCTATGTCCATTTATATATATATATATATATACAGTCTATGAGCATGTGACAGTGGGCGTGTACCCATGGTGAAGAAAACGGGTTGATTTCACCAGTGATGTTTTGAATACAGGAGAATGAAGAATGATTACTCAAACAGGAATCACCCTAAACACAAGTTTGATTGGGTAAATATCATTGTTAAAAGCACTAAACATTTTGCACAATATGTCTCCTTTAAACCTCATTATTTACAGTATTTTTTCCCTTTCAGTTACTCCCCATGTTTCCTGGAGTTCTGCTTAATTCGACTGAGAGAGTCAAGAGCAGAGCAAGGTCCATGGGTGTGTTTCAAAGTGCTCCGTCAGCTCCCGTCTCCTTGGGTAATATCAGCAGAAGCAGCAGATAAATGGGCGGTGAACCGAGTAAACAGCGGTCACATGTTGGGAGCTCTTTTCAATTACCTGGTGGTTAACCCCACATGGAGAGGTCCCTTGGCTGCAGACGCTGCTCTGTCTCAGCCCCAGTGTCACCGGAGATTCTATCTGCAGAGCCAACGCTCTCTAACCTGTCCTGCTTTATATGAAAAAAATACAGGGAGATAGACCAAGATTCCAGTTGATATAATATTCGAATTACAGTGGTCCCTCATTTATCGCGGTTGGTTACGTTCCAGAGATAACCAGCAATAGGCAAAATCCGCGAAGTAGTCAGCTTTATTTTTTTATAGTTATTGTATATGTTTTAAGGCTGTAACACCCCTCACCACACACTTTATATACTTTTCTCAGATGGGCATTAGCATTTTCTCACATTTCTCTCTTGTTTAATTAATTAATAGTGATTCGTGTGTATTTCACAGTTCCTCTGAATAAAAGTAAAAGAAAATTTCAAACTGTCAAAAAGTTCTCTCCTACAACTTTTTTGTCCAGTTGCAGATTTTAATGTTTATTTTACTATGAATAAGACCTGGACAATGGAGGAATTACACAGACTTAACAAAAGAAACAAACCTGTTGACTTCCAGGTTGGAAAAGAGTAGTACGTGTGTACCGGTGGCAGTGAAAAAGGGGACTAAAGATTACTCAAACGTGCATGAATCGCTCTAAATACAACTTTGGCTGGTACATTCTATCTGTATTAAATTGTACTGGCCTGTGGAATGTTGTGCTGTCATCTAAAACCCAGCGATAGCTTTAGCTCTCTCCTGAACCCAGTCTAAAACGTCTCATTAAAGTCTTAAAACGGCCTAAACTAGAAGAGAGTGATTGTATTTGTTCCATATCTCCCTCCCTCTCTCAGTGTGATTGTATTTGTTCCATATCTCCCTCTCTCAGGTGCAGTTGGTCGAGTGTTAAGGGGAGGTCACAGTCTCTGGTGAATCAGCAGCTCTGACTAAAAATATCCCACTCTCATCTAATCTTTTGTCATTTTTTCCACTGAACAGACAGATGACAGCACCTCATCAGAGTGACTTATGGGAAACTATTTCTTTTTGGCTCTGTGAATCCAATTAATCTGTCGCTTTGAGAAATAGTCCTGGTTCTTTACATTTTTTTGTCTCTCTTGTTTTGGAGGATTTGCTGACACTTAGAAATGCATTGCTTATTTCACACAGTGTTCAGTGGTGAATACACAATTATAATACAAAGAGGGAGAGTGGGGAAGCGTTTTTAATATAAGAAGTATTAAGACTTATCTTCACAAAGGCGTCAAAAGTCACAGTTTTAATACTTGCATTGCCAAATAAAAGCGAACTTTTGGAAAACCCCAGATCGTTTTTGAAGCATAATTTCGTTTCTTTATAGAATCACAATCATTTTCAGAAGCTAGCTAGGTTAAAGGTCCTGTACTGCATTTTTTCCCCAAATTTCCTTTGCCCCAGTACAGCCCCAGTATATTGCATAAGCAGCTATAGAGGTCAAAATAAGTCAGCTGCATTTTGTCTGCGTCTTAATATAGAGCATTTAACTGTCCAAGAATCAGGAACTGTGTTAGCATGCTAGTTGTTGTTAGCTTTATGTCACTGCAAAACTACGCAGAGTTGAGAAAAGTGCTCATAAACTCATCACGGTGAGTAATTAGGACGCTCGGAATGCATAAGGTCACTGACAACAGCAGGGCTCATATTTCACTACTTACTGACCTCTGTTCTAATGTTGTTTCCTCATCACACACAGACCTGGAGTTGTGTTTTGTTTCATTTACATATGTTTAACACGTCAACCTTGCATATTTGCCAGAATTTCTTCGAGGCCGACCGATAGTCCTTCTCCATGAACTCCCGGAACTCCTCCCAGCCCAGAGTTTTTGCCTCTGCGACTGCACAGGCTGCGGCACGCTTGGCCTGAAGGTACCTGTCGGCTGCTTCAGGAGTCCCACAAGCCAGCAGGGCCTGATAGGACTCCTTCTTCAGCCAGACGGCACCCCTTACTTCCGGCGTCCAGCACCGGGTTCAGCGATTGCTACCGCGACAGGCATCAGAGACCTTGAGACCACAGCTACGTGCAGCCGCATTGACAATGGAGGTGGAGAACATGGCCCACTCAGGCTCATGCCTCCAACCTTACCCAAGATATGGGAGAAGCACTCCCGGAGGTGTGAGTTGAAGACCCTGCTGACACAGGGTTCCACCAGACGTTCCCAACAGACCGTCCAAACGAAACTAAACCGAACCGTCAGACGCCTCAGGAGAGGGAAGCAGTGCTTCACCAACACTGTTTACAGTGCGGGCGGAGAGCTGCTGACCTCAACTTAACAAATTAATGCAGATTCATAGATACAATACTCATTGCCTGTGATCCAGAGGCTGCAAAGTGTAGAGCCATGTGGCTCGTGATGACAGAAACTATTTAAAAAGAGTTTAAGGAAATGTCTAATATTTCAGGGTAATGTTTAATAATCTTTCAATTGTTGGATGTTTTATTGAATTTTAATCCATGTTTGAATTCACTTTTTAAGTTGCATAAATGTCATTTTTTATCCAATGCACCACCACAGTGTTCAATTTTATGTATTCATAAGGTTAATATTTGGGCTTTTTGCCTCTTCCTGCAGCTGATTTTTTTTTAATAAACTGTGTCTTTTTTATTTTTATATGTTATATGAGTGCTAAAAATAAATAAATAACGTAATAGTCACAAATAACAACAAAGTGCCTGTGATAAAGAGAGATCTGTGCAGTATCAAGATGCAATGTGGGATTTGTGCTGCTGATGTGGTGAGTGCCCCCTAAAGGCTAGGGCCGGCCCTGACCGGAGGGTGTGTTCCAACTACACTCCTCAGCCTTCCCGGTAAGGTCTATTCCAGGGTACTGGAGAGGAGAATCCGACCGATAGTTGAATCTCCGGATTCAGGAGGAGCAGTGTGGTTTTCGTCCCGGTCGCGGAACCCTAGACCAGCTCTACACTCTCTATTGGGTCCTTGAGGGTTCATGGGAGTTTGACCAACCAGTCCACATGTGCTTTATGGATCTGGAGAAGGCATTCGTCCGTGTCCCTCGTGGTGTCCTTTGAGGGGTGCGTCAGGAGTATGGGGTCCCAGGCCCTTTGCTAAGGGCTGTCCAGTTCCTGTATGACCAAAGCAGGAGCTGTGTTCGCATTGCCAGCAGTCAGACTTGTTCCCGGTGCATGTTGGACTATGCTAGGGCTGCCCTTTGTCACCGGTTCTGTTCATTATATTTATGGACAGAATTTCTAGGTGCAGCCAGGGGCCGGAGGGGGCCTGGTTTGGGAACCACAGGATTTCATCTCTGCTGTTTGCAGATGATGTTGTCCTGATGGCTTCGTCGAGCCAGGACCTGCAACAGGCACTGGGGCGGTTTGCAGCCGAGTGTGAAGTCGCTGGGATGAAAATCAGCTCCTCCAAATCCGAGGCCATGGTTCTAGAACGGAAAAAGGTGGTTCGCCCAATCCGGGTGGTTGGAAAGTCCTTGCCTCAAGTGGAGGAGTTCAAGTATCTCGGGGTCTTGTTCACGAGTGAGGGACAGATGGAGCGTGAGATTGAAAGGCGGATCGGTGCAGCGTCTGCATTGATGCGATCGCTGTATCAGACCGTTGTGATAAAGAAGGAGCTGAGCCGGAAGGCAAAGCTCTCGATTTACCGGTCAATCGACGTTCCTACCCTCACCTGTGGTCATGAGCTTTGGGTAATGACCGAAAGGACAAGATCGCGATACAAGCGGTCAAAAGGAGTTTCCTCCGCAGGGTGGCTGGGCGCTCCCTTCAAAATAGGGTGAGGAGCTCAGTCATACGGGAGGAGTTCGGGGTAGAGCTGCTGCTCCTCCACGTCGAGAGGAGCCAGTTGAGGTAGCTCGGGCTACTCTGGATGCCTCCCGGACGCCTCCCTAGGGAGGTGTTCCGGGCACGTCCCACCGGGGAAGACCCAAGACACGCTGGAGGGACTATGTCTCTTGGCTGGCCTAGGAACGCCTCGGGATCCTCCCGGAAGAGCTGGAGCAAGTGTTTGTGGAGAGGGAAGCCTGGGCCTCCCTGCTGAAAGTGCTGCCTCCACGACCCGGCCCTGGATAAAGGAGGAAAATGGACGGACCCTGCATATTTAGGCTTCTTCTCTCAAGGTGAAAACACTCTGTTCCACATTGTAATGTCATCACGTGGTAATACTGGAAGGGCTCTGCTGTGTTTTTAAGCTCTATGCACCTTTACTAGAATCATTTGGATCATTTCAGACCTGGAATTGACATTTTTTTTCTGAACAAAAGGTAAACACTAACTCTTAACTGAAAAACTACAGCTTCATGACATCACAAGATGAAACAGAGCATTTTGAGCTTTGGAGATGTTGACAGACTAATAATAAAGGGTTACTCTGTGTGAATGAAACCAAACACAACTTCAGGTCTGTTTTTTATGATGTACCAACATTATAACATGGCTTAAAGGTCACAAGAGTTCATTATGTTTAACAATGCACCTTTAAAATACCATGGCACGGTGGTGCAGTGGTTAGTGCTCTTGCCTCACAACAAGAAGGTCCTGGGTTTAGCACGCAGTCTTTCTGGGTGGAGTTTGCATGTTCTCCCCATGCCCATGTCAGTTTCCTCAGTTATACGTCGAACACTTTACGGTCTGAGCCACTTTGCGATGTACGTTACCACAAAAAAAGTCAGATTTTTTTCTCATTGGTCTAAATATATGTAAAATGCGGTTTCCGTGAGTGTCAGTTATTCATATCTCTATTTAATTCGAGACATTATTTGGCACATTAAACACTATTAGTTTGTGGATGGATGATTAACCTTGACTTAATGAAAGCAGCTCAAACTAGATAAATGTGTTTGGCAGCCATTATTATCATTGGTTACTGCAGAAACACACTCAAGAGTTCACAAAAGCGTAAAGTGAGCTTTTAACGACATTTCACTGATCACATGGGACACTAACCACCTCATCCATTTTAAAAGAATTACCCGAAAATAAGAGAAGTAACAGAAGAAAACACAAAACTGAGCCAAATTTTACAGCTGGAGGTTGGTGGATTGATGGTACAGTTGAAACCAGAAGTTTACATACATTATATAAAAAGACACATATGTTGTTTTTTTTTTCCCTCACTGTGTGACATAACTACACTTGTTACCTGTTTTATGTCAATTAGCATTAAGAAAATTATTTCGATTTGCTAAATGCCAGAATAATGACAGAATTATTTGTTTAGACAAATTTTCATCACTTTCTTCAATGTCAGAAGTTTATATACAGTAAGTTTACTATGCCTTTAAACCATATGGGAAAACCCAGATGATGATGTCATGTCTTTGGAAGCTTCTGAGGTTTATTGACAACATTTTCGTTCATCAGAGATACACCTTGTGGTTGTATTTGAAGACACACCTGAAACACACTGCTTCTTTGTATAACATCATGGGAAAGTCAAAAGAAATCAGCCAAGATATCAGAAGGAGAATTGTGGACTTGCACAAGTCTGGTTCATCCTTGGTGCAATTTCCAGATCCTGGAAGGTGCCACGTTCATCTATCCAAACTATTATACACAAGTATAAACACCATGGGGATGTTAGCCATCATACCACTCAGGAAGGAGATGGACTATGTGTCCCAGAAATGAATATGCTTTGGGCCAAAATGTGCAAATCAACCCACGAACAAAGGCAAAAGACCTTGTGAAGATGCTGCTGAAGCTGTAAGTGTGTGTCATTATCCACAGTGAAACAAGGAATGTACCAAAACACAGTTGACAAATGCACACAGGGACAAAGACCTTAATTTTTGGAGACATGTCCTGTGGTCTGACGAAACTAAAATTTTACTGTCGCCATCATTAGGTGTGAAGCAAAAAGGCAAACACTCTATCAACTGAGCTACTGTTGCCCCTGCTAAATTCATTCCCTCCACAGCCAGTGCAGTCGTTGCCTATATCAGTGTTTTCCAAAGTGAGCCTCAGTACCATTGCAGGAGGACCCCCAAAGGTTGTCCACAAAACAGGCAAGAAAGAAAATGGAGTTTTAAATCAACTTGACACAAGGTATTTGTTAATTTTTCTTTATATCAGTATTAAGCCCATGGGAATCTCAGTCTCAGATAAACTTAAGGAGAAGAGATTATATTGTTTTATTACAGGTGATGTATTTTCTCGATGAAAAAGCAAGATGGCCATCACTCTCTATTAGGAGAGAGCAGCACTGTATGAAATGTCTCTATAAGGGAAGACTTCAAAAACTCCCAGAATCCCTCAACTGCTTGTTAATCATTAATACAGAACATTTAATATCAGATCACATGACTGCATAAGCCTAAGGATGAGCCGCACCAAAACAGAGACAGGGAAGAGGCTTTTAGCTGTTTTGCTTCACAAAAATGGAACACACTCCAAGATGTCAGTGTAATTCCTCAGTTGTCCAGGTCTGATCTATAGTAAAAGCCATATCTGTCAAATCTGTCAAATGGACAAATCATTGTAGGAGTGAAGGTGTTTCGCTGCTCATCCAAGCTGCTTCTTCAGTTCTGGTCAGATTACTGCACGACACTGACTTATATCTAACTAAAGGGAGAGCTAAGCACACTGAAACTGTAAATAGCTATTGTCTCCAGTTTCAGTCTTAATGGCCCCCATTCAACCTTTAATAGCCCTACGGCCTGACCCTATTGTTCCCTTCAGTCTCTTTTGTTTGCTTTGGATCTGAGGATGGAGTTATAGATGAGGAATAGATTATGTCTCAGGCCCCCATTCCTGTTTAAGGAAGGATTGTCTTTCCTAACAAAAAATGCTTCTTTAACCCTCCTCTCAAACCATTTCTTTTCTCTGGCTCAGATCTGCACCTCACTATCTTCAGAGGAGTGGTCAGTGTCTTTGAGATGGAGATGGACAGCAGACTGGGGTCCTGAGCTGCTCTTGTGACGGTGTTAGTACATCCTCTTATGGAGTAGCAGTTCAGTTTCTCCAGTGTAACGCTCACTGCACACTTCACTACAATGACTGGAGTAGACACATTACTTTGTTTATGGCTCGGGGTTTTGTCCTTTGGGTGAATCAGTTTCTGTCTTAAAGACAAATACTAATGGCATGTATGTAAACTTAAAGACAGAAAGACAGATTGTTGTTGTTGTTGAACCCATGTCCCATTGTCCCCTTAAAAGACATTTAAATCTGCTCCCTGTGGCATCTTATCATGTATAAAACCTAAAAATGTCAGGATACTCCCTTCTGCTGCTTTTGCTGTTGTCTCTCCCTTCTGTGTTGTCTGTCTCTCCTCCCACCTGGGCATCGGCTTACCTGATCTGACAGCTGGATGCAATTTCCCTCATTACCTGCACTATAAGAAACCTGGTTTTTCATCCACTCCTTGCCAGTTTGTCGTTTATACTACTACCGTTAGCAGACACGTTTGGCTCCGCAAAACAAGTTAACTTTTTTTCAGTGTTTTTATACTACAATTGGTTTCTTCTGTGTCCAGGTGCCTCTGTTGTTATTTTTGGAAGTTTGCCTGTCCCCTACTGGTCTGCCCACCTGCCTGCCAGTTAGCCCGATACCTCTGGATGCCCCCAGCCAGATACTTACCACATTTACCTGATTACTAGTCTGGACAATAAACAGTTGAACTACTTCCCAGTTGTGTGCTGCTTTTGGGTCCCAAGGAAAACCGTGACAAAAAATTAGGCCTCTGTATTAAAAAAAATGCCTTAAAATATCTAAAATGCAAATCTAATGTAAGTAGAAAAAATTGTCAGAAAAGATACAGTTTTGCTTAAAATTAAGTAACAGATAAATACTAACTGAAGCTCTAATGCTTTACCTGTCGAATGGTCCGGGCCACCAGACTCTCCAGCACTGGACCTCTGTCTTCATGAAGCAGATGAACCTCGTCTAAAATCAACAAACGCACGATCTGAGACAGAGCCACATCACCAACGCTCTTCCTCGTTACTACGTCCCACTTCTCTGGAGTCGTCACCAGCATCTGAAAAACACAACACGAACATGAATACAGTGGTCTCTCGCTACATCGCGGTTCACCTCGCTGTTTCACAGAATTTTAAAAAAAAATTTGCGTGCAATTTTGCATGTTTTTTTTTTTTTTACAGCGTATGAACGTGCATTGTGTGCTGCGTCCTGATTGGCTAAGGGACTGTAGACCATTGTACAGTACAGAATGTGATCACATTCTGTACTGTACAGGAGACACGGCACAGCCAAACACAGCCAAATTTACATAAATGTTGGATCGCAGTGTGACTCTGAAGTGCTGTATGTTTGCAAGTTTTCTCCCCGAGTAAACCCACAATGTTGATGAAACGTTCTGCACCGACAAAGACACCTATGAAGGTTTGAACTTTGAGAGTGTTTAAACAAGAGAAATGTGAGAAAATGTTAATGCCTGTGTGAGAAAAGTGTATACAGTGTGTGGTGAGGGGTTTTACAGCTGCAAAACATATAGAATAATTGTAAGAAATAAAGCTGACTACTTTGTGGATTTCGCCTATTGCAGGCTATTTTTAAAACGTAACCCCCGTGATAAATGAAACTTCACCACAACAAAGTGTTGCATGCTTGGCGCCCCCTGAAAAGTCCAGTTTGCAGAATAGATCTACTTTAATAAAATCTCACAAAAAGTAAAGTTAGCTAAATATGGGTTCTTCACAGCACTTTGGTTGTCTTGAAATGCACATTACATCCAGTTTGAATATTTGTACATTCCCAAAACGTTAGTTTTGAGTCAGAGTTTAACTGAAGAAGTGAATTATGGTTCAGTAGCATCACGACTTCTTGATTTGAAGGACATTTTGACCCTGTCCAAACTCTACTTACTAACTTCGAAGGTGCGTTCATTAGGGCTTAAAATGTGCTTCATTAAACCTCATGCAGAAGATCATAAACAAATCAATCGTGTTAAAATAGAAAAAAAACAAAAAAAAACAAAAACAAAACACAAATCCTATAATATTTGAGTGACAAAATATGATGTGCCTAATGTGGACTGACTCTCATCCATTTCACAGCGATCTCAACAAGGATATTGATGTTCATATTGACACCACTGCTGGGAATAATCGTGTGCAATTTGATGCTCACTTAACTCAATGACATAGGCAGTAAAAGCGCTCCCATCTGAGCAGTGTGTCAGACCTACGGCTCATCGGCGCCCAATCGCCCGTAGACCGCCTCATTACAAACACACAGCTAACTCATAACAGCACAACACACAAGCTAGCTCATAACAGCAGAATACACAAGCTAGCTCTTAACAGTACAACACATGCGCTAGCTCCTAACAGCACAACACACGAGATAGCTCACAACAGCAGAATACACAAGCCAGCTCTAACAGCACAACACACGAGGAAGCTCATAACAGCACAACAAACAGCTAACTCATAACAGCACAGCTCATAACAGCACAACAAACAGCTAACTCATAACAGAACAGCTCATAACAGCACAACAAACAGCTAACTCATAACAGCACAGCTCATAACAGCACAACAAACAGCTAACTCATAACAGCACAGCTCATAACAGCACAACAAACAGCTAACTCATAACAGCACAGCTCATAACAGCATAACAAACAGCTAACTCATATCAGAACAGCTCATAACTGCACAACACACGAGCTAGCTCATAACAGCACAACAAACAGCTAACTCATAACAGCACAGCTCATAACCGCACAACAAACAGCTAACTCATAACAGCACAGCTCATAACAGCATAACAAACAACTAACTCATATCAGCACAGCTCATAACTGCACAACACACGAGCTAGCTCATAACAGCACAACAAACAGCTAACTCATTACTGCACAACACACAAGCTAGCTTATAACAGTACAACACACCAGCTAGCTCATAACAGCATAACAGACGAGCTGTCTCCTAACAGCACAAGACACAAGCTAGCTCCTAACAGCAAAACAGACAAGCTAGCTCGCAACAGCACAACACATGACTTAGCTAATAACAGCGCACAAGCTAGCACAAGAATGTATTTTGTGTAATATAGAACACTTAAAATGGGGCGGCACAGTGGCGCAGTGGTTAGAAGGGCCTGGGTTTGGTCTTTCTCCTTTGTTTGCTTGTTCATTGTTCTCATAGTGTGCTTGATTAAACCTCATACAGAAGATCATTAGCAAATAATTTGTGTTATATAGACCTCGGGGACGATGTATTGTATGTATTGTGTGTGCAGAATTTTGAAGAAAATCACAAAAATCAAGCAGTAAACTGTAAAGTATAGACAAGTAACTGATATAAAAAAATTAGAGTTCTGTGAGCTCTAATTGTGAGTGAAGACGGCGAGAAAAAAATCTAAAGACAGCTCAGTAGTGCCACTTCAAAAATCAATTTACATTGCACCAATGGAAGCTCGACCCAGAAAAATGTCATTGTAGACAAATGAACCTTAGCAACAAAAATAGGTCACGACAGGAAATGTTGAAAATGATATTAGGGCCCCACCCTAAACCCTACAGGAAGTCGGCCATATTGGATCAAGCCCACGATTGACAAAATGACATATAATCTTTTGACATCTTCTCCAACAGTTTCAAAAACGCTTCAAACTTGACCAAAAGACAAAAAAATTCCGCAGTTTCACAAAAGTTGTCAGATTTTTAAATAAAAAAAAAATTCTATTTGTCAGGGACCATATGTAAATTCATTAATCTTACAACAGAAAAGATGATTTGAATAGACCCAATGACACACACGTGCACAGTGAGCTGGACCCTCTGGAAAGTTAAAAAAGATAATGAGATAGGAGGGGGTGGAGCCAATGTTTTCCATTGTGGTCATAGAAAACTTGGCAGGTACACAGAGTATAACGAGTTAGAAAAAGAAGTACATTATGGCCCCGCCCTAAACTATGCAGGACGTCGGCCATATTGGGTCAGACTTGAAACTTAATCTAGACCTCAAACTTCCTAGGGTTCTGATCCGATGGACTCCAAAGTCTCAGGGTATGGTCTTAACGAGCGCTTAACGAAGCGGCCATTTTGAAAGCATAAAAATCCCAGGAACTTTTGCAAACGTCACAAAGTTAGATGGACTCAAAGTCTGTATTTTGATGACCTGGAGATAATGATATGTGAATTAGACTTCTGTCTTTAAAAATGGCTCACCAGCGCCCTCTGCAAAAATGGGACAGAGACATTTATTTTCACTGTGGCAGTGGCCATTTTCTATCATGTCAAGCCAGGGGTCATCTTATTGAGGCATGCCCCTCCAAAGTCAAAACAACCCAAGAACTCCAAACTGAACTGGACAAAGTGAAAAAGGAGAGAGGAGCATTTATACACCAGTCAGATGAACTGAAATACCAGCTTCAGTCCAAAGATGGCACCACAGAGGCGTTGCAGAAACAGGTCATGGAAATGAAAGAGATATTGGAGCAAATCCGAAAAGATTCCTGCCAAAAATCTAAAAAGTGGGAGAAGGAAAAGCAGAGTCTCCGGAATGACACTGCCGATCGGATAACACAGCACTAACGGAGAAGAGCTCTCAACTGGAGCGTGCACTGGCAAATCTTAAAACGGACATGTCTACTCGGGAACTGAAGGCCAAACAACAAGAGGAGGTTGTGCAGGAGGTCAAGATGTTCAGGCAAATCCAAGACACAGAGAAACAGGTTTGAAAGATGGAGGAGGAGAAGGACGCCATTTTGAGGACCTGTGAGGAGATGAAGGAGGACCTGAGCATGTCACAAGTAGAACACTCCCAGCTGGAGGAGAGACGCAATACGCTAGAGCAGCTACTGAGGAGGACAGCAGGTGAGCACTCCCTGCTGGTCAAAAGGAACATTGTACTACAGCAGGAGGTGGAACAGGAGAAAAATGGGAGATCTGAGATGTGCAGTGCGTCAGACCAACTATTGGCAAGAGCAGAGGAAGGGCGCTCCCTGCTGGTTATTAAGAACAGTGTGAGGCATGAGGTAGCACAAGAGAAACACATCAAAACTGAACTAGAGGAGGAAACAACAGCTATCTCAAAGACCTGTGTGGAGCTGAAGGTAGAGCGCTCCCTGCAGGTTGAAAGATGCAATGAGTTGGAGCAAAAGCTGAGGAGGACAAGAACAGTGCTCCCTGCTGGAGGAGATGAGCACAGAACTAGGACAAGAGCTCGATAAGTAAAAGAGGAAGTGGTAAAGGCTGCTGTGCGCCAAGATCCTCTCTCAACCCCCCTTCACTGTTCTGCACATAAACAATAAAGCATCTCAAAAAAAAAAAAAAAATCATATTTGCGCTTTTGTTTAATTTAGACATAAATCAATTCATTTTGATGTCCTCTTTTGGATTGATTATTATTTGAAAAGCCTTATCCATGGTTTAGTTTATTTTAGATCTTATTAAACCTGAAAGTTTGGGGTCATACACCCAGTTTGAAAAGTGAAACCACACAAGGTGGCAGCCATTTTGGGTCAAACTTGAGTCACCCAAAATCTAGCCCATGGATTTAAACAAACTATTCTGAGGGTTTTTATCCGATGCAGCCTCATCAGAAAATATCTGGAAGAAAAGTTGTTAAAAGAATTTACATAAATCTTAGGGTTTAATGAGGGTTTAACAAAGCGACCATTTTGAAAGCAATATTTCCAGTGTGGCAGTGGTAATTCTGAACCAAATGTTACACCATGGTTTACAGGCAGCCCTCCCACTGAAGCATCCCTTCCATGGGTACAAGGGTTGTGAGGGCCCTTTATCACTGCTTGCAGTTTTAATTGCAAACTATTTATCTTAAACACTTCTACTGACACTTCTATGGGGTATTATGTTTACATTTACACATAACATATTTAGGTTGCCATGTTATCTTTTGGTGGTTGGAAAATGTTTTATTTTTATTTTTGATGCTCTGAATCCAAACACTTGAATGACTGAATAAATGCAAGACAGAAAAGTGTAATGCTATACTATGGAACATTCCATACAAAGCAATAACATATCCAAACTAAGGTTGTCAAAGGTGAATCTTTATCTTTAGAATCATATTGAGCTGTATCAGAACTAGTACAGGGTGGCCCAAAAGTCACTGACAGTTGAAAAAAAAATCATAACTCTTGTTTCTAAATATTTTTCTTTTAGCATTTAGAACTACCCTTCCAACATTAATATGAGCAAATACAGCAACGGGGAACAAACCCTCATTCTACAGTGGTACTTTGGAGTCACATGGGTCAAATTCAGAAACCCAGCGGTGTTACCGTCGACATTTTAATACCAGAGATGCCCCAAGTGTAAATGCCATTAAAGGAATAATAAGTCGTTTTCAAAGACAGGGGGCTGTATGTGATCTCCCGAGACCTGACTAGTCCCGATTTCTTCCTGTGGAGTTATCTAAGAAAAGGTGTCTGTGAATAAACCTCAGACAATAAACGACTTAAAACGTAATATCAAGGACCAAATAAGAGCCATAAGCCTGGAAATGCTTTCAAATATAGTGTGTTGGATAGACAAACTGAAAATTAGGTAATTTTTACTTCCCCTTGTTTAAGTAGTGATAAGTTCAAGTGTAAGTGAACAATTATAACCGTACATACTGGCAAAAATCTTGGAAGGTTCAATTTACCTACTGCTAAAATTTGGTGAGTATAACTTAAGAACTATAGGAGCTTGAAGATTGTATAAGACACATAAACTAGTACACGCCCATGGACCACTATGAACCTACTGGACACTGAGGGATTACACAGATATAAGGCCACATGGGAACAGAAAAGAAAGTACAGAGGTCCCTGGTTAATCACAAGGGTTATGTTCTTAACCGCAATAGGCGAAATCCACAAAGTAGTCAGCTTTATTTTTGACAGTTATTATATGCGGCACAGAGGAGATTGATTGACAATGTTTTACAGTCCCTTAGGACACAATGCATGTTCATACATTGTAAAAAAAAGTATGAAAAAATCAGCAAAACAGTGAGGTCGCAAAAGGTGAACCACGATATAGTGAGGGACAACTGTACAAATATTTCATGTGGAAAATCATATTCTATATAGTCTATTTTTATCATCATCGTGGTATCGGAATCAGTATCGCGTCTATTCCTTAGCATCAAAATCAAGTTTTAAATTTTAGTATCGAGACAACACCAGCCCAAACTATCACAATCTGGATATTTGACTTTTTAAAATGAGCCATTCTTTTATTTATTATTATTTACTCGTGTTTTGCGTATCCATCTTCATTATAATGAAAGCACAGTCCTGTCCTTCAGTCAAAATAGTAATAATTTTGACTATCCTTCAGATCAAGGGCCAGCAAACAGCTTTTAGCACTTTAATTCCAGTCCAATTTCAATCATTGTTAGAGCGAGGAAAACACAAGAATGCATAATTAATGTAGTGTAAACTGTTTGGCGAACTGTCCGTGAGTGGGAATGAAAAAAATCTTCATAAATTGTTTGTGTAAATGCTCTCCAGTTTGTATTCAAATCAATCCAGGGCTGGCCATTAGAGACAGCAGTGTTCGGAGAAGAGAGGCTGCTAATTGGAGCTGCTGGTTAATTTAAATGGAGGTATTCTGGCAAGAGCAAGTCTCTTAATTGACTCACAAATGTGCAGAGCAGAGAAAAGCAGAGCGAGTGCCAGTGTTTTCTAAAGCAATATTAAGTCTATTCATCAACTGATCGCCAAAGAAACAGGATCAATCAACAAAACTCAGAGCAGCAGCAAAAACAACTTCCCACTACAGATAATGAAAATGAGTCTATACGCTGTAATGTTTGAAATACACAGACTTATTCTCTCAAAGTGGCATATTTAAAGAGCCTATCAACTCGGAAAGGAGTATATCAGCTTAACAATGTTGTAATGCGATTGTGTTTTGAAAATCCTGTGTTAGCATTGTCAAACGTATCGAAAAACAGACATTAACTGATACTGAAACTAATATATTTATAATGATGTGTCTCTGAATGTAAGTATAAGACACACATATATATAAGACACATAGACTAGTACACACCTATGGACCACTATGAACCTACTGGACACTGAGGGTACTACACACATATAACACACATAGGAACAGAAAACAAAGTAAAAACATTTAATGTGGAAAATCACAGTATATTGTCTGAAGAAAGAGTATTTTTTATCATTGTGGTATTGGGCATTGGGCATTAAGTCTATTTCTTATCACCAAAATGTAGGGTGAAATTTTTGTATCATGACAAAACAAATCTGGAAAAATTCACACTATGGCAATAACTGAAATTTATCTCCATGGAGACAAATGGGTGACGCAACCGGGACTAAACCGGGACTAAACCGGGACTAAACCGGGACTAAACCGGGACTAAACAGGGACTGAACCAGGACTAAACAGGGTTGGAACAGGACTAAACAAAGACTAAACAGGGACTAAACAGGCACTAAACCGGGACTAAACGGGACTAAACTGGGACTAAATCAGGACTAAATCAGGACTAAACCAGGACTAAACCAGGACTAAACCGGGACTGACCAGAGGAAGAACCAGGACTGATTGGACCATGCCTGAACCAGGACAGAGCCATTTAATCACATTCTATTGTCTAAAGAAAGAATACATCCATATCAAGTCTATTCCTTAGTATCAAAATCAAGTTTGAAATGTTAGTATCATCATTCGTGGCCCTATCCTGCAAATGTCTCCAAAACACTAGTCTCCAAGAAGCTACTTTGCCTTTTTGTTTTGTAAACATTGCCACATAATGCTTCAAAATGTTTTTGTGAAAATAATTCTTGAGAAGTGTGTGGCATCCCTCTCCTTCAGAGCTAAAATTACTTATAATAATCAGCGAAATTGCGGCAATAACAAACTTTGCTTTTAGTTGGTTAAATATAATGACTGTACTGAAGGACACATACAAAGGCCATGGTTTACAATGGGTAAAAACGTCATCACAACAAAGCGCCACATACCGTCGGCAGCAATGGATAGCTGCACATCACACTAGTGAGCAGCACTTTTTTTTTTATTTATACCAAAAGGACTATGCGACGCTGGTGAATCCTACAAATAAAATGGAGAGGAAAGTGTGTACGTCAGAGGGTGTGTCACAGTGGGCAGTGTGGAGGTTAAACGGGGGTAGATCGGCAAAATGACATCTTGAAAATAGTGGATTAAAGATTACTCAAACATGAATCACTCCAAATACAACTTCAGAGGGTCAATGAGAAGAAACGACTAGAACATGGATAAAGATCTGAAAAGTCCAGTTTGAAGAATAGGTCTGATTTAAGAAGAGGGACAAAATAATAGCTTGAAAAATTAAGGGTAAAAAGTAAGTGGGTAAACTAGTTCTCAGGTGGGAGTGTTTGTACAGATCTGATTTATAATTTCAAGTGAATGTAATTGCAAAGACATATTCAGTAATGCAAAGACTCTGCCATTTTAAAAGGACCTTTCTGAAGGTGCTCAAATCATTTCCTAATGTCCACACAAACCTTTCTCACTAGACTCACAGTTTACTCAATAAAAATGATTAAAACGCTGCATTAGTCTTATATAGCACTTTCCAGACGCTCAATCAATTCTCTTTACAGTTCCATGCATTATTCAATAGATCCTCAGTGGTGGTAAGCGACTTCTTAAGCCACAGTTGTCCTGGGGCAGGAAAACTGAAGCAAAGCTATCAATATGCGCCACTGGCCACTCTGACCACCAAAAACTCCCACACATAACACATTCACATTAAAGACAATGCGAGTGAAGTGTTTTGCCTAAGGAAACAAGGGCAGTTTCCCCAAGAGCCACTGCTGTCCCACTGTGGCCCCTGGTATTCCCAGCGGTCTCACATCCAAGTACGAACAAGGTTTGAAAAGGAGGTTTGGATACTCAAGTAAGAGTACTGTTACACTGCAAAATATACACTGCGTGGCCAAAAAAAAAGCAAATAGTTCCTCTCCTTCTGCAGTTGGTCAGGTCTAGGTTCAGCAACAGTCTGTGCTCAAAGAATGAGGTCAGCTGACACCTGAATATAGTAAATGACCAGGTTACTCCATCGATACATTTTTTCTTCCCTGATGGCACGGGCATATTCCAAGGTGACAATGCCAGGATTCATGGGGCTCAAATTGTGACTGTGAGTGGTTCAGGAGCATGAGACATCATTTTCACACATGGATTGGCCACCACAGAGTCCAGACCTTAACCCCACTGAGAATGTTTGGGATGTGCTGGAGAAGCTTGGTGCAGCGGTCAGACTGTAACACCATCAATGCAAGATCTTGGTGAAAAATGAACGCAACACTGGATGGAAATAAATTTTGTGACATTGCAGAAGCGAAATCGAAACAATATCACAGTGAATGCCGTAATCAAAGCTAAAGGCAGAACAACAAAATATTTGTGTGTGACCTTTTTTTTGGTGGCAGCTTTTTATTTTTCAGCCAGGCAGTATATTACACAAGTAGGAATAAAAGTAGTGTAGTAGTGTCCGAAAACCACTTTATGATGGTCGTAAATGTAATTTATTACGTAAAATGGACTCCTGTAGCTTTAAGTCATGTTCCTATGCTGTTCCTCCTCAAAAACAGACCTGGAGTTGTGTTTTGTTTCATTCACACATGTTTGAGTAACACTTTATTATTAGTCTGTCTACATCTCCAAAACTCAAAATGCTCTGTCCTACCTTGTGATGTCATGATGCAGTAGTTTTCAAATTGACATTTACCTGTTCCCTTTTGTTTTATTCGTGATTGCCAATTCAAGGTCTGAAATCATCCTAATGATTCTAGTGAAGGTGTGTGGAGTTGATAAACTCCATCACAAGGTGGAGCAGACATGTGTGAATTTTTAGGGCCTAAAAAATCCAGCCCGACCCGACCCAGGCCAAAGCCCGACCCAGCCCGAGCCCGACCAATTAACTTGATTTGCAGGCCCGAGCCTGAAGCAAACCCGAAATTTCATATTTTATTTGTGAGGATAAATAAAAAAAATAAAGAACCAAACAAAGTTAAACATGCGTAAAAATAAGCCTACTAATAAAAAACCTTCACCACTAACAACTGAAAATGGTCTAAGGTCCTGACAGCAAAAGTGCACGCACTTGTCTGTGATGGTCTGCTTAGTGCGAAGAGGTGCGGTCTTTGGGACAAATGATAATATAGATGTTTGACGATCATCACTTTTGCCAGTACAGCTGTTTAAATGCCTGCTCAGCGTCGAGGTGCCAGTCTTTTTGCTCTCGTATGAAAGCAAAGCGCCACATTGACTACATTCAGCGAAGCCAACCTTCAACAATCAATTTGAAGCATTTCCGCACCTCACTCTTGCCGGTGCGTGTTTGCCTTTTCAGTTCCCCTGTCTTTAGTTTATCCTTTACTTCTTGCTGCTCCATATCAGCGATACCAGGTCAAAATAGATGCAGACTTGCGGAGGGGAAGAGGGGGCGTTCACGTGCGCAGAGTACGCTCTGGCTCTGCGGCTCCTGTTTAGTAGTTAAATAGCAATTACCTTACAGCGCCTTCTCTGTTTTATCCAAATTATTTTTTTTTATAACAAGTATTCCTAAGTTTAGTATCCACACATTGTTTTAGTATACATTTTTATAAACATATATTTATTTTTAAAAAGTCAGGTAGAGAGAAGCCCGAGCCCGACCCGACCCGAACGTAATGATTGACATTTTAGGCCCGACCCGGCCCGAAATTCGGGTCGGGCTCGGGCTCGGGCTCGGGCTCGGGCTCGGGCTCGGGCTTAAGATCTTACCTCTAGCGTGAATGAAACAAAACACAACTCCAGGTCTGTTTTTGACGAGGAAACAACATCAGAACACAGGTAAAAATGGCGTAGTACAGTTCCTTTAAAGTAAACGTACCTGATTTCTACTAAACCTCTGAAGACAGCAGCAAAGATGAAACAATGCCTCAAACATCTCTCTTCTCCCACGCTGTCACTTATTATAATCCGACCCTTTATTTCATGTTGTAATGAAATGCTGGCAGCTGCTGTACATTCATGATTTATTATCTTTGTTTGATTCAGAGACAGAGGAACATTTTAAACATTTTGTCAGTCTTGTCGCGCATTAGGGCTCGCAGTTGGCTGATGTATTTTTTGCTGCGAGGTGCTTCTGAGCTGGAGACATTTCCAGGCTCTTGTAGACACTGCTGACATTTCCTCTGGCGATTACCTCCAACTCGGTTACGACATGATTAGTGAGATCTTTTACACTGGGTTGTCATACAGGTTTGGTATTTATCAAAGAGAGGCCAAAGAGTCACTGGCTGCTTCGATGGAAAAGGCAAATTTCTATTATAATTTATGTATGTTGCTTTTTGTAAATTGGACTCCACGTTAAAGGGGCACCATGAAGCTTTTCTGATGGACTGTCTGCCATGTAAATCAGCCAAATTGTGCTTGTATCTCTATAGTTACAATCTTTGACATTTGTGGGCCATTAAGTTATAATTTACACATTTAAATCATAATATTCATATAAATGACTTCATAAAAGAAACAAAAAGAAAACAGTGGTGTCCAGTTGGAGCTGAAATTGCCGTAAACGTCATCACAACAAAGTGCCCCCAACGGATAGCTGCACATCACATCACACTAGAGCAGCACTTTTTTCATTTGTATCAAAATGACGACACAATGCTACTGAATCCTACGAGTGTCACTGATTAAGAAAATAAAACTGGAGAAGGAAGTGCGTACATCACAGTGGGCGTGTACGTCACAGTGGGTGTGTACCGGTGGTGGTTAAAAGGGAGTAGATCATCAAAATGATGTCTTGAGATTAAGCGATTAAAAATTACTCAAACATAAATCACCTCAGAGAATCAATGAGATGAAACAACTAGAACATGGATAAACATCTGAACAGAACAGTTTGAAAAACAGGTCTGATTTAAAGACATTGTGGAATTGGAATATTTTTAATTCTGTTTCAAGCAGCAGGAATAAGACAGCAGCACTGGAGGAGTGTTTTTTTCTTGATTGGGCAGATTTATTTATTTTAACAGACTCTTTTTTCCAGACAAAATTTTAGTTAGTTTTCATCCCTGACAGTTTGGACAGATGGGGACGAGGGGGCCTTTTTACTCTCACACACCTGAGATACTGTCCTGAAGAAGTTGGACTGTAGATGGCGCTGTCGTCCTGCCTCCACCAGTAGGAAGACAGCACCAAAACCTGTTTAAATCAGCTGACTGTACACATCACCGCAATGTCACATGACCACTCTGAGGCGCTGGTGAGCAGTCCAAACTGTCAGGGATGAAAACAAACTAAACCCTGGTATGGAAAAAGATGGACCTCATTGGATTATTGGCAGATTGTCTTATATTACCATGTATGTGTCACATCAGTAGGAGAGTATGTTTTTGTTAATAGTCAAATAAACCTAACCCCAAGTTAAGATTGTATTTCTCTGTCATAGGTTCAGAGGAAAAGAAAATTCAAATCCGTAACTGGACAAACGTTTTAGAGTGAAGACGTTTGGTTGCTCATCCAAGCCGCTTCTTCAGGTCTGGTCAGATTACTGCTGGACACTGCCTTAGATCTGTCTGAAGGGAGGAGCTAACTACACTGAAGCTAACACACCTGTTTGTTTATGTTTTTTGTTTGTGGACTAGGTCTAAAGAGCTGTGCCTAAGTCATATTTTGCATAATTGTTCAGGCCCATAATGGCTACTGGCTAGTCCTTTTGTTTTCCTTGTTTTGATTTACACTACAGGGAAAGTTTGGACACACCCTCACATTCAATGTTTTTTTGTTGTTGTTTTTTTACGACTTTCTACATTTTAAATACACACAGAAGACATCAAATATATGAAGTAAAATGGGATTACAGGATGTGTAAAGAAACACATTACATCTTTATATCTTATATTTAAATCCTCAGAGTTTTTAGTAATGTCCTGTTTTTCTTTGCTACATAATTCCATATATCTTACTTCAGGAGTGTCTTTTGACTGCTCATGTAGGTCTGAGGATATATAAACAGGTGATAAAGTATCGATACTATAAATCAATACTAAAAATAAGTATGTATTTTCGATACGAGTCTTAGTCTCTTTTAATGTCTGATTTTCAGCCCTAGTTCCAGGTGAATAGTTGTTGTAAAAGTTGAAGTCTTACATAACCTCACGTCCTTAACATTTTCCCACATCATTTGTGAGTAAAGCCTGAGCCGCCAGTGTCAGACTCAACCACAGACTCTTCCAGACAACATTCTATACCTCTCTACCTCCTTTCTCTCTCCTGCCTCATTTCTCCTTCTCTCCTATCTACTTCCTTTCTCCTTCTCTTCTCGCTACCTCCTTTCTCTCTCTCGCTGCCTCCTTTCTCCTTCTCTCCTCTCTACCTCCTCTCTGCCTCCTTTCTCCTTCTCTCCTATCTACCTCCTTTCTCCTCTCCTCGCTACCTTTCTCTCTCTCGCTGCCTCCTTTCTCCTTCTCTCCTCTCTACCTCCTCTCTCGTTCTCTCCTCTCTACCTCCTCTCTCGTTCTCTCCTCTCTACCTCCTATCTACCTCCTTTCTCCTTCTCTCCTCTCTACCTCCTTTCTCTCTCTCGCTGCCTCCTTTCTCCTTCTCTCCTCTCTACCTCCTTTCTCCTTCTCTCCTCTCTACCTCCTTTCTCTCTCTCTGCCTCCTTTCTCCTTCTCTCCTCTCTACCTCCTTTATTTCTCTCTCCCTCCTTTCTCCTTCTCTCCACTTCATCTCATTTCTCTCTCTGCCTCCATCCTCCTTTCTCTCTCCCTGCCTCCCTACTTCCCCTCTCTTTTACTCCCTCCTCCCTCTCTCCTCCCTCCTCCCCTCTTTCTCCCTCTTCCCCCTCTTTCTCCCTCTTCCCCCTCTTTCTCCTTCCTCTCTCTTCCCTCTCCTCCCTCTCCCCCTCTCTTTCTCCTCCCCTCTCCCCTCTCTCTCTTCCTCCTCCCCCCTCCTCTCTATCTCCTCCCGTCGTTCTCCTCCCCCTCTCTCTCTTCCTCCTCCCCCCTCCTCTCTCTCTCTCTCCTCCCGTCTTTCTCCTCCCCCTCTCTCTATCTTTCTCCTCCCGTCTTTCTCCACGCTGTGACTAATTACTGAGGCTGGAGTCGTCGTTGTGAAACTGTGAGAACTTGAGGAGTAAGTGCTGATTCACTGCAGCCTGACATTCACATAATACTTTATAATGAGGGTTTTTAAGATGCCTTTAGAGCTTTTAAGGGCCCAGCTCTGTCCATTACCGCGGCTTTGTTCTGTAGCTCTCAGAATTAAGGGATAACACTGCAATATTTCACCATGAAGAGCCAAAGAGCCAAATATAAGAACTTTAAAGGCCCGCCCATTCTGCATATTGATACAAATAGATCTCATGTGAAAACTCACAATCTCCAGAATTCACCATTACAGCAACACAGCCCGTGTAAAGAAATGGACTAAGTGAGTGAGACGTTAGCCACAGTGTTCAGCTCCAAATAAAGCTCATGGAGGCTAGAGCAGTTACAGGGGAGATGAGCTCCATATTTGGAAATTCAACTGCGAGAATTATAGCAACCAAAGAGCCAATCTGGTTCAGGAGGGAGCAGGTGCTTAGCAACGCTGTCAATCAAAGCTTTTGCTAACGCTAGGGAAAGCAACCTCAGGAAAAGAAGGTGCCTGATTTGTCTGTTATTAATGTTCATATCTTGATTTACAACCAAAATGACCAAAATGATGAGTCTGACAGCAGCAGAAACAGAGAGAAGGGACACAGTTTTTACACAGAAAGTGAACTGGAGCCAGAGTCGATGGAGCTGGACGTGCGCCCATGATCACTTCCAGTTTGGAACTCAGCGGTTAGCAGGTTAGCTATGTCCACTGATATATACAGTTCCCTCGCTATACCACAGTTCATCTTTCGCGGTCTCGCTGTTTTGTGGATTTTTTGTGTGCAATTTTACTTGCTTTTTTGCACTGTATGAACGTGCATTGTGTTCTGCGTCCTGATTGGTTAAGGGACTGTAGACCATTGTCCATCAGTCTCCTCCGTGCCATGTCTCCTGTACAGTGCAGAATGTGTTCAGACAAATTTACATAAATGTTGGATCGCAGTGTGACTCTGAAGTGCTGTGTGTTCGCAAGTTTCCCCCCCGACAAAACCCACAATATTCTGCACTGACAAAGGCACCTGCGAAGATTTGAACTTTGAGAGAGTTTAAACAAGAGAGAAATGTGAGAAAATGTTAATGCCTGTCTGAGAAAAGTGTATAAAGTGTGTGGTGAGGGGTTTTACAGCTTCAAAACATATATATAATAATTGGAAAAAAAATAAAGCTGACTACTTTGTGGATTTCGCCTATTGTGGGTTATTTTTAGAACGTGACCCCCGCAATAAACCAGGGACCACTGTACAGTCTATGGCCAGTACTGGTTCACGATTGGCTGCAGGTACTGAGTTTTGCTGTGGGATTAAACCATCTCTCTCTGTTTTGAGCTCAGTGCTGCCAACTGCTGGTCTTGGACAAACATGTATCACCATTTTGTGAAACTTTCCAGGCAAAGCATAGCATGATTTTCGGAACAATGAAAATGTAGGACGATTCCCGTAGCGATAACCAATTTCAAACAAAATATTATTAAGCTGTGAATGGAAAAAGTTTAAAAATGTTACACAGATATCACACAAAGCTAACACTCTTGGAGGTCTTCTATCAGAAAAAGTTCATAGAAATCAGAACTAGAAAAATTAAAAGTTCATCTAAGATTATATTTTTTAGTTTTTATAGAAAAAGTAAACAATATAAAACATGAAGAATAAACAAATGCGTAAAAAGAATTGTTTTTACAGTGTTTGAGTGAAAACTGAAGGATCCTCGTGGAGTCTGTCCACACCTCGAAAGAACTCTACCTCTGAGCTGGAATTGGCCTCATTTCTGGAATTTAAGCCCCACCTTTTACTGTCACTATCCTTCTCTTTCTCTTCATTTTTCTCTCCATCTCTGTCTCTTCTCGCTCTTCATCCCATCCCTCTCTATCAACTTTATCGTTGTCTCTCCCTCTCTCTCACTCTTAATCCCTTTTTTTCTATTCTCTCCTCTCTCCTCCCACTCTCCTCCTCCTCTCTCCACCTCTGCTCCCTCCCTTCCCTCTCTCATCTCTACTCCTCCCCTCCTCTCCTCCCTCGTCCTCTTCTCCTCTCCTCCCTCGTCCTCTTCTCCTCTCCTCCCTCGTCCTCTTCTCCTCTCCTCCCTCGTCCTCTTCTCCTCTCCTCCCCTCCCTCGTCCTCTTCTCCTCCCCTCCTCCCTCTCCCCTCCCTCTCGCTTCCTCTCATTCTCCTCCTCTTCTCCCTCTCTCTTACTGTCCTCCTCTCCTTCCTCTCTCCACCTCCCTCTCCTCTCACTCTCCTCTTCTCTCCTCCTCCTCTCCTCCCTCTCTCTTACTCTCCTACTCTCTCCTCTTCTGTCCTCCTCTCCTCCCTCTCACCTCCTGTCCTTCCTCCCCCTCCTTTCCTCCTCTCCTCCTTTCCTTCCTCCCCCCTCCTTTCCTCCTCTCCTCCTTCTCTCCTCCTATCCTTCCTCCCCCCTCCTTTCGTCCTCTCCTCCTTCTCTCCTCCTCTCCTCCTTCTTTCCTTAAATCCTGTGCAGCTTATAAACTTTCACTTTAAGCTGCATATCTCAAATCCACCTCCTTTTGGATTAAACAGATATGAGTTTCATTCTGAGTCTTTTATTTCAGATCAGCTCTGCTTCGTGTGTTACTCAAATACAGTTTAAGTCCCATTTTCTCACCTGATTGTGGCCAAATAATATCGTTCTTTTGTAAATGTGTTTGTTAAAGTCTGTACCTGATTTTTACTTGGCTAAAAATGTGGAAAAAAAACATAACTATTTCCTAAACAGGCTGCAGTCATCCAAAGTTATTCCTCATTTACCTTTGCTGACTTAACAGGTGCTTTTCACAACTCTCTTCGACCAGAGCCTGACTTAAAGCTCCTTGGCAAAAGACAAAGTTTAAATTTGTCAACTGGACAAATGGTTGTAGGAGTAAAGATGTTTCATGGCTCATCCAAGCAGCGAAACGTCCAACCGCTTCTTCAGTTCTGGTCACATTTACAGGTGGCCACTGCCTTATATCTGTCTGAAGGCATTTCAGAGGAAAGGAAGACTCTCACTGCTCTAGAAAAGGACCACACAGCATCAACCAGCTGAAAAAGGGGAGATGCACCGTGACCCTGAACTCAGCTGATCACGAGGCTAAAGTGAACAGCCTCCTCAGTGACACCGCCACACGAAGAAGGGTACAAGAAAAAAATCATAGACTGCTTACAGAAGCTGGAGAAGGAGGACGTCATTGATAGAAAGCTGTATTACAGACTCTATCCTGGTGATTCCATTCCTTGTATCTATGGCCTCGCAAAGATCCACAAAGAAGGAGTACCCTTCAGACCCATTGTATGTAGTGTTGATTCTATCACATACAATGTGGCCAAACATCTGAACACTATCCTGGCTCCTTTGGTGGGCAACACAGAGCACCATATTGAGAACACAGCAGAATTTGTGAGCAAAATCAAGCATCTCCAATTTGATTCAGATGAGACCATGGTTTCATTTGATGTGACCTCGCTTTTCACTTGTATCCCCACATCAGGAGCGGTGGAGGCAGCAAAGAGGAGGCTACTGCAGGATACTAAGATAGAAGAGAGAACTAAACTGACACCAGACCAAATCTGCAAACTGCTAGAAATTTGTCTTATTACCACATATTTCCAGTTTAGAGTGAATTTCTACAGGCAAATCCACGGCTGTGCCATAGGCTCGCCTGTCTCTCCTATTATGGCTAACATATATGGAACAATTTGAACAGGAGGCATTGGCCTTATTTCCAGGCACTCCACCCACGCATTGGTATCCATATGTGGATGACAAATGGACTAAAATCAAAACTCATAGATCTGGAACCCTTTACTGCACATATTAATGCTGTGGATCCAAACATCAAGTTCACATGGGAAGAAGCCAAGGAGAACAAACTGGCTTTCTTCAGAATCAGAATCAGAATCAGAATCACTTTTATTGATCCCCGAAGGGAAATTCTCTTAGTTACCAGATGCCACAACCACAGGATAGAATTTAAGAATAAAAATAAAAAGTAATTTAAATAAGAATAAAATTTGTGCAATAAGAATAAAGTGTCATGCAATAAGAAATAAAGTGTCAGTGTTTCTAAAGTGTCAGTGTTAATAGATTATGCAGTAACAATAGGAGAGGACCAGTGTCTCCAGGTAGAAGTCTTCAGGAAACCCACACACACTGACCAATACATGCTGTTTGATTCACACCATTCACTGCTGCACAAGCTCAGAGTGATCCGTACACTACAACAGTGGTCCCCAACCTTTTTTGCACCACGGACCGGAACAATGTAGGTTTTATTTTCACGGACCGGACTGCTACGCGTGGCAGATAAATATGGCAAAAATAAGTTAAGTGCATAAAAAAATACAACTCACCACAGTATACCGCTGCATCAGTGGGAGCCCTGCACTTGTTTCTTCTTTCCTTCTTGCTCACGTTTGTTTCTTTCAAAAAACTCTAAATCTTATCTTTTAATCCTAGGTGCTTAGTCTCCATGTGCCAAAGCAGTTTTGAAGGTTTCATTGCCTCATTTGCTTTTCCTCCGCATATTATGCAGAGCGGACTCTGCACGTGAGTCACCTGTAGCGACAAACTCATATTTTAAGTAGGACTCCTGGTGTTGTCTGTTAAATTTATCTTTCTTTTTCTTGGAGGTAGTCTCCTCTTCTGGCTCCTCAGTTGTCCTTTTCCCCTTTGTTAAAAAGCTCTCCAAAGACTTTTGTTTTGACTCATTTTCACTCACTTGTGGCTCTACTTTTGTGCGTCGTGTCTGACGTGTTATACATGATACGTCATCACGGAGACAAGAGCAGATCTAGCACAGATATAATAAACTTGCCACTACATCAAATAGATGTCAGTGGCGATTTCCTATCAGGACTTTCATTATATATCTACTGTTAAACCTTTCCTGCTTCGGGGCCGAACGGTCACTCTTCCTCCGGGGTTTAACTCCCTGTTCTTAACCTCAAAGTTGTTTTAAGTGTGGTGCGAGCTCAAAGATCCCAGACTGTTGCTCCAGAGTTGGTGGCTTTATTATCTGTACTGCACTGTAATAAGGCATCACTTCTGCTCTAACTCACACACTGTCTTTTTCCAAGTGCATATGTAGACTCTCACACTCGCCGCTTTTCCGCGGGTTGAACCACACTATGCGCCACATGCACGCTCACGTCACCTCTCACTCACGCTCACGCACCACACTGAACTACAGCACATAGGAGCTAGACACACATCTCACAACACTACGGACGAGCTTATTAGCGCGTCATGAGGGACGGCCGAAAGTTAGAGTCGGAGAAGATGCGGTCGCTGATAAACTATTTACTGTTTTTGTGCAGCCCGGCAGCAAATGCGTCACGGCCTGGTACTGGTCCCCGGCCCGGTGGTTGGGGACCACTGCACTACAACACAGAGCTCAAGTGGTGCCTACAAACACAGAGGGAAAAGTGAAGGAGAAGCAACATGTGGAAAAATCCTTCTTGGCTTGTGGATATCCAAAATGGGCCTTCAATAGATCTAAGAGAGCTAAAAAAACAGGACAACAAGGAATCTGAACCTAGAAGGAGAGGTGTTACCATTCCTTACACTGCAGGTGTGTCTGAAAAACTTCCAAGAATTTTCAGACAGTTTGAGATTCCTGTCTTTTTTACACCCACAAACACTTTAAGAGAAAAACTGGTTCACCCAAAAGACAAAACCCCAAGCTCAGACCGAGAACAATGAGAACCATAGCAGGGTCGTTAAGGGTTGAATAGGGTCGTTTCATCTGAAACTGGAGAAAATATGTGTCTACAGTTTCAGTGTGGTTAGCCCCTCCCCTCAGATAGATATCAGGCAGTGTCCAGCAGCAATCTGACCAGAACTGAAGCAGTGAAACATCTTCATTCGTACAATGATTTGTCTAGTTGACAGATTTAAACTTCGTCTTTTGATTTGGATCAGACCTGGATGACTGAGGGATTACACAGCCACTTAAAGCTAATGACAACTAGCATGCCAAGTCGCACTTTCTAATTATCGGGAATAGATGCGGACAGCACATAGAAAACTTATTTTGACCACGAGAGAAAAAAGTTATTCCTTGTTTGCCTTATGCAAGCATCGAGCATCCTAAGTATTCACCATGATGAGTTTATTATCACTTTTCACTGCTCTCAGTGAATAGAGAGTGACAGAGTGACAGTAAAGCTAACAAAATCTAGCATGCTAACCCTGTAGATGTGTCATCCACCTGTAGAATTCATGTGCAATACTCAGACTGTATAAAGAATTGGAGTAACGGAGTGTGACGTCACCCACGATCACCATAACACTCCTTTATGCCCACACGCCGTCAATCAAACTAGTTGCTAAAGCTAGTGGGAGCGATCTCGGGGAAAGAAGGCGCTTGATTTGTCTGTTATTAATGTTCATATCTTACAGATAAAATAGCAAAATAAAAATATCAGGATCATGTAGAGCAGGTTAATAGGAACATTTTAAGACTTTTTATATATACAGTCAATGCTACAGCTAGGGATAGGACGATATATGATAATATCATTAAACGCGATAAAAAGGGCAGCAATTAATCATCCGTGGCACTTTTTACTAATTGTGATCATCGCACATGATTATAATCGCCTTTATGGCACCAGACTGCCTCATGTTTCTGGTTTCAATAAAGTGTTTAGATGTTAGCTCTGGTGTTTGTCCAGAAGGGGGCCCTCTGTCATAGCAATGACACTTGTTAGCATCTGTGCCTATTCTGATTTGGGGATGATTCTTCACCTCAGTCACTGTCATAGTTCAGTAGATCTGAATCCCAGTGACTGCGCACGCTTACATCCTCCACTCAAGAAGATGAAGTCTGATGTGTGGAATTATTATGGATTTGAAAAACAAGAACAACAGAACGAGCCACCAATCTGCAGAGCCTGAAGGAAAAAAGATACAGCTCCGACACCACCAACTTACATGCACATTTATGAGACAACCATCCTGCATCGCTTGACAAACTTGAGCCAAAAATATCCATCATAAGTAACATACCATGTGAAATAAACTATTGAATGTAGTTTGTGTTAATTTGTATGAATTGATGATTTGTGTGAATCCGTGTTTGTATCGACTTTGCTATTGCTAGACAGCGCTAGCTGAACAGCATTTTGCACAGCTGATTGCACAGTTTGCTAGCAGCCCCGCATGGTTTTACAACAATCATGAATTCATCTGAATACCTATAACCTCCTAGGACCTGGCGTCCACACATGTGGACAACACATTTTGGGCTACAATACTTTTTTTTTTCTCTACAAGGTCCTGGTGTCCACATATGAGGACATTATTCTGCCTTTGTTTAATAATTATCGTGATAATATTGTTTATTTTGGTCACAATAATCGTGAGTCTAAATTTTAATATCGTCCCATCCCTGGCAACAGCCCTAGTTAGCATTAGCGGTTAGCATTAGTGGTCAGTACCTGCGTCCTTAGGATCTCCCCTTTGCTGAGTTGCATGTCTCCAGTCAGCTCCTTCACTGCGACACCCAGAGGCTCCAGGCGTTTACTGAAGTAGTTTGTCATCTCAGCGGCCAGCGCCTTCATGGGAGCGACGTAAACGATCTGGACACAAGCGTCACAAGGGTCAGATATGAGAGAAAATTCCAATCGTTATCTCATCCCTGTGAACATATGATGTTTCAGTCAAATTGTGAGATACTATGGCAAAAAAAACCCTCAAGTAAAAGTATCAGGTGAAAAAGTACCTGTTTAAGATGCACTTAGCGTAAAAAGTATTCATGCAGATTTTGAGGTGTAATAAAGTTAAAACTGTACTTTGGATGGGTGTTTTTTGCAAAAAACACGTTTATCTCCATGGAGAATGTTCCGCAGTATGGTTTTAAGTTTCTGTTTCTACAGAACCATGCAGATGACATGCCACCTCCAGAATGTTACATATTGAACCTTTACCCAAACATATCATTATGACGCTTAGTTTTTTACTCACAAAAGATTTTCAGCATTTATTTTTCTTTTGTTACTTGAGTAAGAGGACAGATACCAGAGCAAAAAATTACAGCAAGTAAAAGAATCACATGACAAAATGTACTTACGTAAAAGTATTAAAGTACTTGTTTAAAATGAACTTTAAGTGTAAAAAGTAAAAGAATTTCTCACAGATTTGAGTCTTATAAAGCGTTATAACATTATAAAATGTGGTGATTTTGCAGAGATTTGAGATGAATCAATAGTTTTTTTTTTCTCTATTTATCTGTACATTTTTGTTTAGATGAAATTATGAAAGGGTTAAAAATAAACCCTCAGCCTTTTCAGCAGGTCTCAAATAATAATAAAAAATACTTTTACTTTTCAGTCCAGTTCAAAAATGTAGTGGAGTAGAAAGTACAGATACTGCTCTCAAATGTACTCAAGTAAATCCATTGTAAAAAAAATCCATTGTAAAATGTACTTAAATAAAGCACAGGTACCTCAAATTGTACTGAATTTGTTACGTTCCACCTTTTGCCTATTTTTTTTTTTTTTTTTTTTAAAGGGACGTAGGTGTAATAAAGCCATTTATTATATTTATTTAATTATTTATTAACTAATTTATTAGATTTATTTTATTTATTTATTATTATAAATGTATTTAAATTGTATCTGATAAAGCACACAGAGGGTAAATCCGGTTTGAGGAGATCTGTGAAAAGCCAATGTGTTGTAACAAACTCCAAAACAGTGGAAGTAGGTCATAAAACGATGGTTACCAAAGTGCTTGTTCAGGTTAAATATTAAACACAGAAATCCCTGGACACTTCAGGCTGTGACCTGCTGCTGTGGTTTATATAAAGAACCAGACATAGAGAACTATTTCAGCAACAGAACACACAGACATGGTAAGTGTTATACACAGGAGATGCACTTTTATTGTTATTTGAGGTATCTGTACTTTACTTAAGTACATTTTACAGTGGATTTTTTACAATGGATTTTACTTGAGTACATTTGAGAGCAGTATCTGTACTTTATACTCAACTACATTTTTGAACTGGACTGAAAAGTAAAAGTATTTTTTATTATTATTTGAGACCTGCTGCAAAGGCTGAGGGCTTATTTTTAACACGTTTATAAATTGAGCTAAACAAAAATATACAAATAAAAACAAAAAAATCTATCGATTCAGTTGTTTCACCACATTTGAAGCTTTATAAGACTAAAAATCTGTGAGAAATACGTTTACTTTTTTACTTTTTAAGCACATTTTAAACAAGTACGTTAATACTTTTACTTATGTAGATGTTTTCATGTGATACTTTTATTTGAGTATTTTTGCTCTGGTATCTGTACTTTTACTTAAGTAACAAAACGGAGTACTTCTTCCACCGTAGCCATCAAGTCTGGTCCTGGTTTGAACCTGGTTTAGATCTGGTCCAGCCCTTAGTCTTCAGTTGAGGTGTGATCTGTGTTTATCATATATATAAGTATTTAGGGCGACAGTGGCTCAGTTGATAGAGTGTTTGTCAGCTGATCCGAATGTTGCTGGTTCAAATCCCACTCTCAACATAAACATCATCAATTCCCGCTCTCTTGATGTTAAGAGCTTTGAGCGTTCAAGGTGAAAAAGTGCTACATAAAAATGTGACCATTTACCTTAGGTTTGTTTAAAGCCGTGAGGTCAAAGGTCAGTCTTGTGACCTCTTATTGAATTATGTATACTGTATTTGTATTGCACTGTATTCTCAGCTGCTCTCTCGTGGTGTTGTGTTGATGTTCTGTTTTATGTAAAGGCCCAGTTAGGGACATTGAGAATTAGCCTTGGCTTAAATGCTGCAGTTCCTGATATAAACCCAGATAAATAAAAGATGTAGATGGGGTTAATCCAAACATCTGCTCTCTGGTTTAACACAAAAGCTGTATATTTTGTGGCCTACTTTTACCACACAGTTTAATAAAGTTCTCTCCACAGATCAGGGTTGTTTTAGCGCTGCTGCTGCTGGGAGTAGCTCTCCAGTCTCCACTGCCGTTTGACTGTGATGACGTCTACAAATCTGGATGGGGTCAGAATGGCGTCTATACCATTTACCCGGCTGGCCCCACCTCCGCTGTGCAGGTTTACTGTGACATGGGACAAGACGACACAGGCTCTGCTGCAAAATGGACAGTAAGACAGGTTTTCCCAACTATTACACTATTACAAAAATACACTGCCTGGCCAAAAAACAAGTCGTCACCTGGATTTAACTAAGCAAATATGTACACGCCTCCTATTGGATAATTACTGCATGGGTTAGGGTTATCTTATCTTTCAGCTGCAACAAGTTATTTAACCCCAACTGGTGCAATGAGTTACTTCTCATTTCTTAAACATCCATGTTGAAAGACACATCCTGTGGTCGTGAAAAAGATGTCAGTCTGTTTGAAAAGGGTCAGATCATTGGCATCAAGCAGAGAAAATGTCTGAGGAGAAGCATAAACTACTAAAATTGGGTTAAGAACTGTCCAACACATTATTAAAAACTGGAAGGATAATGTGGACCCATCGTCTTCGAGAAAGAAATGTGGCCAGAAAAAAATCCAGAATGATCGTGATCAGTGATCATTTAAAGGTTTGGTGAAATCAAATCAAAGAAACACAACAGTAGAACTCAGGGCTATGTTTAATAGTGAAAGTAAGAGCATTTTTTAAAATAAATGAAATGAAATATTATTTATTGAAATTTATTTTTTGGTGGAGATTATTTTTTTGGACATGCAGTGTTGAATAAAAGGGAAAGACTGCGTTCGAATATCCCCCCCGACCACTGACTCACCACACAGCCCTGCACTTTTTAGTGTTTCAGCCGCCGGGCCAGTATAGCGCATGCACCATTAATACTACGAATCCCAGAAAGCTTTGCAAATATGTTGGCACCGGCCCCCATCACTTCTGTTGACACTCATTACCATCTGCTACCTGTCACCTCACTCAAATTTAATCCACCCCTTCTGAAAAACATGCAGATGTTGTTACAATGTTTCAATAAATATTTTGTTTGGCCCACGACTTAGTCACAGTTTTTAATTTTGGCCCTCAGAATTTGAGTTTGACACCCCTGCTATAGAGCCTCATTCACAGAGATTCAGACTCACAGCTCACTACTTTCAGGTCATGTGACTCTGGTCTGAGTGAAAAAAGTTTCAAGTCTGATAAAACTTGACTTCTATCATAAATAATGAGATTCGACTGGAACAAGTCTTTATGGACTGACAATGATCAGACACGTTCATGTCAAAGTGGATCTCATATAAACTCACAGGATTAAAAAAAAAAAAGTTTCTGATATGTGGAAATTATCGCTCTGTTAACAGCACGAGCTAAGGTAAGCGGTTAATGCTAGTCAGCTTTATTTTTACAAATATATATGTTTTAAGGCTGTAAAATCCCTCATCACACACTACACACTTTTCTCACACAGGCATTAACATTTTCTCACATTTCTCTCTTGTTTAATTAATAGTGACTCACGTGTATTTCACAGTTCCTCTGACCATACCTCGTCCTGGTGCTGCTCCGCTGTAGTGTCGATCTAACATTTATGTACATTTGTCTGAACACATTCTGTACTGTACAAGAGACACGGCACGGAGGAGACTGATGGACAATGGTCTACAGTCCCTTAGCCAATCAGGACGCAGAACACAATGCGCATTCATACATTGTAAAAAAGCATGGAAAATTGCACACAAAAAATCCGCAAAACAGCGAGACCACGAAAGGTGATGCGCGATATAGCAAGGGACCACTGTAGTGAAATAAAAAGCAGGTTAATATGGACATTTAAGACCAAATTGACAAGTCTGACAGCAGCAGTTACAGAGAGAGGGGACACAGAGAAAGTGAAATGGAGCCAGAGTCAATGGAGCCGGAAGTGTGCGCATGATCACTTCCTATTTGGAACGCGCCGGCTAGCACATTAGCTAGGTCCATTTATTACAGTCTATGGTCAGTCTATGGTCCAGACTTGTCTAACAACCTGTCATTACAGGTCATTCAGAGGAGAATGGATGGCACTGTGAATTTCTTCAGGAAATGGGAACACTACAAGAACGGGTTTGGGTTTGCTGGTGGCGAGTACTGGCTCGGTAAGCAAGGACACCAAAGCATAATGTGATTTTTTTTTTTTTTTTTTACATAATTCTGATTCTCTAATTCCTCAAATTTTTTTATGTTTTATATAAAATGCTCCATTGTCTTTGAACCCTCTTTTCCAGGTTTGGAGACGATGCATTTAATGACAAAAGAGAAAAGGTATGAACTGAGAGTGGACCTGGAGGACTTCGAAGGGACGTCGGTTTACTCACATTTCGCATCTTTCGCTGTTGGAACAGAATCAGATGGTTACAGGCTCAGTGTGGGGACGTTTGTCAAAGGAGCGGGAGGTAGGACACTAAGGAGTTCTTAAACAGACCTGTCAGGACAATTACTACTAGACTTTAATTTGAGCATTATTTTAAACTAGTCCTACTGAGCTTGTGTATCATTCTCATCTCAATACGACTTAATAATCTAATACGACTTAATAAAAGAAACAAGCCCACTAACTTCCATGTTAGAAAACTGCAGTGTTCATTCTACGCTGTCGAATCCTACGAGTATCATCGATTAAGAAAATAAAACTGGAAAAGGAAGTGCATATGTCACAGTGGGCGTGTACGTCGCAGTGGGCATGTAAACGGGCGTAGATCGACAAAATGGCGTCTTGAAAATAGTCGATTAAAGATTCCTCAAATATGAATCACTCCAAATACAACTTCAGAGGCTCAATGAGAAGAAACGACTAGAACATGGATAAACATCTGAACAGAACAGCAGAATAAAGAACTGATTTAGCTAAAACAGGTGAGCAACTGTCAAACAGGTCTTATATAAGCACCATACAAAATGTGACCATTTACCATTTGATCTGTAGAGTTTGAATAACTCCAGACTCATGATGGAAACTCACTAAGTCCTAAGTGTTTCATTCGGCTGTTTACGCTGCAGCTCCATTTACGCTGCACATTCAGACTTAGGGGGATTATCCTGCTTTAGGGTTATGTGTCAGTGGCATAAATTAGTTTCAATATTATAACACACTAACACACTATGCAAGAAAGAACCTCACCCAGACATTGACAGAACATGCAAACTCCACACAGACAGGCCTCAGCCCACATTTCAAATCAATAAAGTGGAGGTATTTTACTTCTATGGGCTATTAACTGCAATGCATAACATATTTAGATCACCATGTTTCCATTTACTGTTTAAAAAATCCTATGTTTGTTGAGAAGCCGCCCCTCTCTTTTCTATCTGTACTAAGTCAGTTTTGTATCATGTTTTTTTTTAATATATATATTTATGGAGAATTGTCGTCTGGAGCATGGGTGATGTAGGATTATGGGAGGAGCCTTGTACAGAATCTTAGAGCTAACTGTAAGGAGGGTTTGAACAGGGCCCAGGAGAGATTGAAATATTACTCAAAGATGCATGGATGACATCTAAAACCTCTTCAAACATGTTTTGATGAGGGAACAACGTTATAACTTCACCCATAGTCAGTTATAGCGGCCAATGTGGAGCCCAGTTCCATGTGACGAATTCCAATCACAAGTATCATAGCAACCAAAGAGCCAATCCGGAGCGAGGCTGTTGAAGGTAATGCCCCTTTCTGCCCACACCGCTGGTTTAGGAGAGAGCGGGTCCTTAGCAACACTGCCAATCAAACCTGTTGCTAATGCTAGCGGGAGCGACGTCAGAAAAAGAAGGCAGCTGATTTGTCTGTTATTAACATTCATATCTTGATACACAGATACAATTGCGATATAAAAACCCGAGGATCATTTAGAGTCAGTTAATACAAACATTTTAAGATCAAAATGGCGAGTCTGACAGCATTTACAGAGAGAGGGGACACAGTTTTAAACCCAGAGTCGATGGAGCCGTAAGTGCGCCCAAGATCACTTCCTGTTTGGAACGCAGCGGCTAGTGCGTTAGCTATGTCAATTTATATATACAGTGTATGATCTGAATGAACCATCTTTTTTCTCTTTTCCTGCAGGAGACTCACTACAGATCCACAATGGCCAAAAGTTCACCACTTTCGACAGAGACCAGGACACGCACGGCTCAAACTGTGCGGTGATCTGTTATGGAGGCTTCTGGTTTGAGGCGTGTTTTGCAGCCAATCCAAACGGAGTGTACACATGGGGGCCATCACCGCGCTACGCCGGCGTTCACTGGAGAACTTTTAAAGGACTCGAGTACTCCCTGAAAACACTGGTTATGAAGATACGCCCAGTGAAAGAATGAAATAGAAGTACAAGAAAATATTTAAATGTTTTGTTTGTTTGTGTACTGCTCACAACTCGTATTAGTCCCTCAGTCGTTTAGTTCATTAATTGGTCGATGGTGTCTTAGGCTGTGTCCGAATGGCTCCCCCAGCCCCTGACCCCTCATTCACCACACAGCCCTAAACATTTTACTGTACTTTTTAGCAGAGTCTATAGAGACTCACAGACACAGAGAGATTGAGACTCACAGCTCACTACTTCCAGGTCACGTGACTCTGGGTCTGGGTGAAAAAAGTCTAAATTCTGATAAAAGTTTATTTCTGTCATAAATGCTGATCACATTGGACTGGGACAAGTCTTTATGAACTAATAATAACAATAACACATGTTTATGTCAAATTGGATCTCACGTAAACAGACAGCAACAGTTTATTTAAGAATATTTTAACCATAATCAGGATCAACAGTGTGATGAACCAGTGCTTCTATCTGCCTCATTCAGTCGTGTTGTGTCCAGTTAAAGACAGGTCTTCAACTGGACTGTGTGCTGATGTTTTTCTGACTCTCTCAATGCATTGTGGTCTATATTGACCAATCTAGTGACCACTGATGCCCACTACTTTTCAAGGTGCACTGTGGGAAATTTTGAGTGCACAACTTTTCAGCAGCTGGACATTCGGACAGCAACAAAAATGGCATGACTCCTAAATAGTGCCCCCTGTAGGGAAGAGTGTGGACATACAGACACAGCCTTAGTCGATCAAAATGTGCTTTCCGTTTACATTTGGAAACGGACGAAGGGAGAAGTGAGTGAGCTGCCGTGGTCCAAACAAGAAGTGATCATGGGTGCGCTTCCGCCTCCATCTACTCTGGCTCCACTTAACTTTCTGTGTAAAAACTGCATTCTCTCTCTCTGTAACTGACCAAAATGACTCGTCGTTTTGGTCTTAAATGTTAGTATTAACCCGCTCTACATGATCCTGGGGTTTGTGTCTGTAAATCAAGATATGAATATAAATAACAGACAAATCAGGTGCCTTTCTCCTAGATAGTGTTAGCAATGTTAGCAACAGGTTTGATTGACAGCGCTGCTAAGTGCCCGCTCCCTGCTAAATCAGCGGTGTGAAAGGGCGTTACCTTCAACAGCCTCACTCCTGATTGGCTCTGTGTTTGCTATGATACTTGAAGTAGGAATTCGTAATATAGAACTGGGCTCCAAATTGGCCGCTATAACTGCTAGCCTCGATGAACTTCATTTGACTGGATCCGAGCGCTGCGGGTGACGTCCTTAGTCCACGTCTTTACACGTCTATAACAATGCCCCCTTTTTAGTCGATCTAGATTTTGTTTAGCCGACCACAGCCCGAGTGAATCCAGACATCTACATATTAGAGAGAGTGTGTGTTGTCCTGGTGGCACCTACACACACACAGCGACACAGACACTCCCCATTCATCACCATTACACTTTGCACATCCCAGACTCCGCCGTCATATTTCTCTATAAATTGTGATTTGTGCTGGTTGCCTGGGAACAAACGATCGCGACTGGTTTAGCTCATTAATCACGCCACTGTCCTCCTGGTCCCTTTTCTCTGGCACAGAGCCCTCAAATACCAGCCACCCACCGCACTACCTCAAACAGTCTATTTAACAAGGCTTCAAGGTCTCCCTAATGGTATCTAGGGCTGGCAAAAGAATCAAAAATCAGATACTCATCAGTACTAAAACAGGTATCGAATGTGGATACCCATTTGAGCAGGTATCGATATTAAAAAAGTCCCATTGACAGGACAGAAACGACGCTTTCCTGCATCTGTTTATAATGATGTGTCTCTGTACGTCTCACAAGTATAAGACCCATGGACCACTATGAACCTACTGGACACTGAGGGTACTACACACATATAATACACATGGGAACAGAAAACAAAATACAAATATTTAATGCAGAAAATCACAGTATATTGTCTGAAGAAAGAGTGTTGTGGTATTGGGATCCGCCTCGGACACTGAGTCTATTTCTCATCACCAAAATGTAGGTTGAAATTTTTGTATCTTCACAAAACAAACCTGGAAAATTTCACACTATGGCAATAAATGAATAAATGACAAACGGGTGATGCAGCCAAGCAAAGTTACAGGTCAGATCTGTGGAGAGGCGAGTCTGCTCACAGTAAGAATGCATGTTTTTCAAGGTACGTTTTTAGCAATACACCTATTGAATTAATAGAACACAGAAAAGTTACAGAGTGAACCTTTACATTATTTCAACTCTTGTAGGTCATTTTTTGTAGTGCAAGAAAATCATTTTGAACGATAAACTCTTCCTAGAATAAGGCCACATGGGAACAGAAAAGAAACCAGGAGTAAACCAGGACTGAACCAGGGTCAAACCAGGACTAAGCCAAGATTGAACAGAGGAAGAACCAGGACTGATTGAACCATGACTCAACCAGGAGGCATTTAATGTTGAAAATCATATTGTGTTGTCTAAATAAAGAGTTTTTCATTATCATCTAGTTATAAAAGGTTCTATTAAAAATAAAAGGTTCTATTAAAAATTGTGTTTTAAACTCACCTTAAACTCGTCCTTCTTGATGACGCCGCCAGGCTGCAGGTGTTGACGGATCTCATGCAGCACCGTTAGCATGGCGATGTTGGTTTTACCTGCTCCCGTGGGTGCGCAGATCAGAAGGTTCTCGTTGGTGTTGTAAGCCGTCTCAAAAACCAAGGACTGGATCCGGTTCAGGCGCTTCATGCCTTTGAAAACCAGCTGACCAATCTGAAAGCAAAAAGTGAGCCAAGATAAGCACATTTATACATTTTGTTTATGTTTTATTTCACAGAAAAAAAATGACACAAACGTAACATTGCAACAATGAAAAAATGTCAGTTGGTAACCTCAAAGAAAGAACTCGTTTATCCCAGTAATATGTGTTCAAACATGTCCCCAAAAATAGAAAACATGGTGTCATCATTACACAACTCATGCACATGAATCAGCAAAAGGGACTAAACAGGGACTGAAACAGGGACTAAACAGGGACTGAAACAGGGACTAAACAGGGACTGAAACAGGGCTAAACAGGGACTGAAAAAGGGCTAAACAGGGACAAAACAGGGACTGAAACAGGGCTAAACAGGGACTGAAACAGGGCTAAACAGGGACAAAACAGGGACTGAAACAGGGCTAAACAGGGACTGAAACAGGGCTAAACAGGGACAAAACAGGGACTGAAACAGGGCTAAACAGGGACTGAAAAAGGGCTAAACAGGGACAAAACAGGGACTGAAACAGGGCTAAACAGGGACTGAAACAGGGCTAAACAGGGACTGAAACAGGGCTAAACAGGGACAAAACATGGACTGAAACAGGGCTAAACAGGGACTGAAACAGGGCTAAACAGAGACAAAACAGGGACTGAAACAGGGCTAAACAGGGACAAAACAGGGACTGAAACAGGGCTAAACAGGGACTGAAACAGGGCTAAACAGGGACTAAACAGGGCCTGAAACAGGGCTAAACAGGGACTGAAACAGGACTAAACAGGGACTGAACCAGGGCTAAACAGGGACTAAACAGGGACTGAACCACGGCTGAACAGGGACTAAACAGGGACTGAACCAGGGCTAAACAGGGACTAAACAGGGACTGAACCACGGCTGAACAGGGACTAAACAGGGACTGAACCACGGCTGAACAGGGACTAAACAGGGACTAAATAGAGACTGAAACAGGGCTAAACAGGGACAAAACAGGGACTGAAACAGGGCTAAACAGGGACAAAACAGGGACTGAAACAGGGCTAAACAGGGACAAAACAGGGACTGAAACAGGGCTAAAAAGGGACTGAAACAGGGCTAAACAGGGACAAAACAGGGACTGAAACGAGGCTAAACAGGGACTGAAACAGGGCTAAACAGGGATTGAAACAGGGCTAAACATGGACAAAACAGGGACTGAACCAGGGCTAAACAGGGACTGAAACAGGGCTAAACAGGGACTAAACAGGGACTGAACCAGGGCTAAACAGGGACTGAAACAGGACTAAACAGGGACTGAACCAGGGCTAAACAGGGACTAAACAGGGACTGAACCACGGCTGAACAGGGACTAAACAGGGACTGAACAGGGGGTAAACAGGGACTAAACAGGGACTGAACCACGGCTGAACAGGGACTAAACAGGGACTAAATAGAGACTGAAACAGGGCTAAACAGGGACAAAACAGGGACTGAAACAGGGCTAAACAGGGACAAAACAGGGACTGAAACAGGGCTAAACAGGGACTGAAACAGGGCTAAACAGGGACAAAACAGGGACTGAAACAGGGCTAAACAGGGACAAAACAGGGACTGAAACAGGGCTAAACAGGGACTAAACAGGGCTAAACAGGGACTGAAACAGGGCTAAACAGGGACTAAACAGGGACTGAACCAGGGCTAAACAGGGACTGAAACAGGGCTAAACAGGGCTAAACAGGGACTGAAACAGGGCTAAACAGGGACTAAACAGGGCCTGAACCAGGGCTAAACAGGGACTGAAACAGGACTAAACAGGAACTGAAACAGGGCTAAACAGGGACTAAATAGAGACAGAACCAGGGCTAAACAGGGAGTAAACAGGGACTGAATCACGGCTGAACAGGGACTAAACAGGGACTAAATAGAGACTGAACCAGTGCTAAACAGAGACTAAACAGGGCCTGAACCAGGGCTAAACAGGGACTGAAACAGGACTAAACAGGGACTGAAACAGGGCTAAACAGGGACTAAATAGAGACAGAACCAGGGCTAAACAGGGACTAAACAGGGACTGAATCACGGCTGAACAGGGACTAAACAGGGACTAAATAGAGACTGAACCAGTGATAAACAGAGACTAAACAGGAACTAAAACAGGGCTAAACAGGGACTAAATAGAGACTGAACCAGGGCTAAACAGGGACTAAACAGGGACTGAACCTGGGCTGAACAGGGACTGAAACAGGGACTCAATCAGAGACTGAACCAAGGTCAAACCAGGACTAAATAGATACTAAACAGGGACCTAGCCAGGGTCAAACCAGCACTAAACCAGGACTAAACCAGGACTAAACCAGGACTAAACCAGGACTAAACCAGGACTAAATCAGGACTAAATCAGGACTAAATCAGGACTAAACATGGGCTGAACCAAGTTTATTTTGAGCATAAAATATTGGTCAAGTGAAAATATTACCCCAGTTACCCTTAGCAACCAGATTAAATCTAAAATGATCGGAACAAGAAGAAATGTCGGCGGTGAAAGAGGCGACGGTGCAGAATGTTGTCTGACACAGAAAGCAGACGCCAGTCTGTGTCTGTGACACCACAGGAAGCACAGGGCCTGACACTGTCTGTGTGGGACGCTTCAGCTGTCAATCAAACTGACCTCAGCTCTGGACCTCAAGCTCACTGTGAAGGAGATAAGGAGAGAGGGAGAAACGGAGAGAGAGAGGGAGAGGCAGGGATGGAAGCTCACAGTGAAGGAGATGAGCAGAGAGGAAGAGATGGAGAGAGGGAGGGAGAGGGAGGGAGAGGCAGGGATGGAAGCTCTCAGTGAAGGAGATGAGCAGAGAGGAAGAGACGGAGAGAGGGAGGGAGAGGGAGGGAGAGGCAGGGATGGAAGCTCTCAGTGAAGGAGATGAGCAGAGAGGAAGAGACGGAGAGAGGGAGGGAGAGGGAGGTATGGAAGCTCACATTGAAGGAGATGAGGAGAGAGGAAGAGACGGAGAGAGTGAGAGATGGAGAGAGAGGGAGAGGCAGGGAGAAGCTCACTGTGAAGGAGATGAGAGAGGAAAAGATGGAGAGAGGGAGAGATGGAGAGAGAGAGGGAGAGGCAAGGAGACAAGCTCACTGTGAAGGCAATAAGGAGAGAGGGAGAGAGAGAGACGGAGGGAGGGAGGGCCGGAGGGAGGGAGGGAGGGAAGGAGGGAGAGAAGCTCACTGTGAAGGAGATAATGAGAGAGGAAGAGAGGGAGAGGAAGAGATGGAGGGAGGGAGAGGGGGAGAGGGACGCAAAGAAGCTCACTGTGAAGGAGATAAGGAGAGAGGGCTAGATGGAGAGAGATGCGAGGACGCTTTGAGCAACGTTTGGTGGGAGGAGCTTTGAGCAACGTTTGGTGGGAGGAGCTTTGAGCAACGTTTGGTGGGAGGAGCTTTGAGCGGCACTGGGGGAGGAGCCTTGAGCCACGTTGGGAGAGAGGACGTCTTGAGCTTTAGATGGGTCAGATTAGAAGGATTCATTAGAAGTATGTGCTCATGTTTCTCTTCTCTGCGTTTTACTCTGACACTCAGAACAAAATCATGAAAGAGGGAAAGAAAGCACGGATAAAGGAGGTGTGGAAGGGAGAGGGAGGAAGACAATAAGTAGAGAGAGAGGGACGAAGAGAGAAAATAAGTAGAGAGAGGGAAGGAAAGAGAAGGAAGAGAGGGAAACAGCAAGAAAATAAGTAAAGAGAGGGAGGGAAAGAGAGGAAAAAGAGACAGAGAGAAAATATGTAGAGGGAGAGAGAGGAAAGACAGGGAAACAGAGAGAAAATAAGTAGAGTGAGGGAGAGAGAGGAAAAAGAGGGAGACAGAGAGAAAATAAGTAGAGAGAGGGAGGGAAAGAGAGGAAAAAGAGACAGAGAGAAAATACGTAGGAGGGAGAAGGAGGGGGAGAGGGAGAGGGAGAGAGAGAAAATAAATAGAAAGAGGGAGGGAGAGAGGAGAGAGAGGGAAACAGAGGAAAAATAAGTAAAGAGAGGGAGGGAGTGACAGAGGGAGAGAGAGAAATGAGACAGAGAGAAAATAAGTAGGGAGAGATGGAAGGAGAGAGAGGAGAGAGAGGAGAGAGAGAAGGAGACAGAGGGAAAATAAGTAGAGACAGAGATGCGACAAGGAGAGAGAGGAGAGAGGAAGGAGGGAGGAAGGAGAGGAAGGGAGAAAAAGGAGAGGGAGTCAAGGGAGAAAAGAAGTAGAGAGAGGGAGAAAGAGACAGGAGACAAAGACACAGGAGAGAGAGAGAAAGAAAGAGCAAGAGAGAGAGAGAAAGAGAGAGGCAGAAAAAAAGTAGTGAGAGAAGGAGGAAGAGAGTGGAGAAAGAGGGAGAGGGACAGAGGGAGAAAAAAGGAGAGAGAGGAGGTAGAGGAGAGTAGAGGTTATTAATGCATCACAGAGTAACTTTATTAGAGAGCACTTAAGCCGACAGGAGAGAGGAGCAGAGCAGAGCTTATATGAAACTATGTATGCATAAACTTTAGGTATTTTTAACACATTCATAATTTGAACAAAACAAAAATATACAAATAAAAGCAGAGACAAAACAAATATTAATTCAAAATTCAGTTCAAATCTTTTTCCAAATCACCACATTTGAAGCTTTATAAGGCCTCAAACTGTGCAAAACAATTTGACTTTTTACTCTTCAAGTACATTTTCAAACAGGTACTAACAGGTAATACTTTTACTTAAGTAGATTTCTTTCAAGTCAAAAAAGGAAAAGTAAAGGAAAATATAATCATTAATCGCAGTTATTTTGATAATCGTGATGCCAAACTTGAATATCGTCCCATGCCTTTTTATGACATTGTGAATTACAGTGGGCAAAATTAACAAAAACACAGCCTTGTAACTTTATAGATGTCATTAAAGTGCTAATCAGCTAACCATTTGAGAGTTTATTTCGCCAATGCATTTCCTTGATTCTTCAAACTCCTCCTACGCCTCGGTTTGAAGTTTGCATCTGGATTTGCTCTGTTTGAAGTGGTGCACAGCCCTTCACCTCAGCCTCACCCCTCGCTGCTAAAGAGAATTGGAACACTCCTTTGTCTCTTGTAAACGGCAGCGGGATTTGGAGGGTGAAAGGGAAGAGTGAGGAGGAAGGAGGGGCGGGGCCTGGAGGACTAAAGGGGAGAGTGAGGAGGGAGGAGGGGCGGGGTCTGGAGGACTGAAGGGGAGAGTGAGGAGGGAGGAGGGGCGGGGTCTGGAGGGCTAAAGGGGAGAGTGAAGGAGGAGGGGTGGGGCCTGGAGAGCTAAAGGGGAGAGTGAGGGGGAGGAGGAGGGGTGGAGTCTGGAGGACTAAAGGGGAGAGTGAGGAGGGAGGATGGGCAGGGTTTGGAGGGCTAAAAGGGAGAGTGAGGGGGAGGAGGAGGGGCGGGGTCTGGAGGACTAAAGGGGAGAGTGAGGGGAAGGAGGAGGGGCGGAGTCTGGAGGACTAAAGGGGAGAGTGAGGAGGGGTGGGGCCTGGAGAGCTAAAGGGGAGAATGAGGGTGAGGAGGTGGGGCGGAGTCTGGAGGACTAAAGGGGAGAGAGAGGGGGAGGAGGAGGGGTGGGGTCTGGAAGGACTAAAGGGGAGAGTGAAGAGGAGTTGACAGATCTGAATATGTCTTTCACTACCCTTTCCTCCTTTCACAATTTGAAAATCAGGTCGAGAGGTTTAATGAGAAGCTCTGATGTCTTCACCTGAGCGGTTACCCACACTCCTGACCATTTACCCACACTCCCACCCCTCCCCGTCTCTTCTTACTGATAAATATTCATCTATGAATTATGGGCCGATGGCTTTCCCCTCTCACACTCACCAAAGAGCCACAAACATCATCACTGACCCTCGATTTGATTTATTGACTTTAGAACAAAAACGTCATTGTCCCCTCGCTTCTTAAACATGCTAATCTATGTAAATGTATGCTGGCCCCACGTTCACCTTGAGCTAAAGCACACATGTTGTAAATAGAAAGTTGCCATCTTTTAATGATCTTTGGAAATCTTCAGTGCCGTTTTATACTCTCCTTAAAGCCCCTCGCACTTCATTGTTATGCAAATGAATGCGTGCACACAACTTCTCATTGGAGAGATCCAGCAGTGCAAGTCTGAACCAGTCCCATGGCGGCGCGATGCCGGAGTCGTATTTACTATACTGCAATAAGCTGCATGCAGTTGTAAAAGAAACGACTTGGAAAAGTATAAAATAGAAACACTTAAAGGGGCAGTACCTGATTTTTACCGCCTTAAAAACGGGAAAAAACAGACCTAGCTCATTTTAAACAGTTTGCAGTGGTTCAAAGTGATTCTTTACTGACCTTATCCATTCAAAACATCCTAATGATTCACCTCAATGAGTTTCTGGAGGACTAAAGGGGAGCGTGAGGGAGGAGGAGGGGCGGGTCTGGAGGGCTAAAGGGGAGCGTGAGGGAGGAGGAGAGGCAGGGTCTGGAGGACAAAAGAGGAGCGTGAGGAAGGAGGAGGGGCCAGGTCTGGAGGACAAAAGGGAAAAGTGAGGGGGAAGAAGGGCAGGGTCTGAACATATGAGGACATGAGTGTGATTGGTCTAACAGGTGTCCACACTTGAAACTTTTATGTCAAGAGAGAGATTCGAACCGCCAACCTTCGGATCAGTGGACAAACTCTTAACCAACTGAGCTAGTGTCTCCTTTAAACTGGAATATGGCCTCGTGACACAGGTTAAAGTGGTGACAAGTTTGATCTGTCTTTGGTTTTAAGTATTTTTAAGTAATTTTCTGATTGTATTTAAGTGTCTTTGTTTTGTTCGCTCACTTATCAAAGGCTAAAGACAGGCAGTGGAGTGGTGAATGGTGCAGTCTTTTAGCAAAATAGTCTTGTGTAATTAAATGGACTGAGTTGAACTGAAACATAAAGGCTGCTTTATAAGGAGAGTATGAAAAAAGCTTGAGTTTAATTGCTCTGAGTGAACATGAGGCGAACATTAAACCTCGTAATGCCTCCCATAAGTTATAACTGTGGTCTATTGTGATATTGTAATATAGAATGAAAAAACAAAACAATTTATGAACAAAGACTGTATATATACATGGACACAGCTAACTTGCTAGCCACCATGTTCCAAAAAGGAAGTGATCATCACTCTTCCAGTTCCATCAACTCTGGCTCCAGTTCACTTTCTATTAAAAAACTGTGTCCTCTCTCTGTAACTGCTGCTTTCAGACTCGTCATTTTGGTCTTAAATGTTCTTATTAGCATGCTCTACATGATCCTTTTTATTTCACTATTATGTCGTAAATCAAGATATGAAAATTAATACAGACTTTGCTAAACCAGCAGTGCGGGCGCTACCGTCAGCAACCCGGCTCCAGATTGGCTCTTTGGTTGCTATGATACTCTTATTTGTACTAGTGTCTTTAGAATGTTTTTTGGGGGGAGAATCGTGCTGTTGGTTTATTGTGTCAGTGGCATAAATTAATCTCAATATTGTTATTTATCATTGCAGTCTTTTATCCCTGTTGTGAGCAGAGAGTGCTCATCTGTGGCCCACGTTACAGAGCAGGTTAAACCGGATCATTGGATAGCAGGTTAAACTGGGTCGTTAATAAGCAGCTGTCCATGAGTCCACCACAAAACCAATCTTTAGACACAGCTGCTCTGTCTGAGAGGGGCACACACCTGCTCCTTTCAAGAAGACTATTCACTTCAAGTTTATTTCTATGGCACATTTAAAGCAACCTTAGCTGAACAAAGAGCTTCACATAAAAGTCAACACAAATATACAGACACACGATACATATGAACAGAATAATCATACAGGTGTTTGATTAAATACTAGGGAGAAGAGGTGGGGTTTCAGTGTAGTCTTAAACTACTAAGACTGACAGGATCTGACAGGCAGAGGGCGCTGTTCCATAATCTGGGCACTGCCACTGAAAAGGCTCAGTCACTTCTGGTCTCAAGGTTTTGGGCACAGCAGCAGGACCTGGTTAGCTGACCTCAGAGCTCTGGGAGGAGTATAGGGCTGCAGTAACGCCCTCAGATAAAGAGGACCCACAGAGTACACACAGATGACCCATAGAGCGCACAATAGTTGACCCGATGTGAAACAGAAGCCAGTGAAGGCAGCCAGACATACCATGCTTTTCTTTTGATACTGAAACTGTAACACATGTAGATCAGCCCTTTATGTTCTGTAAATTGTAAACTGTTAAACTGATCTAAAACGGATAATTGTTCAACAAGCGTTTCTCCATAAAGGAGACAATAAAGACTCATCTAATTAATAACAGAAATAGTTCCATAGACTTTTCCAAAACTGAAACTGGAACTGATGGGCCCCATCTCTTTGATGAGGAATTTCAATATAGTACTTTTTAATGTACACATTTTTATTTTGGCAAAACAGTTACAGACACAAAACTAAGCACAGGTATGTGGGTGGAGATCATAGACCAGGGGTGGGCAAACTTTTGGGCACACGGGCCACAATAAGTTTTAAAATTTTACAGAGGGGCCGGCCAGGATATATATATCACATTAGAGTAATATGATGTAACATGCATGAATATGCAAGGCTCATTGTACAAATTGTTTTCCAAATTGTTTTCTAAATTAATAACTAATTTCTAAAATCTCATCAGAAAAACTTTGAACACAATTTACCCTTACCTATTTTTATATAACTTGATCACGTTCTGCGGGCCGGATTAATAAGCCCAAAGGGCGTTCAGCTCCAGTCAAATAAAGTTCATCGAGGCTAGCAGTTATGGGGGCCAATTTGAGTTCGATAATTGGAATACCGACCATGAGCATAGCAACAAAAGAGCCAATCGGGAGCGAGTCAGTTGAAGGTAACACCCCCTTCCTGCCCATACCACTGGTTTAACGCGGAGCAGGTGCTTAACAACACTGTCAATCAAGCCTGTTGCTAACTATAAGGAACGACCTTGAGGAAAGGAGGTACCTGACTTGTCTGTTAATGTTCAGGTTTTGATTTTCAATGTAAAGTGCATTGGAGCCAGAGGCGATGGAGCCAGAATCGCACCTATGATCACTTCCTATTTGGTTAGCCACGTCCATTTATATATACACTGTATGAGGTAAGTGAAAACAGAAATCTTAATTTTTAGCATAAACAAGATATTTATTCAATGCCGTTTAAGGCCTAAAATATTCAAACTTATTCCTGAAGTCTGAAACTTCAAAACTACATGGTACAAAATTGTATTTGATTTAAAGGCAAGTATCTGATTTCTTTCCATGTTTGTGACCAAAATATGCCTTTACCGAGTACAGATATATTGTATAAGCAGCTCCTAAGGTAAAAATAAGTCCACTAATCAGGAAGTGTACGTTAGCGTGCTAAATGAACTCCGTTTTGGTCTCCAGCAGTTGTGGAAAGAGCTTATAAACTCTTTGCTGTGACTAAAGCATAAGGTAAGTGAGGAATACCACTGCAAACACTTTAAATTAAACAACTTAAAGGCTGTAAAATTCAGATAGAGTGCCTTTAACAGTCCAGCCCAGGGTTTAGGACACATTTTGGGACAGAAAACATAAACAAAAACAACTGAAGGTGTGCTGCAGCCATGGCTCTAACATGTAAACATCCACATTAGGAGATGGTCATTATAACGAGCTAGCAGTTGGATTGGGATGGCTCGTTAGCACAGCATGTACACAGCCTACAGCCATATGGACAAACTGGGAGCGCTGGGAATACTCTGCCAATCCACCGGACACTTAAAATGCATTAATTGGGCCCTTGTAGATTACAGCAATGATTTGGGAATGCTGCAGCTAATTGGGATGTGACTTGAAGTGGGTTAAGTGAAAAATGATTTAAAACAGTTAGGATTTCTAGAGATGAACATGTTTCTAGGTCGCTATAGGTAAGTTTAGCCGCAGACACTTCACAATATTCCCTTTTTAGTTATATTTTTACATTTTAGTTGTATTTGTGTGACTTTGATGGGATGATAGACTTCTGGGTTCATTAGAATGAGCCTGGGGAAGGTATGGGCTGAAAAGATAAAGGAGCAGAAGTGTTTTTTGGCTCTGGAGAGAGCTGCTTAATATGGAAATTCAGACTAAAAATATATAGCATATTTCAGTATTTTGTTTAAAGCCCCACCGTGTAACTTTTTAGCCAAAAAACAGCAAAAATAAAAGCGCTTACGTATTTTTTGGACTATCAGTCGCACTTTCTTTCATAGTTTGTCCGGGGGTGCGACTTATACTCAGATGTGACTTATATGTGAAATAATTTAAATATATAATTTCACATCTCACACTGACAACTGCGCGAGGGCAGTCTAGATTTGTGTACCAGTATGACAGCCATCTACTTCCAGAGCGGTGCTTCATCTACTTCTGGAGCAGGTGGAGTTGTTCAGAAGTGACACCGAGGATGAAGAATTTAATGAATTTAGTGATTTGGCGTGAGAGTAAACTTGATTTTTATGCTTTAGTTATCTGGCAAACTCTTAATATCTTATATACAGACACATTTTCAGTTCTGTCTATGCTTCATGTAGTTGAATAAATATGTGTTAGGTAACAGTTGATTATACATGTTGCAGTTCACTTGGTTGACCACGACGCTGCTGCTGGTGTGTTTGTAACACCTTTAAGAGCATTTACTTGATTTGTTTTCTTTTGTCCATTTTATATTTAATTTCACCTTCATTTATAAGACCATAAAGGTGATCATTTTTCATTTGGAACAATATTGTAAATGTTTAGTTTATCATAAGTCTAGTTAAAGGTTGTGAAAACTACTTCCTGTTTTCCGGTTCAGCCTTTTTTTTTTAGTTAATGTGAAGTCTTACCTGACAGAGCACTATTTAAGAAACAATTGTAAAGTAAAATATAAAGTTTTGTTTACTAGCAGGCCAAAGTGGTGTGCATATCTTCCATGTGTTCAGGTGCACTTTTGTGTGTATATGTAATATGAGCCAGAGCTTGTGTTATATTTGATGTGTTTGTGTGATGAAGAAGTAAGACCACAGTAAACATCAGTGAAAAGAACTTTTGTGTCTCTCGTGTTTGTGGACAATATAGCTTGTGTTAACATACCAGAAACGTATTCCGTTCATTGTCTGTGTTACATTAGTGTGCAGTACTGCTAATCAGCCTGTTGTTCTCTATTTTATTGTTATTATTATAACTTGCCTTTAAAGATGTTCTTGGTCTCAGATTTTGTAAAATAAATTTCCCGAAAAATACAAATTATAGTCTAGTGTGACTTATATCTTTTTTTTCTTCATTATTACGCATGTTTTCGCTGATGTACTTCAGAGCAAAGGATAGTCTGGAAAATACAGTACTCTGAACAGGTTTACTCCACAAACCTAACTTGTGTTTAGCCGGGAGGAGGGCCTTTGTTTGTTTGTTTTTTTTCCCTCCAAAATTGTGGAGGACTTTTATTCTATTTTAAAATATAAAATCCCAGAATGTTTATTTATTTATTTATTTATACTTTATTTTAATCATGAGTTGAGCTGAATGAACCTCTTTTTATGTTGTATCTTCTTTTTGCCTAAATGCTTTTAATTCCAATTATTGATAAAATATTTTTGGGCACTGAACTGTTTGGCTTAAAGTCGATACATCTCCAAAGCTCAAAACACTCTGTTCCACCTTGTGATGTTAGAGAGATTGGCAATTCCAGGGCTGAAACTATCCAAATGATTCTAGTGAAGATGTATGGAGTTTAAAAAACGTGGTGGAGAACTCCCTGTATCACCACATGACATCACAAGGTGGAACGTGTCTTTTGAGAGTAGAAAGAAAGGAAACAACATTGTAACATAGATCAGAAAGCAGCATAATATGGGCCCTTTAAGTTGTCTTGTCCTCACAGTTAAGTCTGTCATCCAGAAGAGTCTTTAAAGGGAGGTGGCAGTGTTTCTTTGCCGTACAAGCGCCTAAGCTAATTAAATCCCTGTGTGCATTTGGTAATGGGAAGCTATAAGAGATATAATTGTTGCCGTCCCTTTAATTAGTTTCTGGTTCCATTTCATTCCATTTGGGCTGACAGCCTGATCAACTTTTTAATTGCCAGTTTTTTCAGAGGAGCTTATCAGCCCCGCTCCAAACCTGCAGCAGAGAGAGCAGAATGACCTGGCCAAACACACAGCCCCAATACACAAACAGGGAGGAGGAGACGGAGAAATACAGCGGATGTATTCTACAAACTGGACTTTTATCCATGTTCTAGTCGTTTCTTCTCATTGAGCCTCTGAAGTTGTATTTGAAATGATTCATGTTTGAGTAATCTTTAATCGACTTTCAAGACACCATTTTGCTGATCTAGTCCCGTTTAACCTCCACCGGTACACGCCCACTGTGACACGCCCACTGTGATGTACACGCCCACTGTGACACGCCCACTGTGATGTACACGCCCACTGTGACACACCCACTGTGATGTACACACCCACTGTGACACGCCCACTGTGATGTACACGCCCACTGTGATGTACACACCCACTGTGACACGCCCACTGTGATGTACGCACATTCTTCTCCAGGTATATTTTCTTAATCGGTGATAATGGTAGGATTCGTCGGCATCGCGTCATCATGGTACAAATGAAAAAAAAAAAAGTGCTGTTCTAGTGTGATGTGCAGCTGTCCATAGGAGGCACCGACTTCATGCGGCGCTTTGGTGTGATGATGTTCATGGCAACGTGGAAGTCAGCGGATTTGACTGAGGAAAAGGAGGGGGAGGAGGGGGGAGAAGATGAAGAGAGAGGAAAAGAAAGAGGAAAAGGAGAGGGAGGAGCTGGGGGAGAGGTAGTAGGAAAGGAGGAGGAAGAGGAGGAGAAAGAAGATTAGGAGGGGAGGAACCGGAGGAGAGATAGTACAGTGAACTAATCCATCATTTGGTCCATGAGCACCTGCTGAAGAAGCAGCCGGAGCCTCAAGAGCTAAAAACACAAACAGAAGAATGACGCAGACGAAGAGAACGAGTGAGAGAGAGAGGGGGATGTGCTCACGGTAATGCCCAAAACAGAAGAACAATGCAGACGCAGAGAACGAGAAAGAGAGGGGGGATGTGCTCACGGTAATGTCCAAAACAGAAGAACGACACAGAGAACGAGAGAGAAGGGGATGTGCTCATGGTAATGCCCAAAACAGAAGAACAACGCAGAGGACGAGAGAGAGAGGGAGATGTGCTCACGGTAATGCCCAAAACAGAAGAATAGCGCAGACGCAGATGCAGAGAATACGAGAGAGGGGGGATGTGCTCATGGTAATGCCAAAAACAGAAGAACAACATAGAGAACAAGACAGAGAGAAGGATGTGCTCACAGTTATGGCCAAAACAGAAGAACGACACAGAGAACGAGAGAGAGAGGGGGATGTGCTCACGGTAATGCCCAAAACAGAAGAACGACACAAACGCAGAAAACGAGAGAGAGGGGGATGTGCTCACGGTAATGCCAAAAACAGAAGAACAACGCAGAGAACAAGAGAGAGAGGGAGATGTGCTCACGGTAATGCCCAAAACAGAAGAACGACACAGACGCAGATGCAGAGAATAAGAAAGAGAGAGGGATGTGCTCACGGTAATGCCCAAAACAGAAGAATAACATAGAGAACGAGAGAGAGAGAGGGGGATGTGCTCACGGTAATGCCTAAAACAGAAGAACGGCACAGACGCAGAAAACGAGAGAGGGGGGTGTACTCACGGTAATGCCCAAAACAGAAGAACGACACAGAGAACGAGAGAGAGGGAGATGTGCTCACGATAATGTCCAAAACAGAAAAACAACACAGAGAACGAGAGAGAGAGAGGGAGATGTGCTCACGGTAATGCCCAAAACAGAAGAAGGGAACAGACGCAGAAAACGAGAGAGAAAGGGGGGTGTACTCACGGTAATGCCCAAAACAGAAGAAGGACACAGACGCAGAGTACGAGAGAGAGGGGGATGTGCTCATGGTAATGCCCAAAACAGAACAACAATGCAGAGAACGAGAGGGAGATGTGCTCACTGTAATGTCCAAAACAGAAAAACAACACAGAGAACAAGAGAGAGGGGGATGTGATCATGGTAATGCCCAAAACAGAAGAACGACACAGATGCAGAGTACAAGAGAGAGGGGGATGTGCTCACTGTAATGTCCAAAACAGAAGAACAACACAGAGAACAAGAGAGAGGGGGATGTGATCATGGTAATGCCCAAAACAGAAGAACGACACAGATGCAGAGTACAAGAGAGAGGGGGATGTGCTCATGGTAATGTCCAAAACAGAAGAACAACACACAGAACAAGAGAGAGGGGGATGTGCTCACTGTAATGCCCAAAACAGAAGAATGACACAGACGCAGAGAACGAGAGAGGGGGAGGGGGCTGTTCCTGGTAATGCCCAAAACAACATTAAAGTTCCACTGTGGAACATTTAAGCCAAAACAAAGACTAAAGTAAAAACATTTCATTAAGGTACTTTTACAGTGGTATTTTTGTCTAATTATTAACCAAAATGCACCGATCTCGCTTTTTCAGTTCGATACTGATTTCAATAGTTTGGCTTAAAGTAAGAAAACAGCCACTAACACAAAAACCCAAGGGCAGATTTAAACCACAAAAACTACAATAGTCTACAATACTGTTAAAAATCATGGGCTGCAAGAAGAAAACAGCAGAATGAAACACTTTAGATGTTAATTTGAGTCTGTTATAAGTCAGACAAGTTATTCATTTAATCTTACACGCCGTAAACCTTAAGTTGATATAGTTATTATGATGAAAGGCCTAGATAGCAACTACTGTCATCAGCCTTATTTACACGTCTCTTCCCAGTGCATATATAAATGTGTCATGAAACTAATCACACAGACTCTATTTTAACACTGGAAAAACTGTATACTCAAAAACAAAAGTAATTTCGCAAACTCTTTAGTGACAATTACCAGCTCAAGCTAAAGTAAACCGCTAACGCTAACGACTTAACACTGTGACTCATTCATAATCATTAAATAGAGCATTAAAACAGCACTTCCATCTGCATCCTTCAGGAAAAACACTGGGTTATCATCATCGGCTAAGAGACGGCTGAGGGCTCTGTCTGAAGGGCCAAAAAAAACCCATTTAAAATAAAATATGATTTTGTGCCATCGTATTATTGGCAAAAAAAAACAAATACCCCAAAAAACAACAAAAACACAGAATAATTAGGCCATCATGTTGCCATATAAACAATGTAAAGGTAATATATTACACAAAACTGACTTGTGAGCTTTAAACCATGTTCTAATGCTGTTCCCTTCTCAAAAACAGACCATTCATTCACACATGTCTGAGTAACACTTTATTAGTAGTCTGTTACATCTCCAAAGCTCAAAATGCTCTGTTCGACCTTGTGATGTCATGAAGTGGTAGTTTTCAAGTTAACAGCTCCTTTTACCTTTAGTTCAATAGAGATTGGCAATTCCAGGGCTGAAATCATCCAAATGATTCCAAATGAGTGTGTGGAGTTTAAAGTGGAGCACTTCCTGTATTACCACTAGGAAAGTGACGATATACAATGATATCATTAATTGGGGAAAAAAATGTCTGCAATTAATTGTTTGTGGCATTTTTTTATATATTTTTTTATAATCATGATTATTACGCATTATTATAATCGCCTTTACAACACCAGACTGTCTCATCTTTCTGTGTTTCAATACAGTGTTACAATGTTGTTAGTTCTGGTGTTTATCCACAAGGGGGCCCTCTGTCATTGCGATGACACTTGTTAGCATCTGTGCCTATTCTGATTTGGGGGTGGTTCAGTCAGTCCTCGTCATGGCTCGTGGGCAGTGGCTCTGGATCCCAGTGACATCGCACATTTATATCCTCCACTGAAGAAGGTGAAGTCTGATGTGTGGAATTATTATGGATTTGAAAAACAAGTCCTGGTGTCCACATATGAGGACATTATACTGCCTTAGTTTAATAATTATCATGATAATATTATTAATCATGATTATTTTGGTCACAATAATCGTGCCATCGTCCTGTCCCTAATTACCACGTGACATCACAAGGTGGAACAAAATGTTTTCAGTTTGAGAGAAGAACTCAGCCTAAATATGCAGGGTTTGTGTGTTAAACATGTGTGAATGAAACAAAACACAACTCCAGGTCTGTTTGTCACAAGGAAACAACATTAGAACAGAGATGAGAGAATAGTGTAACACGGCTCCTTTAAACGTAATGTTCTGTACATTGTCCCTCCCTCCTCTTTGTCTCGTTGTTAGAATCGCACAACATTTCTGAGGCTGAAACAGCACATTCAGGTCCAGGTTTCACACTGAAGGTTTAAAGTCTCGTTTCATTTTAGGTGACTCACTCCAGACTCCAGGAGCAGAGCCACAGCAAACCTGGATTAACAAACGTAATCAGAGAGGATTCATTATGGAGGAGGCTGGTCCATTTCAACTCAGGCTCTCTGTCTTATACACACCCTGAGCACAACCAGAGAGGAGAGAGAGGGAGGAGGAGAGGGAGAGGGGGAGAGCGGGGGAGAGGAGAAGACGGGGAGAGAGAGGAAGAGGACGAGAGAGGGAGAGAGGAGCGGGGGTCTATTTCACCTCATGCTCTCTGCCTTATACACATCCTGAGCACAACCAAAGAAGAGAGGGACAGGGGGGAGAGGAGGAGAGAGAGGGAGAGGAGAGGGGGAGAGGAGACAGGAAGAGAGGAGCAGGGGTCTATTTCACCTTATGTTCTCTGTCTTATGCACATCCTGAAAAAGAGAAAGAGCGAAGGGAGTGAAGAAGGAAATAGAAGGCAGAAAAAAGAAGGGAAAGAGCGAGAGAGAGGGGAAGAGGAGATAGAGCAAATGAGAGAAAGAAAAGGGGAGCGATAGAGATGAAAATACTAACCACCTCTGCCTCTTATATACCTCCGTGAAGACTGTGGTTTCTTTCGCCACAATAAAAACATTTGTATAAAAACATTTGTATAATTGAAGTCATGAAAGTCACGTTTGAATGATTTAGTATAATGCCATAGTGTGGAACAACATCCTGGAAAAGCATTAACATATCTATGGAAACGAGTAGGTGGCTCCAGCATAAAAGTTCAGCACCGAGCTCCACTAAATATTGATAAAAGTACTATTTTAATTAGTCTCACTGAGGAGAAGTACTTCATTAGTGAGAGTAACGGTCTGAAGAGGCCGTGTACGGACCTGTCACCTGCTTATGGATTAGCCCAGAATGTTCCACAGTAGGGCATTAATCTTACCTACTTTGCAACAAAAATATAAATACTTACTGTAAGCGGGGTCACCTCTCCACAGATATAACCCGTAACCAGAGGGAGAGGAGGGGAAGAGGTGAAAGAGGAGGGAGAGGAGGGAGAGAGCAGGGGGAGAGGAGGAGGAGAGAGGAGGAGAAGAGGAGGGAGAGGGAGAGAGACGAGGGGAAGAGGGAGAGGAAGAGGGAGATGAGGGAGGGAGGAGAGAGGAAAGGAGGAAAGAGAGGAGGCAGAGGAGCAGGAGAGAAAAGGGGAGGAGCGAAAGGAGAGAGGAGTGAGAGAGGAAGGGAGGAGGGAGAGGAGAGAGAGGCGTGAGAGAGGAGGGGAGGAGAGAGAGGAGGGGGAGAGGAGGGGAGGAAGGAGAGGGGGAGAGAGAGGAAGGGGAGAGGAGGGGAGGAGGAGAGAGGAGGCGAAAAGGAGGGAGAGGAAAAGAGAGAGGGGAGAGAGAGGAGGTGGAGAAGAGGGGAGGAGAGAGAGGAGGGGACAGGAGGGAGAGAAAGAGAGAGAGGGGGGAGAGAGGAAGAGAAAGAGGGGAGAAAAAGGAGGGTAAGAAAGAGGAAGAAAGGAAGAGAGAAGGAGAGAGGGGGGAGAAAGGGGGTGGGGGAGAAAGGGGGTGGAGGAGGGAGGAGCTGGGGGGAGTGGAGGAGAGAGAGGGGGAGGAGAGGAGGGAAAGAGAAGGAGGGAGAGGAAAAAAGAGGGAGTGCTGGGAAACAAAAAGTTACACAGTGCACTTTAAAGTCTGTGTACCTGACTTTTATAGCCTTAAAAACATGAAAAACAGAACTAGCACATTTTGAACAGTTCTGTGGTTCAAAGTTCCTCCTCAGTGACCTTATACATACAGAACATCATAATTACACACCATGATGACATTATAAGCACTTCTCACAACGTTAAGAGACCAGAGCGGAGTTTTGCCATGACGATAAAGCTAATAACAACTAACATGCTAACAGAGCACTTTCTGGTTATCAGACATTAAAACGCTTTCTAATTAAATGCAGATGGCACACAGCAAACCTATGTTGACCTCAAGAGCTGCTTATACAATATATTTACTGTGTACTGGGGCAAGACCATAGACTGTATATATAAATGGACATAGCTAACCAGCTAGCGGCCGCGTTCCACATAGGAAGTGAGCATGTGCGAGCTTCCAACTCCGTCAATATCAGCTTAAAATGTTCGTATTAACCCACTCTACATGATCCTGGGGTTTTTATTTCTCTATTGTGTCTGTAAATGAATAATATGAACACTAATAACACACAAATTGCCTACTCCCTGCTAAACCAGTGGTGCGGGTGGGAATGGGTGTTACCTTCAACTGCCTCGCTCTGGATTGGCTCTTTGGTTGCTATGATACTCGTGGTCAGAATTCTAAATATGGAATTCTGCTCCAAACTGGCCACTATAACTGCTAGCCGTGATGCTGTGGATGACGTCACACTCACTTCTTAGTCTGTGGGCGAGACACATTTTACAGGCTCGTATGTGTCTGTGTAATCCTCCTGTATGTATAATTTTTATTTCATTTATGTTGTAGACAAGGTTGAATCTCTCCATTAGCGGCTCGGCTGTGTCTCTTTTAATCAGCCGATCAGAGTAAATGTATACGCGTTGATGTTTGTGTCAAATGCGTTCACTTGCGTTACATCATGAGGTGTTTACACGTTTGTTTGTATAAATTGTCAATGCTTTTACCATTGTGGGACGAGTGCGATGTCACGACCTCTTTTCATTAGTTAAAAAGCTCCTCTAATAAATTCAGCACTTTGAATGTTTACAGAGCTGTTAAACACAAACATGGAACTGTACAGTGGTGTAGAGAGAGAACTGTACACTGGTGTAGAGAGAGAACTATACACTGGTGTAGAGAGAGAGCTGTACACGGGTGTAGAGAGAGAACTATACACTGGTGTAGAGAGAGAGCTGTACACGGGTGTAGAGGGAGAACTGTACACTGGTGTAGAGAGAGAACTGTACACGGGTGTAGAGAGAGAGCTGTACACGGGTGTAGAGAGAGAACTGTACACTGGTGTAGAGAGAGAACTGTACACGGGTGTAGAGAGAGAACTGTACACTGGTGTAGAGAGAGAGCTGTACACGGGTGTAGAGCGAGAACTGTACACTGGTGTAGAGAGAGAGCTGTACACGGGTGTAGAGCGAGAACTGTACACTGGTGTAGAGAGAGAACTGTACACTGGTGTAGAGAGAGAGCTGTACACGGGTGTAGAGAGAGAACTGTACACTGGTGTAGAGAGAGAACTGTACACTGGTGTAGAGAGAGAACTGTACACTGGTGTGGAGAGAGAACTGTAAACTGGTGTAGAGAGAGAACTGTACACGGGTGTAGAGAGAGAACTGTACACTGGTGTAGAGAGAGAACTGTACACTGGTGTAGAGAGAGAGCTGTACACGGGTGTAGAGAGAGAACTGTACACTGCTGTAGAGAGAGAGCTGTACACGGGTGTAGAGAGAGAACTGTACACTGGTGTAGAGAGAGAACTGTACACTGGTGTAGAGAGAGAACTATACACTGGTGTAGAGAGAGAGCTGTACACGGGTGTAGAGAGAGAACTATACACTGGTGTAGAGAGAGAGCTGTACACGGGTGTAGAGGGAGAACTGTACACTGGTGTAGAGAGAGAACTGTACACGGGTGTAGAGAGAGAGCTGTACACGGGTGTAGAGAGAGAACTGTACACTGGTGTAGAGAGAGAACTGTACACTGGTGTAGAGAGAGAGCTGTACACGGGTGTAGAGAGAGAACTGTACACTGGTGTAGAGAGAGAACTGTACACTGGTGTAGAGAGAGAACTGTACACTGGTGTGGAGAGAGAACTGTAAACTGGTGTAGAGAGAGAGCTGTACACGGGTGTAGAGAGAGAACTGTACACTGCTGTAGAGAGAGAGCTGTACACGGGTGTAGAGAGAGAACTGTACACTGGTGTAGAGAGAGAACTGTACACTGGTGTAGAGAGAGAGCTGTACACGGGTGTAGAGAGAGAACTGTACACTGGTGTAGAGAGAGAGCTGTACACGGGTGGAGAGACAGAAATGTACACTGGTGTAGAGAGAGAACTGTACACTGGTGTAGAGAGAGAACTGTACACTGGTGTAGAGAGAAGAGAAAGAGACAAGGTGCAGTCAGAGAGGTAAACAGAGAGATTAGTGAAAGACAAAAGACAGAGAAAGGCTGAAATAATGAAGAGAGATAGAAAGAGACAGAGAAACAGAGAGGGAGAGAGGTTATACACTGCAGGCACGTGGGGAGTGCGGGTTTTTCCTCCGTCTTTCACAAAGTCGTCCTAATAACAACTAAAGATGTATTAGACACTGAGCAGCCACTTATACCAAAGACACACTCAGAGCTTAAGATAATGAAGAGAGAGGAGGACAAGAGGAGGAGAGGAGGGGATGAGGAGATGAGGAGGAGGAGAAAAGGAGGAGGAGAGGAGATGAGGAGAAGAGGAGATGAGGAGGAGGAGAAGGAGAAGAGGAGGAAAGGAGAGGAGAAGAGGAGTAGAGGAGAAAAGGAGGAGAGGAGAAGAGGATGAGAGGAGAATGGGAGAAGGGGAGAAGAGGAAGAAAGGAGAATGGGAGAAGGAGAGGAGGAGAGGAGAAGAGGAGAAGAGAAGAAAAGAGGAGGAAATGAGAAGAGAGGAGGAGGAAAGGAGAAGGGAAGAGGAGAGTCTGATGGATCAATCTATATGACTAATACAGAGACTGTAGGCAGCTCTGTGCTCAGCTCCAGCAGAGGGGCTCTTTAAAGGAGTGAGGTAGGCAGGTTTGGGACAGATATGAGTTTGAAGGTCAGAGATTATGCAATTTCAGGGTTTTTGGATACTGTGGGACACCATAGAATAGAGGAGGGGATGGGGACACTGCGATAAGTAGAGCTGGATCAGCCTTAAAAGTCCTATATTATGCAAAATGGACTCTCGTGAGCTTTATGCCGGGTTATAATGCTGTTACCTCCTCAAGAACACACCTGGAGTTGTGTTTTGATTCATTTTGATTTTGATTTTCCACATTAAATGGTAGTACAGTGGTCCCTGGATTATTACGGAGGTTATGTTCTAAAAACAATCCGAAATAGGCGAAAGTAGTTAGCTTTATTTTTTACAATTATTATATTATATTATATTATATCCTCCTTCCTTGATGATCTCTTTAAATGTGTTGTTCACATGCCTCTGCTCCAACGATATCCGCAGAGGCACCTCTCCGTGCAGAGAAACACTTAAGAGTGAAGATGTTTCGCTGCTCGTCCAAGCTGCTTCTTCAGTTCTGGTCAGATTGCTGGTGAACACTGCATTATATCTGTCTGAAGGGAGGAGCTTAATACACTGAAATTATAAACAGCTATGGTTTACGGTTTCAGCGTTAATAGGCCTACTAGCTCCCGGTATTGTTTTCTTTGTTTCCTTTGTTTGCTTTGGGTTTGAGGATGGAGTTGTATGTGATGTCTAAGGCCCCCATTCCCGTTTAAGGAAGGATTGTCTTTCCAAACAAAAAACACTTCTTTAACTTCCCTTTCAAACCATTTCTTTTCTCTGTCTATGTTTTTTATACTTTTTCTGACACAGCTCAAGATCATTCTAAAGGTATTCAGAAAAGGTTCATTTTTATCCTATCAATGGGACTTTTTTAGTATCGATACCTATGGAAAATTTGTATCTAGTTTCGATACTTTCGATTAGGATCAGATTTTCGATACATTTGATAACCCTCCCATGTGAATGTTACACTTCCTGTAAAATACACTCAGAACAGCCACTTATACCAAAGACACACACTCAGAGCTTAAGATAATGAAGAGAGAGGAGGACAAGAGGAGGAGAGGAGGGGACGAGGAGAAGAGAAGGAGAAGAGTAAAGGAGGAGGAGAAGAAGAGGAGACAAGGAGGAGAAGAGAGGAAGAGAAGAGGAGGAGAGGAGCGGAGGAGGAGAGAGCAGAAAAAGAGCAGAGGAGGAAAGGAGAAGAGAAAAAGAGGAGAGGAGGAAAAGAGGAGGAGACGAGGAGAGGAGGAGAGGAGGTGTGAGAAGCTGTTTATACCAAAGACACACTCAGACTTAAGATAATGAAGAGAGAGAGAGGAGGACAAGAAGAGGAGAGGAGGGGATGAGGAGGAGACGAGGAGACGAGGAGGAGACAAGTAGAGGAGAAGAGGAGAGGAGAGAAGAGAAAAAGAGGAGAGGAGGAGGAGGAGAGAAGAGAAAAAGAGGAGAGGAGGACAAGAGGAGGAGATGAGGAGATGGGGAGATGAGGAGACGAGGAGGAGAGGAGGTGTGAGCAGCTGCTTATACCAAAGACACACACTCAGACCTTAAGATAATGAAGAGAAAGAGAGGACAAGAGGAGGAAAGGAGAAGAGAAGAGGAGGAGGAGAGGAGGAGAAGAGGAGAGGAGAGGAGGAGAAGAGGAAGAGAAGAGGAGAAGAGGAGGACTGTGCTCAGCTCCAGCCGAGTGGAACTCATGTAAATGTTTCTATACTTTGTCTAAAACACACTCTTCTTAGTCTGGTTCTTGCCACAGTATAAAATATGACATAAACAGCTGATTTACATTTGTAGTTTGGCAGAGCGCAGCCTGGCTGTGAATGGGTTTGAAAATGTCTTCCATTCTCCCCACAGAGTGAAGAATCTCCTCCTCTGATATCATTAATATTTCACCCTGCAGGAAATGAGCTCTCCAAAGACGGATGCCTCCCCTAATTCTTAAAGTACTTCCATTTAAAAGTGAAACTCAGGCCAAACCCAAAACAGACGGATCGTTTCTGAATCCAACAGCGTCAAGTCAAAGCTAACGAGAAAATCTGAAACTCTTGACGAGTTGTTGATAGAATAAATGTTTAAAACTAGGTTGATAATGTGGAGTTGTGTTTTGTTTCATTCACACGTATTTAAGTAACACTTTATTATTAGTCTGTCAAAATACTCTGTTCCACTTTGTGATGTCATGAAGTGGTAGTTTTCAAATTAACAGCTCATTTTACCTTTAGTTCAGGAGAGATTGGAAATTCCAAGTTTAAAAACACAATGGGGCACTTCCTGTATTACCACATGATGACATCACAAGGTGGAACAGAGTGTTTTCAGTTTGAGAGAAGAACTCAGACTAAATATGCAGGGTTTGAGAGAAGAAAGAGATGGAGGGATAGGGAAAAATAGAGAAGAGGAAGAGAGATAGAGGGGAGAGAGGAGGGGTAAAGAGAGAAGGGGGAGAGGGGGGAAACATGGTAAAAATAACTCCTCAGATCATGTGAAAATGTCATGATGCCTACATTGTCTGTCTCCCTGTGTGCTCTCCCCCTCCCCTATCTGTCTGAATCCAGAGCTGGGCGGAGTTCCTACTCCTCCTGCGCGCACCTGGAGCGCATCAGCACAATTACCACCACCTGCTGCCGAGTATATGAGGGCTCGGCAGAAGACATTCGGTGCCAGATCGTCCACGTGTCAACATTCCTGCTCTCGCTCGTCCCTGCTCCTGATTCTGCGCTCCAGCTCCGGTACAGTCCACCCCTTGTCTTCGCCTCCTGTCCTGTCTTGGTCTCCGGCTTGCTTCCTGTCTCCTGCCCTGGCTCCCGCTCTTTGGATTACCCCTGCTCGGTCTTCTCTGGTCTCGTTCCCGGTCCTGTTGTCACTCCGGCCCTGGCTGTCTCCGTTCCCGCTCCTGGACTACCCCTGCTCGGTCTGCCCTGGTCCCATCCGCGATCCTGTCCTCGCTCTGGTCCTGGCTTTCCCCGTTCCTGTTCTACATGAAGCCTTTCTGGTTCGCCTCCTGCTCCCCGCTATTTGTGTGTGTTAAATGAACTATTCTGCACAAACTGTAAATAAACACTGTAAATCTGCCCCGAGTCTGCACTCCTTGGTCCGCACCTGCACCTGACGTTACGACAGAAAAGTACTTTTTACTTTTGAAAAAATGTAGTGGAGTAGAAAGTATAGATACTGCTCTCAAATGAAGTGAAGTAAAAAGTACACACTGTAAAATGTACTTAAGTACAGACAACAGAAAAGTACTACACTTTACTGCTTGTACTTCATTGGTACAGTAGGTGGAAAAATGTCACAATACTTTGACATAAACACAGTGCAGCCTGTTAGCTCTTGGTTCTGTGAGACGTGGATTCGCTTTGACAGCCATCGAAATAACTCGAGTCCCAACACTCCGTTTGCACCTGCTCCTAGCATCACAAACGCGCTAACTGTGTACGCAAACAACACAGACGCTACAAACCCAGATGTGATTAAAGCGTCTCTTTATCAATTTGTCACGGCACTCCTTCGCCTTTCCGCGCTAGCTCAATTAGCGATCCGCACAGTGGCGCTAATGCGGTTTATGATGACGTCCATTAGCGTGATTGACAGGGATGTTAAGAGACTGGGGCACTTTACTCCGGGAGGCTGGAGTGTGACAGAATGCGGATCACGGACTTTTTACTTCAAGAGTCTTCATCAACAAAAGGCCAGAACGGCGAAGAGGAGGCTGACCTTTCGCTCTCACCAAAATCTGCGGCGCTGGTGTCGGCGTGATGGATTACAAAGTGCAGTGGGACGGACAGCGCGGCGGCCGGGGACTTTCGCGAGCGATGATGACGGCGGCTTTTCAAACACTAGACTCGGAGTGGTCAGGGAGCAGACAAGTACACGCAGAGGTGGAGTGAGCGAGGGAGCGGCGTAATGTAGAGGCCAGCAATGACGAGGGAGGGGGCAGTTAAAGGGGAGGTATAATGTCTGTGTTCTAATCTCTGTTCTAATGTTGTTTCCTCATCACAAACAGACCTGGAGTTGTGTTTTGTTTCATTCACACATGTTTAACACACAAACCCTGCATATTTAGGCTGAGTTCTTCTCTCAAACTGAAAACACTCTATTCCACCTTGTGATGTCATATAGTAATACAGGAAGTGCTCCACTGTGTTTTAAACTCCATACACCTTCTCTAGAATCATTTCAGCCTTGGAATTGTCAGTCTCTACTGAACTAAAGGTAAAAGGAGCTGTTAACTTGAAAGCTGCCACTTCATGACATCACAAAGTGGAACAGAGCACTTTGGAGATGTAGATAGACAAATAATAAAGTGTCACTCAAACATGTGTGAATGAAACAATAAAACACAACTCCAGGTGTGTTTTTGAGGAGGGAACAGCCTGTCTGAGAAAAGTGTATAAAGTGTGTGGTGAGATGTTTTACAGCCTTTAAACATATATAATAATTGGAAAAAATAAAGCTGACTACTTTAGCCTATTTTGGGTTATTTTTAGAACGTAATCCCCGCGATAAACCAGGGACCACTGTATTGTGATAAAAACACTATTATGTAAACTCTGTGTAAAAGAACCCACAGTATTCAAAATGCAGTACTCTGACTGGACCATGTTTCAGAATACATTACAAAATACATCTTAATGCAGTATTCAGTATTCTGTAACTAACTTCCTTTTCAAAGTATTTTTCCATCTTTGAACATAAGCCCCGTAAGTGAAACCGTGCAGATTCTCTGTGCCGACAGAGGTGCACTCATGGCCTTTAGTTGCTGCTTTTGAGGTAAAAATGAGGCGAACAAAACTGTGATAATGTGTGACTTTTGAACCCACTTTAAGATTCCACCCGGGAAGCACTCGGCTGAAGTCTGCCGCAGTTTGGAGTTTGTCAGTCAAAATGTCAGCCGCTGCGTCGCGTCTTTGTGGCGGTGACAGGAGCCTGAGAGTTACAGCACTTCAGTTAAAAGACGACTTCACTCCGAGTCCATTATGTCCACGGAGCGGCCATGTTTCCCCGAGACACCGGGCTACGGTGGTTTCAAAAGAACATTACACATAATCCAACTTAAAGGCGCGGCACATGGTTTATACTGATTTAAAGGTCTTATATTACACAAAACTGACTCTTGTACCACTTTATTATTAGTCTGTCTACATCTCCAAAGCTCAAAATGATCTGTTCCACCTTGTAATGTCATGTAGTAGTAGTTTCCTAGATAGCAGCTACCTTTAACCTTTAGTTCAGTAAACATTTTAGGCTGAGTTCTTCAATCTCTCTTCCACTTCTCTATTTCTCCTCATCCCTCCCTCTCTTTCTTCTTTATCTCTTTTTCTCTCCCTCTCTTCTCTTTACCACTCCTCTCTCCCCTCTATCTCTCTTCCTCTTCTCTTTATTTCTGCCCATCCCTCCCTCTCTTTCTTCCCTCTCTCTCTCCTCTCTTTACCCCTCCTCTCTCCTCTCTATCTCTCTTCCTCTCCTCCATTTCTCCCCATCCCTCGCTCTCTTTCTTCTCGCAAATTCTGCATATTTAGGGTGAGTTCTTGTCTCAAACTGAAAACACTGTTCCACCTTGTGATGTCATGTGGGAATACAGGAAGTGCTCCTCTGTGTTTTTAAACTCCACACACCTTCACTAGAATCATTTGGATCATTTCAGACCTGGAAATGTCAATCTCTACTGAACTAAAGGTAAAAAATAGTTGTTAAAGAAGACAGACTAGTAATAAAGTGTTAGTCAAACATGTGTGAATGAAACAAAACACAACTCTAGGTCTGTTTTTGAGGAGGTAACAGCATTAGAACATGGCTTAAAGCTCACAAGAGTCAGTTTTGCATCATACAGGACTTTTAATCTCCATATTTTATTTTATGCTTCTTTATTTATACAGAGAAACCCAAAGAGAGCAGTTAAACTCTCATGCCCTGTTCAAAATACATAAAAAACAAACAAAAAATACAAACAAAACAAAAAGTATATAAGTCCTGTTTGAGGATAATTGAGTATTTTTAGCTGCTCCACAGAGGACAGTGTTTTGCCTAAATAACTGCCGCCTTTGCAAATTGCTAATTGAGAATATTTGATTGCGATTGATCTCGTGGCCTTGGTTGTGGTCAGGTTTTAGTAGACTGGACAAAGCTATTTTCCTACACACCATAAATGTCACTGCATATGAGTCCAGCACAGGACCGTACTTTTCAAGGTGCATTGTGGGAAATTTTAGACTACTACAACTTTTTCACTAACTTGACACTGAAAATGGCGTGTCCTCTAAATAGTACGGAAAAGTGTGGGCATTTGGACGCAGCCATCGTCTTTCAGTGTCACATGATGGAGTTCAAACCAAGGACACTCCCTTTGTGACAGCTCCAAACCTTCAGCCAGCCCCCAGTGACCCTAAATCACATTGTCCTGAACTCTGAAGAGGTATTTACTTTATTCTATCTGAAAAATGTAAGGATGAAAGTATATAGCGAAATGTACATGCACCACAGCTTGAAAACCCCTAACTGTAGGCAGTAGCAGCAGCAGATCTGTCTATCTATTCATTCAATCTGAAAAATGGGTGATGAAAATGGAATTGTGATCTCATCCTTGTGATGAACTGCTATTTGGGTGAAATCGGCGTATTGTTATTCCCTGTTTGTTTAAAGCAGCTCTATGGTTCCTGTTTGTTTGGCTCCTATTTTGTCAGCCTCCATCAAGCCCTGGTCACATTTTCATATCGTATTTTTCCACCTTCAAGTCACTCAAAGCGCTTCACATCAAGGAATCACTCACCCATTCACACACGCATTCACACACCAGTGTACACAGACACTGGGGCGAGGAGGGTTACGTGTTTTGCCCAAGGATGCAATAGCAGCAGTCAACTGTGGGAATCGCACCAGATCCTGTAGGTCAGTGCATGTGACTCCTCTACCGATAATGTTTATATCGAGAGCGGGAATCAAACCACCAACCTTCGAATCAGAGGATAAACTCTCCAACCGAGCTACTGTCGCCCCAACCTATCTCATTAAAGAGTGAACATTCATGAACAGCCAATCGCTTTAGTCACCTTGTGATCTGGACCCACAGATTGTATAAAGAAGTGGACTAAGTGAGCGCTCAGCTTCAGTCAAATGAAGCTCATTGAGTCTAGCAGTTATAGCGGCCAATTTGGAGCTGAGTTCCATACAGTGGTCTCTCGCTGTGTCGTTGTTCACCTTTCGCGGTCTCGCTACTTCGCAGATTTTTTTTGTGCAATTTTCCATGGTTTTTTACAGTGTATGAACGTGCATTGTGTTCTGCGTCCTGATTGGCTGTTGGACTGTAGACCATTGTCAATCAATCTCCTCCGTGATGTGTCTCCTGTACAGTACAGAATGTGTTTAGTGAGATTTACATAAATGTTCGATGGACACTACAGTGGAGTGGCGCCAGAACGAAGAGGCATGATCAGAGGAAGTCATTATTAAGCCACTATGAATTAATTAAACAAGAGAGAAATGTGAGAAAATGTTAATGCTTGTCTGAGAAAAGTGTATAAAGTGTGTGGTGAGGGGTTTTACAGCTACAAAACATATATAATAATTGTAAAAAATACTGATACTTTGTGGATTTTGCCTATTGCAGGTTATTTTTAGAACATAACCCCTGCGATAAACCAGGGACCACTGTATTTGGAATTCCGACCATGAGTATCATAGCAACCAAAGAGCCAATCTGGAGTAAAGCTGTTGATGGTAACGCAATTTCCCGCCCGCACCTCTGGTTTAGCAGGGAGTGGACGCTTAGCAACACTGTCAATCAAACCTGTTGCTAACGCTAGCAGGAGCAACCTTGGGGAAAGAAGCGCCTGATTTGTCTATTATTAATGTTCATATCTTGATTTACAGACACAATAGTGAAATAAAAACCCCAGGATCATGTAGAGGGTTAATATGAACATTTAAGACCAAAATGACGAGTCTGACAGCAGCAGGAACAGAGAGAGGGGACACAATTTTTCAATAGAAAGTGAAATGGAGTCGATTGAGCAGGAAGCGCACTCATGCTCTATTTGGAACTAGCAGGTTAGCTATATCCATAATAAATGTATATATATAAATGTATATCCAGAAAATTGTGATATGAATATTTTCACACATCCCCCCCCCCCTACAAAAACATATGGCAAGTTGTACGAGCACCGCAGCTTAAAATCCCCAGATGGAAGGCAGGAGCAGCAGCAGACTGACACTATCCGAGTGTGTGGTACCTCGTCCAGCTCGGAGATGTAGACTGGTTTCTCTTCAAAGCCGATCGGCATGGGGTCACTGGGCGGGATCTCCACCTCCTCGAACATCTTTGTGTTGTCTCGGCGAATTCCCTCAGGCAACAGCATCTGAATGTCACACACAAATACAACACAACGAATCTTAAAACAATACACCTCAAAGACTCCAAGACAAAGGTACACATCTGGGTTTGAAATGGAGGGACAGACACATTTCTGTTTGGATATACGGCGAGGTTTAGTTTTAGTTTTTAGGATCACAATGTGTTGGTAATGTTTAAAAGCTCTGTATCTGATTTTCTCCCATGTATTTGTCCAATGTGTCTTTCCCCAGTACAGATATAGTATTGACCTTATTTGGCCCCAGCCACTTTTTCCGTAAATGCAACTAAACCATGCTTTCTTTGTAGTCGCACTTCCGGTTAAGTGGGAATCCCGTTCTTTTCAATAGAGAATTTGGGGAAAATTTTGGTGCTAAAATATTATATAAAGTAGGTTTGTTTGTGTCCAATGTTCAATGTTTATGTGCAACAACAAGTCAACACTGCACCAATTCTCCGGGAAGCTTTAAAACGGCTCTGTAGTCCCTATAGAATTGATTTGCTGTCAAGATCGGCAGCTCCGTACAAAATAATACAACCAAATGATGATGGCGGTGCCTAAAGCCCGCTGTGTACTTTCTGCATCTAAATATAACCAGTTTCATTGTCAGATAATCTGTGTGGTTAGCATACTAGTTGATGTTATTTTATATAACGCTTTTCCACTTTCAAGTCACTCAAAGAGCTTTACATCAAGGAACCAGTCACCCATTAACTCACACATTCATACACCAGTGTACACAGACACTGGGGGCGAGGTGAGTTAAGTGTCTGCGTATTCATATACATGAGGTCCGTGAGGATCACGGCAAACTATTTAAAATTAACTAGTTAACTAGTTTTTTACATTTTTAAGACTGTAAAAATTAGATGTAGGTTGATTTTTTTATGCATTTTCTATGTACGCTTGAGGCACTTGGTCACTTCAGCTTAATAAGGCATGAAATAATTAAGAATACCCAAATGTAGATATATGGCATGGCCAGCCTCCTCTCTGCAGTCTTTGAGCAGAGACTTAAATCTGATCCGATTCTCCTCGTGTCTGTAGTCTGTGCTTTTGTCATACGTTTAAAAGTCATTGGAGACTTAAAAATCATGTAGTGAGTGATGGACTGTAGCTTATTGATCTGTTTTATTGCTGCGATGTACACCATTATTGAGAATCGGAGAAAAGCCTTTTTATTTTTATCAACTGCTATGGCAACAGTTTTGTAAGAATATCACATGAACACTGCTCCTTTTCCTTATTATGGAGAAGGCTGAGTGTAATATGTTGAAAACTGTCTAAATGTGTCCTGAAGCTGTTCTTTCTGCGCTCGTTAAAGCCATGGGTCATTTTAATTGAAGGCCACTTACAGTAAATCCCAATTATTTTAATGTCATGTCAAGGTCACACCAATAATACTCATTAATGGTTTTATATGAAGAAAGTGTCACCATGGTGATGCCACTACGTTCTTAAGTTCTGCAGGGTTAAAGATAAGTTATTCTCCGTTTTGGTGTGTAATCAGAACTGTGCTTTACCAGCACAGTTATGTAACATTTATGCTTACTTTCTTAATAATTACTGCATTTTCTGGATTATAAGTCGCACTTTTTTCATAGTTTGTCCAGCGGTGCGACTTATACTCAGATGCCACTTATACGTGAAATTATTCAAGTATATAATTTCACATCTTCATTTTTGTCACACTGACAACTGTGCTGTCATACTGGTACACTTCCGGAGCAGGTGGAATTGTTCAGAAGCGACACCGAGGATGAAGAATTCAATGGATTTAGTGATTTGGAGTGAGATCGATGCCAGCAAGGGCTGGTTTGACAAATTTCATAAATGCTTTGGACTCAAAAGTGTTTCTCTGCACAGGGACTAACTATGTTCTTCACTCGGAAAAAGACACTACAGCGGAGCAGCTCCAGGAAGAAGAGGCACAGTCAGAGGAACTGTGAAATACGAGACACTATTAATCATTTCTTATGTGTCCAGCCTCATAGGTTTATTATTCAAATTAAATTTGTCACAATATTTCTAAAAGCTGTCATTTTTATTTACAGTACAGTATAGTATTTCGTTTCGTTCTTTAACACTGTGCTTATTTTTTTTAAATATACGAAGGTTTGAGCTTTGAGAATGTTTAAACCAGGGGTGTCAAACTCATTTTCACCGAGGGCCACATCAACAAAATGGTTGCTGTCAAAGGGCCAGATGTAACTGTAAGATAAATGTCACTACATTTTAATCTATCTATTTGTTTCTATATTTATTATTCAAGTTACAAATATTGTATATGGATTTGCACAGACATGAAAAAATAGTTGTATAACTGTGTACCTCCTGATAAACTGACATTTTAAGACAGTCAATCCTTTTAATTTACTTTGTCGCAGGCCACATAAAATGATTGATTTTGACACATGTGGTTTAAACAAAAGAGAAATGTGAGAAAATGTTAATGTCTGAGAAAAGTGTATAAAGTGTGTGGTGAGGGGTTTTACAGGCTTAAAACATATTTAATAATTGTAAAAAATAAAGCTGACTACTTTGCGGATTTCGCCTATTGCGGGTTATTTTTGGAACGTAACCCCCACAATAGACGAGTGAAAACCGTATTGTAAATGTTTAGTTTATCATAAGTCTAGTTAAAGGTTGTGAAAACTACTTTTGTGTGTATTTGTAATATGAGCCAGAGCTTGTGTTATATTTGATGTGTTTGCTAGTTCTATGGTGTGAACTGTGATGACAAAGTAAGACCACAGTAAACATCAGTGAAAAGAACTTTTGTGTCTCTCGTGTTTGTGGCATATGTTACCTTAGCGTAGCGTATCTGATTAACCGTTAGCAGACAGTTCGTTGTCTATGTGTTACGTTAGCACGCTGTACTGCTATTCAGCCTGTTGTTTTCTATTTTACTGTTGTTATTATTATAACTTGCTTTAAAGATAAAATGTTTGTTCTTGGTCTAGGATTTTGTAAAATAAATTTCCACAAAAATGCAAATTCTAGTCCAGTGTGACTTGTATATGTTTTTCATTATTACGCATTTTATCGCTGGTGCGACTTACACTCCGGAGCGACGTTTAGTCTGGAAAATAAGGTAACTGGATTTAAATGGCTTTATATGCGTTACATCAAACTTCTTTACGCAGAAGTCGTAAGTTACTATTGTAGCCACAGCTGCCTGAAGTGAGGAGGACGAGGAAGTGACAGAAGCGAGGCTGCCAATCTGCGCTATCAGTCTCTCTGCCCACCACTGACACTTAAACACACAACTGATTTAGCCATCTTCTTATAAATAATCACCAGAGAGCACGTAAATCAGCCCTATTGTGTTTGTGACTATAGTTATAATCTCTGACACCTGTGGATCATTATTTTATAATTTACACATTTTAAATAACAATAATCATCTTAACAATTTAATAAAAGAAACTAACGGGAGCTGACGTCACCATAAACATCATCACAACAAAGCTCCCGCATGCTGTCGGCGCCCCCTATGGACATCTGCACATCACACTAGAGCAGCACATTCTTTTTCATTTGTACCAAATTGGCAACACGACGTTACCGAATTCTACAAGTATCAACAATTAAGAAAAAACTCGAGAAGAAAGTGCGCATGTCACAGTGGGCCTGTACCGGTGGAGGTTAAATGGGACTAGATCGGAAAAATGGCGTCTTGAAAATAGTAGATTAACGATTACTCAAATATGAATCACTCCAAATAAAACTCCAGAGGCTCAATGAGAAGAAACGACTAGAACATGGTTTAAGATCTGAAAAGAACAGTTTGAAGAACAGGGCAGATTTAAAATTAATTTTGTGATGAGAATAAAATATACTGTTAGAATCAATATTCTGGAGCTATTTCTACAAAAAAAAAGTGCTATTGATGCAATACTCTTATTCTTACCCTGGCTCCTCCCACAAATGCTGGCGCCTTGGTGGCCTCTGCGTAGCTGTCATAGACGTTTGGATACCGGACTCGCTCGTAGACTCTTTCTCTCAACAGCACTGGTTCACGGCGAGCATTCAGGAGAGCCTGTTCCCTAAAGAGAGAAATTAAAACAAAACTTTAAATAAAAAGCAAGACAATTATTGTACTGTCAAAATAATCAGACTGGGTGTAACTATGAGACATGATCATGTTTATACATGAATTAAAAAGGTTCATGTTTCTATAAATGTTTATATACATTTACATGGACTAAACCAGGTCTAAACCAGGACTAAGCCAGATCTATAACTGGACTAAACACAGACTAAACACGGACTAAATGAAGACTAAACTAGGACTACACTAGGACTAAACTAGGACTAAACCTACACTAAACGAGATCTAAACCAGGGCTAAACACAGACTAAATCAGGACTAAACCAGGGCTAAACCGGGACTAAACATGGACTAAACCAGGTCTAGACCCGGATTAAACCCGGACTAAACCCAGACTAAACCCAGACTAAACCCAGACTAAACACGGACTAAACACGGACTAAACCGAGACTAAACCAGATCTAAACCAGATCTAAACACGGACTAAACACGGACTAAATCAGGACTAAACAAGGGCTAAACCGGGACTAAACACAGACTAAACCAGGTCTAAACCAGGACTAAACCCAGAATAAACCAGAACTACACCTGGACTAAACCCGGATAAAACCCTGACTAAACCCGGACTAAACCTGGACTAAACCCGGACTAAACACGGACTAAACATGGACTGAATACGGACTAAAACAGGATTAAACCAGCTCTAAAACTAGACTAAACCCGGACTAAACAGGTCTAAACCAGGACTAAACCAGGTCTAAACCAGGACTAAACCAGGTCTAAACCGGGACTAAACACAGACTAAACCAGGTCTAAACCAGGACTAAACCCAGAATAAACCTGAACTAAACCAGGACTAAACATGGACTAAACATGGACTAAACCCGGACTAAACCCAGACTAAACCCGGACTAAACCCCGGCTAAACACGGACTAAACAGGGACTAAACAGGGACTAAAACAGGATTAAACCAGCTCTAAAACTAGACTAAACCCGGACTAAACCAGGTCTAAACCAGGACTAAACCAGGTCTAAATCAGGTCTAAACCAGGTCCAAACCAGGACTAAACCAGGTCTAAATCAGGTCTAAACCAGGTCTAAACCAGGACTAAACCAGGACTAAACCAGGACTAAACCAGATCTAAACCAGGATTTCTGTCCTCTGTGAGCGCAGGTGGGCTGAGTTCATATAAAGGGGCAGAAGAATGGTCTTGTACCGCTGCGCTCTCATCTCTCGGGGGTCAAAGTTCAGCGCAGCCTCGTAGCCGTCATTGTCGTCTGTGGCTTTAGCGCGTTTCCTCTCTCTCTTCTCCTCCCTGCGGTACACCTTTAGCATCTGCTTCTCCTGCTCCGAGAGGATGGTCACCTGACACCCAAACGCCGGCTTAGACACTTCAGGGCCCACCATGCGACTGAAGTCTGGGGAGAATAAGAGGAAAAGATTTTAGAACGATTAAGAAAAGGTGCAACTATTGAGCATGTAACATATTGGGGTATTAAGTATTTGGAAAGACAGATTTGTGTACTATTGGTAAGACAAGTCAAACTAGAAGTTGGCAAGAAATCAAACTAACTGCATTCTTTTTTCTTTAATCGACTACGTGGAAAAATGGCAAAAATACAGCACTGATGATTATTGTGAAACAAGTTTACAGCACTTATAGAAGCAGGGTGCAGGTCATAGGGAAATGATTCAACAGTGACACCAGCATGGAACATATACACCTATACAGAAAAGACTGAACTGAAAATAACATAAAAGATGTTCAAACACGACTGACTTTGATCGAAATATATTAAAATTGTAATGGTCCAAAATGTGCCATCGTCCTGGACTACCTCCTAAACCAGTTTTAAACCACGTCTAAGCCAGGTCTAAACCACATCTAAACCAGAGCTATACCAGAGCTAAACCAGGTATAAACCAGAAATAAACCAGGTCTAAACCACGTCTAAACCAGAGCTAAACCAGGTCTAAACCAGGTCTAAACCAGAAATAAACCAGATCTAAACAAAGACTAAACCAGGACTAAACCAGTTCTAAACTAGGTCTAAACCAGAATAAACAAGATCTAAACCAAGACTAAACCAGGACCAAACAAGGACTAAACCAGTACTAAACTAGTTTAATTTCTGTCCTATCAATGGGACTTTTTTAGTATTGATACCTGCTGAAATGAGTATCTAGTTTCCAATACATTTGGTAAATGGTCAAAGTTTTCTATAGTGCTTTTCCACCTTCGAGGCACTCAAAGCGCTTTACAACAAGGAACCACTCACCCAGTCACACACACATTCATACACCAGTGTACACAGACAGTGAGGGCGAGATGGGTTAAGTGTCTTGCCCAAGGACACAATGACAGCATTCATCTGTATGAGCTAGAATCGCACCGCCAACCTATGGATCAGTGGATCTGACCGCTCAACCAATGATGTTTATGTCGAGAGCAGGATTTGAACCGCCAACCTTTGGATCAGTGGACAAACACTCTACCAACTGAGCTACTGTTGAAAGCCCTAAAAACCACTAAACAAAATATGAGAGAGTTTAACCTAAACCCTCATCTCTGCTAACTCCAGTTAACTCCAGTTAACTCCAGTTAACTCCAGTTAACTCCAGTTAACTCCAGTTAACTCCAGTTAACTTCAGTTAACTCCAGTTAACTCCAGCTAACTCCAGTTAACTCCAGTTAACTCCAGTTAACTCCAGTTAACTCCAGTTAACTCCAGTTAACTTCAGTTAACTCCAGTTAACTCCAGTTAACTCCAGTTAACTCCAGTTAACTCCAGTTAACTTCAGTTAACTCCAGTTAACTCCAGCTAACTCCAGTTAACTCCAGCTCGTGTATCAGTCCTAGACCTGACAGTAGTTTTCAGTGTTCACATGCAGCTGTGTGGAGAAGGAGGGGTTAACCCTCCCTCCTCCCTTCCCCTTCTCCCTTCCCCTTCTCCCTTCCCCTTCTCCCTTCCCCTTCTCCCTTCCCCTTCTCCCTTCCCCTTCTCCATTCCCCTTCTCCCTTCCCCTTCTCTCTCCCTCCACCCTCCTCCTCCCTCCCTCCTCCCCACCTCCTGCTTCTCTCTTCCATCCCTCCTTTCTCCCTCCTCCTCCTCACTTCCCTTACTCCTCCCTCCTCTCTTTTTCCTCCCTCCGCCCTCCTCCTCACCTTCTGCCTCTCTCTTCCCTCCCTCCTCCTCCCTTCTCTCTTCCCTCAATCCTATCTCCTCGCTTCTCTCTGCTCCCTCCTCCTTCTCTCTCCTCCCTCCTCGCTCCTCAATTCTCTCTGCTCCCTCCTCCTTATCTCTCCTCCCTCCTCTCTCCTCGCTTCTCTCTGCTCCCTCCTCCTTCTCTCTCCTCCCTCCTCGCTCCTCAATTCTCTCTGCTTCCTCCTCCCTTCTCTCTCCTCCCTGTTTGAGGCACAACAGCTCAATAAAAGGCAGAATTGCTGTTGAAAGCAGATGAGATGTGGTGATTGTGCTGGGTCTGGGTCTGATTGACTCGATGATTTGGTCTTTATCTGGTCTCCTGCTTCAGAGCTAGCTCCTGTCTGTCACTGTGAACCCTTCCCTCCCTCTGCAGCCTCAACCGCCAGCATCTACATCGGTTTAGAAGAAGAGGGCATGAGAGGGAAGCCAAAATGCACTAGAGAAAAGCTACACTGCAAAAAATACTATCTACAAGTTAAAATTACTCAAATTATCAGCCCTATATAACACAAAATGGACTCTTGTGAGCTTTAAACCATGTTATAATACTGTTACCTCCCCAAAAACAGACCTGGAGTTGTGTTTTGTTTCATCCACAGATGTTTGAGTAACACTTTATTAGTGTTTACATCTCCAAACCTCAAAATGCTATGTTTCACCTTGTGATGTCATGAAGTGATAGTGTTAAAGTTACAACCCCAATTCCAATGAAGTTGGAAGTAAAACTTAAAAAAAAATACAGAATACAATGATATGCAAATCCTTTTCAACCTGTATTTAACTGAATAAACTACAAAGACATGATATTTAATGTTCAAACTGATAAACTTTATTGTTTTTATGCAAATATTCACTCATTTTCAATTTGATGTTTGTAACACATTCCAATAAAGCTGGGACAGGGGCAACAAAAGAATGGGAAAGTTGAGGAATGCTTAAAATACACCTGTTTGGAACATTCCACAGTTGAACAGGTGATATTGGAAAGAGGTGAGTGTCATGTCTCAGTCATTCACAAGCAAGGATGGGGTGAGGTTCACCACTTTGTGAACAACTGCATAAGCAAACAGTCCAACAGTCTAAGAACAACGTTTCTCAATGTATAATTGCAAGAAACTTAGGGATTTCATCATCTACAGTTCATAATATCATCAAAAGATTCAGAGAATCTGGAGAAATCTCTGCACGTAAGCGACAAGACCGAAAACTAACATTTAATGCATGTGACCTTTGATCCCTCAGGTGGTACTGTAATAAAAACAGACATGACTGTGTAAATGATATTACCACATGGGCTCAGTAACACTTCAGGAAACCATTGTCAGTTAACACAGTTCATCGCTAGATCTCCATGTGCAAGTTAAAACTGTACCATGCAAAGCGAAAGCCAAATATCAACAACACCCAGAAACGCCGTCTTTTCTGGGCCCGAGCTCACCTGAGATGGACTGATGCAAAGTGGAAAAGTGTGCTGTGGTCTGACAGGTTTCAGATTGTTTTTGGAAATCATGGACATCGTGTCCTGCAGGCCAAAGAGGAAAAGGACCATCTGGATTGTTTACAGTACAAAGTTGAAAAGCAGCATCTGTGATGGTCTGGGGGTGTGTTAGTGCCCATGGCATGGGTAACTTGCACGTCTGTGAAGGCTCCATTAATGCTGAAAGGTACATACAGGTTTTGGAGTAACATATCCTGCCATCCAAGCAACATCTTTTTCAGGAACATCCCTGCTTATTTCAGCAACACAGTGCCAAGCCACATTCTGCACGTGTTACAACAGCGAGGCTTCATAGTACAAGAGTGCAGGTACTAGACTGGCCTGCCTGCAGTCCAGACAGAGACCTCAGACTGTTGAGCAACTAAAGTTGTACATTCAGCGAGAATGGGAAAGGATTCCTCCTGCAAAGCTTCAACAATTAGTGTCCTTAGTTCCCAGACGCTTATTGTTGTTAAAAGGAAAGGTGATGTAACACAGTGGTAAACATGCCCCTGTCCCAGCTTTATTGGAAAATGTTGCAGGCATCAAATTGAAAATGAGTGAATATTTGCATAAAAACAATAAAGTTTATCAGTTTGAACATTAAATATCATGTCTTTATAATTTATTCAGTTCAATATAGTTTGAAAAGGATTTGCAAATCATTGTATTCTGTATTTTTTACGTTTTACACAGTATCCCAACTTCATTGGAATCTGGGTTGTACCTTTTACCTTTAGTTCAGTAGAGATTGGCAATTCCAGGGCTGAAATGATCCAAATGATTCTAGTGAAGGTGTATGGAGTTTAAAAACACAGTGGAGCACTTCCTGTATTACTACATGATGACATCACAAGGTGGAACAGAGTGTTTTCTGTTTGAGAGAAGAATTCAGCCTAAATATTCAGGGTTTGTGTCTTAAACATGTGTGAATGGAACAAAACACAATTCCAGGTCTGTTTGAGAAGAGGAAACTACATTAGAAGAAACATCAGAAAATAGTATAACACCGGCCCTTTAAAGTTTCACTCTGTAACTTTTTGTTGTTTCCATGCAAGATGTTCTGCTTTGTCTGGAATGTTCCATAGCAGGTTCCATTGCATTTACATCTGGATCAGTTTTGTCTTAACCCGGGGATCGACAGACACTTATCAGAGCTGAAGTAGTCAGCTTTATTTTTTACAATTATATATGTTTTAAGGCTGTAAAACCCCTCACCACACACTTTATACACTTTTCTCACACAGGCATTAACATTTTCTCACATTTCTCTCTAATTAATTAATAGTGACGTGTATTTCACAGTTCCTCTGACCGTGCCTCTTCGTCCAGGCCCCGCTCCGCTGTAGTGTCGATCCAACGTTTATGTAAATTTGTCTGAACACATTCTGTACTGTACAGGAGACACGGCACAGAGGAGACTGATGGACAATGGTCTACAGTCCAACAGCCAATCAGGACGCAGAACACAATGCACGTTCAAACACTGTTAAAAAAAAACATGTAAAATTGCGCTAAAAAAAATCTGCAAAACAGCGAGACCATGAAAGGCAAACAGCGATATAGCGAAGGACAACTGTAGGTAAATATCTTGTGTTACATTAAAATACTGTAAACATTGTAGCTCCAAATATTTAAATATCTGGTTTTGATTCAAGTTCAAAATTATTTCTGGGCAACAGTGTAGAGGTATTTCTAAAACTATATTTTAGGAATTATAGAAGGAAAAAAAATAAGTTGGCAAAACGTCAAGGCTCAAAGCACTTTAGATCAAGGAACCACTCACACATTCACACACACACTGGGGGCGAGGTGCGTTAAGTGTCTTGCCCAAGCACACAACATCAACATTCATCTGTGGGAACTGGAATTGCACTGTCAACCTGTGGGTCAGTAGCTCTGACCACTCAACCAATGATATTTATGTTGACAGCGCTATATAAAAATGTGCCCGTTTACCAATTACCATTCAGATAGATGATAAACTTGGTGTACTTTATTTAAAATAGTGGTTATTATAAATGTGTAGCAGCAGACAAACTTCCTTCAGACTTGTATCGTCTTCTCTCCCACACATACACTTACAGTAGAGCGTTGAAGAAGGACTGTGCTTAATGACCCAGACAGCAGCATTAGCACAAACACGCCATGGGGGGTCCCTTTCTACCTGGACAGAGCGCAGAGCTGTCAGTGTCCCACAGGGGGCAGTCTCAGCAGGGGACACAACTCCTCAAAGACAACACCACTCAAACTTGTGCTTCAGACTATAGCGTTCCCCTCATTTAGAGTTAATGTAAAGAAAAGAGGTGAAGAAGAGGAGATCTATAGGAGACAGTGGATGGGGCTGCATTAAAGCTACAGGAACATGCCGTCAACAAAGATAATGGCCATTACATCATCAGAATATGCCAAAAAAAACATATCCACGGGCGAGTCAAGGGGAGGGGGGGGGGGGTCTGTTGTCCGGGTCCCAGAATTGGACCCTCTTCCTATTAATTTTTATTACTTGGGGGCCATGTGAAGCTTATTGCCCCAGGTCCCCAAATTTCAGTTGACGGCCCAACTTATTCATGATACAGTGGTCCCTCGCTATATCGCAGTTCACCGTTTGTAGTCTCGCTGTTTCGCAGATTTATTCTTTTTTTGGGCAATTTTGCATGCTTTTTTTTTTACAGTGTATGAACGTGCATTGTGTTCTGCGTCTTGATTGGCTGTTGGACTGTAGACCATTGTCCATCAGTCTCCTCCGTGCCGTGTCTCCTGTACAGTACAGAATGTGTTCAGACAAATTTACATAAATGTTGGATCACAGTGTGACTCTGAAGTGCTGTATGTTCCTAAGGTTTCTCCTCGACAAAACACAAAATATTGAAACACTTTGGACTTAAGTGTTTCTCTGCACGGAGAGGTGCCTCTACTGCTGGAGCAGAGGCACGGGAACCACACATTTAAAGAGATCATCGAGAAGGAAGGATATAATATACAAAGGTTTGAACTTTGAGAGTGTTTAAACAAGAAAGAAATGTGGGAAAATGTTAATGTCTGTCTGAGAAAAGTGTACAAAGTGTGTGGTGAGGGGTTTTACAGCTGCAAAACATATTAATAATTGTAAAAATAAAGCTGACTACTTTGCGGATTTCGCCTATTGTGGGTTATTTTTAGAACGTAACCCCTGAAATAAACCAGGAACCTCTGTATACTCTGTTTAAGTTATAATTATTCATATCCATAACAACTTTGGTCATGATAATCCTCACACAAAATTTCAATATCATCCCGTGCCTAGTGGGCGCCAGGAACTCCCAGACTTTCCTCACCCCAGATCCTGCTTCGGGATGCCAAGGCTTTCCCAGGCCAGCTGAGAGACACAGTCCCTCTGGCCCCAGGGAAGACGGCCGGTCCATCTTCCCTGGGGCCTTCTCCTGGTGGGACATGAACACCTCCACTCCCAACGCCTTCAAAAGCGCTTTGCATGAAGGAAACACTCACCCAGTCACACACACCTTCATCCACCACTGTACACACACACTGGGGGAGAGGTGGGTTAAGTGTCTTGCCCAATGACACAACAGCATTCATCTGTGGGAGCTGGATTCGAACCACCAACCTTCAGATCAGAGGATAAACAACCACCAACTGTAACTGTGAGCTCCTGTAACCCAGTTTTTTGACCTTTTAAGACCTTAAAAATCTGGTGCAGATCTTGAAGCTGCTGACCCTGTGTGTCAGATGCCCTCCCTCTGTGTGTGTGTGTGTGTGGGTGTGTGTGTGTCAGATGCCCTCCCTGTATGTGTCAGATGCCCTCTCCCCGTGTGTCAGATGCCCTCCCTGTGTCTCTTTGAGGACTTATTCTGCATAAAACTGCTAACCCTGTAGTTTAAATCTGAAATGTGACTATCAGTTTGTAGTTTGTTTACTTTTAAGACAGTAAAAATCCAGTACAGCTCCTTTAAAACCATAAATAAATATATTGTCTAAAATCTCCCCAAACTTTTTCGATCTTAGCTCAGCGCAGCCCCACTAAACTGTGCAGCGGACTCGCCATTTGAGATAAACAGGTATGAGCCAAAACTTCAATTTAAACAGCTAATCAGCGAGAGACAGGCGTTCCCTCTAAATCCTGCCCCTCCCGATGCCATGGAAATAGCGAGAAATTTAATCAGACTTTTTAACCCCTCCTGAATCTGCGCCCGTCTCCATGGAAACGCTAATCTCAAAAGCTGTCAACGAAGATCAAAACTTTGGCACAATGAAACGGCATCAGATGAGGATCGGAAGGAGGTGGTGTTTGTTTAGGGAACGCTATAGGGAAACATGTGTGTGGAGATTAAGTAACTGTTATAGATATAATTAAACAAAAGCATTTCGGAACATTTAATCGATCAGACTTGTCAAACGGCTGATTTATTTAGCCGTTATGTTTTACACTGAGCCCTGAAGCTGAACACAATCTGCATAGACATCTGTAAATTATGCGTGTTTTGAAAAGTTTGGTTTTGCATCCTCGTTTTCGCAAGTAATTTGAATTTTATGTGTCTCATAATTATTGCAAATTGAACCCATAGTGACAGCGCTGGTTTGAGTATGGGGAAAAACACACAAATTCCTTGCAAGAACACAAAATATATTTAGTCAGGATAGTTGTAAAACGTGGGGATGCAGCTTTTTCAGTTCTGATATTGATTTCGATACGGTTTAAGTGTCTGCTGATCAACTGATACCAGGGCAGAGACGGAAAAAAACATTAATTTACTTAAAACTGGAATAAAATCAGACAAAAATGATCAAAATGTATTATGTAACTGCTATGATCTCTCAAGTAACAATGGAACAACTTTGTATGAATAAAAAAAAATCAAAATTCAAACATAATGAGGCTTTCTGGGCCGGTAACTGCATCTTATTAGATCAGTGTATATGTCTAACCAGGATATCAACTGAAACGATATTTGGTAGCCGATATCTGATACCAGTATTGGATTGTGCAGCCCTAAATACATGTGATATCCAGATATGTGAGATGTGCAGGCTATGTCACTTTTTTGGAGGGTGGAGGCTGGAAATAATATGAAGTACAGTTGTCCCTCACTATATCGTGGTTCATCTTTCGCAGGCTTGGTGTTTTGTGATTTTTTATTTATTTATTTTTTTTGTACAATTTGGTATGCTTTTTGTGTGTGTGTGTGTGTGTGTGTGTGTGTGTTATGAACGTGCATTGTGTTCTTTGTCCTGATTGGCTGTTGGACTGTAGACCATTGTCCATCAGTCTCCTCCGTGCCGTGTCTCCTGTACAGTACAGAATGTGTTCAGACAAATGTATGTAACCTTTGATTTATTTGACGTATATTATTGTACGTGTTAACATTTATTTGGGTCATTAGTATTTTGTTTATTACTTTGTACTTATTTTATCAACAATTAATATTATTTATTATATTATGTTGGATACATTACTTTCTTCATAATAATATTGGTTCCTACTTATTGTTGCGGCACAGCACATCTGAGGAGCACACCGATGAAAAGTGAACGCACACAGCGTGCACAAGATGAGATAAGATAATTTTTTGAATAAAGACGAGCTGTAACTGCCCTGTTGGTCTATTTAAGCAAAGAAGACAGCAAGAAAATACATCATATTAAATCTAACTGTAACCCGCCAAACCACAGCCTCAAGAGACTGAAGAGAACAATATATTAGGGTCACATTTACATAAATGTTGGATTGTAGTGTGACTCTGAAGTGCTGTATAAGTTTTCTCCCAGACAAAACTCACATGTCAATGAAATGTCCTGCACCAACAAATTTCTGAAATGCTTTGGACTTCAGTGTTTCTCTGCACAGAGAGGCGCCTCTGTGGATACCACTGGAGCAGAGACACGAGAACAACACATTTAAAGAGAACATCAAGGAAGGGGAATATAATATACGAAGGTTTGAACTTTGAGAGTGTTTAAACAAGAGAGAGATGTGAGAAAATGTTAATGTCTGTCTGAGAAAAGTGTATAAAGTGTGTGGTGAGGGGTTTTACAGACTTAAAACATATATAACATAATTATAAAAAATAAAGCTCACTACTTTGCGGATTTCGCCTATTGCAGGTTATTTTTAGAACGTAACCCTTGCGATAAACGAGGGACCACTGTATATTAAGATATAGTGGGAAAACGTTAATCGCAATCAAATCGAAATTGCAATTTGAATGGAAGCAATTAGAGAAGTCAAAAAGATGATAAGTATTATCACAAACAAACTATCTTACTCTGATTAAAAACGTCTAACCATGTGTCAGATGCCGTCCCTGTGTGTATCGGATGCCCTCCCTGTGTGTATCGGATGCCCTCCCTGTGTGTATCGGATGCCCTCCCTGTGTGTGTCAGATGCCCTCCCTGTGTGTGTCAGATGCTCTCCCTGTGTGTGTCAGATGCCCTCCCTGAATAGAATCTTATTGTCAAAACATAAATCTCAAATCTAATCCCAGTGCTTCTTGCAATTAATACCGTGAATGAATGAATGAATGAATGAATGAATGACTTGCTTCTCCACAGATCTGCCCTGTAACTATGCCTGGTAGAGCCATGCAAGCTTGCCTCCACAGAGACAAGTTCAATACCAACTGTGGAACATTCAGGCAAAGTATGAACATCCTCATGGAAACCACCTACCCTTTTGTGACTAAAATTGCCGCTAAAACATGAGTTGTATATTTTCCACACAGAGGACAGCTGTTTGCACTCTCTTATCGGAATAAATGCAACCTTCTGATTTGATTCAACCATTCAAACTTCTATTTCAATTTGTCTAGTATTTCAAAAAGCAGAAATATTATTTGCAAGAAACTAAAATTATTTTTCAACCCATTTGGTGAGTTTCAAATTAATGTCTCACTTTCTTCTAAACCTGAAATTACGTGAAGCACCTCAGGCTGCTTGGGAAACATTGCCTCATTTTCAGTGATGGGAAGAAAAGAAAATGTTACAGAATACTTTAACACAGAATTACATTTAAATTATAGAGTAAAGACGTTTCACTGTTTTGCATTTCCTCTCTCACTCACAGACTGTGTAAAGAAGTGGACTAAGTGAGTGTGACGTCACCCACAGCGTTCAGCTCCAAATGAAGCTCATCGAGGCTAACAGTTATAGCGGCTAATTTGGAGCAGAGTTCCATATTTGGAATTCTGATCACGAGTATCATAGTGACCAAAGAGCCAATCCACAGCCAGGATGTTAAAGGTAATGGTCCTCAGCAGCTTAGCACTGCTGTCACTCAAACCTGTTGCTAACACAAGCGGGAGCAACTTCAGGGACAGAAGGCCCCTGATTTATCTGTTCATATCTTGATTTACAGACACAATAGTGAAATAAAAACCCCAGGATCGTGTAGAACGGGTTAATATGAACCAAATGATGAGTCAAAAGAGCCAAAATGATGAGTCTCACAGCAGCAGATACAGAGAGAGGGGACACAGTTTTTACACAGAAAGTGAACTGGAGCCAGAGTCGATGGAGCCGTAAGGGCGCCCATGATCACTTCCTATTTAGAGTGCAACATCTAGCAGGTTACAGTATCATGCAGCTCCACTTCACTACACCACTGAATCATCTCTGTCTGAGGCTGTTACATGCTGGCGCCCGTTTGCTCCATTATCTTACATGCACTTTACATTTATGCTTGTTTTGGGTGTGACTGGTTGCAGTATAAATAGGCTGCCTATCCATGGCACGCTCTCTTGCATTCTTGCTCGCACTCAGTGTGCGCTGTCTCGCCCTACACACCTGGGGTGCGTGCTCGTTGTGGGCGCTCCATGGCTCTGACTGCTGTTCGGTGAAGGCCGCACAAGGTTGGCACGGTCCCACGTCCTTTTGATCTGTTTGGCTCATCAGGTCCATCTTTCTACTGTTACTTTGTTTTGGGCACGGGAGGAAGTTTTGGGCATTTTAAAGTAAATTAAAATTAACTTAAAATTAACTATTTGACTTTTCGTAACTCCTGTGTCCTCTTTAAAATGTTTGATCCACTCGGATCGTAACAGAGGCGCAGACACTCGCTCACTGGATGCGTTTGGCTGCGCAGAGCTACGAGCCCCGAGGAACTCAAGAAGAACATCCAGAGAGTGAAACAAAAGTCCTTATTTCCAACCAATATAACTATTTATTCTAAAACAGGAGCAGATAACTACTGTGTTTAATGAGATCGCTCTTTAGCTCAAGTCACATCAGTTTACAAAATTTTTCTCCTTCTCGAGGGGTCATTAGGCATTAAACTGTTGCATGAACCAATCAGAAGTATCTGATGAGAATAACAAGCAGTGTTTATTTTGTAAAGCCAGATGTAGTCCACCTTCTCTTTCCTGTTTGGGGTGTTCTGAACTATGGACACTGATCTGACACTCCATCATTTTGTCGGAGGATGGCGGAGTGGGCGGAGGACAGCAGAGTGGGCGGAGGACGGCAGGCAAGGCAAGTTTTTTTGTATAGCACAACTCGTACACAAGGTGATTCAAAGTGCTTTACAGAATAAGAGTGGGCAGAGTGGGCAAAGGACAGCAGAGTGGGTGGAGGACGGCGGAGTGGGCGGAGAACAGTGGAAGTGGGTGGAGTGGGCAGAGGACAGCAGAGTGGACGGAGGATGGCGGAATGGGCAAAGATTGCCGGAGTTTGTGGAGTGGGTGGAGGACAGCAGAGTGGGTGGAGGACAGCAGAGTGGGCGGAGCACGGCGCAGTCTTGCCCAGTGCATTGGCGTAATGTGGCGTAATATACAGTACTTACATATACAGTACTCATATATACAGTACTAATATGTACAGTACTCATATATACAGTACTCACATATACATGTCTATGGTACTATAATACAGGTACTCATTAGTATTTAGTATATGTATTTTTGGTCCATGTTTTCAGTTATTCCTCAAAGCTGATTATTTCACACACAAAAAAACAAAACCCTGTATAAACGGTCACAGAGCGTTCACCTGTTTTGGTCCATTACTGTGGCATTTCTCTTATTCATGAGAGATGGTGAAGAGCGTCTCCGGGGAGGCCAAAGCATGATGGTCCTTATCAAGGCCGGGGCAGATAGCAGCGAAGACGTGGCAGAAATAATGAACAATTGCTTTGAAGAGAAAGGCCAATCTATAGGTAATGGGCTTTTGGGGGGATTGGAACTGAAGTGGTGGAGAAGGGGATTACTCATGCTACATACAGATCCTAACCGCTGCTAACTGAGCTAAAGGAAGTAAAATGAGCCATATGCTGCACTATAGGAGATGAAAAGAGGACATTTGGACTGGTGCAGATGTGACTAATGGGACGTACTCAGAATATTAATACTTTTTTTAAAATTATTATTATTATTTAAAGGGCTCATATTACACTATTTTCTGATCTCTGTTCTAATGTTTCCTCATCTCAAACAGACCTGGAGTTGTGTTTTGTTTCATTTACTCATGTTTAACACACAAAACCTGCAGCGTTCTTCTCTCAAATGGAAAACACTTTGTTCCACCCTGTGATGTCATCATGTGGTAATGCAGGAATTGCTTTACCGTGTTTTTAAACTCTAAACACCTTCACTAGAATCATTTGGGTCATTTAAAGCACCAGCACAAGTACTTGTCAATGCTCTGTCGATACCGAGAGCCGATACCACTAAAACCACATTGTGTCATAGTGTGACGCTCACAGTTTGACTCCCAGCTGAACAGTGACCTCTAACCTCTGAGCAATGAGGCGCCGACCATAAAGAGGCACTTTAACTATTCTAATCACATGTGACTGTCACATATGAAACTATGGAAATATTTAGGAGGTTTTTATAATTCTCAGGATATCAGCTTAGTGCTTGTGTTTACATATTAGCATGCTAGCCACTGTTCCCTCTAAGCTGCGCGCGTGCGCAATTGCGCACTGCTGACACGGTCTCCGCGCAAAATCTGTGCTGCGCACAAAAAAATCAAACCAGAGTTGAAAATAAAATAAACACACAACAATTCATTCTGCGCTATTTTTCAATGTGAGTCAGTGAGTGTGACCGGTGACGAGCTGCTCCAGCCAATTATGTGATTCACATACGTATTTGCGCAGCTTATCAACGTCATTGACAGGCGTCCTCATGTGCCGCTACCAGTGTTTAGCTTAGCCGATGTGGAGAACGTGGAGTGAAGACTAGCTAATGATGCTAAGTACTGTAACCCTTAACGTTCCGACGGCCCGCACTCGGGCAAAGATCCGCGCGTAATTGCGTAATTTTACACACTGTTAAACATGACGAAACGGACAAAACAAAGGAAGTACGCGACCGAGGACACTGTGGATGTTTGTACAAGTTAAACTAGAGGTATCTCGGACCCGTAGCGGTTCGTGGAACCGAGTGAAGATCTCACGATGGACTCAGGAGCAAGGACCTTATGATTTGATGGACTGGATGCTGTTCCTGATCGGTAAGCGTGGTTTATTCTGCTATTGACTTAATTGTGGGTCAGATATGTATTATGTGTAATTATTAGCATTAGCTAATGCCCCCCGACCACCACCAATCATCACGCACACACCACTTGGATGAAGTGTCTTGCCTAAGGACACATTGACAGAAGTTGGTCCAAGTGGGACTCGATCCTCCAACCTCTGTCACAGAATGACTGTCACACTGTCACATGTACAGTGTATTTTTAGTTTCCAGTGTGTGTTTGTTTACATTTTGAAGTGTGTGTGTGTTTGTTCACTGTTTGCAGTGTGTGGTTTGTAAATATATATTTATTTTGTCCCATACCACTTGTTTTGAATATATTGTATATACAAAAACACATTATATATTGTGTTTTGATATGATATATAAATGTACAGTAATAGAGCAGCTATGCAGATACAGATTCCTCTCAGTGTGTATTGGTCATTGATACTGTCACTAGTTCATGAGTTGTAAAAATCAAATGATTGTGTCATATACTGAAAAAAGAGTTACCGGACACAGTAGGACAATCTCACTCAGTGCACAGCAAAAGCTTCACACAATGGCTTATACTCATAATACAAGTCAGAGCTTTATCATAAAAATGTTAAGTGTGTTTTCAACATTGGAGTTTACAGTTGTCTTGGTTTGGTTGGAAGCTCATGTTTTGCCATAGTTAAAATTAAATATTTATACTTCCAATAGCATTAACATACTACACAGGTCATGAGCAAGATTTTTGTCATTTTCATCGTATAAATGGCTAAAGCACTTAATTAAAAGTCTTGTAACAGAAATGTAAATGTGGTAATTTGATTCTTTTAATAAACCATTTAACTTGGAAGGATGTGATGCAGCATGACCACAGTGCGCACGCATGACCACAGTACGCACGTCTGATGTCGCTCACAGTGGTCCATGGGACGCTCAGGGAGTTTGTGTGTTTGCTCAGACTCGTGAAAAATTGATGCTAACGTGGCTGAAGTTGCAAAGTGGTGCTGGCGATTATTTGCTTGTGCATGCATTGTGACGTACTGTAATTGATGACAGAATAGATTGGGTTCAGAGCTTTTAAAAGAGGTATAACAAGTCCATATTGGTCAAAATGTGGCCGTAGTAATAGTAAGATAACACTCACTGTTATGCTAAAAGTGGCTCTTTAGCAGTTAGTGCTATATTAGTAAATATAGCAAATAGTAAATATTAAAGGTATTTCTATAAATTGTGATTCTACTCAACTACAGTGACTTTAATACAAATTTAAAACAGCCCCTCAAAGCCCCTGTTTGTTAGCCCTATAGTGGCGGACGCGATCGTCGTCGATACAATCGCGGATGCGTACTTTCCACCAATTGTGCTATCATGTAAATTCAAACGGCATCTCAAAGCAGAGGCATGGGGCTCTTTAAATATTTTATTGTCATTACGGTAATGTGATAACATTGTCCTTCAAAGATGACCGATCAGAGCACAGGTGCCGCAGGGATTTTCCCAGTCAGTTACTTGATGCGTCAAAGGAAAAATAGAGGTAGTGTGTGAAAAAATTCTGATACTACATGATTTTTATGGCTAAAAAGAATAAAGGTCTAAGCGAGCCATACTGGTCTATAATGTGCTCACTCCTTAAAGGGTTAAGTGGTGATGTTTTAGATGAGAAAACAACGTTATACCACAGATCAGAAAACAGTGTAATATGGGCCCTTTAAGAAGTACATTTGGGTTCGTAACAGATGTGGTCACAAAAGCATTCCATCTCATCATTCTCGTTCTATCATAGCACTTTTTATGTCTCTGTGTATGTATTAAAAAGCTGACTTATTGCTCCAAACAGCTATTAACCCACAATAACTACCACTATCTCACTGTATCCGCAGCCTTATCATCTGAAGTAAGATTTAACAAAACCCAAGCATCGTCTGCAGCTTCTTCTGAGGTCCTTTCTAGATTAATGGACTCATCTATGTGCTACTCCCCCAACACATTACAACCTCATTATGAAGGAGGATATTACAAACACCATATTATTTTTCCCCGCAGATATTAAACAACAATCACGGACATTATCTCAAATCTCTGGACCTGTGGTATCGAATGACACAAGATCTCGCCTCTTGCTCTCCCATTGGACTGTTCAAAGCCAGCTATCATCCCCACAGAAATGACAAGTCCTTATCAGAGCAGAGAGGAGAGAAGGCAGGGTACAAAGAGGGAGCCAGTGTAATCTGTGCTCCTCTTATGTTGTGAAAGATTGGGTCTGATTATTCCATCAAACAGTAAGAGCGATTTGAGAGATACAAAAGTGATGGCTTTGTTGTGCTCCGGGGATGATATCGTGTCGTGTTTGGGATTGGCAGTGAAATGGCAGTGATAATGGCAGACGGCGGTGACTCCTGTGTACACTAACTCACTTAAAAGAGTGTATTAGCAGCTCAGAGCAGGACCGGCGTGTAATTATGGGAGGCAAAGAGCAGAGATGAGAGCGATGAGAGAGATGAGAGCTTTTAAAACAGAACAACTGAATGCACATGAAGAATCGTGTTTACTTTGTTAAGAAAAATACTACTGCAAAATTAATTTCCGTCAGTTTGAAAGTCAGAAATAACACAATATGATGCTGCAAAAGGATGTTAAAGATGGACTGTGTAACTTTTATGAGGGAGGGATCTGTTATCTCCTTGTTGCCGTTGAGATAGTATTTTCTTGCCTGGAATGTTCATCTATGGTATTAGATTTATCCATGTTGCATTTTATTTATTGTGTTTTCTTAAATTCTATTTAAATGTAATTAAACTGTCTAATGTGAAGCACTTTTTTTTGAAAATTTAATAATTAATTAATTTGAATTAATTAAGTATTCCACAAATCTATTATTATTATTATTATTATTATTATTATTATTATTATTATTATTATTATTATTATTATTATTATTATTATTATTATTAGCAGCAGCAGCAGTAGTAGTAGTAGTAGTATTTAAAGGCCAACTGACTTTAATTTAAATCAAAAAAATTTTAGAGAGTGTGACCGTATGTTCCAGGTGATTGTACTTGTGCAAACAACAGCTTTAGTGGGGTTAAAGGCCCTTCATTGCCGCTTGCAGGTATAACTGGTTCTTACTGTGACAGATGCAGGCTGTTATGGTTATGGCCTGGCGTCTTCCAGTGTTCTGTCTGTAACAGTTTGGTGAAATATTTGGCCCATTTTACTCATTTTAGCGTTCGCACGTGACCTTTGTCCCCCTCAGAGAGAGCGGGGTTTGTCTGTGCGGCGTCTTTGGTTTGATTTACTGCTCAGAGCAGAGCCGCGTTTCTGTGCTCATAAACATCCAGACTGATGGACTTTATGTGTAACCATGTCTATCAGCCATAGACTGATAGACTGACTTTTTTACACGGCCATCATTGAGTCCATCCTCACCTCCTCCATCACTGTGTGGTTCGCTGGGGCCACTGCCAGGGACAGACAGAGACTGCAGCGCATTGTGCGCTCTGCTGAGAAGGTGATTGGCTGCAGCCTTCCATCTATACAGGACCTGTACGTCTCCAGGACTCGGGGGCGAGCAGGCCGTATAGCAGCTGACACCTCTCACCCTGGACATGGACTATTTGAGCCACTTCCCTCTGGCAGGAGGCTACGGTCCATTGGGACCAGAACCTCTCGCCATAAGAACAGTTTCTTCCCCTCTGCTGTTTGTCTCATGAACACTCTATAATATCTGCACTAAACTGGACACTTTATAACACCGGTCACTTTAATAAGCCACTTTGCACTGTTGTTCTGATGCTGCTATTGTACATATTTTTTCCCTTTAAGTATTTCATTTGATTTTTTAAGCATATCTTTTTAACTTTGTGCATGCTCTTATTTGTATTTGTATTTATTCAGTGTGTTTATGTTGCACTTTTTCACCGTATCAAGTTCCTAGTTTGTGAACTGTGTTCACAGACTATGGCAATAAAAGTCTTCTGATTCTGATTCTGATTCTGATGATTTAACAGATTTAAATGGATGTAGCTAACCTGCTAGCCACTGCATTCCAAATAGGAAGTGATCATGTGTGCGCTTCCTGCTCCATCAACTCACCAATTTGGTCTTAAATGTTCTGTAAATCAAGATATGAACATTAATAACAGACAACGTAGGCGCCTTCTTTCCCCGATGTCGTAGTGTTAGAAAACAGGTTTGATTGACAGTGATGCTATTCCCTGCTCAACCAGCGGTGCAGGCAGGAAATGGCGTTACCTTCTCGCTCTGGATTGGCTCTTTGGTTGCTATGCTTGCAGTCAGAATTCCAAATATGGAACTCACCTCCAAATTGTCTATAACTGCTAGCCTTGATGAGATTCATTTGACTGGAGTAATACGCTGTGGGTGACATGACACTCACTCAGTTCACTTTTTTATACAGTCTATGGTATCAGCACAGCTCCTGAGCACACCGGTCCTCCTGTCAGGTAAAGTCTCCAGACAAACATACACGCGTGACTGGTCAAAACAGACCATGTGATTAAGTTGCATTAATTTGTGGATGATGTGTCAGTTTGTTAACATTGACAGCCCTAAAAAAATGCTATTAAAAATATTTACAGTTGTCCCTCACTATATCGCTGTTCACCTTTTGCAGTTTCGCAGTGTATGAACGTGCATTGTGTTCTGCGTCCTGATTGGCTAAGGGACTGTAGACCATTTTTAATCAGTCTCCTCCGTGCGGTGTCTCCTGTACAGTACAGGATGTGTTCAGTCAAATTTACATAAATGTTGGATTGACACTATAGTGGAGCGGTGCCAGGACGAAGAGACACGATCAGAGGAACTGTGAAATACACGTGAGCCACTATTAATTAATACTAACAAGAGAGAAATGTGAGAAAAAGTTAATGACTGTCTGTGAAAAGTGTATAAAGTGTCTGGTGTGTTTGCTGTAGCCTTAACACAAATATAATAATTGTAAAAAATAAAGCTGACTACATCGCAGATTTCGCCATTGAGGGTTACATTTAGAACGTAACCTCCACTATAAATGAGGGAACACTATAATTGAACAAATGCCTTTTTACTGTGAGCTGGGTCGCTTCTCCAGAAACAGCAAACAAAAAACGATATTCTGTCACTGAACAAAAGTTTTAGAGTGAAGACGTGCTGCTCCTCCAAGAGGCTGCTTCAGTTCTGGCCCAGCTTCAGTTGGCTTCTGTTCAAACTGGAGCTGAAGCAGTTTCTTGGACGAGCAGTCAAACGTCTTCACTCTAAAACTTTTATCCAGTGACAGAATTTAATTTTTCATTTACAATGGATCATACCTGGACAACTGAGGGATTACACAGACCTCTCTACAAATACGAAATGGAACTTGGTGTGGTGTCATCCCCTGGTTGTCTACATAGCGATAGATAAATGTAAGTTTCCATGGAGACCCTACACCAGTAAAGTTAAACAGTGCACCTTTAATGTTTAACATATATAATTCTTAACCAGGCACAGAGGTGGACCACAGGGTTACAACTTTGAGTAAAGTAATGATGAGGGGAAATGCTCCGGCCCTGGGTCTACCGGATTACACAATGACTTTTCATCTTTACGTCTCCAGTGATGGGTTGGGGCGTGTGGCGTACTATTCTAAAATCTTGCCTCTCATTGTTCAAGGAATGGGGCCTTGTTTAAGAGCGGCGGCAACTGCTGCCATTATGGTTGAGAAATCTCAAACCATTGTGTTAGCTCATCCTTTGGTGTTGCAAACTACGCACATGATTTTAATCATCTTCAACAATATTACTAACCACCACATGACAAGTCAAAGGAGTAATTATGAACTTATCCTAGCGGGTGTTCAAAATTCCACTATTTCCACTGATTCACATACTAATCCATTCTACTGCATAGCTCATTGTAAGAGCCAGTGGAAGAATCACATGATTGTTTAAAACTTATATCAGTAGCAACAAGCATTAGAATGGATTTACAGCAAACTCCATCAGCCTACAGTGATTTGATACTTTTTTGTGATGGATCAGCAGTGAGACCATACTCACCCTCTCACTCTCACACACACAGTCACACACAGTTACACACACAGTTACACACACACACACTCTCACACACTCATGTGCCTGCTGTCTGTAACTTCATTGATTTCATGAGATAAACTTCTTTCAACTCTCTACCTGGTCTGCGATCTCTTTCTTCACAATTACATGCCCGCTTTAAGATTACACTGCAGGTTTGTTTTATTTTATTTTTTTTATCTCCAACCTCTATTTGAGTGAGTTCTTAAGACGTCATTGCGGTAAACAAATGGCTGAGGTTGGGCTTTATTGTACTGCGATGATGGCCAAGCCCCGTCATCATTTCCTTTTCCTGATCAGTATGAATCCATGTGTTTTGGGGGGAGGTGTGGGTGTATGCTTCAGCCTCACCTCCTGTGTGTGGGTGTATGCTTCAGCCTTACCTCCTGTGTGTGGAGCACGGTCTGGGGGAGCGTTCAGCACAGAGTCCACGATGGAGGTCCTCTTCTGCAGCAACACAAAGATCATCTCCAGCCCCTCTGGACCCAGTAGCTCAAACAGCTGGAGAGACAGAGACACAGAGAGAGACAGGGAGAAGAAGGGAGGAGAGAAACAAAGAGAGGGTGAGACAGAGAGAGCAAAAAAGAGGGAGGGAGAAAAAGAGACAGAGAAAGAAAGATGGAGAGAGGAGAGAGACAAAGAGAGAGAGGGGAAAAGGGAGAAATAGAAGGAGGGAGGAGAGAGACAAAGAGAGAGACAGACAAAGACAGAGAGAGACAGACAGAGAGAGAGAGAGAGAGAGAGAGAAACATGCTCTTTCAGGTATGTTCACTTCAAACAAAGGAGAAAGACAAACTGAACTGAACCCTGTTTAGGAGACACCATTTTAAATAATACTACTTAATACTACTAATACTATTAATAATATTACTAATAATAACAGAAGCTGATGGTGTAATGTATAGAACATAACATCACAACTGTAGCACTGAGCAAATCTGTAGAAGAGGTCACACAGAGCACGAGCACAAAGACACAGAGGCATAAGGCATAACAGAACATATCTGTAGAAGAAGAGGTCAGTGGACACACAGAGCATGAGCACAAACACACAGAGGGGCACCTGGGGCCACCTGCTCTGAACAACAGCACCTCATTCAAAGTGTTGGGTCAAAAATATGTATTCTAGGGCTACAAGATATACATGTGAACAAAATTGCTGGTACCCTTCAGTTAATGAAAGAAACACTCACAATGGTCACAGAAATAACTTGAATCTGACAAAAGTAATAATAGATCAAAATTCTATGAAATTTAACCAATGAAAGTCAGACGTTGCTTTTCAACCATGCTTCAACAGAATAATTTTTTAAAAATTAACTCATGAAACAGGCCTGGACAAAAATGATGGTACCCCTAGAAAAGACAGAAAATAATGTGACCAAATGGACATGTTAATCCAAGGTGTGTCCACTAATTAGCATCATAGGTGTCTACAATCTTCAGCGGGCCTATATGTAGGGCTACAGGTCGTCACTGTGCTGTTTGGTAACATGGTGTGTACCACACTCAACATGGACCAGAGGAAGCAAAGGAAAGAGTTGTCTCAGGAGATTAGAAAGAAAATTATAGACAAGCATGTTAAAGGTAAAGGCTATAAGACCATCTTCAATCAGCTTGATGTTCCTGTGACTACAGCTGCACATATTATTCAGAAATTTAAGATCCATGGGACTGTAGCCAACCTCCGTGGACGTGGCCGCAGGAGGAAAATTGATGACAAATCAAAGAGACAGATAATACGAAAGGTATTATGGTCAGTGTCAGAAAACTTGGTCTCTGACACAGGGCATGGGTCTTGCAACAGGACAATGACCCTAAACACACATCTAAAAACACACAAGAATGGCTAAGAGGAAAACATTGGACTATTCTAAAGTGGCCTTCTATGAGCCCTGACCTAAATACTATTGAGCATCTTTGGAGCTGAAACATGCTGTCTGGAAAAGGCACCCTGAGACCTGAGACACCTGGAGCTCTGTTCATGAGGAGTGGGCCAAAATACCTGCTGAGAGGTGCAGAAGTCTCATTCACAGTTACAGGAATCATTTGATTGCAGTGATTGCCTCAAAAGGTTGTGCAACAAGATATTAAGTTAAGACTACCATAATTTTTGTCCAGGCCTGTTTCAGGAGTTTATTTTTTTTTAATAATTCTGTTGAACCATGGTTGAAAAGCAATGTCTGGCTGTCACTTGTTAAATTTCATAGAATTTAATTTATTATTACTTTTGTCAGATTCAAGTTATTTCTGTGACCATTGTGAGTTTTTCTTTCAATAACCAGCGGGTACCAACAATTTTGTCCATGTGTGTATATATCCATGATATGGATCGGCACCATAGTCTGTATAAAGAAGTGGACTAAGAGAGCGTGACGTCACCCACAGCGTTCAGCTCAAGTCAAATGAAGCTCATCTAGGCTAGGAGCTAATTTGGAGCCGAGTTCCATATTTGGAATGCCGACTGTGAGTATCATAGCAACCAAAGAGCCAATCCGACGTGAGGCTGTTGAAGGTAACGTCCTTTCCTGCCCGCCCTACTGGCTTAGCAGGGAATAGGCACTTAGCAACGGCGTCAGTCAAACCTGTTGATAGCCTTAGTGGAAGAAACCTCAGTGAAAGAAGGAGCCTGATTTGTCTGTTATTAATGTTCAAATGTTGATTTACAGACACAATAAAAACCCCAGGATCATGTAGAGCGGGTTAATACGAACATTTAAAACCAAAATGACGAGTCTGACAGCAGCAGTTACAGAGAGAGGTAGAGGTAGAGAGGTAGATAGTTTTTATAGAGTTGATGGAGCTGGAAGTGCATCCACTTCCTGTTTGGAATGCGGCGGCTGACAGGTTAGCAATGCCCATTTATATACAGTTGTCCCTCACTATATCGAGGTTCACCTTTCGCAGCCGTGCTGTTTTGTGGATTTTTTTAGCGCAATTTTGCATTCTTTTTTTTTACAGTGTATGAATGTGCATTGTGTTCTGCGTCCTGATTGGTTAAGGGACTGTAGACCATTGTCCATCAGTCTCCTCTGTGCCGTGTCTCTTGTACAGTACAGAATGTGTTCAGACAAATGTACATAAATGTTGGATCGACACAACAGCGGAGCAGCACCAGGACGAGGCACGGTCAGAGGAACTGTGAAATACACGTGAGTCACTATTAATTAATTAAACAAGAGAGAAATGTGAAAAAATGTTAATGCCTGTCTGAGAAAAGTGTATAAAGTGTGTGGTGAGGGGTTTTACAGTCTTAAAACATATAATAATTGTAAAAAATAAAGCTGACTACTTTCGCCCATTACGGGTTATTTTTAGAACATAACCCCCATGATAAACAAGGCACCATTATATACAGTATATGATCAGCACCAATATTTAACACCAGTATCGGTATACCTCTAATAGTAGTTACAAATGATTGCAGATACTTTAAATGCAGCTCAAATGTCTTCAGAGAATGTATATTTCATTATCACTGTAAAATCCTTAGTAATATACAAGTTGCCATAATAGAGCGCCTGTATTTTGTGATGTAAAAGCCATTCAGTAAAAGTTCAGGAGTTTTCCACGCTTCATTCATGAATACACACACACACACACACACACACACTTGGGTTGAACACCTGCTAATTACCACCAGTCTGAAACCGAATCTGGCCGTGCTTTTAGTCTCGGAACAGCCACCTGGCACTTAGCGCATGACAGCAACACAACAAGCACAAACGCAAGCACAATTAAAGCCATAATACCAACCTGACACAGCATTCATCAATATCACTGTAAGGAGAGGCGTCTGAGCAGAGCCAGATAAACTCACGGCTCTTTAATTGGAAAATAGTGGAGCAAGAGGTCTGTAATTTGCACCAGTGACAAGCAATACAATGACTTTTCCCCCCATTTCCTTTCAAAGCTGGATTTAAAATGGAGGTGGTCTTCGACTGGAAGGGGGTCGCCGGGTAAAGCAATCGTCTGCACAGTGGGAGGCTTTGTAGAAAGTCAGTGTTGTGGAGGGCATGGCTGCTTCTGTTCTGTGTGGTTTGCATTTATAAGGGATTATGGGAAGTATTGTCTCATAGCTGTTGTTGGTGTAAAGAAGTAAAATTGCCATATAACGTCCATATTACCTACGAAAAGAGCTGGGTTGGACAAGAACTAGTCTGATAACGATAGGGAGGGGCAAAATAAAAGCAACTCAGATTTAATTGGGTTTCATATATTGCAAAATAAAACCATGAAAAAAATCTCTAGCCACAGAAATAACCCAGGACAAAGTCAGAACCAAACAACACCCAAACTGAAAGAAATAAAGGGCAGTATCTCAGGAAGGATGGGACGAAATTAAAATTCAGACTCACAATTATTGTGATCAAAATAATCACGATTAACCATATTATCACGATAATTATTAAACTAAGTATGTCCTCATATGTGGACACCAGGCCCTTGTAGAGAAAAAATTGCATTGTGGCCTAGACAATCCAAAGTGTGTTGTCCACATGTGTGGACGCCAGGTCCTAGGACGTTATAGGTATTCAGATTAATTCATGATTGTTGTAAAACCATGCACCACTGCTAGCAAGCTGTGCAATCAGCTGTACAAAATGCTGTTCAGCTAGCACTAACCTAGAGATAGCAAAGTCGCCACAAATATGGATTCATACAATTCCAAACTAACACAAACTACATTCAATAGTTTATTTCACATGGTATGTTACTTATGATGGATATTTTCGGCTCAAGTTTGTCAAATGATGCAGGATGCTTGTCTCGTAAATGTGCGCGTAAATTGCGTGGCTACTGCCTTATATCTATCTGAAGGGAGGGGCTAACTGTGGCTTGGATGAGCAGCGAAACGTCTTCAATCGTACAACAATTTGTCCAGTTGATAGATTTAAACTTTGTCTTTTGCTTAGGCAAGACACTTAGTGGTTCCTTGATGTAAAACACCTTTTAAACCATTACAAGAAAAACAGAAGGAAAAAGCTAACTGTGGAATCTCCAAAAATTCAGAAATGGACAAAGGCGAGGCGAGTGGGGCGGGACCAGGTGCAGGGGAGGTGAAGGGAGAACAGGTCTCACTTCTGTCATCTACTAGTCTCTCCCCTTACCTGGCCCCTCCCCCTCCATTCACCTGGCCCCTGCTGCCTCACCTTTGCTGTCTGATCTTCTATGAAGGTACAAAAGCATAAGTGGTGATTTGTAGACTGGCAAGTTATTATTATTATGATATTTACACTCACAAATTTCATTTTACACTTACGATTCTCGCAAACTCGGCGCAACAAATGTCTCAAAACTCATGTACTCACGTACAGTGTAATTTTCAGATTTGTTAGTGTAAAATTACAAAGTTGTAAGCATAAAATTAAATTTGTAAGTGTAAAATAAAAAAATGTATTTGCCAGTGTACAAATCAACATTTACGGGTCAAATTTTTGGAACAAATGTACCTTCATAATCTTCTTATGTCAGGCCAAAGTTAGGGTACTATCAGGCAGCAGTAACGTAGAGCACATCTAGTGGTGAAGTATGAGAATGCAACAGGGGCGGGTGGGCCAATCTAATTACATCAAAGCAAAATCAAACTCAAAATTATTCTTTTCTAGTTCTCAATCTTAGAAACCACCGGCATCGCCTGTACTAGCAATTCATGGTTTTCATTTTCCCGTTTATAGCCGCCATGTTGAGGACTGTTGACCATTCAGAGCGTATAACATTTTCTTTTGATTTGGTCATTGCTACCATGGCAACAGTGTATTTTATTTTTTAGATCACTCCAAAACCCATATAGACACTGTGTTAGGGAGTACGCACTACGCACTGGCGGAGTTTTGGCTTTTACCTGCTCAAAGTGATTTTCGTTCCCATTTTATGAACTCTGTGGTGAAATGTGTCCTTGGAGAGCGATGATGAGTTTCTGTCCTCGCAGCTACATCCATTCAAAAGCATTAACACAGTAATAACTCCACACCTGCTACAGCTACAGGTCCAGAGTCAACTGTCCAAGCCTGAGGTGCCGCTCACAGAACCTATTCAATTTAGAAAGATGAGGGCAGAGAAGCGAGAACAAATGTTTTTTGAATGGCAGCATATTTCAAACTATATATGCACTTTAAAATAGCATTAAAGGTCCAATATTACACAGAATTGACTCTTGTGAGCTTTAATCCATGTTCTAATGCTGTTACCTCCTCAAAAACAGACCTGGAGTTGTGTTTTGTTTCATTCACACATGTTTGAGTAACACTTTATTATTAGTCTGTCTACATCTCTTGTCCACCTTGTGATGTCACAAAGTGGTAGTTTTCAAGTTAGCATCTACCTGTTGCATTTTGTTTAGTAGAAATTGGCAATTCCAGGGCTGTAAATGATCCAAACAATTCTAGTGAAGGTGAATGGAGTTTAAAAACGCAGTGGAGCACTTCCTGTATTACCACTTAATGACATCACAAGGTGGTAGAGTGTTTTCAGTTTGAGAGAAGAACTCAGCCAAAATCTGCAGGTGTGTTTGTGTGTTAAACGTGTGAATGAAACAAAACACAACTCCAGGTCTGTTTGAGATGAGGAAACAACATTAGAACAGATTAGAGAATAGTATTTTTCTCATCTCCCTCTCTTTACATCTTTCATTCTCTCCTCTCATCTCCCTTAACCTCGCTTCTCCTCTCCCTCTTCTTCCCTTCCTCTCCCTCTCTTTGCTTCTTTCACTCTCTCTCCTCTCATCTCCCTCTCTCTTCCTCTTTCCTTCCCCCTCCTTTCCCTTTTCCTCTCTCTCTTCGCATCTTTCACTCTCTGTCATCTCCTTTCCCTCTCTCTGCCTCCTTACCCCCCTCCTTCTCCCTCTCTCTTTCTCTTCTTCCTCTTGGTTCACATGTGCCACCCTCCTCTCCCTCTTCCTCCCTCCTTCTCCCTCTTCTTCTCTTGGTTCACATGTGCCTCACGTAGCTGACATTTGGGGACGTTGCCTTTAGAAGTTCCCGTGTTGTTGTCCTGTTGCCTCTGTGTGCGTTCAGCTCTGTTTGAGTCAGTCCAGTGTAAAGTTGGACTGCGACCATTAACTGGCCATAGGTGGCGCTCTAGCATCGATCACTGTGTCGATATGATAATTGTAATCAACAGTGGGATATTGACTCCAAACCGTGTGCCAAGAGGACTTTTATAACAAAGACAGTGACATTATAAAATAAAAATGTCCAAAAAGAAAGATTTTTATCAATAATAGCCATAGCTAACCTGCTAGCTTCCACGTTCTAAGCAGGAAGTAAGCATAGGCACTTCCCGCTCCATCGGCTCCAATTCACTTTATATGTAAAAACTGTGTCCACTCTCTGTAACTGCTGCTGTCAGACTCGTCATTTTGGTCTTAAATGTTCGTATTAACCCGCTCTACATGATCCTGTGGTTTTTATTACTTACTTAATTACTTCAGTCCTCAAATTTCAACCTTTATTTGGTGGATAATGTATTTAAAAAGTCTCAATGCACCAAGGATACTTTCAGTAACATCATGCTGAGAGTTACTGCATGTATGTCTATGGCAGAATTTTCAGCAGTTACCATGGTAACACAATAGCACGCATTAGAAAACACAGCCTGGTGAGTTTTAGATTGTCTAAAGAAAAATAAAAAAAACTCAAAATGGATTCAAACAGCACAATTTCAGGAGCCTGTGATCAACACAAACATTCATGGTCCTGTTCAGGGGATTGATTTTAAACAAAGTGACACTGAAAAACTGTTGGCTAATGCTAGCTAACACGGGACTATAATGTTATTTAAAAGGGACTTGTTTAACAGAACAAATCAGCTCACCTGTAGATTCAACTAAGCTCTTTCTGTTCAGATTCTGTTAAAACAAAGCTCAGACTAAAGTTTTGGGGAGACAGTAGCGTCAGTCCCCTGACCCACAGGTTGGCGGTGCGATTCCATCTCCCACAAATGAATGGTCTTGTTAGCATTTACGGTGTTCAAAATGGTTATTCATAGAGAACGTTTCAAAGGCAGTTTGAGAGATGAAAAGACTACGAAGAATAAGACCAATGTGCACTTTAAAAACATACAAGAGCTTGAGTAACAAAGCTTCAGAGAGAGGAGTCTCTCATGTTAGCGTCAATGCACAGAGAATGTTGATGGCAACAATAGATTGTAATATCATCTGAAACCCAGCGATTTAGCATACAGTGGTCCCTGAGGGTTATGCTCTAAAAATAATCCACAATAGGTGAAATCTGCAAAGTAGTCAGCTTTATTTTTTACAATTATTATATATGTTTTAAGGCCATAAAACCCCTCACCACACACTTTATACATAGACAGGCATTAACATTTTCTCACATTTCTCTCTCGTTTAAACACTCTCAAAGTTCAAACCGTCATATATTATTTCCTCCTTCCTCGATGATCACTTTAAATTTGTTGTTCAGTGCCTCTGCTCCAGCGGTATCCACAGAGGCGCCTCTCCGTGTAGAGAAACACTGAAGTCCAAAGCTTTTCCGAAATTTGACGGTGCAGAATGTTTCATCGACATTGTGGGTTTTGTCAGAGAGAAAACTTGAAAACATACAGCACTTCAGAGTCAAACTGCGATCCAACATTTATGTAAATTTGTGTGAACACATTCTGTACTGTATAGGAGACACGGCACAGAGGAGACTGATGGACAATGGTCTACAGTCCCTTAGCCAATCAGGACGCAGAACAAAATGCACATTCATACACAAAAAACATGCAAAATTGCACCAATAAATCTGCAAAACAGCAAGACCACGAAAGTTGAACCGCGATAAACGAGGGACCACTGTACCTCCCACTGTACAGTACTGTCCTCAGGCTCCTGGCTCCATCCTGGCTCCAGCCCTGTGTGAGATTGTCCAGTGTAAAGGCTACAGCACTCGGGCCCATTAGAGTCCACAATGGAACAGCTCCGTGCGGTGTTCTGTCTCTGGTGACCCTGGGACGTTGACATTTCCACTGCTGTAGAGGAACAGTGGGAGCAGAACACAGGACGGCTCCATTCACCTGCTATAGATCTGTGATAGTGGGGACTCGGAATGTGGGACGCTGTACAAACTCGACCGCTTTGGAGTAAATGCCAGCAATGTGTGTGTGAAGTTGGAGCAAAAGTAGGGATAGGTAATAAAAATGTAATTATGATTTGATTCATGTGACGTAGGCCTGTCTCGATAATTAATAATATTGTTTATTATACATTTGATGGAAGAGTATGGTTTTGGGGTCAATATTTACTGTGTGTACTTTAAATTTGCACTACTGGGAACTGCTGCTTTTAAATTCTACAAAGTATTTTTTCTACTTCAACAATAGCAAATACAACCCCAACACACAGAACCATGTCAGGACTCCCTCTACATTAAAAGCTTCTGCATCACACAAAATGGACGCTTGTACGCTTTAAGTCATATTGTAATGCTGTTCCCTCCTCAAAAACACTCAAACATTTGTGAATGAAACAAAGCACAACTCCAGGTTTGTTTGCGATGAGGAAACAACATTAGAAAAGAGATCAGAAAATAGCGTCGCATGGGCCCTTTAAGTCAGGGAAGTTATAGGTCAGATCTATGAGCTGGTTTGCTGTTTTGTGTTTAAAGCGCTGGTTTTAAAAGGCCAAGGACGATGTGCCCTCTGTGTCATATCCCTCTGCTCTGGCTCCAACGCAGAGATATGTGAAGGTCAAGATCAATACAATAACAAGAATATGTAATACACCAGTGGAAACATCCAACCTGAGAACAACAACAGGTCGGCCACAGCGCGCGACGAGAGAGAAAACATGACCTCGTACAAGTTCGCTTCGTAATAAATCTGCCTTGGGTTTCTATAGAGCCTTTCACTGACGCTTTCAAAGCACATTGCATTATTTGTTCATTATTTGTTATTCTGTGGTGTTACATAGACCGTATACAGTGGTCCCTCGTCATATCGCGGTTCACCTTTCACGGTCTCACTGTTTCGCTGATTTTTTGTGTGCAATTTTACGTATGACCTCGGGGAACATGCTTTTCTTTTGCTGTACTAGAATAAAGTGTAATTGCACATCCACTACAGTCACTACAGTAGGTGGCAGGTGCGCTCTCATTGTCAGAGTGTGCACTAGTGGTATTAGCTCTATGGTGTAGGGTTTGCACTCGTACACAGCAAAGAGCAGGAGATAGTGAACAGATCGTGAACACAGTGAACAAACCCCTCAAGAGACACGATGGAAAAATGTTTAACAGGGATGAAAAGGAAGGCAGAGATAGACGGAGGTAATGAGATAAACAAAAGTTACCCCAAAGCTAAGATGAGGAAGTATGACGAAGCGTATGTAGCACTTGGCTTCACCATGACTACAGTGGGAGACGAGGGAAGACCAGTGTGTCTATGGTGTCTAAAAATGTTGGCAGCGGACAGCATGAAGCCAAATAAATTAAAGCTTCATTTAAGGACATTACACCCCAATCACACTGATAAAGATTTTGATTTAAAAAAAAAAAAAAAAAAAAAAAAAAAAAAACAAACAAACAAATTGTTTTATTCATTTTTGTCTTATTAATGTTGCTGATCAATGAATTTATTATAATTTATTGATTAAATTTATATTTAATGTTTTAATTTGATATTTATTTAATTTGAATGTATTAGTTTGATATTTATTTAAGTTTTATTTATTAATTTGATATTAATTTGATTTTATTTTTATTAGATTTAAATTAATTTTTTCAGTATCAAATGGTTCAATCAGTTGGTTAAAACATGTATAGTTTAAATAAGTACTACATTTTTTAGGTATGTCAGGGAAATTGATGCATTTTACATATTTTCTGTTACAGATTAAAAAACAATGTTATAAAAGTAATTTTTTGTTGTAAGTTGATCTATATTTCTTTCTTTTTTGTTTTTGCTTTGTTGTTATGTAGTACTTATAGCAATTTTAAAGACAAATTGTACTATTACAGTTCTTCATAGGGGAGAAAATAATTGAGAAGCACTGCTGTAGATCAAGATTAATTGTTATTGATTACATTAATAACTGACAAATCAGGCGCCTTCTTTCTTCGAGGTCATTGCCGCTACCGTTAGCAACAGGTTTGATTGACAGTGTTGCTAAGTGCCCGCTCCCTGCTAAACTGGTGCGGGCAAGAATCAGCATTACCTTCAACAGCCTCGCTCCACATTGGCTCTTTGGTTGCTATGATACTCATGGCTGGAACTTCAAACATTGGAACTTGGCTCCAAATTGGCCGCTATAACTGCTAGCCTCGATGAGCTTCATTTGGAGCCGAACATTGTGGGTGATGTCACACTCACTTAGTCCACTTGTTTATACAGTGTTTACTTACTCCTTTGGCCCAGATATGGTAATGTCAAAGATATGTGCCGTTAAAAGTTACGAAATAAAATAAAAAACTTCCAATATCATCTTAGAGCTATTTATTTCAATTTGTCTGAAGTGTGAAAACAGATGACAACTTAATTTTTTTTTTGTATTTAATAAGGTTTATCCATCTATCCATCTACGTTATTTTGTTGCTATGACAACTACACTTTCCCATATAATATCTGTGTGTTCTGTACCTCATTCTGTAGCTCGTCGTTGCTCCTCGGTGATGATAGCATTTCAAACACAGATGAGCACAGCTCCTCCGCACTGGACGAAATCATGTTGCCTCCACTCAAATACTTCACCACCTCTGTCCTCAAAACGTCCTCATCCTCTCCACTGCGCCCCCTCTGGCTGGAACTGGAAGCTCCGCTCTCAATCGACTCTTTTTTTGCACTTTGTTGATATGCAAAATAGTTCTTAAAATCCAACGTAATATCGTCTTCTACAAAACCGTTCTCAGGAAAATCTTGTAAAGGTTCTAGTGGGTAAGTCTCGTGTGAGAACTGAATATTGCGTCCGAAACAGAAGCCCTTTTTGGGGTCGTGGCGTGAGCTTTGAGTTTGAATGAATTCTTCCACTCGAGAATCTCCGAGTTTGGAGACGATTTGGACGATGGAAGCGCAGGCAGACTCAGTGGCGGAGGAGGGGAAGGGTCCAAACATCTGCTTGATAGAACGTGTCTCTTCTGTGCCCACGTGGTCTTTGTTATGAAAGAGCTCAAACAGAAACACTGCAGCACTTTCAATGGCGTCTTGTCCATGTTCAGAGCCCACTGCAGAAAAACAAGAAATACTGAGTCAAAGAATGGGTTTGAGGTATTGCTAACTTACCCATGTATTTGTGTCCAGTAGGTTAGACTACTGTAACGGCCTGCTCACGGGCCTCTCCAAACGAGCCTTAAGACAGAACAGTACATCCACAACACTGCTGCCCGGGTCCTGACTAGAACCAAGAAGTACTTCCCACACATGTCCTGTGCTCAGGTCTCTGGCTCCTGTGTCTCAGAGAATAGACTTTAAAGCAGCTCTGCTTGTGAACAGGTCTCTCCATGGACCAGCACCAAGGAACATCTCCCACATGTTAGAGCCACATGAACCATCTCACACTCTGATGACTAAACCAGGACTAAACCAGGACTGAACCAGGACTGAACCAGGACTGAACCAGGACTGAACCAGGACTGAACCAGGACTGAACCAGGACTGAACCAGGACTGAACCAGAACTAAACTAGGACTGAACATGATGAATCATCGTTTGAGTTGTGTGCAGTTAAAACCTGGAACACTCTTCCTGAAGATGTGAGACAGGCCTCTAGTTTGAAAATGTTTAAATCCAGGCTCTGGTTCTGTTTAGCTGCATGTGACTGAAAGGGCTTTATTCTGCCTCTTCTCTTTTAATGTTCATTTTTTTAGGAATATTTATCTTTTGATTTCTGTGATTTTAATGTCTTTCTTATTCTGTAAAGCATTTTGAATTACTTTGTGCCAAACAGATAAACTTGCCTTGCCTAACACATATTTAGATCAGAAATAAAAGGCTCATTTTATCTTTTGAGAGAAGGAAAAGAAAGGGAGAAAGGGGAGAGAGAGAGAGGGAGGGAATGAGAGTGGAGGGGGTGGAGAGGCAGAGGGGAAAAGGAGGGAAGAGAAACAGGAGATAGATTTAGAAACAGGAGAGAGGTGAGAAACAGAAAGAGGGAAAGAGAGATGAAAAAAGAAAATTAAAAGAACGAGAGAAAGGGAAGGGAAGACAGAGGGAGGGAGAGAGAGAGGAAAGGTGGAGAGACAGAGGGGAAGAGGAGAGGAGAGAAACAGGAAAGGGAAGGGAAGTAAAGAAGAGAGAGTAGAGAAGTGAAGAAAAAGTACAGAGACAGAGATGAAGAGAGGGGGGATGAAAAGAGAGAGAAGGGAAAGAAAGAGAGAAAGGGGAGGGAGAGGAAGAGAGGAGGATGCATTCATATTTGAACTTAGCTGCCTTATGGTGTGTTCACATCGGGGCGTCAAGAGTGCGCTGGACGCCTCTAGTTGGACGCCTTTGCATTTGAGGGCAGACGCCTCCGACGAGCGTGATGGACGCCCTGGATGCCAGAGCGTCCTTTACGATCTGCAAGTGCCTTTGGATGGTTTGTTTTCCCTGTGTCTTTGTGAACGCTGCAGACCAGGTTGAGAGAGTGGCTTTAGTGTATTTATTGCATAAAACCCATCAACAGAGGTGATTGGCTCTGCGGCGGCGTGTCTGGCTCAGTGACTAGCTTTAAGCTAGCCGGTACGCCCCACATAATTAAGTTGCCGCTAGTTTGTGGCTGATGTCTTTCTACTTGTTCCGGATGATGACGCCGCTTTGTCACTGGAGCACAGTCTCTGATTGGTTTACGCTGCACGTCAAACGCCAAAAACTTCAGCTTTTTCAACTTTTGGATGCATGAACAAAGTGTCTGAAAGTAAACTCAACCCCCCTGACGCCCCGGTGTGAACGCACCATTAGTTACTCAACATGCTCATAATATGCAGTGTAAGAAAAGTGGCTAACGCTTTTACAGTTCCTAAAGCTAAACGGACTCCTACGTCGGTAACATCAGCGCTCAGACGAGCCTTCACAAGCTCAAAATTAATCCAAGTTACTTCCAAAATGTTCAAAAGATCTTTCTATATGCCAAAAAACACTCCCAAATCTTTTCATTAACACTAAATCAAAGTATATGCAGTAGTAGGCATGGCTCCCCTGGTCGACTGTGTGATTACAGACCCCTCATCAGGACACACGCTCAAACCTTGCTCCCTGTGCTTCTTTTAGCTTACTGCTAATGTGAACCCAAATAAAAGCACGAGAACGTTCATTTGAAGACTTTTCACTGAAACTGAGATAACAATGTTTTGGAGCTGGGTTATCGCTAAAATAGTCAAAAGGAGGGAAAGACTAAGCCTCGAAATCAAACCTGAAAAGACATTTAGCTGTGTCTTAAATGCAGATAAGATGTTAGCGGTCGTTTTAATTAGCGTCATTAGCATCAACGGTAAACGGTACAGTACTCGTTTAAATCATATCCAACTCAAGAGTAACCAGAATGAGAAAAGAAATTGGAGAGACGGAAGAAGGGAGAGAGCAGGGGAGGGAGGGATGAAAATAGACAGGAAGGAAAAAAGAGAGGCAGGGGAGACAGGGAGGGAAAGATTAGAGGAAGAGAGGAACGGGGAAACAAGAGATAGGTGAAGAGAAATGGGGGAGAGAGATCTGAAAAGGAATACAAAGAGGGACAGAGGGATAAAAAGAAAAGAGGGGGAGAAAGGGAGGAAGGGAGAGCTGAAAAAAGAGAAGGAAAAGAAAGAGAAAAGGGTGGAGAGAATGAGAAACAAGAGGAAGAGAGGAGCAAATGGAGAGAGAGAAAGGAGCAGGGAGGGATGAAGAGAGAGAGAGGAAAAAGAGAGGATGGGAAGAGAGGGAGGGAGAGATTAGAGGAAGGGGAGAAACAAGAGATAGGTGAAGAGAGAGGGGGAGAGAGAAAGCTGAAAAGAGACAAAGAGGGAGAGAGGGATGAAAAGAGAGAGAAGAGGGAAAGAAAGGGAGGGAAGGAGAGATGAAAAAGAGAATGAAAAGAGAGAGGAAGGGGTAGAGAGGGAAGGAAGGACAAGAGGAAGAGAGGAGCGGGTGGGGAGAGAGACAGAGAGGAGATAGGGGAGGGAGAGAGAAAGAAGAAGAGAGGAGGGGGTGGAGAGACAGGGGAAGAGGAGGGGAGAAAACAAGAGATAGGTGGGAGAGGGAGAGAGATGAAAAGAGACAAAAAAGGCAAGAGAGATGGAGGGAGGGAAGGATAAGACAGAAAGAAAGAATGGGGGGTGTACAATTAAATAAGATGTTGGCTGTCGTTTTAATTAGCGTCTTTATTAGGAGCATAGCAAATGAGCTTATTTCTGTTATCGCTAGTGAGACGTTAGCATTATCCTTGTTTAGCATAGCATTTTAATAGACTGTTTATATAATGCAGATGTTCTAGAGAGACGTTAGCATTAGCCCTGTTAAGCATAGTGTTTAAATAGAGACTGTTTATATAAGGCAGATGTCCAAGTGAGATGTTAGCATTAGCCTTGTTTAGCATAGTGTTTTTAATTACTGTAAATTTCTGAAAATCTACTTAATGCCCATGTCAAATATTTAATGTAAAAATGTAAACATGAGTAAAGGTCTAGTGGTTCAGTCTAAAACACACAGAAACACACAGATTTGAAGTATTCACTGTATTGGCGACTAGTCTATGCCCCTCAATCGGCCCTCAGCTTTGTCGGTTTGGACACCCCTGTTCTAGTGAGATGTTAGCATTAGCCTTATTTAGCATAGCATTTTAATAGAGAGTGCCATAAGCTTTTAAGGTCAATGCAACTCATTTGAATAATATTCAAACAACTCAGGCCAAACCTGAACCAGAAACAACAAGGAATCTGCCAATTAGAAGAAAAATATCACCAAGAAGAAGAAGAACCAGAGACAGGGAGGAAGGGAACGAGAGGAAGAGAGAAGGAGGAGGGAAATGAGAGATAGAGAGAGGGAGGAGAAAAATGACAGGGCGAGAGAGAGGGGGAAGAGGGACAAGAGAGAGAGATGGGGGATAGAGAGGAAGAGAGTGAGGGGGAGGGGAAAGGAGGTGAAGCGAGAAAGGGGGAGGCGAGGAACAAGAGAGAAAGACGGGGGAGATAGAGAGGAAGAGAGTGAGGGGGGATATAGAGGAAGAGAGAGAGAGGAGAGGAAGAGACGAGAAGAAGGAGGAGGGAGAAAAAGAAGAACAAGAGAGGGAGAGGGTGGGAGTGAAAATGAGGGAGAGGAAGTGAAGAGAGAAAGAGAAGGAGGGGATATAGAGGAAGAGAGAGGGAGTGGGGGAAAAGAAGAGAGAAAGGAGAAGAAAGAGAGTAAGAGCGAAGGGGGGGAGAAAGTGAAGAACAGGAAATGGAGAGAAAGAGATAGAGAAAAAGAGAGAAGGGGTGAAGAGATAGGGGGAAAGAGGAGGGGGTGAAACAGGAGACAGATGGAGAGAGAGAGGGGGGAAAGAAAGTGAGGTGAGAGAGGGAAGGAGAGATTAAAAAAGAGAAGGGCAGAGAGATGAGGAGAGGGAGGAAAGAAATTAAAAGAAAGAGAAGAAAAAGAGAGAGAAAGAAAGGAAGCAAGGAAAGGCAGCAAATGGTGGAGACAGGAGAAAGAGGAGAAAAAGAAGAGAGGGAGAAAGAGAGAGGGAGTGAGACAGAGAGGGATGGTTAAGGATAGAGAGGGAGAAAGAGAGAAGGAAGGAGAAAGTTAAGGATAGGGGGATAGAGAGGGAGTGGGGATTAAGGTGAAGAGAGAAGAGGACAGTGATTTAGGAAAAAAGGGAAGAAAAGAGAGAGAGAAAAGAGAAGATTATAGAGGGTAAGACAAAAGGGAGTGAGAAAGGAGAGATGAGGACTGAGAGGGAGTGAAGGAAAGGAGGAAAGAGTTAATGACAGGAAGTAAGGGAGGGTGAGAGATGGAGGGTGAGAGAAGGAGAGAGAGACAGGTAAGGTTGCACAAAGAGGAGATACAGATAAAAGGACTTAAAACAATTTAAAAAATTTGGCGGCGCAGCTACGGTTTGTGTTTAAGTGTAAATGGCGGTGGCCTGGTGGTGGCGTCCTCTTAAGTGTTTTCTTATTAGACTGCAGTCTCAGGGCCGAGGGCAGGATGCACACTACAAAGAAAAGGACACTCAAGAAACAGCATAAGTCTAGTCTTTCTAATAAGAGACAGAAATAGAAGAGAAAGAGGAGGAGAGGAGTGGAGAGGAGAGAAGACGAGAGAGGGGATGAGAGTGGAGGGAGTGAAAAGAGTGGAGAGGAGAGCAGAGAGGGGAGGGGGTGAGAGGAGTGGCGAGAAGAGGAGAGAAGTGGAGACAGGAGTGGAGAGAAGAGAAGAAAAGAGGAGTGGAGAGAATAGGAGAGAAGGGGAGAGAAGTAAAGAGAAGAGGAGAGGAATGGGGAGAAGAGAAGAGGCGTGGAGAGGAGTAGAGAGAAGAGAAGAGTTGTGGAGAGAAGAGGAGACTTCATATGGTTAGTACAGGAGGATTGTGGTAAATAATGAAAACATATTTGCTCCAATACCGATACCAATACCAACACTGATAGTGGCAAAAGCTCTGATACCGCACATTTTTGAGTATCCGCAATTACTCAGACCTAATCACCGATCTGATACCACCTTGTATTTCCAGAATGAGGATGTAGATGTGAGCACTGCTGGTGGTGACGTCTGTGGATGATGCTAACACTAACACCCAGAGAAGGTAAAATGCAGACTATGGAGGCTCTACAGACACGCTAATAATGACAAAAGACATTTGTGTTAGCTCTATGGTAGCTTCATTTAGCCTTTGGTGTGGACAACAGCGCTAACATGACAACAGCGCTAACATGACAACAACGCTAACATGACGACAACGCTAACATGACGACAACGCTAACATGACGACAACGCTAACATGACGACAACGCTAACATGACGACAGCGCTAACACCGACTTTGTTTACTCGGAACATTATATAATATCTGTATCAATTTTGACAGTCTGTTCAAAAAGGGCACAATGGGGCAGCATAAAAAAATAACACTGTTGAAGCATTGGTATCATATCGACCGATACCGATACTGGTACCGATATATCACCCATCCCTACTGCTCTAGCCTGGTCCTAGACCAGTCCCAGTCAGGTCCCAGTCAGGTCCCAGTCAGGTCCTAGACCTGTCCCAGTCTAGTCCCAGTCCAGTCCGGTCCCAGTCCGGTCCCAGACCGGTCCCAGTCAGGTCCCAGTCAGGTCCTAGACCGGTCCCAGTCCAGTCCCAGTCCGGTCCCAGTCAGGTCCCAATCAGGTCTTAGACCGGTCCCAGTCCAGTCCCAGTCCGCTCCCAGTCCGGTCTCAGTACTGTCCCAGTCCCGTCCCAGTCCTGTCCCAGTACTGTCCTGTCTAAAGAGGGGGTAGTTACCTATCTGCTTGGCAGCCTGTAGAACAGTTCGGAGCTCTTCATGTTCACTGCAGAAGCTCACGATCTTCTTCCACGTCAGGCCTTCTTTGGCGAACAGCTCCTGTCGCTTTAGACGCTTCGCCTAAAACACAGAGGAAAAGTTTAAAGAGACACAACTTCACAAGACAACCTGATCATGGGCGCGCTTCAGCTTCACTGACTCAGACTCTAAGTCATTTCACACTGAAAAACACCTCCTCCACCCTCTTTAGTCCGTGAATCAAGACATGAACATTAATAACAGACAAATCAGTTGACTTCTTTTCTCGAGGTCGCTCCTGCTAGCGTTAGCAACAGGTTTGACTGACAGCGTTGCTAACCACCCGCTCCCTGCCAAGCCTACTTTTCAACAGCCTTGCTCCGGATTGGTTCTTTGGTTGCTATGATACTCACGGTCAGAATTACAAATGTGGAAAAGGCTCCAAATTAGCCGCTATAACTCCTAGCCTCGATGAGCTTCATTTTACTGGAGCCGAACGCTGTGGGTGACATCACACTCACTTAGTCCACTTCTTTCTACAGTCTATGGTTTTGGATGGAAGTTTTTCGCGCTCTGTGGTAATATTACAGACCCTTTTGGATTCAAATAGAAAGCAGAAGGGACTGGCTGCTCAGACGAGTCAAATGCAGGAGGTTCTAGCTGTGAAGCACCAGTCAGACTGAAGTTACCATATACAACACAAGAAACACGACACTATGGTCTCTCACATATGAAAGATGCAGCATCCTGTGGGCGGTGTGCAAAGATGAGTAACAGATTGCAGTGTCTGAGTAGAAATGATTGAGTCTCCAGACAGAACCACGATAGACCACAACAGAGGAAAGGCTTTCACGGCCTTACGTCAGCACAAACAGAACAATAAGAATGGACTCAGATTATAAAGGAAAAGCATTTTTCATTTTTAAAAAGGTGCACAGCTGAAGCACTTTCTAGGGATCTTTGTATGGGGATTATAATAGTATATTGGCCTGCTGTGGCATGGATTTGTGATTTAGAGTTCATACATTTACGTAAATATAGTCTATAGCCTCTTAAATCATCTTTCTAGTAGAAATGAACACACTTTAACTGAATAAAGATCATAGACTGTATACATCGCGTTCAAAATAGGAAGTGATCATTTGACTGGAGCTGAACACTGTGGGTGGTGTCACACTCAGTTAGTCCACTTTTTTATACAGTCTATGATGGAGAACCAGCTGCTTCAGAATGTCATTGCGCTGGGCAATATGTGGATATAAACTGAATCATGATCTCATCCATGTGCCATTATGGTCCTTCAGATCTCTGCATATCACATTCATTCACAAACACCAGTGCTCATGTTGGGTGCCCATGCTTCTTAGGGACATTACACTGATATTACATTACAAAAAATACATATCGGCCACTCCCATCTGGAATCTGTGATTAACAGGTGGATCAACCAATCAGAGAGACGCATGCTCCTTTCCGGTAAAAACAAACATGGCGGCTTAGGAGTAAAAAAGGAAGGCATAAACACACAAAGACTGAGAAACAGTGTGGACTTCAACAATGGAAGCACCATACTTTTACTCAAACTTTTTTTTTTTTTTTTGGTGCAGCTCTATGCTTTTTAAAATCTTTTTTCAGTTTGTAAACCCGACCCCTGATGCCACGATCTGAACGCAGCACAAGTCCAGCCAAGTGCATGAGTGACAGGTGGAATTAACCAATCACAGTGAGGTACGAATTAACCTTTTCTGAATGGCTTTAGAATGATCTTGAGCTGTATCTTTCACAAGTATAAGACACACAGACTAGTATACACCCATGGACCACTATGAACCTACTGGACACCGAGTTATTACACGCATGGAATTGAACACAAAGTACAAACATTTAATGTGGAAAATCACAGTATATTGTCTAAATCTTATTATCAATATGCTACTCAAGTACACAAATCAATCCGATACAACATCTCTTCCCTAAGATACTTGAGGAACAGCCTGACAGTAGAGGGCGCTCTCACATATCTCAATGCCATGATGCTCCCACACATGACCTACTGTGTGTCCTGCTGGTCTCAGGCCGATGAGAGCGACTCAAACCTCTCAGATCCATCTACAATCAGGCAGTAAAGGAACTCTAAAAAAAAAAACCTTTGTTATCACCACTGTAATATCCTAAATAAATACAAAATGTTCAGTTACAACAACTTAATTTTGTATTCAAATCTATTGAAATTTATTCAAAATTATTAATGCAGCTCCACTGACATTGAAAAAATGTATTAAACTTTCTTCCCAACTCCCCGATCCACTCTGTGAAACCAAACTGCACAGGTCCAAAAAGATCCTGGGCCTTTGCTCAGTTTGGGCCTTTGCTCCTGGGCCTTTTCATTTCAAACCATCAGACAGAGAATCAGCTCCAGACTCCAGAAATGTTTTAGATAATCAAACTTGTCCACATCAGTCTAGTGCATTTGTAATATTCTGTCTCACTGTAAAAACCTGCACATAATTAATATTTTTAATTGGTTTGGACTGTGGGAAACATACTGTACTGGACATTTAATGTAATCATATTGAACTGTGTATTTTAATGTGTGTTCACCTGCCCAGGGATTCCTTTTGTCAGATTAATGAATTTGTACATGGTCCCTGACAAATACAGAATAAAGATCATCACAGTATCAGAATCGGTACTGAGTCTCGAGTTGATTCCTTAGTATCAAAATTGAGTTGGAAATTTTAGTATTGCGACAACATTTCTGGCCTGACTCCGCTTAGGCTCCTTCATGTCTCATTTATATAAGTTTTAAAGAGACGGGAGCAGGCTCGTCCCTTTGCTCCAGTGTCATATTAAACCGGGGCAGGCCTCTGTGGTCAGCCATGTATTAAGATCCAAGTTTCATTACAATCAGCACCTCTGTCTCTTTTAAAACTGAGCATTTTCAGCTCAAAGATTATCTGGACCACTGCGGTTGGCACTTTTCCCTGAAGTCTCATCTCTCAGGCTTAGAGAGTTTTGCTGGAGCCGAGCCAGGTAAAAACGCTAAAAATCTACACTCAAAATACTGCTCGTCTTTATAGCATCAGAGAACAGTAATGAAACAGAATTTAAACATAAAGAGATTAAAATAACATGTGTTTGCTGTGCAGAGTAGAGTTTGTAAGAAAAAATAGCTTGTTTTGAATGTAAAAACAGTTGGAGGTTGATCTAAAATACCCTGAAACATAAATGAGTATCTGTGGGAAACGTGAGATGTGGAAATGAAAAGAATGCTTTCAAATAGAGCTGTGCAATTAATGTAATGTCCATCGAGATCAAGAGTCTACTGTTTGTAACGGTCAGTGATATGTTTGGGTTTTTAATGGACAGGTCTACGGTCAAGAAGACCTGTGGTTCTGGTTGAAATTGCACAGTTTATAAGTAGTGATGCAAACGCACACACACAGACAGACACTGACACACAAACATACACCCACACACAGACACACACATTGCACACACAGACACAGACACACACACATATGCACACACATGCACACAGACACACACACACGTACACACACAAACACTCACTCATGATTTATTTTGTATTATTATCTTGTCTACAAATTGCCCTGTTATGTTTTCTGTCTTGTTATTAATATGTCTTGGACCTACAATCTTGTATTTAAAAATATTTAACTTGTTTGTCTGTCTGGTTTTAAAATAAATACAATAAAAATCGGACAAAACTGATCCAAAAGTGTCATGTAGCTGTTGTTTAGCTCAAGTAACAACTGAATAGATTTGAAAGAAAAGTTCAGACATTATGAGACTTTCTGGGTCAAATACGTTTCATTAATTTATGCCAAACCAGGATATTGACTGAGCTGATATTTGGAAGACGATTCGTGATTCAGTATCAGTGCTGATATCTGATACTAGTGCCTCCCTATTTAAAAACCTGCCTCGTTTATGTTCATTAAGTCAATACTGAAAGCCATTTTTATTTTAGCAGAAAAATGTAATCAAATTGAAAGCTGAGATGGATTGATTTGAGGATTCTTCTTTTGCCATACTGTTTTGCTCTATACTTTCGATGCTTTTTTAGTAGTTTGAGGGAAAACTGAACCTTACCCAAGAATCCAACTTTTACAACCAGTGATTTTAAAGTCGTTTTTATGAACACTCAGAAGTCACTTTACGTTTTATTCTTCACTCAGTCTCGACACCCGGAGGTGCTAAGATATGACTTTTTATGACTGACAGAAAAGTGGAGCCTGGCCAATCTGTAGCAACCAGCACTGCAAACATCATAACTCACACACCATATTAGATTTGAGACAAGGTCGGGGAAGTGTCTTGCTCAAGGATGTAGCAACAGTATGCAGAGGTTTGCGCTGGGATTGAACCACACACCTCAGATAGTACAGACAGTATCATTAAAAGGCATGAGCTGCAACAAATGAACAGTCGAATGAAGCAACACTTAGTGATTGAAGTGACATATTCAACTCTCTGCAGCTCAAATCTTGTCTATTAGTAATGTTCATATCTTGATTTACAGAGACAATAGTGAAATAAAAACCCCACAATCATGTAGAGCGAGTTAATACGAACATTTAAGACCAAAATGACTGACAGCAGCAATTACAAAAACAGGGGCTACAGTTTTTAAATAGAAAGTGAACTGGAACCAGAGTCAATGGAGCTGGGAGTGTGCCCATGATCATTTCTGTTTGAAACGCAGCAGCTAGCAGGTTAGCTATGTCCATTTATATATACATTCTATGGGATAAACAAAGGTAGATGTAACTCTTATCTTAGCTGAAGTGATGGGACTTAAAACTTTATTACCTATAAAATGAATGAATATAAACTGTAACTGTAGCTCTCATTTAATGTGGCCTGTTTACAATGTTCTAGTCATGCTTATATAGTTTATAATTACAACTCTTATCTTCATTACATAACCAATCATAACGAGGCATTGTGGTAGCAGAACTCATCTACCAAGTGAGGCAACAAATCTATATACAGTGTTCCCTGGTTTATTGTGGGGGTTACGTTCTAAAAATAACCCGCAATAGGTAAAATCCGCAAAGTAGTCAGCTTTATTGTTTACAGTTGTTATATGTTCTAAGGCCTCTTCGTCCTGGCGCCGCTCCGCTGTAGTGTCAATCCAACATTTATATAAATTTAGCTGAACACATTCTGTACTGTACAGGAGACACGGTACAGAGAAGATTCATTAACAATGGTCTACAGTCCCATAGCCAACCGTGATATAGCGAGGGACCACTGTAGTGCAATGAATGTTTTTTTGTGTGAAATCATTCTCATATTTTAGCACTTTACGCAAAGTCATTGTACCACTTCATGACATCACAAGATGGAACAGAGCATTTTGAGCTTTGGAGATATAGACAGACTAATAATAAAGTGTTACTCGAACATGTGAATGAAACAAAACACAACTCCAGGTATGTTTTTGAGGAGGGAACAATATTAGAATATGGCTTAAAGCTTATAAGAGTCAGTTTTGTGTAATATAGGACCTTTAATGACATACTGTGGAACATTCCTGCCAGCACAATATAAAGTGACACTGTAATCTCAGCCTTACCTTGACATCAACTGGCTTTTCTGTGGGGTCCTCTGTTTTACAGAGTCCAGAGAAGGACCTGAGGGCTCCAGTGAGACGAGGAGGAGGGACCATCCTTCTGTCACTCATCTGCTCATAGAAGAAAGAGGAACAATCCTTCTGCTCACAGGAGGAGGAGGAATAATCCTTCTGCTCACAGGAGGAAGGCTGGTATTACACCACTGTGATACAAACAAGACAAGTGTAAAGAGAAGGACTTCAGCTGCACAGTTTGGACACATAGACCTGTCACAATAATCACTATATCAAGTTCTCATTCTATATATGGAACTTGGAACTATATTTTTTTAGGTCAATATTCATCGTGTTAATTTTTATTGGCACTACTGGGACATTTTTGTTGCTTTGTGTTATTATTTATTTTATTTATTTCATCAGAAGTCCCATTGGAATTACATCTCATTTACAAGTGAGTCCTCCTGAGTACACAGTTAAAAAACATACAACATTTCCAATTAATAAAATGGGGCCACAGGCTTAAGTTAAAACAATTACACATTCACACATGTTTAACACACAAACCCTGCATATTTACGCTGAGTTATTCTCTCAAACAGAAAACACTCTGTTCCACCTTGTGATGTAATGTGGTAATACAGGAAGTGCTTCACTGTGTTTTTAAACCCCATACACCTTCACTAGAATCATTTGGATCATTTCAGTCCTGGAATTGCCAATCTCTACTGAACTAAAGGTAAAAGGAGCTGTTAACTTGAAAACTACCACTTCGTGACAACACAAGGTGGAACAGAGCATTTTGAGCTTTGGAGATGTAGACAGACTAATAATAAAGGGATTTCTCTTTAAGTCAGGGTATAAATATACGAGAATATGACTAAATAAGCAGTATTGTTATGGGATGAGAGCGAATAACGATGTAATTATAAACAGTTGAGTTGCTTTATATTGTTAAAGTCATTTCACACATGTCAGCTGTTCCTAAACTGCATATTAAGCTTGTATGACACGTTTCGACGCTATATACGTGATTGTCAGAAAGTTAAATAGGCGTAAATGTTGTGTTTATATAGATTCAATAATCTGTGGTTCGTAATATTGTTGGATTTTGTAACGTCAGTACACTTGATGCTCAGGAAAAGCGAAACTTATGGATGCTAGCTGTTAGCTTTTATATAGCTTTACGTTGCGTTAGCCTCATTAGCTACGGATTTCTACATGTTCATCAAGACATGCTAGTTTAACACGGGGCTGCTAATAACATACTTTCTGTAAAATAATAATAAAACACTAATTTCTCTTGAATTACCTGTCAAAACGCTTCATACAGTGAACTGACAGGCGCATGCAGTTCCCAGTCGGCATATCAACAGAAGTTTACCGGAGCGCGGTGGATTGTGGGTAGTGTAGTTCTCCGTTGAAAAAAAACAATGGGAGCGGATGAGTAAAGAACTACAACGTCCATACGCAGAGAGGAAATTGCGTAAATCAGAGGAACCGGCGTACCCACGGCCACATCACTTGGCCTGGACTCAAATAAATCGTAGGTAATGTTTCACCAGAAGTGTAATTGTATTCTCATTGTATACTTGTGTTTTACGTTGTTAAAACATATAAAAATATAACTATAAAAATTTAAATTATGAAAAGGCTGCAAAGATGTAATCGTGAACTGTGTAATATTATAAAAGTAACTAACCATATTTATATTTATTTTATTTCATTTTATTGTTTTATTTTTTATTTTATTTATTTATTTTATTTTATTCTCCTCCCTTGTCGCCCTGGTCTCCTCCCTTGTCTCCCTGATCTCCTCCCTTCTTTCCTTACTCTCCTCTCTTGTCTCCTTGATCTTCACCCTCATTTCCTTGGTCTCCTCTCTTGTCTCCTTGGTCTCCTCCCTTCCTCCCTTGTCTCATTGGTCTCCTCCCTTGTCTCCTTGGTCTCCTCCCTTGTCTCCTTGATCTCCTCGTTTGTTTCCTTGATCTCCTCCCTTGTTTCCTTATTCTCCTCCCTTGTCTCCTTGATCTTCTCCCTCGTTTCCATGGTCTCCTCCATTGTTTTCTCGGTCTCTTCCCTTCTCCCCTTGGTCTCCTCCATTCCTCCCTTGGCTCCTTGGTCTCCTCCCTTGTCTCCTCAGACTGCTCCTTTGTTTCCTTGGTCTCATTCCTTGTTTCCTTGGTCTCTTCCCTTGTCTCATTGGTCTCCTCCCTTGTCTCCTTGGTCTCTGCCCTTGTCTCCTTGGTCTCCTCCCTCGTCTCCTCGGTCTTCTCCTTTGTTTCCTTGGTCTCATTCGTTGTTTCCGTGGTCTCTTCCTATTTCCCCTTGGTCTCCTCCCTTCCTCCCTTGTCTCCTTGGTCTCCTTCCTTGTTTCCTCGAGCTCCTCCCTTGTTTCCTTACTCTCCTCCCCTGTTTCCTTGATCTCCTCCCTTGTTTCCTTACTCTCCTCCCTTGTCTCCAGATCTCCTCCCTCTTTTCCTTGGTCTCCTCCCTCATTTACTCGGTCTCCTCCCTTGTCTCCATGGTCTCCTCCCTTCTTCCCTTGTCTTCTTGGTCTCCTCCCTTGTCTCCTTGGTCTCCTCCCTCGTCTCCTCGGTCTTCTCCTTTGTTTCCTTGGTCTCATGCCTTGTTTCCTTGGTCTCTTCCCTTGTCTCCTTGGTCTCCTCCCTTGTCTCCTTGGTCTCCTCCCTTGTCTCCTTGGTCTCCTCCCTTGTCTCCTTACTCTCCTCCCTTGTTTCCTTGGTCTCCTCCCTTGTCTCCTCGGTCTTCTCCTTTGTTTCCTTGTTCTCATTCCTTGTCTCCTTGGTCTCCTACCTTCTTCCCTTGTCTCCTTAAGCTCCTCCCTTGTTTTTTGCTCTCCTCACTTGTTTCCTTGATCTCATCCCTTGATTCCTTACTCTCCTTCATTGGCTCCTTGATCTCCTCCCTCATTTCCTTGGTCTCATTCTTTGTTTCCTGGGTCTCCTCCCTTGTTTCCTTGGTCTCCTCCCTTCCTCCCTTGTTTCCTTATTCTCCTTCCTTGTCTCCTTGGTCTCCTCCCTTGTTTCCTTGGTCTCCTCCCTTGTCTCCTTGATCTCCTCCCTTGTTTCCTTAGTCTCACATTTTCTCAATAGAAAGTGAATTGGAGTCGAGTCGATGGAGGCGGAAGCGCGCTCATGCTAACTTCCTGTTTGTACCACGGCGGCTAGCGGGTTAGCTATGCCCACTTATATATCCAGTCTATGATTTGGCCTTTACATTGCCTCTCATTAGGTTAATATCACTCCTATTAGTCATTTAGTTTTATTTTTACCACAAGCGCAGAGGTCAAATGTCTTTTATTCTACCGCTAGCTCATCGTTGCCTGGGGCACACCTTTATTTGGTGATTCATGCTCATTGTGATTCACAGATCACATAAACATAGAGCACTTGTCCTCGCAGGTCTTGTCCAGGGACGCTTCGTAAATGTTATGCATGAGTGGAGCGCGGTGAACCCCAGCCATGCCTGCAGAGACACCGGTGTATCTGGAGCATTACATAGAGAGACAATGATTCATGACGGTCGGTCTGTGAGAGGAGCAAACCACATTTAAAGCGGTGCACTGGGCCGATGGGGCTAAAGGACACGGAGTTTGAGGTTTATCTGTGAGTTTATTATAGCTGGACCTGTCACTGCTGATTTCATAACAAAAATATATCCGCAGCGGAAAAGCAGGGGGATGACTTTACCACTGGCAAAGACAGAGGTAGAAATGCAGCAGTGAAGTCAAAAGGGTTTAAGAGTTATACAGGCTTTTGACTAAATATAAAAACAGAATGGATTTTTTTATGAACAGCAGACTATACGAAACTTAAAGTGGCCATGTTACTCTATTTTCTGTGTTCCAGTATTGTTTCCTCGTCACAAACAGACCTGGAGTTGTGTTTTGTTTCATTCACACGTTTAACACACAAACACACCTGCAGATTTTGGCTGAGTTCTTCTCTCAAACTGAAAACACTCTACCAACTTGTGATGTCATCAAGTGGTAATACAGGAAGTGCTCCACCAGACACCTTCACTAGAATTGTTTGGATCATTTACAGCCCTGGAATTGCCCATATCTACTAAACAAAAGGCCAAAAGTAGATGCTAACTTGAAAACTACCATTTTGTGACATCACAAGGTGGAACAGAGCATTTTGAGGTTTGAAGATGTAGACAGACTAATAATAAAGTGTTACTCAAACATGTGTGAATGAAACAAAACACAACTCCAGATCTTTTTTTGAGGAGGTAACAGTGTTAGAACATGATTTTTTAAGTTCACAATAAAACACTCTGTTCCACCTTGTGATGTCATATGGTAATACAGGAAGTGCTCCGCTGTGTTTTTAAATTCCACACACCTTCACTAGAATCAGTTTGATCATTTCAGACCCGGAATTGCCAGTTTCTACTAGACTAAAGGTAAAAGGAGCAGTTAACTTGAAAACTACCACTTCATGACATCACAAGGTGGAACAGAGCATTTTGAGTTTTGGAGACAAATCATTTAAAGGTGCATTATGTCACTTTTCTATAGATGAACCAACGCTTGTCTCCATGGAGTTGTGTTGCCTGGAATGTTTCACACTAAAACTCATCTTTCTCTATGGAGACAAGCAAAAAGTATGGGTTAGATCTGTGGAGAGGCGACCCTGCTCACTGTGACTGCATGTTTTCCAATCATTTTATTAGCAATAAAAACACTTGTTTCCTTACTCTCCTCCCTTGTTTCTTTGGTCTTCTCCCTTGTCTCCTTATTTTTCTCCCTTGTCTCTTTATTCTTCTCCCTCGTTTCCTTGGTCTCCCCCCTTGTTTCCTTGGTCTCCTCCGTTGTCTCCTTGATCTCCCCCCTTGTGTCCGTATTCTGCTCACTTCTTTCCTTGGTCTCCTCCCTTGTCTCCTTTTTCTCCCCCCTTGTTTCCTCAGTCCCCTTCCTTGTTTCCTTATTCTTTTGCCTTGTCTCTTTGATGTGCTTCCTTATCTCCTTATTTTCCTCCCTTGTTTCCTTATTCTCCTCCCTTGGTTCCTCAGTCTCCTCTATTGTCTCCTTGGTCTCCTCCCTTGTCTCCTTATTCTCCTCTCTTGTCTCTTTGGTCTCCTCCCTTGTCTCCTTATTCTCCTCCCTTGTTTCCTCGGTCTCTTACCTTGTTTCCTCGATCTCCTCCCTTGTTTCCTCGGTCTCCTCTCTTGTTTCCTCGGTCTCCTCTCTTGTCTCCTTATTCTCCTCCTTGTTTCATCGGTCTCTTCTCTTGTCTCCTTATTCTCCTCCCTTGTCTCTTTGGTCTCCCCCCTTGTTTCCTTATTCTCCTCCCTTGTTTCCTTGGTCTCCTCCCTTGTCTCCCTTTTCTCCTCCCTTGTTTCCTTGGTCTCCTCCCTTGTCTCCTTATTCTCCACCCTTGTTTCCTCGGTCTCCTCCCTTGTTTCCTTATTCTCCTCTCTTGTCTCTTTGGTCTCCTCCCTTGTCTCCTTATTCTCCTCCCTTGTTTCCTCGGTCTCTTACCTTGTTTCCTCGATCTCCTCTCTTGTTTCCTCGGTCTCTTCTCTTGTCTCCTTATTCTCCTCCCTTGTTTCCTCGGTCTCTTCCCTTGTTTCCTCGGTCTCTTCCCTTGTTTCCTCGGTCTCCTCTCTTGTTTCCTCGGTCTCCTCCCTTGTTTCCTTATTCTCTTCTCTTGTCTCTTTGGTCTCCTCCCTTGTTTCCTTATTCTCTTCTCTTGTCTCTTTGGTCTCCTCCCTTCTCTCCTTATTGTCTTCCCTTATTTCCTTGGTCTCCTCCCTTGTCTCCTTATTCTCCTCCCTTGTCTCCTTATTCTCCTCCCTTGTCTCTTTGGTCTCCTCCCTTGTCTCCTTATTCTCCTCCCTTGTCTCTTTGGTCTCCTCCCTTGTCTCCCTTTTCTCCTCCCTTGTTTCCTTGGTCTCCTCCCTTGTCTCCTTATTCTCCTCCCTTGTCTCTTTGGTCTCCACCCTTGTCTCCTTATTCTCCTCCTTTGTTTCCTAGGTCTCCTTCCCTTCTCTCTTTATTTTCCTCCCTTATTTCCTTGGTCTCCTCCCTTGTCTCCTTATTCTCCAGCCTTGTTTCCTCGGTCTCCTCCCTTGTTTCCTTATTCTCCTCTCTTGTCTCTTTGGTCTCCTCCCTTGTCTCCTTATTCTCCTCCCTTGTTTCCTCGGTCTCTTCCCTTGTTTCCTCGATCTCCTCTCTTGTTTCCTCGGTCTCTTCTCTTGTCTCCTTATTCTCCTCCCTTGTTTCCTCGGTCTCTTCCCTTGTTTCCTCGGTCTCCTCTCTTGTTTCCTCGGTCTCCTCCCTTGTTTCCTTATTCTCTTCTCTTGTCTCTTTGGTCTCCTCCCTTCTCTCCTTATTCTCCTCCCTTATTTCCTTGGTCTCCTCCCTTGTCTCCTTATTCTCCTCCCTTGTCTCTTTGGTCTCCTCCCTTGTCTCCTTATTCTCCTCCCTTGTCTCTTTGGTCTCCTCCCTTGTCTCCTTATTCTCCTCCCTTGTCTCTTTGGTCTCCTCCCTTGTCTCCTTATTCTCCACCCTTGTTTCCACGGTCTCCTCCCTTGTCTCCTTATTCTCCTCCCTTATTTCCTTGGTCTCCTCCCTTGTCTCCTTATTCTCCTCCCTTCTCTCCCTTTTCTCCTCCCTTGTTTCCTTGGTCTCCTCCCTTGTCTCCTTATTCTCCTCCCTTGTCTCTTTGGTCTCCACCCTTGTCTCCTTATTCTCCTCCTTTGTTTCCTAGGTCTCCTCCCTTCTCTCCTTATTTTCCTCCCTTATTTCCTTGGTCTCCTCCCTTGTCTCCTTATTCTCCAGCCTTGTTTCCTCGGTCTCCTCCCTTGTTTCCTTATTCTCCTCTCTTGTCTCTTTGGTCTCCTCCCTTGTCTCCTTATTCTCCTCCCTTGTTTCCTCGGTCTCTTCCCTTGTTTCCTTGATCTCCTCTCTTGTTTCCTCGGTCTCTTCTCTTGTCTCCTTATTCTCCTCCCTTGTTTCCTCGGTCTCTTCCCTTGTTTCCTCGGTCTCCTCTCTTGTTTCCTCGGTCTCCTCCCTTGTTTCCTTATTCTCTTCTCTTGTCTCTTTGGTCTCCTCCCTTCTCTCCTTATTCTCCTCCCTTATTTCCTTGGTCTCCTCCCTTGTCTCCTTATTCTCCTCCCTTGTCTCTTTGGTCTCCTCCCTTGTCTCCTTATTCTCCTCCCTTGTCTCTTTGGTCTCCTCCCTTGTCTCCTTATTCTCCTCCCTTGTCTCTTTGGTCTCCTCCCTTGTCTCCTTATTCTCCTCCCTTGTCTCTTTGGTCTCCTCCCTTGTCTCCTTATTCTCCTCCCTTGTCTCTTTGGTCTCCTCCCTTGTCTCCTTATTCTCCACCCTTGTTTCCACGGTCTCCTCCCTTGTCTCCTTATTCTCCTCCCTTATTTCCTTGGTCTCCTCCCTTGTCTCCTTATTCTCCTCCCTTCTCTCCTTATTCTCCTCCCTTATTTCCTTGGTCTCCTCCCTTGTCTCCTTATTCTCCTCCCTTGTCTCTTTGGTCTCCTCCCTTGTCTCCTTATTCTCCACCCTTGTTTCCACGGTCTCCTCCCTTGTTTCTCTGGTGGCATATGGGCCTCATTTGTTGTTGTCATTGTCTCGCTCAACACGCTGCTAATGCGCATCCAGGACTGGGCTACGGGCCGCTCCCCCAGGGCACCCATCCATCCTAATTATTCACATTTTGAAGTGAGCTCGTTGGTGAGGGGCCTCTCCTTAGGGTGCAGGCGCTGGAGCATACATCTTAATAAGTCACCTCCCGGAAAGCTGCGCTAACGACCGTGCCACAGAACTGTTGTTTAGTGGGTACGGACATGAGTGGAGAGGTAGAGTGTAGGAGGAGCGAAAGAGGAAGAGAACGAGGGAGAGAAAAAGTGAGAGGAGGAGGAGAGGCATGAGGGATTGGGGTACTTGGCAAGAAAGTAGAGCAAAAATTGTCTGGTATTTTGTGTGTCAGTTTGAGGCGACAGTGGCTCAGGTGGTGGCAGTATCTTAGTGCAGGGTTTAAAGTGGCACTATGTAACCTTTCTGGAGCGTTTGGCATCTGCTTTTCTCCATGGAAATGTGAAAATGCTATGCCTGGAATGTTACACAGTATGGCATTAAACCATCTGTCTTACACTTCTATTGCATTTTTCCCCCAAAAGTACCTTGACAAACTCTCATTCTTTGTTAACACGGTTGGCTCTCCATTTAAAATCCAGTGAGTTTATAATGCGGAACATTTCAAGCAAAGCAAGAACATCTCCCTGGAGACAGCTATAATGCACCTTTAGATCAGGCTTATTCTGCAAAATTGACTTTTCTGATCTTTATCCATGTTCTAGTCGTTTCTTCTCATTGAGCCTCTGAAGTTGTATTTGGAGTGATTCATGTTTGAGTAATCTTTAATCCACTATTTTCAAGACGTCATTTTGCCGATCTACCCCCGTTTACACGCCCACTGTGACGTACGCACTTCTTTCTCCAGTTGTATTTTCTTATTTTCTTCTTCCTTTTCTTTCGGTGATATTCGTAGGATTCGGCAGCGTTGCATCGTCATTTTTGTACAACTGTGTGATGCGCAGCTATCCATAGGGGGCGTGCTGTGTTCGAAAAAGGAAGTGATCATGGGCGCACTACCAGCTCTATCAACTCTGGGTCCAATTCACCCCTCTCTCTGTAACTGCTGCTGTACATTTTTGTCTTAAATGTTCATATTAACCCACTCTACATTTTTTTTTACAGTGTATGAATGTACATTGTGTTCTGGGTCCTGATTGGCTGTTGGACTGTAGACCATTGTCCATCAGTCTCCTCTGTGCCGTGTCTCCTGTACAGTACAGAATGTGTTCAGACAAATTTACATAAATGATGGACACTACAGCAGATGCCAGGATGAAGAGGCACGATCAGAGGAACTGAGAAATACACGTGAGTCACTATAAATTAATTAAACAAGAGAGAAATGTGAGAAAATGTTAATGCCTGTCTGAGAAAAGTGTATAAAGTGTGTGGTGAGGGTTTTACAGCCTAATATATATAATATATAATATAAACATATATAATAATTGTAAAAATAAAGCTGGCTACTTCACGGATTTCACCTATTGCGGGATACTTTTAGAACGTAACCCCCGCGATAAACCAGGGACCACTGTATTGTCTCTGTAAATCAAGATATAAACATTAATAACAGACAAATCAGATGCCTTCTTTCCTTGAGGTCGCTCCCACTAGCATTAGCAACAAGTTTGATTGAGAATATTGTTAAACACCCAAACCAGGGGCGTTACTTTCAACAGCCTCGGCCTGATTGGGTCTTTAGTTGCTATGATACTCGCGGTCGGAATTCCAAATATGAAACTCAGCTCCAAATTGGCCGCTATAACTGTTAGCCTTGATGAGCTTCATTTGACTGGAGCTGAACGCTGTGGTGACGTCACGCTCACTCAGCCCTCAGTTCTTTATAAGTCTGTGATTAAGACGTCAAATTGCACGGCGCCGTGAACGCAACTGTCACCACATCTCCTCCGTGTTTGTACAAGCACATTTACAAATGAAACTCCAGGTGGCTCGTCTCCGAAAACATCACAACATCTGGGCGTCATTTTGTGATTACTTCTTTGAAAAACAGCTCTTGTTATTTTTACTGGTGTTGTCCTTAATTTCACTGTCGTCTTATTAAACCAGGAGCGGTGAGAATAGCTCTGTCTGCTCTGAGCCGACATCAAGAGACACTTTGATCACTCCGAGCCAAATCATGATTTCTGTACCTCTCTCCTTTTTGAAAGTGCACCTATATTTATGTATGCATGTTTCTACAGTAATAAAAGATGCTATTTCAGGGTCTAAAAATATCAGTGGCATTTGAAACCAGCTCTGCGTCGTGTTGGTAGACAGTCAGAGCAGGTCGCGGAAATGTTATGAATAAGAAACAGCACTTAGTTTAACCAAAAAAAAACAAATCTCTAGATAAACGAATATTTGCCAGGGCACCAATGCTGTGGTTCAGCTACCTGTCTGTTCTTGAGCCATTGAGCAAGACACTTAACCCACCTCACCTTCAATGTCTATAGAGTTAAGATGACCGGTGGAGCAAAAGAATGCAAAAACTGAACTGGGTCTGAAATGCGAGATTGTTCATAGTGCCAAATGAGCCATATCACACTCTGAGGACTTCAGGGACTAAACATGGACTAAACCATGACTGAACATGGACTAAACATGGACTAAACCAGGACTGAACATGGACTAAACATGGACTAAACCAGGACTAAACATGGACTAAACATGGACTAAACATTGACTAAACCAGGCCTAAACATGGACTAAACCAGGACTAAACATGGACTAAACATGGACTAAACCAGGACTAAACCAGGACTGAACATGGACTAAACATGGACTAAACCAGGACTAAACATGGACTAAACATGGACTAAACCAGGACTGAACATGGACTAAACCGGCAATAAACTGGGACTAAACCAGCACTACACCAGGTCTAAATCAGGAGTAAACCGGGACTAAACAGAGACTAAATATGGATTAAACATGGACTAAACCAGGACTAAAGCAGGACTAAACATGGGGAATCAGTGTTTTAGTTTTAAAATTAAAATCCAGGCTCTGGTTCTGTTTAGCTGCATGTGACTGAATGAGTTTTACTCTGCCTCTTCTCTTTTAATGATACTTTAATGATGAGTATTTATGTTTTGATTAGTTGTAAAAACAAAAAAAAAGTACGCTACGCAATACATGTTCAAATGTAAGTACTGGTTCACGTCACCTACAACAGTGCGACATGAAACTGTTAAAATGTGAGTAAAGATCTGTATGAAGTCCTGTTCATTTGGGTTTACAGTAATCGCTGTGTAAATGACCAAATGGTGAGTGAAAATTATCCCTTACACTTGTATATTAGTGTAGCTATTGTAATGTTTAATTTTTGTCCTTATTTAAGAATATTCTTTTGTCTTTAGGGAGCAACGAGCAGACGGCAGAATTTAGAATGGGCACTTATTTGCCCGTGCCAAAATGTCTGTAAGTACACAGACAGCGGTTGAAGTGTCCCATTTCGGCAAGAAGGCGGCTACATAGAGGGTGGGCACTTCAAATGGTGCATTTGACAAACTGGGACACGGCCTTTGTGCTGCAGAAGTTGGTGCTTGGTTGAGGTGCAGATGAGGAGTGGGTGGAGCCATGGGTGGGGGCGGAGCCACAGGGAAAAACAGGAGTCCTGACTGTGTGATGTGTGTGGTTGAATCGGCCATCAGCGGAGCTAGAAAATGTAAAGTGATCATTTATTTTTATAATAATTCAGCTTTGATTTGGTAAATGTAAGAATAATCCAATGGAATATATAAAGATAGCATAATGTAAACACCTGTGTAAATACCACTGTGACTTCTTGAGGTGGTGGGAGTATAAGATCCCATTTGAAAGATAATGTTAAGGAATCTATAGAGTGTTTGTTCACCGATCTGAAGGTTGTTGGTTCAAATCCCGCTCTCAACAGAAACATCACTGGTGCAATTCCACCTCTCACAGATGAATGCTCTTATTGTTGCAATACACTTAATCCCACTCTCCCCCAGTGAATGTGTGTGTGGATGTGTGTGTGGACGTGTCTGTGGATGTGTGTGTGTGAATGTGTGTGTGGATATGTGTGTGGATGTGTCTGTGGATGTGTGTGTGTGTGAATGTATGTGTGAATGTCTGTGTGAATGTGTGTGGATGTGTGTGTGGATGCGTCTGTGGATGCGTGTGTGGACGTGTCTGTGGATGTGTGTCTGTGGATGTGTGTGTGTGGATGTGTGTGTGGATGTGTGTGTGGATGTGTCTGTGGATGTGTGTGTGAATGTGTGTGTGGATGTGTGTGTGGATGTGTGTGTGGATGCGTGTGTGGATGCGTGTGTGGATGCGTGTGTGGATGCGTGTGTGGATGCGTGTGTGGATGTGTGGATGTGTGTGTGGTTCCCTGATGTAAAGTGCTTTGAGTGTCTTGAAAGTGGAAAAGCTCTATATAAAAATATGCTCATTTACCAAACTTATTTTTTGTCTGATGATGCCACCAGGTCAAGTTACAGGTCAGAACTGTGGTATGGCAAGCCAGATCAAATGCAAATAGCGTAATATGGGCCCTTTAAACTATACCGGTGCCTTATCTGTCATTAAAACATGATATTTTCTTGCATTATTTGTGAAACTAAGCATTTGTGTGCATGATTGACTTGTGATTGTGGCTGTGTCTCTGTGTGGATCAGAGACAGACAGACAGACAGGAGGCTGGCTCTACTCCACTGGATTTTGTTCAAAAGAAAAGCCTCTGAATTATTCACTTTCGGCTCTCTCCTGAGACGGCTCTATTTGTCTGCCTTTTAGTTTCCAAATTGAATCGTTTGTGGGCGCACTCATGATGATTCGACTGGGGAACACTTTAAAACATTGAGAAATCCATTTTAGATGAAGCCTAATGTGGCAAACAGTAAGTAAAATAAAAATGTGGTTTTGTGGAGGAGTTTGGCTGCGTAAAAGACACTGGGTCTGCGGCTCATCGGTCTCACTCACACAGTCCCAAATGACAGGAAACAAGCTTACAGGCTGCACACCAGATTAACCACGAAACAGAGCCAAGGACGCCACAATTACATTTGCACTTTAAGTTATTGAGGCTGTGTGTTAAATGGGCTCACAGAAATAGCTTTCAAATATTAAAGTTCAACGTGTTATTGGTCCTTTTAGAGCTCATAATAAAAAATACACTTTCCATTTGTTTTGCATTCAACCATAGAAGTTAAACAAGACCAAGACTGTATTCATGGGTTTAAAAAGGTATATGGTTTTGCCTTAAGTTGTTAATTGCTATGGCAGCAGTGGCAGTTTTTCATCATGCTGAAATTCAAGCAGATTCTCATATGGTCACATGGTAACATTTTTATACAGTGGTCCCTGGTTTATCGCAGGAGTTATGTTCTAAAAATACCCCGCAATAGGTGAAATCCACGAAGTAGTCAGCTTTATTTTTTGCAATTATATATGTTTTGCAGCTGTAAAACCCCTCACCACACACTTTATACACTTTTCTCACACAGGCATTAACATTTTCTCACATTTCTCTCTTGTTTAAACACTCTCAAAGTTCAAACCTTTGTATATTATATCCCTCTTCCTCTATGATCTCTTTAAATGTGTTGTTCTCGTGCCTCTGCTCCAGTGGTATCCACAGAGGCACCTCTCCGTGCAGAGAAACACTTAAGTCCAAAGTGTTTCTGAAATTTGTTGGTGCAGAATGCTTCATTGACATTGTGGGGAGAAAACTTGCAAACATACAGCACTTCAGAGTCACACTGCGAGCTAACATTTATATGAATTTGGCGGAACACATTCTGTACTGTACAGGAGACATGGCACTGAGGAAAGTGACAATGGTCTACAGTCCCTTAGCCAATCAGGAAGCAGAACACAATGCACGTTCATACACTGTAAAAAAAGCATGTAAAATTGGACTAAAAAAATCCACGAAACAGCGAGGGACCACTGTATAGAGATTTTTTCAGCTTTAAAGCTCAAAGCACTTTACATCAAGGAACCACTCACCCATTCACACACACATTCACACCAGTGTACACAGACACTTGGGGTGAGGTGGGTTAAGTGTCTTGCTCAAGGACACAACGAAATCAAAAGAGCCACTGTCATCCCATTAAAACTTTATGAGCTGGTAAACTCATGTAATGTTCACGGCATCTATTCACTCTTCAAGCTAATTTACACGCTGCTCATCATAACTACAGACTAAGAGGTAATAAAAAAACTATATTTAGAACTACTTTAAAATCAATGCACATCTCAGTGTGTGGAGTAAGTCTGTGGAACGACTTATCAGAAGAATCACACCGTGTGTAGGAAGTAGGAACACGGCTCAGTTTTGAAATGTCTTTAAAGGAGAAATAATGAGGAAATACGAGTTAGAGATAGAGTGATGCCATCAGCACAGAGCGTGAGGTCAGGAGGAGGGAGGCATAGGGTCAAACAGAGTCCGGTCAATGTCTCGTCCAGATGAGCGTGTGAATGTTTTGTTTTGTCTGTTTGAAATAAATATTCCAACTTACAAGTACTTTAAAGTGGAATACTTTGCATGGAGGAATCACTTATCCATTCACACACACATTCACACACCAGTGTACACAGGCACTGGGGGCAAGGTGGGTTAAGTGTCTTGCCCAAGAACACAACAACAGCATTCATCTGTGGGAGCTGGAATTGCACCGCCAACCTGTGAGTCACAGGATACAGTGGAGATATTCAAAATCCCAGTCAACTAATGTATAATGTGTGGTATCAACACACCTCCAAAAGTGAGTGTCATCAGAGTTTAAAATGGGTCTCCTCTGTGTGTGTGTGTGTGTAGGGGTGTGTGTGTGTGTGGGGGGGTATGTGCGTGTATGTGTGTATATGTGTGTGCATGCATGTGTGTGTCCATCCATCCATCCATTTTCTTCTGCTTATCCGGGGCCAGGTCAAAGGGGCAGCAGTCTAAGCACAGATTCCCAGACTTCCCTCACCAAAGACACGTTCTCCAGCTCCTCCAGTGAGATCCCAAGGTGTTCCCAGGCCAGCCACGAGACATAGTTCCTCCAGCTTCCCAGGGGGCCTCCTCCCAGTGGGACATGCCCGGAACACCTCCATAAGGAGGCGTCCAGGAAGCATCCTGAACAGATGCCTGAATCACCTCAGCTGGCTCCTCTTGACGTGTAGGAGCAGTCTACTCCGTGCTCCTCCAGTGTGACTGAGCTCCTCACCCTACCTCGAAGGGAGCGCCCAGCCACCCTGCGGAGGAAACCCATTTTGGCTGCTTGTATCCGCGATCTGGTCCTTTTGGTCATTACCCAGAGCTCAAAATGTCAAGATTTACACACATTTTTATACATGTTTTTAATGTACAGTAGCCACATTACACTGACACTGCTGCAGATGGACTCGTGTTCTTCAATAAACAGCAATAATGAAATCAGTTTAAATTGATTCAAAATTCAACAGGCGTAAAATTTCAAGGACTCATCACACTATTCTCTGGTCTCTGTTCTAATGTTTCCTCATCGCAAACAGAGCTGGAGTTGTGTTTTGTTTCATTCACACATGTTTAACTTATAAATCCTGCATATTTAGGCTGAATTCTTCTCTCAAACTGGAAACATGTGATGTCATCATGTGGTAATGCTGGATGTGGAGCAAAGTGGTTGAAGGTAGTGCCTCTTTCCGCCTGCACTGCTGCTTTAACTGGGAGTGTGCACTTAGCAACGCTGTCAGTCAAGCCTGTTGCTAACGCTAGAGTGACCTTGGGGAAATATAGCGCCTGATTTGTCTGTTATTAATGTTCATATCTTTGAATTACGGACATAACAGCGAAATAACAATGCCATGATCATATAGCAGGTTAGTTTTGTAGCTATGGCTCTTTGCTGGTATGATTGCCTTGATGAGCTACATTTGACTGGAGCCGACCGCTGTGGGTGACATCATGTTCACTTTGTCCACTTCTTTTATGTCATAAATGTACATAAAAACAGTAATATGCCATATTTACACTGATGCTCTGCAGCTGTAAATTTCCATACACTACGGATATTGTTTATACGGTTTGTTTAATAAGGGTAAATTACAGACTGTATAAAAAAGTGGACCCTGTGGTAAAAATTTTAGTATTGTGTGCTGCAAAATACACTGCAAGACGTGTTAAAGCCACACTAGTCTTTGTCACAGGATATAGCTAACTTTGTGTTTTCCATTTACATGTCTGCTGTTTTATTTCTCGTGTCGGTTGTTTGATCATCCTTGCCTGTACTCAGATGCTAATGTGAAGGTGTTACCTGTCTAAGCTAAGAAGGCCAAATGTCCAGCCAGACTGACCTTAATGTAAATTGTACTTGGGGAAGGGCAGAGTGGGTTAATACAAACATTTAAGACCAAAATGACGAGTCTGACAGCAGCAGTTACAGAGAGGGGACACGGTCGATGGATGTTTGGAACGCAGCATCTAGCAGGTTAGCTACGTCCATTTACACATACAGTCTATGAGTAAATCACAGGCAGCCAATTTACCTGTAATTTATATTTAAATTTTTACCCTTCCTTGTTTTAGCATAGCTCTGATCCGTTCAGCGAGGGAATAAACATCTGACCTTCTTCAAACAAACATGAACAAATTAAAACTCCTCTTTCTCTTCAAAACATTTTGAAGGCCAAGACTCACACAGATTATCGAGTGTTTATCTGCTCTCCAGTGCTGACTGTGAGAGACTCTGGTCTGACAATGGGGCTAGAATGAAACGTGCTGTGTTCAGTCTGTTAAGCTGTTAGCAAAACCAAAACTGGAGCTGTGTGTTGTTTTTATTTGCATTCGTTTGATTGTGTAACTTATAGTGAGGCGTCCGCTACCTGCTCGTCTCCATGGAGATGTTAAAGAGGGGCTACCACACTTCCTCGGGGTATTAATGCTAATAGATAGATAGATAGATAAATACTTTATTAATCCCCAGCCATAACATATTTAAATCACCATGTTTTATTTTTTCCCTTTACTCTCAGCGTTAAGTCACCCCCCCTTCAGAGTGCCCACAAATTAAACCACTGCACATCACGCCAGGTTTGTGTAGATATAGTATACAATTTTATACCATATTTGTGTATTTTATTTGTTTGATGAGGGAACGTTATAACAGTAAAAATTAGAGATCGACTGATATGGGTTTTTTTTCATGGTCGATGTCAATACTGATAGAATCCAGAGCAACACATGGCTGATAATCTGTGCCGATATTTAGAGCCAATATTTTGGGCCAAGTTTTGGTATTTTCCCCAAATAATCTAATTTGTATTTTGTACAAACTCATCCCCAGCCTTGTTTTTACTACAAACTGACATCTGTGTAGTCACTTCACACAAAGTGCTAAAGAACAACTTTATACTTTTATTTTAGGAAGCAGGTTGGGCCAAACAGAATATCTATGTTGTTTCAAAAAGTTTGAATGCGTAGATGTTGATTTGTACCCTGGCTTTATCTACGCAATTCACCTTGGTATACAGCTTATTAAAAGGTGAATAATGCACATCATAATATCACATAAAGGTGATGTACTGTTTGAATTCGTTTTACATCCTTTACTGTATTTCAACCAGTTTAGCCGTTGCCACAACAACCCCGACGACCTCTAGCCACGCCCCCTGCTGTCTTCAGTTGCTGCACTCACGAAACTTTTTGAGACAAACTCGGCGCAACAAATGTCTCAAAACTCATGAGAGCATAATTTTCAGATATATACATGCAAAATTACAAAGTTGTAAGCGTAAAACGATGTTTGTAAGTGTAAAAAAATAAATGTACAAATCAGCATTTATGCATTAAAACTTTTTGGAGCAATTGTACCTTCATAATATCACCCTCTGCTGGAGGTTTAAGTCCAAAATATTGACCAACTGGTATATCATTCTTAATCTTAAAAGTCTAGCTCAAAAGTCAATTTACACTACTCCATCTTTAAAACTGTGCCCAGCCCATAGTATTCACATAGATTTAACCAGTCAGAAATCTCATGACTTCATCCATCCACTTATCCGGGGCTGGGTTGTGGGGGCAGCAGTCTAACCAGGGACTACCAGACTTCCCTCACCCCAGACACTTCAGAGAGAGACATAGTTCCTCCAGCGTGTCTTGCTTCTTCCCCGGGGCCTCCTCCCCGTGGGACATGAACATCTCTCCAGAGAGGTATCCAGGAACCACCTCAGCTGTTCTTCTCCATGTGGAGGAGCAGCAGCTCTACTCTGAGCTCTTCCCGTCTGGAACTCAACTTCTTGTTTTAACGCCAGTAAAAATAATCTGGGTTTTGCAGTGTTCTACATGTGAAGCCACAGCCAATAAACGGTCACATTTTTCCAGAACAATTTTTCAATTTCAAGACACTCAAAGCCCTTTACAGTTTTTCTTTGTTTATTGTGGGGGGTCATGTTCTAAAAATAACCCGCAATAGGCGAAATCCGCAAAGTAGTCAGCTTTATTTTTTTTTTACAATTATTCTATGTGTTTTGCAGCTGTAAAACCCCTCACCACACACTTTATACACTTTTCTCACACAGGCATTAACATTTTCTCACATTCTCTTTCTCTTGTTTAAACACTCTGAAAGTTCAAACCTTCGTATATTATATCCCTCTTCCTTGATGTTCTCTTTAAATGTGTTGTTCTTGTGCCTCTGCTCCAGTGGTATCCACAGAGGCGCCTCTCTGTGCAGAGAAACACTTAAACACTTCCAAAGCATTTCAAACATTTGTCGGTGCAGGACGTTTCATCGACATTGTGGGTTTTGTCGGGGAGAAAACTTGCAAACATACAGCACTTCAGAGTCACATCCAACAATTATGTCAATCTGGCTGAACACATTTTGTACATGAGACATGCACGGAGGAGATTGACAATGGTCTACAGTCCCTTAGCCAATCAGGAGGCAGAACACAATGCACGTTCATACACTGTAAAAAAAAAAAAAAAAAAAACATACAACACAAGAGTGCTGTACATCTGGGTTCTTGCTGGTTCAGTATTCTCCTGTGTATCCAGTGGCAGACTATCAGACTATAACAAACACTGCATTTTCATTGATTTGTTTTTAGTGTTAAACCTACATATTTGAAAGAGTCTGAATACAACACTTTGGGTAAAGATCATACACTGTTTATATAAATGAACATAGCTAACCCGCTAGCCGCCGTGTTTCAAACAGAAAGTGATCATGGGTGCACTTCCGGTCCCATCCACTCTGGTTCAAATTCACTGTGTCCCCTCTCTCTAACTGCTGCTGTCAGACTTGTCATTTTGGTCTTAAAATGTTCATATTAACTCTCCTTATGTTTAGCAGTACAGCAGCTCCACCCACAAGCCTAGTGTCACCCATGCTCCCACATGACAATTCTCCATAAATATACAAAAACATGATACAAAACTGTACACAGCAACTTGACAAAACTAATGCAATGTGCAGTAGTATTATTGGTGGGATGCAGCTGATTGTTTTGTGATAGTGCTCTGGAGAGGGAGGGACTTCTTAACATGTTGTTTTGCATGAATATAACATTTTCAAAACAATAAAAGAAAACATGGTGCTCTAAATATGTCTTACAGTTAATACCCCACAGAAGTAAAATGCCCTTTCTTTAAGACACATGGAAGTAACATACCACCTCTTGAATACCCCATAAAAGTAAAATACCTCCTCATTAATACCCCATTCAGGTAAATACCTCCTCTTTAATACCTCATACAATTAAAATACCACCTCTTTAATACCCCATAGAAGTAAATACCCCCTCTTTAATACCCCATAGAAGTAAAATGCTCCCTCTTTAAGACCCCATAGAAATAAAATACCCCTTCTTTAATACCAATCCATCCATCTATCCATTTTCTTCTGCTTATCCGGGGCCGGGTTGCGGGGGCAACAGTCTAAGCAGGGACTCCCAGATTTCCCTCACCCTGGACACGTCCTCCAGCTCCTCCGGGGGGACCCCAAGGCATTCCCAGGCCAGCCGAGAGGCATAGTCCCTCCAGCATGTCCTGGATTTTCCCCAGGGCCTCCTCCCGGTGGGACATGCCCAGAACACGTTCAAGAACAGTTCAAAACACCCTCTTTAATACCCCATCGAAGTGAAATACCCCCTCTTTAATACTCCATAGAAGTAAATACCCCTCTTTAATACCCCATAGAAGTAAAATACCTCCTTAAAAACTACATTGAAAATCATGGCTAATAAAATTTGAAATGGACCTGCCTCCAGAAGCAAGTGAACAAAACAATGATCCTAAAGCTCCGCTAATGTGCTGTGGTCATAAGTTTCTCACATCTCCTTTAATGGATGGATCTGATCACAGTCACTCACAGAGCCACAGATAACCACAGTCACACACAAAGCCAGACAGAGCCACAGCTGACCACACTCACACAGAGCCACAGCTGACCACAGTCACACACAGAGCCACAGCTGACCACAGTCATACAGAGCCACAGCTGACCACAGTCACACACAGAGCCACAGCTGACCACAGTCATACAGAGCCACACAGAGCCACAGCTGACCACACTCACACAGAGCCACAGCTGACCACACTCACACAGAGCCACAGCTGACCACAGTCACACATACAGAGCCACAGCTGACCACAGTCACACATACAGAGCCACAGCTGACCACAGTCACACACAGAGCCACAGCTGACCACAGTCACACACAGAGCCACAGCTGACCAGAATCACACTCAGAGTCCTGTAATCACCTTTATCCAGGCACAGGACAACAGCAGCCCATGACACAGAGGAGCTGCTCAAATCCAGTGTTTGGACTCACATTTCTACAGTAAACACCAGAAATTAGCCTGTCCCTGTCGCCTCTGTACAGCACACATCAGGATTTAGCCTGTCCCTGTCCCCTCTGCACAGCACATGCCAGGATTTAGTCTGTCCCCAATGTAGATTATAGTTAACAAGTCCAAAACATATTTTTCAATGTGTTATTTTGAAGTATTTGACCTTTAAATAACTCTAAATGCCCCACTGGCCTAACACTAGAGTAGTAAAGTGCTGTGCTGAAGTAACTTTACTTTAGTACTAGGCCATACTAGGACAAGTTACAGGACAGGTCTGTGGAAATGGTATTTCTGAGCTACAGAATCTCTTCTAATTGAATAAATCTAAGGTTGTATGTTTAAATATACATTTAATATTGAACTGTGGAACATTCTCAGCAAAAGAAAAACATCTCCATAGAGGCAGGCTGGCACAAAGCCCCACAAGAAAATGTCCATAGTGCTCCTTTAATAACTGTAAATTCTGATTGATAACCTAATGATGTAATAACAGCATTGAGATAAAACAAAATCAGTATTCACTCAAAATTCTAGATTGAGAAAACAGCTCTGTTTGAGCTCGTGTTTGGGTTTGTTTTTGGACTCGTGTTTAGCTCATCTTGGCTCCTGTTTGGGCTACTGTTTGGGCTTGTTTTGGGCTTGTGTTGAGTTTGTGTTTGGGCTCGTATTTAGACTCGTGTTTGGGCTCGTTTTGGGTTCGTGTTGGGCTTCTGTTTGGCCTTGTGTTTGAGCCTGTATTTGGGCTCGTGTTGGGCTCGTGATTAGGCTCATGTTGGCCTCATGTTGGACTCATGTTTGGGCTCGTCTTGGGCTCCTGTTTGGCCTCTTGTTTGGGCTCCTGTTTGGGCTCATGTTGGGCCTCGTGTTTGGGCTCATGGTGGCCTTATATTGGCCTCATGTTGGCCTCATGTTTGGGCTCGTCTTAGGGTCCTGTTGGGCTTGTGTTGGACTCGTGTTTGGCCTCCTGTTTCGGCTCATGTTCGGCTTCATGTTTAGGCTCGTGTTTAGGCTCGTGTTCGGCCTTGTGTTTGGGCACGTGTTTGGGCTCGTGTTCGGCCTTGAGTTTGGGCTTGTGTTTGGGCTCGTGTTTGGGCTTGTGTTTGGGCTCATGTTGGCCTCATGTTGGGCTCATGTTTGAACTCATCTTGGGTTCCTATTGGGCATGTGTTGGACTCATGTTGGGCCTCATGTTTGGGCTCATGTTGGGCTTGTGTTTGGGCTCATGTTGGGCTCGTGTTGGGCTCGTATTGGGCTCGTGTTTGAGCTCGTGTTGGGCTCGTGTTTGAGCTCATGTTGGGCTCATTTTGGGCTCATGTTGGGCTCATTTTGGGCTCATGTTGGGCTCATGTTGGGCTTGTGTTTGGGCTCATGTTGGGCTCATGTTGGGCTCGTGTTTGGGCTAATGTTGGGCTCATGTTGGGCTCGTATTGGGCTCGTGTTTGAGCTCGTGTTGGGGGCTCGTGTTTGAGCTTGTGTTGGGCTCGTGTTTGAGCTCATGTTTGGCTCGTGTTGGGCTTGTTTTTGGGCTCATGTTTGGGCCTGTGAGCTGTTTTGTTTCACTTTCAACACCTCCTCCATTGTCTCCTATTACAAAAACCATTATTAGCAGATGTGTAACAGGTCGGTTCAACACATTACAAAAGGTAGAAATCAATGAGAGCAGGTCTCTGGCGCAGCGTTAGCTAGCACCCCGTTAGCACCAACACCTCCGCCCCTGGACACGACAATTACGTCAAAATTACAGGTTGTGAAAAAGCTCTTTTTTGCAGCTGATTGCAGAGAGCCGGCTCCTCCAGCACGCGGATGCCTCATTAGGGCTGAATCAGAGAGGAAAGGCCCACAGACACACACTGTTTTGGGCTGAATTACATGAGTGAGTGACCCCCCCTCCGTCCTCCATCTACCAGCTCCTATTGTCTTTCAAAGCACGTTTTCAATTCTCGTTTTTCTGCTTTGAGGAATTTTCTCCATTCAAAAGAGAGGATGTTTTGTTTTGAATTGCTAATCGTCATGGCGACAGTCTTGTTCTTATACGCATGAATAGAGTGGTGGTTTTCAGAATGTGATAATGTCAAAATCCCAGACTGGGGGCAGGAGCACAGTATAGTATCTATAAACGGACATAGCAAACTTGCTAGCTTTCCAAACAGGAGTTTGAGCATGGGCGCGCAAGTGAGCATGGGCGCGCTTCTGGCTCCAGTTCACTTTCTATTGATAAACTGTGTCCCTTCTCTCTGTAACTGCTGCTGTCAGACTCGTCATTTTGGTCTTAAAATGTTCGTATTTACTCGCTCTACATGATCCTGGGTTTTTTTATTTGCTTGATCCAAAGTAAACAGATTAAATTCATAACCTCCTCGTCTCCATGGACATGTTCTACAGTAATATTTCTGTAACTGTAGTACTCAGAATTTCCTTGTACTTGTACTTGATGTCCTCTGTTCAGTATGACTATAAACAAATTTATCGCCATGGAAACATGCAAAAGACACATCAGGCCAAGTCAGGTGACCCTGCTCACAGTAAGAATGCATGTTTTCCCAGTGTTACTTATCTTAATTAAAGTAGTCTAATGAAATCAACTCCAGACAGAACAGTTGAGGCTGGTCTGATCTTCGTAAATAAAATAAAAATAACAGGATGATTGTTGCCATGTTCAGAACCTCAGGTGAAGAAACAGATGCATTATTTATAAACAGCATCATTAACACAACTCAAAAATCCCACTTCTGCTTCGGAAAATAGAGAAACAGGATTTTAAGGTCATCGTATAAAAGAGAGTTTTGGATTGAACCTAAATCCCAAAATCTCAACTGGGAAAAAACATGAGAGCTGAAAATAAGCTTGCAAAAAGTAGCTGATACACTCAAGGATTCACCAAACACTCGTCTCCATGGAGATGTTATGGCTTTAACTGGAATGTTCCACAGTATGGCAGCATCAAATTACATTACTGTCATTCTTTTGGTGTATTGTTGTGTTGGTTCTGTTCTATCGTTCCTTCGGGCTCATTGTTGTGTTGGTTCTGTTCTGTCATTCTTTCGGTTTATTGTTATGTTGGTTCTGTTCTATCGTTCCTTCGGGCTTGTTGCTGGTTCTGGTTCTTCTCATTAGGATTAAGGTGAACACTGAGCTCAGACCTCAGACACACACAGGACTGATAATGAGGCTGGAAGGGCAGGGGGTCCCTGGCTGCTGTCTGACCTCTCTCCTCCCCCTCTACTTTCTCAATATTTTGCCACTCTCCTCTGTTTCTCCCTTCATCACCCCGCTCTTTCTCTCTCTCTCCCTCTCTACCTCCCCGCATCGCCTCCCCCTCTCTCTCTTCATCACCTGTCTCTTTCTCTCTCTCTTCATCCCACTCCTCTACCCTGTACTTTCTTTCTCTCTTTTCATCACTCTCCTCTCTCTCTCCCTCTTCATCACCTCTCTCTCTCTTCATCACTTCCCCCTCTCTCTTTTTGTCACTCTTCTTTCTTTCTCTCTTCATCACCTCTCTCTCCCTCTCTTTCTTTATCCTCTCTCTATTTCTCTCTCTCTACATCACCTCTCCCTTTTCATCACTCTCCCCTCTTTCTCTCATCACTTCTCTCTCTTCATCACCTCTCCTCTCCCCCTGTACTTTTTCTCTTGCTTTTCGCCACTTTCTTCTCTCTTTATCTTCTCTCTCTCTTTCCCTCTCTCTTCACCACCTCTCTCTCTCCCTCTCCTAGTCATCCTTCTCTCTCTCTTTTTGTCACTCTCCTCTCTCTTTTCATCACCTCTCCTCTTCTCCTGTACTTTCTCTCTCTCTTTCCATCATCCTTCTCTCTCTCTTTTCATCACTCTCGTCTCTCTTCATCATATCCCTCTCTCTTTTTTTCACTCTTCTCTCTTTCTCTCTTCATCACCTCTTTCTCTTCATCACCTCTCTCTCCCTCTCTTTCTTCATCCTCTCTCTCTTTCTCTCTCTCTGCATCACCTCTCCCTTTCCGTCACTCTCATCTCTTTCTTTCATCACTTCTCTCTCTTCTTCACCTCTCCTCTCCCCCTGTACTTTTTCTCTCGCTTTCTGCCACTTTCTTCTCTCTTTATCTTCTCTCTCTTTCCCTCTCTCTTCACCACCTCTCTCTCTCCCTCTCCTAGTCATCCTTCTCTCTCTCTTTTTGTCACTCTCCTCTCTCTTTTCATCACCTCTCCTCTTCCCTTGTACTTTCTCTCTCTCTTTCCATCATCCTTCTCTCTCTCTTTTCATCACTCTCGTCTCTCTTCATCACATCCCTCTCTCTTTTTTTCACTCTTCTCTCTTTCTCTCTTCATCACCTCTCTCTCTTCATCACCTCTCTCTCCCTCTCTTTCTTCATCCTCTCTCTTTCTCTCTCTCTACATCACCTCTCCCTTTTCATCACGCTCCTCTCTTTCTCTTATCACTTCTCTCTCTTCATCACCTCTCCTCTCCTCCTGTACTTTTTCTCTCACTTTTCGCCACTTTCTTCTCTCTTTATCTTCTCTCTCTTTCCCTCTCTCTTCACCACCTCTCTCTCCCTCTCCTAGTCACCCTTCTCTCTCTCTTTTTGTCACTCTCCTCTCTCTTGTCATCACCTCTCCTCTCCCCCTGTACTTTCTCTCTCTCTTTCCATCACTCTTGTCTCTCTCTTTTCGTCACTCCCTTTTCTCTCTCTCTTCATCATCTCTCTCTCTTCATCTCCCCTCATCACCTCTCTCCTCATCACCCGTCTCTCTCTCTCCATCACTTCTCTCTTTCTCTTTTCAACACTCCTTTCTGTACCTTGTCCATTTACTTAAACAGCTCTCATAAATATTTTTTTGATAAAACACATGGCGATGGCTTTGAGGATTTGAATCATTTGTACTTTTTTCTTTACTTCATAATCCCATACGTCTTACTTCATATAAAATAAATGTAGAAAATAGTAAAAATAAAAAACAAAAACAAAACAAAAACAAAATGAGAGGGGGGAATGTCCAAACTTTGGCCTGGTCGTCTATTATGTCTAAGCTCGTTCACAAAAGCCTAAAACAATCTTAAAATTTCAAAACCAAAAATTTAATCTTGGAAATTTGAGCATTTCTCAAATAATTAGTAAAAACATTTTGTGAATAATTTGAAGGACGCTGGTCTCATTATCGTTTGGAGCAGATGGGAGCGGGAACAGGGATTAAAAGCCCTCATCGACCGGGCCTGTGTAGCACTCCACCGTGATACCGGCCGCCATGTTTAATTCAGGGACACAGAGGAGACGCCGCAGCCGGAGGAGCCGCCAAGAGGATTATGAAGTCTACGCCGGCTTCACATCATCAACAAATCTATCATATTTAGTTCAACACTTGTAAAAGCACATGGATATCGACCTGGCAACACAACAACATCAGAAATCAGATAAACAAGGTGCTTTGGAGTCAGAGCTGGACTTGATGTTTCATTCAGCAACAGAACAGTTTAAAAGCCTTCTACAGAACTGAGGCTTATTGTTAAGTCACTCCCATAGACCGTTTATATGAATCACATGTGTCAAACTCAAGGCTCATGGGCCAAATGTGACTCGCCATGTCATTTTATGTGGCCCACAACAAGGTAAATTAAAAGGTATGACTGCCTTAAAATGTAGTTCATCAGAAGATAGCAAGTTATACAGCAGTATTGTTTTTTTGGTTTTTTTTTACATCTATGGAAATAAATATGCATTTGTAATTGAATAAGTAACAAATATAAATGTTTATGAACAAGTTAAAAAAGTAGTTACATTTATTTTACATTACATCTGGCCCTTTGAGAGTGGGCATGCTTCCATCGACTCTGGCTCCAATTCACTTTCTGTGTAAAAACTGTGTCCCCTCTCTCTGTAACTGCTGCTGTCAGACTATATATATATATATTTTTTTTTTTTTATTTTTTTATTTTTTTTTTACACTTAGAAATTTCGTTTCATTAGAAATGTCTTCACATTGTTGTGTGTCCAGATGCTAAATGCTGAAGTTAACTCAGACGTATTTCATGTCTTCACATTGTTAAACTCAATGCTCAATGTGCAGCCTGCTCTGTTCTGTGTAAAAAGCCGAGGAAAAGTCCACTAGTATAAGGCACTAGCTAATGCTAACATGTCGTTTTCTGAAAAAATTTACACTTTTGTAGCGACACTGACCTTGATATATAACTTATTAAAAGGTGAATAATACACATCATAATATGACATAAAGGTGATGTACTGTCTGAATTTGGATTAGCTCCTTTGCTGTATATAAACCAGTTTAGCCGTTGCCCCGGTGCCTCTACCCCCCCTGCTATCTTCAGCTGCTGCTCTTTGAGACAAGCTCCACGCAACAAACGTCCCAAACTTGTGAGAGTGTAATTTTTTTATTTTTGTACATGTAAAATTACAAAGTTGTAATCATAAAATGACATTTGTAAGCGCAAAACGATATTTGTAAGCATAAAATTAAATTTGTAAGTTTAAAAAATAATAAAATTATTTTGCTAGTGTACAAATCAACATTTATGCGTTCAAACTTTTTGGGACAATTGTACCTTCATAGTGTTGCATTCAACAGCCTTGCTCCAGATTGGCTCTTTGGTTGCTATGATACTCTTGGTTGTAATTCCAACTATGGAACTCTGCTCCAAATTCACCGCTATAACTGCTCTGGCCTCAATGAGCTTCATCTGGAGCGGAACACTGTGGGTGACGTCACACTCACTTAGTCCACTTCTTTACAGTCTGTGGTCCCACCTGTCACTCTATGATGGTACGTCAGGGGTGGGCAATCTTTTTGACACACGGGCCACAATGGCTTCTAAAATTTGACAGGATGTATGTATGTGTATGTATATATACACATACATATATATATACACACACACACACACCCCCCCCCCCACACACACACACACACACACACACACAAATATATATATATATGTGTGTGTGTGTGTGTGTTATTTAGGTTATACTGGTAGGATTACTCAAATATGCCATAAAAAGTACTGATTATGATCAATTGGGCCAGTTCAACTGAAGGTCTGAGAGCCGCATTTGGCCCCCGGGACATAGTTTGGACACCCCTGTGCTACGTCTGTCTGATAAAGCTAACATTTGCACATACAGGATGCATAAAGTGACTTGCCCAAGGACACAACAGCAGACTGATCCAGCATGGATCCAGATGGTAATTTTAGTCAAAACTCAAATGAAATCAAAATTGCTTGTCGAAATACCACACAAAGTCTGTCAGCTAAAGAATAGGCATGTCACAACAGTATAATCCTCATATGTCCTCAAAATGGCGCCTATAAAAATGGAACAAAACATGTGATTTAAGCTCATGAATAGCAAACATGTGTATTCACAAACACATTATCAATGAGATTCTCAGAGTGAATTTGCTGGTCCTGGTTTGATCCTGGTTTAGTCCAGATGTAGACCTGCTTTGGTCCGGTTCTAGTACTGGTCTAGTCCCAGTTTAGCTCAGGGTTTAGTCTCTGTTTACTCACATTCAGCTGTTTCTGTATCCAAATCAATATAACAATTCAAACGCAACCACTTAAATCAAGCATATACGACGGCTGTAGTTTAGCACATTTTTCCACTCACATCTGTGAAGCAAATTTGAAACGCTGAAAACCGAAAGCCCTCGTTTCCATAATGGTGAAGGCATAATCGCGGGGTTACGTGCGCCGTTCTTGTCAAATGGGTTTTTGTTCCGTTAGCCGAGCGCTTCAGGCGCCGTGGAACGTCGGCCAATGGGATTGGGATATAATGGAAAAGTGAGAAGGACCCAGCAGGAAGTGTGGTTAGCGACACGCGGAGGAGGGGTCTTAAGAATGGCCCAAATTGTATGAAAATGGCAAAATCCAACACAAATTAACTCTCGGGAGAATCGGATTCATTGTGACGAATGGAAGGAAAAAGTTACAAAAATAAGACATATTTTCAGTCAAAGGGAACGATTCTGTCTCGCAATGACTCCAGATGCAAATTGGTTCTTTCTGGTCAGATTGTGTTAAAACAGCTCAGGTTGGAGTGTGGATTTGGTGGCAGAGTTTCAGACAGAGCAGTGCCTTCAGTTAGCTTCACATTCCCGGGAAGTGTTGATGGCATCAGCTGCAAAATATCAAGACATGTACCTGTATTTTATTAATTTATTTGTATTATTTATTGATTATGTTTGTTTTCTGTATTTTATAATTATCTATGTATTATTATTATTATTATTATTATTATTATTATTATTACATTTTATTTAATTATTTAAATTTTTTAAGATTACCTTTTTCTCTATGGTGTTTAGAGGTTTTGTAGTATTATTTATGAAAACCTATACATCAAATAAAATAAAAGATAATACACACGTGGATGATCACGTTTCTGGCTCATATATCTCTCTTTCACTCACAATTGCGTTTGGGGTAAATTGTGAGTAAAAAAAAAAAGTTTGCAGCAGCGTCGTCATCATCGGCTGAGAGACTGGGAGCAAGGGAACGTTTATTCTCAGAGTTGATTTGTGAGACGCAGAAAAAATGGTAAGAATTTGAGTTTAGCAGATCTCAAAAGAAGAAACTGGGTCAGAACATCAGGTACTTCAGAGGTTTCCCTGGTTTATCTCTGTGTGTTTTTTATATTTTTATACAGAGATATGAGCCAGAACCAAACGTGATCGTCCAATCAGATCAGTTTATTTCAGTGTCACATGTGAAGCAAGGAGCTCATTGGTCACTCATCTTTTATTTCATTTTATATGATGTATAGGTTTTCATAAAAATATTACAAAACCTCTGAACACCGCTGTACTAGAAAATAGTAAGCTTAGAAAAATAATAATAATAAAATAAAATGTAATAATAATAATAATAATAATAATAATAATAATAATAATAATAATAATAATAATAATAATAATAATAATAATAATAATATACAGAAAACAAACATAATCAATGAATAATACAAAAAAACCCGAATAAAATTTAAAAAAGTACATGTCTTGATACTTTGCAGCTGATGCCATCAACACTCCCCGGGAGTGTGAAGCTAACTTAAGGCACTGCTCTGTCTGAAACTCTGCCACCAAAGCCACACTCCAACCTGAGCTGTTTTAACACAATCTGACCAGAAAGAACCAATTTAATAGAAACCACAACAGGGGAGCTGATCCACACTGCCAAACACGTCCCCCTCATGTAACATCACAGCCACGAGCTAGCTAGCATTAGCCAACAGTGCCTCCACTATTCACGGCCTTTTTGTTGATAATCAAGCTTCCAGACAGGACCACAAACAATCAGTTTTGCGGTCCTGTCTGGAAGGATTTTTTTTTTTCTTTTGCTTTGTTCCTTGTAAGCAGCCATATTTGTTTTGATCAGTTCGACTATGCATGTCCCTGATTGGCTCATCCACCTGTCAATCACACCCATCTGAACTCTGGGAGATTCACCGATGACCAGACTCACATCTTCATAAAGAACTGGAGGAGAGTGTGTTCTGGATCCAGGTAACTTCAGACGTCTTCAGGCATCTGCAGTGAAAAGAGAGAAAGACAGAGGAGAGAGGGAAAGAGAGAGAGAGAGGGAGATGGAGACAGAAACAGAGAGAGAGAGAAGAGGGAAAGAGAAGGAGAGTGAGAGAGAGAAAGAGAGACAGAGAGAGACAGAGAGAAAAGAGGGAAAGAGAAGGAGAGAGAAAGAGAGGGAGAGAGAAGAAGGAAAGAGAAAGAGAGCGAGAGAGAGAAAGAGAGAAACAGAGAGAGAAGAGGGAAAGAGAAGGAGAGAGAGAAAGAGAGACAGAGAGAGAGAGAGAGAAAACAGGGAAAGAGAAGGAGAGAGAGAAAGAGAGGGAGAGAGAGACACAGCGAAGAGGGCGAGAGAGAGAGAGAGAAGTGAAAGAAGGCGCCTGATCTGTTATTGTTGTTATAAGTTACATGTTGTTATGTTCATATCTTTATTTGACTTTCTTTTATCTGGAGGAGTTGACCTGTTGTGCATGTTTAGGATTGAGGAAGCACACAGGCAGAACATGCAAACAAGAGAGAAAAGAAAAAATAAACAGGCAGCAGAGGGTTAAAAATGTGTTTCTGTCACTGGAGAAGTTCAAATCCCCCCTGCCTCACCACAACAGCACGGTTTGATCTGTTTCTTACTGATTACATGTCGGATCTGTGGAAAGGCAAGCATGCACCCTTGTAACCAAACACACAATGAATGAAATGTCACACTGTGGAACATTTTGTCTAAAGCACTAATCACCCATAATTGTTTAGACAAATTACAGGTCACATCTGCGAAGAGGCAAGCCCAGTCATAGTAAGAATAAATGTTTTATAAATGAAATGTGATCGTGATGGGAGAGAGAAGGAAAGAGAGAAAAGAGAGAAAAGAGGGACAGAGAAGGAGAGAGGCAGAGAGAGAGAGAGGAGGGAGAGAGAATAGGGACAGAGAAGATGAGAAAGAGAGAGAGATAAGGGGGACAGAGAGAGAAGAAAGAAGAGAGAGAAGAGGGACAGAGAAGGAGAGACAAGAGAGAGAGACAGAGAGAGAGAGGGGGGAGGGAGAGAGAGGAGAGACAGAGAGAAGAGAGAAAAGAGGGACAGAGAAAGAGAGAGAAGAGAAAGAGAGGAAGAGAGAAGACACACAGAGAAGGAGAGAAAAGAGGGACAGAGAAGGAAAAAGAGAGGGAGAAGAAGGACAGAGAAAGAGAGAGGAAAAGAGAGTGTGACAGAGAGAGAGAAGAGGGACAGAGAAGAAGAGAAAGAGAGAGAGAGATAAAAGTGACAGAGAAGGAAAAAGAAGAGAGAGAGAGAAGAGGGACAGAGAAGGAGAGAGGAAGAGAGAGTCTGACAGAGAGAGAGAAGAGGGACAAAGAAGGAGAGAAAGGGAGAGAGATAAAAGTGACAGAGAAGGAAAAAGAAGAGAGAGAGAGAAGAGGGACAGAGGAGGAGAGAGGAAGTGCAGGAGAGAGAAGCTGTGGTTACTCATAAAGATGGGAGTGACTCTGTGCCTCATTGCAGATACACACACAGAGAGAGAGAGAGAGAGAGAGAGAGAGAGAGAGAAGAGGGCCAGAGGAGAGAAAAAGTGAGAAAGAAAGAAGAGAGAGAACGGAAAAAGAGAGAAGAGAGAGTGAGAGAGAAGAGAGGGAAAGAATAGTTTATTTTTAGTTTAGAATATAGTTCAATACAGCAGTAGTATTAATACAGTTTATAGTACCTTTAGTACTTGAGTACCTTTTAGTACTTGAGTACCTTTAGTACTTGAGTACTTTTAGTACCTTTAGTACTTTAGTACCTGAGTACCGTTAGTACTTTAGTACCTTTAGTATCTTTAGTACTTGAGTACCTTTTGTACTTTATTACCTTTAGCACTTGAGTACTTTTAGTACTTTAGTACCTTTAGTATCTTTAATACCTTTAGTACTTGAGTACTTTTAGTACCTTTAGTACTTGACTACTTTTAGTACTTTAGTACCTTTAATACCTTTAATACCTTTAGTACTTGAGTACTTTAGTACCTTTAGTACTTGAGTACGTTTAGTACTTTTAGTACTTTAGTACCTTTAGTACCTTTAGTACCTTTAGTACTTTTAGTACTTTAGTACTTTTAGTACCTTTAGTACTTTTAGTACTTTAGTACCTTTAGTACTTGAGTACTTTTAATACTTTAGTACCTTTAGTACCTTTAATACTTGAGTACTTTTAGTACTTTTAATACTAATACTAATACTAATACTTTAGTGCCCTAAACGTGAGACATAAAGTCAAGAATCGCCCCTGGATCCAACTTAAAAAAAACTCAAAAATAAACGTGAACAAACAGTTAATACGTCTTTCGTTTGGCTGTAACTTTGATGTTTCATAATTTACTCAAAAATTGCCCAAACTGCCGTACGCCTTTGGAAATTCAAATCCTCGCCTAAAAAACACAACAAACTGAATCAGTTCTGCCTCCTGAAGCATCACAAACACAATGCTTCATATTTAGCCCAAAAACATGAGGCAGACTCTATTGAAACATGGAAAAACCCAAATATTTATGTGTGTGATGCTCGGGAGGCGTATTCGGTGCCATGTTGGCTTTGGGAAAGATGCCAGTCTCATCTAATTGGCAGAGCAGTTTTGTTTATGCAGAGGGAGCCGGCTGTGACAAGTGATGCATGAAACGAAATTAATCTAAAATATATTCTATCATTCAGACTCGGAAAATTTGTTGTCACCGACGGAGAATGAGAACGAGAACGAGCTCCGCCAAAATAATGTGTTGAAACTGATACTGGAGTGAGTGACAGCTGACGTTTGATTATCCCGACGCTGGGAGAGCAGCAAAACGAACGCTCCAGTTGGGATTTGAAGAGCCGCTCAGGTGGAGCCGAAGCCGGGATGTGCTTATGAAGACAGCCCCGAGCGATGCTTTGTTCAGTGTTTTTCAATGTGGTTTTGAGAGAGAGGCAGAGATGAGGAATCAGATCCACTGTTAACCAGAGACCGAGGCAATTATGATGAGTTATGTCACAGATAAAGAACAAATGTGACTAAATGAAAAGGACGCACAGCTAGATTTTTGTTTTGGTTTGAAAATTTTAACATGGCAACTTAAAATATAAAATTCTGTATACAGTGGTCCCTGGTTTATCACGGGGGTCACGTTCTAAAAATAACGTGCAATAGGCAAAACCCACAAAGTAGTCAGCTTTATTTTTTACAATTATTATATATGTTTTAAGGCTGTAAATCACACACTTTAACATTATCTCACATTTCTCTCTCGTTTAAACACTCTCAAAGTTCAAACCTTTGTATATTATATCTCTCTTCCTTGATCATCTCTTTAAATGTGTTGTTCTTGTGCCACTGCTCCAGCGGTATCCACAGAGGCGCCTCTCCGTTCAGCGAAACACTTAAGTCCAAAGCGTTTCTGAAATTTGTTGGTGCAGAACGTTGACAGGAAAATCGAGAGCTTTGCCTATCGATTCAGCTCCTTCTTTAACAAAACAGACTGATACAGAGACCACGTCACTGCAGATGCTGCACCGACGCCTGTCAATCTCATGCTCCATCCTTCCCTCACTCGTGAACAAGACTTTGAGATACTTGAACTCCTCCACTTGAGGCAGAGACTCGCCACACACCGGGAGAGGGCAAACCACCTATTTCTGATCGAGAATCATGGCCTCGGATTTGGAGGAGCTGATCCTCATGCTGCATCACACTCGATGGCAAACTACCCCAGTGCCTGCTGCAGGTCTTGACTAGATGAAGCCATCAGGATGACCTCATGTGCAAACAGCAGAGATGAGATCCTATGGTTCCCAAACCAGACCCCCTCCGGCCCCTGACTGTGTCTAGAAATTCTGTCCAAGATATAATGAACAAAACCAGTGACAAAGGGCAGCCCTGACAGAGTCCAACATGCACCGGGAACAGGTCTGACTTACTGCCGGCAATGCGAACACAGCTCCTGCTCCGGTCATACAGGGACCGGACAGCCCTTAGCAAAGAGCCCCGGACCCCATACTCCCAGAGCACCCCCCAAAGGACACCACGAGGGACACGGTTGAACGCCTTCTCCAGATCCACAAAACACATGTGGACTGGTTGGGCAAACTCCCCTGAAATGAGTATAGAGCTGGTCCAGTGTTCCACGACCGGGATGAAAACCACACTGCTCCTCCTGAATTCGAGGTTCGAGTATCGGTCAGATTCTCCTCTCCAGTACCCTGGAATAGACCTTACCAGGAAGGCTGAGGAGTGTGATTCCCCTGTAATTGGAAAACACCCTCTGGTTCCCCTTCTTAAGCAGAGGGACTATCACCACAGTCTGCCAGTCCAGAGTAACTGTCCCCAACCGCCACGCGATGTTGCAGAGATGTGTCAGCCAAAACATCCTCACAACATCCATAGACTTGAGGTACTTGGGATGGATCTTGTCCACCCCCGGAGCCTCGCTGCCAAGGAGCTTGCCAACCAACTCAGTGACTTCAGCCAGGGTGATGGACAAGTCCGCCTCCAGGTCCCCAGTCTCTGCTTCCTCCTCGAAAGACATGACAGTGGGATTGAAGAGATCGTCAAAGTATTCCTTCCACCGTCCATCCCCAGTCGAGGTTAGCAACTCTCCGGCCACACAGTAAACATGAGTCAGGAGTCCCACAAGCCAACAAGACTTGATAGGACACAGAATCCAAGTACCCAGCCTCCCCCGGGATCAGGAAGAAGCTCTCCTGGAGGTGCAATTTGAACCTGGCGGCCTGTGTTAGCCGCGCCCTAGCCCTGTGACGAACGGCTCTGCTCACCGACTCCTGCTGGCCGGTTATCCTTGACCACTCTAAGATCCACAGCGCCAAGGTATCATCACGTTTAGGGGGGATTCTGACTTAGAGACGTTCAGTCATAGTCCCACAGATGGTAACGTCGCCCCATTGGCTCCTCAGACAAAAGGAAACAGAAGAGAAGACAAGAGGGAGAAGAGGGAGAAGAGACAGGAGAGAGAACAGATAGAAGAGAGCGAAGAGACAGAAGAGAGAGAAGAAACGGAAGAGACAAGAGAGAAGAGACAGGAGAGACAGAAGAGAGAGAAGAGACAGAAAAGAGAGAAGAAAGAGAAGAGATAGAAGAGACAGAAAAGTGAGAAGACAGAGAAGGGAAGAGAGAGAAGAGACACAAGACAGAGAAGAGACCGAGGAGACAGAAGAGAGGGAAGAGACAGAAGAACAGGAGAGAGAGAAGAGACAGAAGAGAGAGAAGAGACGGAAGACAGAGAAGAGACCGAGGAGGCAGAAGAGAGGGAAGAGAGAGAACAGACAGAAGTGAGAGAAGAGACAGAAGAGAGAAGAGACGGAAGAGACAGAAGAAAAAGGAGAGAGAAGAGAGAAAAGAAAGAGGAGAGAGAACAGATAGAAGAGACAGAAGTGAGACAAAAGAAAGAAGAGAGAGAAGAGAGATAAGAGAGGGGAGAGAAGAGGAAGGAGAGAGGAGAGAAAGAGAAAAGAAAGAAGAGACAGAAGAGAGAGAAGAGACATAAGAGACAGGAGAGAGAAGAGAGGCAAGAGAGAAGAGACAGCAGAGACAGAGGAGAGAGAAGAGATAGAAAAGTGAGAAGAGAGAGAATAGATGGAAGAAGAGAGGGGAAAGAGAGAAGAGACAGAGGAGAGAGAAGAGACAGAAGAGGCAGAAGAGAGAGGAGCGACAGAAGAGAGAGAAAAGACTAAAGAGAGAGAAAAGACAGAAGAGAGGGAAGAGAGAAAAGACAAGCATAAAGAAAGAGAAGAGAGAAAAGACAGAGAAGAGAGCACAGACAGAAGAGACAGAAGTGAGAGAAAAGAAAGAAGAGAGAGAAGAGACAGAAGAGAGAGGAGAGACAGAAGAGGGAGGAGAGAAAGGAGAGGGAAAAGAAAGAAGAGACAAGAGAGAACAGAGAGTTATTCAGATGTATGACACATGTCTTTGTAGACACAAACACAGCGATTGGACTAACACTGTAAGTATAACTGCAGTAGTACCATAGTGACAGTACTTTTACTGCAGTACTAGTACCTGCTCTGTACTCAACACATGTGGCTGTGTCTTGCTCATTTCCCTCTTGTCTTCTTTCATTATTTTGTTCTTCTCAGCTCCAGACAGAACAACCACAATCTTGTCCTTGGACCCTCCTCTTCTCCCCCTCTCCAGCTCTTCTCCTTCTCCTTCTTTCCTATTCTCCATGTCTTCTCCCCTCCTCCTATTTTTTCCTTCTCTTCTCCCCTCCTCCTATTTTTTCCTTCTCTTCTCCCCTTCTCCTCTCACTCCCTCTCTCCTCTCCTCCTCCTCCTCCTCCTCCTCCTCTCCAGATGGGGGAGTTCAGTAGAAATGAACAAGGCCCATTACAACCCCCCCCCTCCCTCTCCCTCTCTCCCTCTCCCCTCCCTCTCTCTACCTCTTTCTTCTCGTCCTCTCCTCCTCCTCCTCCCCCTCTCTCAGTTCACTCCGGACGGGGGAGTGCAGTAGAAATTAACAAGGCCCAGTACACTCCTCCCCCCTCTCTCCCTCCCTCTCACTCTCTCTCTCTCTCCCTCTCCACCTCCTCCCTTTCTCTCCCTCTCTTCTCCTCTCCTCCTCCTCTTATCTCTTCCCCTCCCTCTTTCTCTCTCTTTCTTCCCCCCTCTCCCTCTCCCTCCCTATCCCTCACTCCCTGTCTCCTCCCCTCCCTCTTACTCCCTCTCTCCTCCCCTCCCTTTCTCCCTCTCGGCCTCCTCTTCCCCCTCTTTCCTCCCCTCCCTTTCTCCCTCCCCTCTTCCTCCTCCCTCTCGTCCTCCTCCTCCCCCTTTCCATCGGGGGAGTGCAGTAGAAATGAACGAGGCCCAGAGCAGGAGACAGAAGGTAAACAGCACAAGGCCAGAGCAAAGTCACAGTGGAATCTGAGCATGCTCCAAACACAATCTGAACAAGAATGTACTGATCCTCTGCAGCTCAGGTCATCAACATTCTGTATCAGTGTGATGCTAGCAGGAGGCACTGCTCTGTCTGAAGCTCTGTTACTCAAATCAGAGCTTCTCTCTGAGCTTTGTTTCAACAAAATCTGACCATAAAGAGCTGAACTACAACAGGTGAGATGATGAGCTGAGTGTTTGCCCACTGATCTGAAGGTTGGTGGTTTGAATCTCACTGTCCCAGAGGTTCAGGTTCCAAAGATGAATACTGCCGTTTGTCCTTGGGCAAGACACTCACTCCACCTCGACCCTAGTGTCTGTGTACACTGGTGTGTGAATGTGTGTGTGAATAATGGAAAGCGCTGTATAAGAGTGTGACAATAAGTCTCTCTCAAGTAGCATTACAGTCACACGCTAGCTACCATTAACCAACAGTTTTCAATTAGCCGCTCTTGCCTTTTTGTTTAAAATCAAACTCCTAAACAGGACAATGAACGCTCTCTTTAAATCACTTTTGTATTTTTTCAGACCATTTAAAAACAAAAACAAAATAAAAGTCAGTGTTTGCTGATGCGTGCATTGTGTGTGTTTCTAATCATTCTCCTGGTGGGACATAGGAGGCAGATGTGACACAGGTAATTCCATAACTGTTACCTAGCAACCATACTGCTAACAAGGGCCAAAACTTGTATAAACTGCAAAACAGAGTCCAGGAAGGAATGGCAAAAAACATCTGTTACTATGGAGATCCGCCATGTTTGTGGTAGTAGTGCAAAACTCTCACAGAGATATGTTAGAGAAAAACTAAACAAATAACCTCCACAAGCACATTTCAAATAGGCTAGAGCTGCTAAACTGTGCGGGGTCTGGAGGAATAAAGGGGAGAGTGTGAGGGGGGAGGAGGGGTGGGGTTTGGAGGACTAAAGGGGAAAGTGAGGGGAGAGGAGGAGGGGCGGGTTCTTGAGGTATAAGGAACAGTGTGATTGGTCTAACAGGTATCCACACTTCAAACTCCGCCCCCTGCAGCCAGGTGTTTGTATCAGGACAGTCTTGCGTGATGTCACATGGTACTTGAAATGGCAGAGGCCACTGGGGGCAGCACACACTCAGTTTTATGCATTTTCAACCACAAAGCTGTAAATTTACCTACTTTGTACAAAAGTTACCCCCAAATTACTAGGAATAGTAAATAATGTTATCAAAACACCATATGCACTAGGGGTCTCAAACTCAATTTACCTGGGGGCCGCTGGAGGCAGAGTCTGGATGAGGCTGGGCCGCATCAGGTTTTCCACAACAACTTAACTTAAAAAAATTCCAATCTTCTCAAACCTCTTTATTTTTTTTAACACAAAATAATATGAAAAAAATAAATACATTAAAGTAATAATAATAATAATAATAATAATAATAATAATAATAATAATAATAATAATAATAATAATAATAATAATATAATATTTCTCTAGTCTATGTGGTTTCTTCACTCGTCTATATCTGCTGTACAGTATTCAGATTCAAATATCTGTATTAACAGTTCTTTAACCTTTAACCTTCTTCTGAACATGAATGGAACATTGAAGAACATGAACTATTCTTCTGAACATGGCTTCTCTTGCCTACTCCTTGCTGCTAGACCCCTAGCAGCATAAAAAACAATGACCCACAAATAATGGTGCAAACCTGTAATTGGTCCGGGTTAAAGGGGACTGTTATTGCCGATGTACAGGTATTGCTATGTGACTGCAGACTTGGCCGTGTCCCAATTCGCCACATGCACCATTCAAAGGTACCCTTCAAAGTACTCCCCTAAGTATCGTTTGAAGCACCTGGCCGAGAATGGGTAGTCCTCAGTGTAGCCACCATCTTGCCGAAATGGGACAGGCCTAGACCACGGATTGTGCTTCCACCGCTGTCTCTCCGCGTACGATATGTACATTACGTACATTACGTACCTTACATACGTTATTTTTAATTATTTATTACTTAATAGAAGAAAAGTCGAGGTGTCATTGTCATAGTCATTTATTTCTTTTTAGACTGAATATCAATAGGCAAATGTAACATTCGAGGTGATTTTTTCCCAATTGTAGCTTCTACATAACCTAACAAAATATACCTTGTGAAAATGTAAAAAAAGGTAACAATATAATTTTAACATTCATAGTCTATAAACCAGAGAACAGCAGTTGTACATAAAGTGGGATATTGCAGTTCTGATTGATTCTGTATTTGGGCCAGGTTTAATTTGATCTGTGGCTAAACCACTTTCATACCAGTAGAGGGCGCTGTTTACCTTCTATGCTGTGCCAGTTCATTTCATCTTATTATTGTAAGGTATTTTCTAGCTTTGCAGCACTACATCAAACTGATATTTTGATTTACTAACGCTAAGGTAAATGACACGTGTCCACCAGGGGGCGCAGACCTATGGAATGTACCGGAAGTCATGAAGATGTTGTGCAGACCAGTGTGAGCCTTATGAAGATGCCATGCGGATTAGAAGAAGGACCCTCCCCACAGATACACACACAGACACCCCCCCTCACACACACACACACACCCACACACACACACACACACACACACACACACACACACACACACATAAAAGCTGTCACATGCTCATCTCACTACTCTCTTCTATCCTTTCTGGAGAGTCCGTTGCTTCATTGTTCACTTTACCTGTGGAACTCATTAAACCTTCTGACTTTATGTTTCAGTCTCTTAGTCCTCTTTGACACATCAGAAACAAACATTCTTGCATTATTCTTATTATTGCAGTAATAATTTCTAATGATAATAATGTCTTCTTTTTCTCTAGGAATAACTGCACATTCCTTTATTCAATGTAACTCCCCTCCTTTTCAATCCTCAAACTCACACACTGTACAGATCTTTATTTTCATGTCGCGTTGTTGTGAGTTAAATCAGTGCGAACATTTCAACATATATTGTGCAGCGAACAACATTTTCTTCTCTTTTTTGGCGTAGTGCATGATGGGATATAGCAGTGCGTGAAGTGTGCATGGATGCATGCTTCGGTTTCCAGCGTCCGTGGAAACGCAGGGCACATTTGTCAGGCACATTCGTCGGGTGTTTTGAAATGGGACAGCCCTTGTCTTGCCGGAAGTTACGTAACTGCCCTTCGACACACGGCCTACATTAGGCTGCATTGAGTTCCTTACTTTTCTTTTATCCTGCAGCATACACATCACTTAGATTTATTTTGTCAAAGAGAGAGAGACCTCATATTTACAAAGTGCCATTGATGTGTGTGTATATATATATATATATATATATATATATATATATATATATATATATATATATATATATATATATATATATATATATATATATATATATATATATATATATATATATATATATATATATATATATATATATATATATATATACATACATACACACACATATAAATATGTATAATATCCTGCTCGACATCAAATAAAAAAATAAAAAAAACTTTTTTTTGAAGTGCTGCGAATGCAGCGTGCTCAATGAATGTCCGCATGTGCCCAATAGAAACGAGGCAGTCAGCCACGCACGGAACAAAACACTCCATGGCAACACTGCTGTAACTTTCACTTGAGAAATGTTTCTCTGCTTGTATCAAGCTTGGGCCGATGTCCAATCCCCGAGAGCCATATACCCCACCGTGATTGGTAGGTGTGTTCAGCTCTGCACACAACACTGTAAAGTGCTATACATATCAAACTCACGGGCCGCACTAACATTAAACTTTCACAAACTATTGTCCTGGGGGCCGTAACTGGCTCACAGGCCGCGAGTCTGAGACCCCAGGTCTAGAACACGGTGAAAGATCTGAAAAGTCCAGTTTGTAAAATAGGTCTGATTCTTTGAGATGTGACGTCACAATCCTGAGCTCTACAGTTACAGTTACATTATTTACATAAGTTCAAATGGACTTCTAACATTTTCTCATTAGTCTTATGCTTTTCTGTCTTTTTAGAAGCCGATCAGTCCTTGTTTATCGATGTGGAGGAGCAGAAATCCTCCCCAGACTCTGGAGATGAGACTAATATCATCAGAAAAATGCAAACTAGGGCCTGACAGCATGGCCCCTCCATCGCCGCAGCAGCAGGATACAGCCGCGAAAGGTCGGCATTGATTCAGAGGCTCATTCAAATCCACTGAAATGAGGCTGTGTCTGTCCTGAGTTTCCGACGACAAGCTCTCGAGAATATCACTGTTTATTACATTTGATTTTTTCTTCTTTTGCAATATAGACAAGTTTATGTTTTGTGTTTTCTTATATGTGCACTTGAAGCCAAAATTACAAAAAGTAAGCAATATGCAAAACTGCAAATGTTACTAAAATATTAATAAAAACATTGTAATGAAGTATAAATAAAAAGCAAGGAGAGGTTGTGGGTCAGTTCTGTGGAGAGGCAAGCATATGTGAGTTTTTCCAACATATTTTTTACACCTGTAACTAGTTAAAAGCAAGATAGATATGTCTAATGCCCTACTGTGGAATATTCCAGGTAAAGCAATTGTGTCCATAGAGACATAGTGTACCTTTAAAAATGACAGGGGATGTATTTTTAGTGATGAAAACACCTGTAAGTGAATATGTAACTTTAATAACGTGGAATATTCCAGGCAGACCAGTACCATCTCCACGGAGACAAGCAGGTGGCGGACCCTCACCACAGAAGTCGCATAGTGCAACTTTAAAGAGAGAGTATGCTGCTAAATCAACTTTTTGGAGTGTTCTCCGATGTTATAACTTTGTTCCTCATCACAAACATGTCTGAAGTGGTTTCAGATGTCATTTAGGCACATTTGAGTAATTTAGCGATCTCTCCCGGGGCTTATTCAAACCCTCCATATGGTTAGCTGTAAGATTTATGTAAAAAGCCCCACCCACAAGCCTACGTCACCCATGTTCCAAGACATCATTGCAAGCCTTGGTCCAGACCAGGGCCGACCCAGCCTATAAGCAGACTAAGCAGCTGCTTAGGGTCCCGAAGCCAGCAGAGGGCTCCCAAGAGCTCATACATTTAAATTGAAAATAATATATCAGGTTTTATTGGGCACAGGGCTTGTGTGTTTGCAGCAGCTTAAATGTCCCTCTAACATTTGTTTCATATCTATAGTAGTAAAATATCTGCTGCTGCTACATTTGTTTTTGAGTCGGGCAGAGGTGAGGGCAGCTCTGTGTTTACACAGGTGCAAGGACCTTACATAATGTACATTTAATCCCACTGTCGCCAACTGGAACATATTAAAATTAATCAGAAACAAAGAAAACATGAAAACATTTCTAGAATAAAAAAAATCTTGAGTCCCCTTATAAGTTTGTCTACTCTTCTTGTGGTTATAGTCATAGTGACATTCTGGATGTTTTCAGGCTGATGTTGGTGACATAAATACAAATACAGTTGGTCAAGGTGATGAGAGCAGAGTCATAATGTTCAAATGTAAATCACCAATAGCTGAGACAGGAAGCATCCACTGTCGAGGGCCCCAGAGACAAATTCAGCTTAGGGCCCCCTGAAAGCTAGGACCGGCCTTGGTCCAGACCAAACTGACTGTGGGAACATTTGAGTTTCAAATTGAAGCACATATAATTTGCTTCCATTAAGTGGCGTTATTTTAGGCACCTGGTACATAGACTGCACATAAATGGACGTAGCTAACTTGGGCAGACTCGTCATTTTAGTTGTAAAATGTTCGTATTAACCCACTTTATATGATCCTGCTGTAGCAAAAGACAAGGTTTAAATCTGTCAACTGGACAAATTGTTGTGGGAGTGAAGATGTTTCGCTGCTTATCCAAGCCACTTCTTCAGTTCTGGTCAGATTACAGGTGGACACTGCCTTATATCTGTCTAAAGGGAGGAGCTAATTGCACCCAAAGGACAAAACCCTGAGCCATAAACAAAGTAATGTGTCTACTCCATTCAGTGTAGTGCAGAGTTTAGTGACACTGGAGAAACTGAACAGACACTCCATAAGAGAATGAACCAACAAGGCACAAGAGCAGCTCAGGACCACAGTCTGCTGTCCATCTACATCTAAAAGACACTGACCACTCCTCTGAAGATAGTGAGGTACAGATCTGAGCCAGAGAAAAGAAATGGTTTGAGAGGAGAATTAAAGAAGATATTTTTGTTAGGATCATCTATCCCTCATCTATGACTCCATCCTCAGATCCAAAGCAAACAAAGAGAACAATAGCAGGGTCATTAAAGGATGAATAGGGCACTTTTAGATGAAACTGGAGACAATTAGCCCCTCCCCTCAGATAGATATATGGCAGTTATCTGACCAGAATGGGGCTTGGATGAGCAGCGTTGTTAAGGGAAGGGGCATTACCTTCAACAGCCTCGCTCAAGATTGGCTCTTTGGTTGCTATGATACTCACGTACAGAATTCCAAATATGGGACTCAGCTCCAAATTGGCCGCTATAACTGCTAGCCTTGATGAGCTTCATTTCACAGGAGCTGGACACTGTGGATGACGTCACACTCACTTAGTCCACTTCTTTATACACTCTGTGTTCTAAAATGAGGGTGCATTTTGAAGGTCACTATTCGCCCTTGACTCCTGTAGAATCTGAAATGTTGAAACGCTAAACATTTAGCACCAGTTTTTATGTAGAATTTTCTCTCATGGTTCCTGTGGTGAGATTTTGAAAGCCATTAACGCTCTCAGCTCCTTTCCGAGCGTCCGAGGGGCTTCGAGTGATCGCGAATATATTCAAATGTGACCCCTTTCAACGAGTGATGGGGGGTTTACATGTGGAGGTGTCAGGGCAGTGAGCAGAGCCCTAGAGCAGAGGAGAGAGAGGAGGAAGAGGAGGAAGAGAATGGAAATGTGCGCTTGACCCAATGAACTGTAAAATATAGTAACGACAATAGAGATTTGAATGGGACGGGTTCAGATCTAGTGTTATATAACAAAATGGTGAACGGTCATATTTTTATACAGCACTTTTCCACCTTCGAGGCTCAAAGTGCTTTACATCAAGGAACCACTCACCCATTCACACACACATTCACAGACACTGGGGGTGAGGTTACAGTGTCTTGCCCAAGGACACAATGACAGCATTCATCTCTGGGAGCTGGAATCGCACCACCAACTTGTGGGTCAGTGGATCTGACCGCTTAATCAATGATGTTTATGTCGAGAGCGGGGATCACCAACCTTTAGATCAGTGGGCAAACGCTCTACCATCTGAGCCACTATTGCCCAAAACATTTAGTAGAAGTGATTTAAACAGATGTATTGTTATTCTGCCACAAGCTAATGTTATAATGATACGCAAAACAGCTTTTCCATATTGTAAACAGTCTGTAATGTGAATGAATGATTTTTATCTTGTATTGTAATGATCTGCTCTTTGTTTTTAGTAATAAAAACAAAAATAGAAGTTTAATGCTATACTCTGGAACATTTCAGGATGGGAGGAAAGAGAAATGCTTGACCCAATGAACTGTAAAATATAGTAATGACAACAGAGGTTTAAATGGGACAGGTTCAGACTCAGTGTTAGGTAACAAAGATACTATGCTATTGTTAGGTAACAAAGATACTATGCTAGCATTAGGTAACAAAGGGAAAAAAAAAAAAAAAAATCAATATCATGAACGAATGTGTAAATGTGTTAAATATGATTGGCCTGTAGAATATGGTGATGTCATCTGCGTTAATATAAGACTCAAAATCTGTGTGAAAGACTTTTACTTTTTACTCTGTAGCACAATTTTAAACAGGTATTTTGCTCCAGTATCTTTTACTTTTACTTAAGTAGCAAAGAGGAGAGGGAGAGGGGGAGAGAGGGGAAGAAAGAAGGGGACAGGGTAGAGCAGTTACAGAGAGAGGGGCCACAGTTTTTCAATGTAAAGTGAATTGGAGTCGATGGACCCGGAAGTGCTCCCATGATCACTTCCTGTTTGAAACGCGGCGGCTAGCAGGTTAGCTCTAATAGCAGGTTAGCTCTGTCCATCTCTACACACAGTCTCTGGTTCTATTTGCAGGTTATGCCCCGGGTTCAGGTGTAATTGAAGAATGTTTTTTACTGTCAGAATTCAGGCTCCAAACTCTTCCTCAGAACTTTTGACATCGACCTTGAGTCTTGATATAAACGAAACGAAATTAAAAACTTTATATTTCTCCTGAAGTGGACACTCACCGGGGCGGCCCGATCAGAGGTGACTTTGCTCTGAATCTGGAGCCGTGGCTTGAATCTGTCTGAGGCTTTTGGCTCTGGCGGAAATAAAGACTTTTTAATTTGGTACAGGATCATTATAGAGGAGGAGGTGTTATCTGAGGGAGAGGGGGAGGAAGAGGGGGAGAGATGAGGAGGGAGAGGGGGAGAGGGGGAGAGGGGGAGAAAGAGGGGGAGGAATAGAGAGAGAGGGGCGAAGAGGGGGGGAGAGGGGGCAGAGGGAGAGAGAAAGAGAGAGGGAAGGAGATAGGGGAAGAGAGAGGGAAAGGGGGAGGAAGGGAGGGAAAGGGAAGAAGGAGGGGGACAGGGAGTGGGGGAGGGAGAGGGGAGGGTGAATATACCTTCTTAGTGTAGTGCGTGTTCCTCTTTAGTGTAGTCGTCAACGCTCAGACATCTGCAAGAAGCTCTGACACAAAATGTCTGCTTTTATTTCTTTTTGTTTGCTGTAGTTCCAAACGCGTCCCCTGAAGTACAGCAGGGTTCACAAACTCATCTGAATGGATTCTCTGGGTTCAGGTCGGGTCTGCAGGGAGCAAAGAGCCGCTCTGAAACCTCATAAAGCTTTGGATGAGTAATGACACATAATGGAACAGGACAGACTCCCCTTCTTTGAGACTCAAACTCACTTCGGTCAGTTTGGTCCGGACCTGCTGCTGGTCCAGGGTCTCAGGGCAGCCATTTTAAAAAACACCCAGACTCCACCCCCTCATCCTATAGGAGCTCTGGGGTTTGCTGTGGAACTGCTCACGTCACATGGATGGAAACTTTTAACAAAGAAAAAATGTGTCCATTTTTAAATTTGATTTAGACCTAGTTTAGACCTGGTTTTGTTGTAACGACTAATAGGGGGACCAAAGATTTAGAATGAGTCAAAAGTTTAACAGAGTTTATTTACAGAGAATATAATGCAAATGAAGGTAGATGGATCAGACAGTTGAGAGCGGGGTTGTTTTCAGTAGTCTTTCAGTAGGTTGTGGGCAGCGGGGTCAGAGATGATGTAGCTCATCCCGGTCGAGGTGACCTGGGTTGGAAGGTGTGAGGTTTGTAGTGGTCGTAGAGAGCTGGGTCGGAGGCAGAGGAGCTGAGCAGGTCCAGGGAGTGGGATCTGCTGAAGAACAAAAAGCTAGTGATGTGACATTCCGTATCGAGGCTTCGGAGCGTGTGCCGAGTAGGGGTGAGGATATTTCCACGATGCGTGTATCGAGGCTTGCTTCATTTAGGGGAGGAGCTCAAAATGATGACGTCCGAAGCCTCGCTGCCCGGCTGCACCATGTGACTGATTCAGTAAGTGGTTTCGGATTTTGCCGTGAGTAACACCTGTAGCGCAGGTACCTGTGGTGTCACGGATAACAGTGTCAGACACAAACACAAAACGTGATAGCAGATGCAAATATTGAGGTCCAACGCTACATGATGAAGCTAAATACTGCAAGCCTGGAGGACCCCCCTTCAATACTGGGAGAGACAGAAAAATGTGGATCCAGAGCCCATGTATATGTGTGTATTTATATAAGTTAGCAGTGGCATTCTTGTGTACGCCTGCCTCATCTGTGCCCTGTGAGGGGGTGTTTTACACACACATACACACATATAATATATATATATATACACACACACAGTATACTGAGTATACAGAGTATACTGCCATCACTACGGTATACGTGTTTTGCATACTTCTTTATTTTGTTGACAGTTTTATTCAGACTTTCTGCAAAATGCCATACACTTCAAATTCATGCAAACTGATATTTTTGCATCCAGTAGATGTCCTACTAGAGCAAATGAAGCTTCAAGAAGTTTTGCACTGAAGTGAACCAATTGGATGAAAGGCTTCAATGCTTCATGAAGCTTCATCTGCCCATCTACCTGGTTTAGTCCTGGTTTAGACCTGGTTTAGACCTGGTTTAGACCTGGTTTAGACCTGGTTTAGACCTGGTTTAGTCCTGATTTAGTCCTGGTTTAGAACTAGTGTAGACCTGGTTGAGGCCTGGTTGAGTCAGTTTCAAAGCCTTCTTTCATTTGGACCAAGAGTAGGACTGGACCAGAATCACAACTTCAGCTGGAGGCAATACATTTTTTGTGACACTCTGACTGGACCAAAGTCTGTACACACACACACGCACCCCCCCCCCCCCCCCCACACACACACATACACCCCCCCCCCCCCCACACACAGACACATACCCCCCCCCCCCACACCCACACACACACCCCCACACCCACACGCACACACACACACACACACACACACGCACACACACCCCCACACACACCCCCACACTCACCCACACTCTCACTCACTCCCACAGACTCTCGTTCATACTCACACTCACACACACTCACTCACACGTCTCTCTCCTTTCACTCAAACATGTCACTGATCTTTTCAGATTTTTACCCTGATTTTGACCAGTTCACATTATCCATTGAACATGTTTAACATTCCTATGTTTCTACCATATTTCCTATTTATTTCATTCTCATTCAAAACCCCATTCTCTTTTATTATTTTGATTCTTTCGATGATTTTAATTAGAGTGTTAAGTGGTTTGATGTGCAGCGGCTTTTGTTTGTAAAATGTGCCATAGAAACAGAGCCTTGTCCTTGAGTTCAGAATAATCAGACTTCAGCTGCTTCAGCCTCAGTCCTGTCTCGTTTTACACCTGTGTTATGCTCTGAGGAGATCATTTCAACATGTTAGTTTCTTATCCAGATTACTTTTCTTTTCCAGTCACTTTTTCTACTATATTCTGTTTGTGTATGTAGTAAAGAAAAAATACACAGGGTTTTAAAATGTAATTACAAAGGCAAGTGATAAGATGCATGAATTAGATTTGTTCTGTTGTTCTGTACTCAGAGGTTATAAACGCTTCTAATCTCTTTGCGTTTTTGTATTTCATCCTGTTGATTAAAGAGGCGTCTATGTGAATGAACCCCAAAGAAACGACTCCTCCTCGAGAGAAGGCACAGTGTGGATCATGGTTTAACTGAGACAAAATGGGAATCGCAGACTCAACGAAACTACAGGACAAAGTCTGGAAGAGCCACCGTCACGTCCTGACACAAGAAATGTATGGAGATGTATGGAGACAGGGGCCGTGTTAGAGAGAAAGACAAGTGGGCCAAGAACATCTGAGGGCCATCTTTCTACAGGGGTGTGTTAAAGATGTCGTGTATGTACAGCGTAGACAAAACGGCCGCAGGAGACAGGGTTCTTTTTATGCACGTTTAATGCACTTTAAAACAGTGGTAAAGGCATAAATTATTGGACAGTAACACTTTGTCTCCCTACAAATACAAAGAAAAAAAAATTCAACATTGGTACAAAAAATGTGTTTTACAGACCAGGCCTAGGCCAATTTTCAAGACCAACAATGTCAAAACAAGCGCTAGTGAGACAGAAGAACAGAGGGACAGAGGGACAGAAAGATGGAGAGAAAGAGAAACATAGAGACAGTGAGACAGAGGGACAGAGAGACAGAGGGACAGAGAGACAGAGGGACAGAGGGACAGAGAGACAGAGGGACAGAGGGACAGAGGGACAGAGAGACAGAGAGACAGAGATACAGAGAGACAGAGGGACAGAGGGACAGAGAGACAGAGGCAGTGCACACTATTTACGGTCCCTGAAAGTTCCCCTACAAAGTGGAACCATAGTACATAGTAATAAGTATTGATACTAAAATAAAATAATAATAATAATAATTAAAAAAAATGTACAAGGTCATTCGAAATAGAAAATATAACACACACATACATACACACATACACACACACATACACATAGACACACATAAACACATACACATAGACACACATACACACATACATCCATATACAAACATACAACTTTTAACAACTTTTAACTTTTAACTACATATTCCATATATGTTACTTCGTATATTTGACGCCTACATGTTTATATAACATGTAGAAAGTAGTAAAAATGAAAAAAACAACAACAACAAAACACCATAGAATGGGGGGGCGTGGTCATGTTTAGAAATTGTGTTTTATTGTAAGCTACATTTAGCAAACTGCGAACTTTGATATATATCCAATGATTAAAGAAGCACTCAGTTTTGTTACTCAAGTAAAAGTACAGAAACCAGAGCAAAAAGTACTAAAGTAAAAGCAAAAGTATCACATGAAAAATCTACGTAAGTAAAAGTATTTGTCACATATTTTGAGTCTTATAAAGCTTGAAATGTGGTGATTTTGATAAAGATTTGAGCAGAAAACAGAAATGACTGACTCAATCGTTTTTTCTGTATTTATTTGTATACATTTGTTTTGTTCAAATTCTGAACGTGTTAAAAATAAAACCCTCAGCCTTTTCCGCAGGTCTCACACAATAATAAAAAAATACTTTTACTTTTCAGTCCTGTTCAAAAATGTAGTGGAGTAGAAAGTACAGATACTGCTCTCAAATGTAGTGGAGTAAAAGTATCCACTGTAAAATGTACTCCAGTAAAGTCCAGATACCTCAAATGTTACTTAAGTACAATACTTTACTGTACAGATTTCATTCTAAAGCTCTTTGAGGTGTGTGTATCTGTGTGTGTCTGTCATCTTTCACTCTTCATTCTTCTCTCATGTCTTGTTCCTGCTCCTCCTCTCTCCTCCTCTCTCCTCCTCTCTCCTCCTCTCTCCTCCTCTCTCCTCCTCTGTGCACTCCTGTATCTACCTGCAGTGCTCGTTTGTACCGAGAGGGGGCGCTTGTCCCCTTTCCTCGTGCCGCTGTGCTGTTTGGAGTGTGGAGCATCTCCTCAGCCTCTCTACACTCCCGGCTGTTCCTCCGCTGCTCTGCGCCTCCTCAGAAGGTAAGCGCCTCCTCGCATTAAACTACAACATTCCACGTCTTTTTGTCCGCGCGGCTGTCACACGTTTGGACTCGTCTCCTTCGCTCTTCTTCAAGTTCGCGTTTGAGTTTTAATAAGGACGAAAGGGGTTGCGCAAATTCTCTAAAAAAAAAAGAAAAAAGAAAAAACACCCGCCCCTAATTTACGCATAACCTCTTTGCGTCTTTGGCACGACCTCTTCTTTGGACACTCGCCCCCCTCTTTCAGCTCTTTCGGCTCTTTCGGCTCTTTCGGCTCGGACTCCGTTTTGGTTTCTCTGGAGGGGCATTTTAATTAGGCAGCTGAAGACGGGGACGCGCTGGCTTTAAATCAACTTTACCATCAGCTCCGGGCTCTTTTTTTACGCTCACAAAGGGGCATTTAACAGCCTCGCGCCAGCCTCCCCTTTACCACGCCGCTATTAAAACACTCTCCACTTTATACGTTGAGCCGGGACTACTTTTATGTCTTAATTCAACACTTTTGAGCTGAGTCTATCTGCGAATTCAAGGGAAATCATCTCGAGTTTTCTTCGAAGACATTACCCCGTGCGTAACGCCAACTTATGACCTCGGATGCTAAACTTCGTCTCTGGTTCTTGATTTTGAAAACACACACACACACACACACCACACACACACAACCCCCCCCCCCCCCCCCCCCCCCCCCACACACACACACACTCGGTTACGCGCTGCTCTTGTCCGCGCTCGGATTTTCATTACGTTTTTACACGATAATGAACTGAACCTCTGCCTTGTATTACTTGTATAAATGCCCTTTGTTCAGGCCTGTTTTCATACAAACGCAAACAACACGATTCACCCCAAACACCGCGTTTTTACATTTGTGTATAAATCTATAACTTACTCACGTTTAACTCCCCACAACGTACAAAGCGTCATATCTGATTAAACAGCGTAAAGCCGTTTTAAAATGTGTTTCTTTGCGTTCAGAAATCATGCTGCTACATACCTCCCTCTACTCCACGCGGCCTAATAGTGATTTATGCTCGTAGAATTGAACTGGACAAGTGCTGTCTGTGTCTGTGACAAAGGGAACAGCGCAGGGGAACTGTCCGTGGTGCTGAACGCGTCCTAGCGCAGGGGTTTTTACGCACGGAGCTGTCCACGGTGCTAAAACATGTACGGGATAAATGTGACGCGTTGGCCTCTTTATAATCCTGCTGTTTTGAATACAAAATGTAACTGTATTTATTAAGTGTACTTGTTGTGTGTTTGCCGTGAAGTTTTACGCATTTCACACACGATCTGCATCAGACCAAGACGCTATTTTCTCTAATAATGCCACACTACGGAAAATGACACGGTCGACACGGTTGTCCAGGTCTATTATGTGTTAGCATGCGTGTAAAATAAAATTATTCCAGATTTTCCACATAACACACTGCCCCGACACACAGGCCGCAGCACACCTGCTTTGTGCGTGAATGAGACGCTTTCTACGTTTCCGTGGCTCTGTGCGTCTGTCCTCTTCATAAAGTCACCTCTGTGCATCACACAAGACAGAAATAACACTGCATTTTTAGATTTTTAGACGCAGTCCTGATTCACAGATATCAGACGTTTTGCGTTTCACAGCAGCGACCTCCAGAAATGCGCCGAATTCTGCTTAATTTGTAGACAAACCCGAACCTGTCCCGTATGAAGCAGAGACATTTAGACACGTCCAGAGCTACGGCGGCTTCTGCACCACGTGGTTTCAGTCCGACCTCCGGAACACATCAATTATTCGACTCACAGGAGGAAGGTTGATGGAGGAATGTCGTTTTATATTAGCGCAGGCATCCGGGACAGACCTGGACAGACCGGGACAGACCTGAACAGACCGGGACAGACCGGGACAGACCTGAACAGACCGGGACAGACCTGGACAGACCTGAACAGACCGGGACAGACCTGGATAGACCTGAACAGACCTGGACAGACCTGGACAGACCTGAACAGACCGGGACAGACCTGGACAGACCGGGACAGACCTGGACAGACCTGGACAGACCGGGATAGACCTGGACAGACCGGGATAGACCTGGACAGACAGGGACAGACCAGGACAGACCGGGACAAACGTCTCATCTGTAAAACCCCACAAGCATATTTTCAAATGCCATGAAATATTCAGTTTTATATACATTTGTATATTCATGAATGTTTTAAGTCGCTCTGCCCTGCGCGCGCTCCTGTTCTTCACTTACATATCTGATATTCTCAACCAATTATTTTAAATTCTTGCAAAACAACCACAGTTCATTGCGCATTATAGTACCACGCGCTATATAAGTCTATTTAAGTCTATATAAGTCTATTTAAGTCTATATAAGTCTATTTAAGTCTATATAAGTCTTTATGATTCTACGTTTACGGACAAAATGGCTGACAGATCTAAACGTGTCTTAATGTTTTTACAGTCACTTAAATCCAACACAATACTGTGTGACTGTGTAGGCTGCGTGTTACAGATTTTCAGATGACTTCACTCACTTCACCAGTGTTTTACACCTGTGTTTTACACCTGTATTTAACACAACACAAACCGCTCACTCCTGTTCTTGTAAATGGGCCATTTAGGAGCATTTTGGATGGCGTATCTGTAGACGAATATTAATACACTGTAAAACGTTTGGTCTAAATAAAAAATAGAATAAAACATATATAAAAATCAGTGCTTAGAGCGTCGTTACTTTGAGATTGCAAACTCAAACCCAAGGTCTCCACCGCAAACGTGTCCTGTGCTGTGCGTAAGCGAGACATCCAAAAGTCTGAAATGAACAAAAAGTGCCAACTGTCTGAAAAAGAGAGAGGAAGAGAGTGAAGAGAAAGAGGGACAGAGAAGGAGAAGGAGGGAGGAGGAGGAGAGAGAGTGGTCTGCGTGAAAAGGGGTTATCCATCACGCTGCGCCGCTGACAGCTCCGGCGTCACGCGCTCCCGAGCAGCGGCGCGAAGTGGGGAACGATCAAACGCCGAGCAATAAGGCGATTTGAGACCCGAGTACTGCGTGTTGGGCTCTTATAGTGAGTGGAGGAGACACGAGGAGGGAGAGACAGAGAATAGGGGGGGGCAGAGCGCCTGATAGGACCAGGGAGGACACGGAAAAGGGGCGAATGGGTGGGTGGGTGGGTGGGTGCGTTGGTGGGTGATGATTTGAGAGGGGGTAAACCCGGGTAAAACAGCTGTGAAATGAGGTGACCTGAGACCCAGCTATTGCGTGTGTGGGGAGTGAGTGGAGGAACAGAGGGGGGAGAGCCGAGAGCGCGCGACAGGACGAGGGAGAGCACGTAAAAGGGGACGGGTGGGTGGATGGGTGGGATGAGGCTGATTTGAGAGGGGGTAAACCCGGGAAAACGGCTGTGAAATGAGATGATTTGAGACCCAACTTTTGTATTGGGTGTAAGTGGAGGAACAGAGGGGAGAGAGCCGAGAGCGCGCGTGGGTGGGTAGGGTAGGGATGCTGATTTGAGAGGGGGGTAAATCGGAATGAAATGAAATGAGGAATAGCGCATTTTGGAGCAGCCAATCTGTGCCTGTCTACGTTTGCGCTTTTTACGCATTACAAGGGCCTAACACAGAAGTCCACTCAGATGTTATGTAAATGAATGAGTCAAGCGGTTAGCAATGTGTGGAAACGGCACAGCAGACAGCGGGCAGGGCGCACGGGAGCGGAGTGTGAAGAGAGTGACGTTTGGACATATGCGAGGAACATGGAGGCATCTGTAAAGCACCGACACGCGGCAATCTGAGCACGATTTCACACCAAGAAGCGCGCGCGGATGTGTATAAGGAAAAAAAGACAAACTGCTTTTACGCACAGTCACAGTGCAATTTACGAATACACAAGTCACGTGGTTACGTCACGTTAGAGGCCGAAGTGTAACACAAAAAGTCTCAGTTTGGTGTTTGGTGTTTGTTCAGGCCTTTTAGCCTTACATTACGCACAGTTTGGGCATTTGAGCAATGAACTATGTTGACAATTTAGACCATTTTACACTCACATTTTAAATATCAAATAAAAAATCTGTTTGGATACTCTTTCCAACAGACTGGGTGATTCCCGTTGCGTCTTTAGCGCAAAGCAGACATCACTTTAACTAAAATATCCTTGGAGAATCTCGCTAATTAGATCAAATTATACTCAAATCTTATATCGCAAATCTATAAAACAGTTTTGGAAGGGCTCTTTCAAACATCTTAAAAGGACAGAACAAACTGGGGAGCACGTGTCCGTCCTCGGCGCACAGCAGTGGTCTCTTAAACCACCAGAAGTCCGTGGCCTCTTGTGTGGACAGAATTGAACATTGCAGGACACGTGGTTAAATATATGAATCGATTCCGTTTAATAAGTGCTTTATTAGTGTGTGTTTTCCGATACAAAGTCGTTCGCGTGCGCAGTTTGCAAAGCCTGAGCGATTCTTGGTCCGGTCATTGTGCTTGTGAGTGTGGGAGCAGCAGCAGCGCGCGGGTTCAGCCTCGTGCCTCGACGTCAGATGTGCGGCAGAGCGGCGGGAGGAGCTCGGACCAGTCTGTCACTCCCGCTCCCCATCAATTCACACATATACCACTTTTTCCTGTCAAAACACCCGGGGAATTGAACCCTCACCCTCTGCTGCTTCTCTGTGTGTTTCAGTCAATGGACGCCCGCCATGGCTCAGCCTCCAGTCTCGCCTCCTCCACTCGTTTCTCCGTCTCCTCCGCTGGCATCTCCTTCCAAGGCTGACTCGGACGCTCGTCTCCGCTCGTTGCTGGCGCAGTGAAGCGATCTAACGAGCTTTACATCCTCCCCGCTGCTTTCTTTGTGTTTTCCACCTCGCTTTTTGAACATTTTTGGACCTTTTAAGTATGGATACTATGTGGAACGGGCGCGCCAGCTGTCAGAGCATGCCTTGACGCTCAGAACGTGGAATTTTACTTGGAGAAAACGAAACGAAAGCGTGACAAAAGAGTGTGTAAGCTCCGAGCTGAGGGGGATACGGCGTTGACTCTACAATTTTCGTATCAGGGAATTTATCCGCGAGACCAGCGCCATGAAGATTACGTCCCTTTTGGGTTTTAACGCGAGATCCGGCTCCGTCCTGTGGCCGCTGCCGCTGCTTTTGCACTGTGTGGGATATTGCACCGGGATGCCGCACGTTCTCAGATTCGGTAAGTACCTGGATATGTTTGTTTCCTTATCTCAAGCTGGAAAAGTTTGTTCTGAAGGCGGAGTTGTGCTAATTTGCGTCTAATTTGTGCGTAATTTGAGGCTGTAATCCCCGTGTGTGGCGTGTATAGAGTTGGCTGAAAGAGGGCGTGCGTGAACTTGTTGCATTGGGGGAAAATGTCTATATATTCCAGATCGGTTAAAGTGTGAATCTTGAGCTTGTTGCCTTTTAAAACATGATCTTTTCCCATCGCTTTGATTGGTTGAGTTGTCTCATTATAAGTTGATCCATTTCCCTCATTCATTTCTACTGTAATCCCTTTAAATCGTTCATTTGGCTCTGTTTCTCGGCACGTGGTCAAACCCAGCTGTGACCGGGGCCCACGCAGGGGAACGTTTAATTCATATCGAGAATATGGGGTCCGGCCTAATTAGGAAAGCAGTAAAAACGTGTTCTAATGAGCTAATGGCTGATTGTAGCTGGACACTGTTTAATGACAAACGCTGTGACGCTTTGTGCTGGACTCCCTCACACACACTACATTATATTCAGTCTAAATCAAACACACACTCGAGCCTAAACCTGTCTGTGGAGTGTTTCAGTTCCCAGCGCGTTGGTTCATGTGGAGCTGGTGTGAAGGGCGCGTGGAGCTGCTGAGGATGAGGAGTGGCGTTTGTGGCGTCTCTCTTCACCTTTACACACTTCTATTGCCTTTAGCGTCTTTATTATTGATACTACTTTGGTAAACATACACACACATACCAAAAATATGTAATCTGAGTACTCATTTTGAGCTGTAACTGTAATCAGGCACAGTTACTCTTTCATTTGGAGGTATCAGAGTAAAGGAATACAAGGAATACATCATAACAGTACTACTTTGTAATGTCATTTTGGCATTGAAAAACTGTATATATAAATCACAGCTCTTGCAGTGTGTGTGTGTGTGTGTGTGTGTGTGTGTGTGTGTGTGTGTGTGTGTGTTTCTTCGTCTCTAATTGGACAGAAATAAACGTGTAACAAACAGAGGAAGTGCTGTCTTTAGGCCTGTCATAATAATCACTATATCCACTTATTGTTCTATATATATCAAAGCTGCAGCAATGTGTTTTTAGGGCTCGTTCTTTCATTCTTTCAATCTTTTGTTCGTTCAATCTCTTTATTTAAACAGGAGGACCCAATGAGAGCACTTGGGCTCTCTTTTTCATGGGCGCCCTCTTTAAAATACAGTACAAGGAGACAAACAAACAAAACAAACAAGTCCATATAAAACATTAAAAACAGGAGCAGGTGTGTGTATAAAAGTCCGTTGTCAGATTATTAAATTGCGTTTGTGTCACTTAAGTCTCCAGTTTTGCATTTCCTTGGAGTGTGTTCCATATTTGTGTAGCAAAACAGCTAAAAGCCTCTTCCCTGTCTCAGTTTTGGTGCGGCTCGTCCTTAGCCTTATGCAGTCATGTGATCTGATATTAAATATTCTGTGTCAGTGGTTAACAAACAGGTGAGGGATTCTGGGGGTTTCTGAAGTCGTCCCTTATAGACACATTTCATACAGTGCTGTTCTCTTCTAATAGACAGGCTCAGTATTAATCGCGGGGACTTTTTCTCTGCAGTAATGGGGATGTTTTTGCTGTTTTGATGTGATAATGTCGGATGTGAGCTGTGGAGAGTTGACTAAATCACTTCTGTGGCTGTTACCAGTTCGTTCTGCCGTATCTCAGGCTTCAGATGTGTTTTTGTTCTGGCTCGTTCTAATGCTATGTCATGTTTTTTTCACTATAATAAAATGTAGCTCTTGGTCAAATTATTCTTAAGTGCTCAGAACAGAGTATTCTGATTGGTCCATGTGACTGAATACGTCTCAAAATAAATTTTAAATCACATTTTGTATTTCTGTAACTATTTCCATCCACATATGTCAGATGGAACTGGAATTTTTAGGATCAGTATTTAGACTTTTTTGTTGTGTTGTTGGGGAACGTTTTCTTATTTTTAAGATTTCAGATTTGAGATTTAAGATTTGAGATTTAACCTTTGAGATTTAAAATTTGAGATTCACGATTTGAGATGTAAGATTGGGGATTTAAGATTTGAGATTTAAGATTTGAGATTTTAGATTTAAAATTTGAGATTTAACCTTTGAGATTTAAAATGTGAGATTTATGATTTTAGATTTAAGATTTGGGATTTAAGATTGGGGATTTAAGATTTGAGATTTAAGATTTGAGATTGTAGATTTAAGATTTGACATTTAACCTTTGAGATTTAAAATGTGAGATTTATGATTTGAGATTTAAGATTTGGGATTTAAGATTTGGGATTTAAGATTTGAGATTTAAGATTTGAGATTTAAGATTTCGAATGAGAGCTATTTGTTTCTTCCAGCTCATGTTTTGAACCATCTCGCACATTTAGAAATGTTTAGTACATATTTTTACTTCAGCGTTTTGTTTTCAGTATTATCGTTTATCATCTACTTCAGCGATATATCAAACTTCAGATTTGACAGATTGTGACAGATCTAACTGTAGCTGAATACATTTGAGAGTGGTCTTCCATCTCGTCTTTGGTGTTTGAGGCGTGATGTGGGCAGTGGCAGAAGGGTTTATGGGTAATTTTGTAATATCGCTGGTTATTTGGCTGTGAACAGAGGCAGTTCTATGAAATCTATTATATTGTATCTGGCTTTGACTTGTAAAAGTCTTAAAGGGCCATATCACACTGTTATCGGTTCTAATGTTGTTTCCTCATCACAAACAGACCTGGAGTTGTGTTTTGTTTCATTCACACATGTTTAACACACAAACCTGCAGATTTAGGCTGAGTTCTTCTCTCAGACTAAAAACACTGTTCCAAGTTGTGATGTTATTAAGTGGTAATAAGTGCCCCACATACACCTTCACCAGAATCATTTGGGTGATTTCAGTCCTGGAATTAAGGTAAAAGGAGCTGTTAACTTGACCTTCATGACATCACAAGGTGGAAAAGAGCATTTTGAGCTTTGGAGATGTAACAAACTAATAATAAAGTGTTACTTTATATATATATATATATATATATATATATATATATATATATATATATATATATATATATATATATATATATATATATATATAGATTCAAAGTTCTTCTCCACCTCTTCTCTTCCCCCTCTCTCCTCCTCTCCTCAACCCTCCCTCTCTTCCTCTCTCTATTGTTCAGTTTTAATAATCATCAGATCTTGTATCAAAGTTGAACAAACAAGTGAGATATTAAGTCTGTCGTCATAGTCCCATAAATACATTTAATAAATACATTTAATTCATTCATTTAACAAATACATTAACAAATACATTTCATAAATACATTTTGTACTGTGTTGCTCTTCTGTCAGTTATAGAGGAGTGTCATGTGTCCACTCAGTGTTGACTTTTCTGATGAGTAATGTCGTCCTCATCTCTGTCATATCTGCTTCATTTACATATGTGTAAATGTGTGTACTCTGTTCAAACCCGTATGCTCTCCTCTTGTATATATGTTGTGTGTGTATTTATATTGTATATATATATTTGGTGTATGTCTCTTGCTGACGCGCCCTCCCACACACCACTTTTCTCCTTCTTTCCTCCTTCGATCTTTCGAGAAAAAAACGGCCTCTTTTTCAAACCGAACTCATCAATATTTGAACGCACATGATGCATATTTCATTCACCTGTAAGACGCTGTCAGTGTGAGGTGATTTTAAAGCTCCGCTCTGGAACTTTCAGTGTAAGGTGATTTTAAAGCTCCACTCTGGAACTTTCATTGTGAGGTTATTTTAAAGCTGCACTCTGGAACTTTCATAGTGAGAGGATTTTAAAGCTGCACTCTGGAACTTTCATTGTGAGAGGATTTTAAAGCTGCACTCTGGAACTTTCATTGTAAGAGGATATTAAAGCTGCACTGTGGAACTTTCTGCAATCTGCTTGTCTCCATGGAGATATATCTGTCTTGCGTCTGTTCAGTTATAGTTGTTTTAATTGCTAAAAAGTATACATTGAAAATCCTGCATTCTTACAGTGAGTGTGCTTGCCATTCCGCAGATCTGTCCTGCATATTAGTGTTACCTGCTTGTCTCCATGGAGATTATATGTCGTGTCATGTTCCACAGTATGGCATTAAACATTTATATCATGCATTTATTCAAGTGTTTTGAAAAGCTCAAAACACCTTCCAAAAATGTCATTCTCACTATGAATGCAGTGCCTTTCCACAGATCTGACCTGAAACCTGGCATAGTGGTGTCACCTGCTCGTCTCCATGGAGATGCAGGCCTGTGGTCGTTGTATGAGTGAGTCGGCTCATTATATGAGCGGGATTATGAGGATTTGGGAGTAAACTGTGAGTTTAATCTAACATTTTACATAGAAATACACAGTTTAGTTTTCTGTAGAAATATTTGTAACTGTGTGAATTTTGGTGATCCTGTCGTCTTTTCAGAGCAATTTAGGCCAAGATCAGTCTGTAAATATTCTTATTACAATCAGTTAAAAGCCCAAACGGGGTATCGGCTTCAGTGATATCGTGGGATCGATACTGATCCAGTTCACTTTTACTGGAGCATCTCTGATCATAGAGACACTTCAGAGTTTTGAGTTTTTTCCAACGCAGTACATGGGCCACATGGGCCACATGGGCCACATGGGCCTCATGGGCCACATGGGCCTCATGGGCCACATGGGCCACATGGGCCACATGGGCCACATGGGCCTCATGGGCCTCATGGGCCACATGGGCCTCATGGGCCACATGGGCCACATGGGCCACATGGGCCACATGGGCCTCATGGGCCACATGGGCCACATGGGCCACATGGGCCTCATGGGCCTCATGGGCCTCATGGGGCCTTTGCGTTGACAGCCCTAATGGACCATTCCATAGTGCAGCTTTAATGTGTGGACAGGTTTGGTACATGGAGAGAGTTTGGCCTCATGATAGAACAGATGTAATCTGTCTGAACGAGACTGAACCAGGACTGAACCAGGACAAACCAGGACTAAACCAGGACTGAACCAGGACAAACCAGGACTAAACCAGGACTGAACCAGGACAAACCAGGACTAAACCAGGACTGAACCAGGACTAAACCAGGACTAAACCAGGACTGAACCAGGACTGAACCAGGACTGAACCAGGACTGAACCAGGACTAAACCAGGACTAAACCAGGCCTAAACCAGGTCTAAACCAGGACTGAACCAGGGCTAAACCAGGACTAAACCAGGCCTAAACCAGGTCTAAACCAGGACTAAACCAGGACTGAACCAGGGCTAAACCAGGACTAAACGAGGTCTTAACCAGGACAAAACCAGGACTAAGTCAGAACTAAACCAGGACTAAACCAGGTCTAAAGCAAATCTGACAGTCCCTGATGTAAACTGGGAGTCATGGAGGCGTCTTTAGACATCTGGAGTCGTCCATTTAAATCTACTGAATGCACTCACTCCCGGGGCCTGTGTTTGTGCCGTTGTTTTGCGTGGAGCCATCTCCTCTGATTACATTAGGCACAAATATAAAACATTTACATTGATTAGACTGAACCAAAGTGATTTTTATATAATCAGAAGTAATGGGAATGGATTTGACAGTCCTGGAGTCCAACACGGAGCTGTGTTTAGTTTCATTTACACCACAGACTGTATAAAGAAGTGGACTAAGTGAGTGTGACGTCACCACAGCGTTCAGCTCATCGAGGCTCGCAGTTATAGCGGCTAATTTAGAGCAGAGTTTCATATTTGGAATTGCGGCCACTAGTATCATAGCAACCAAAGAGCCAATCTGGATCCAGGCTGTTGAAGGTAACGCCCCTTCCCGCTCGCCCCTCTGATTTAGCAGTGAGTGGGTGTTTAGCAACGCTGTCAATCAAACCTGTTGCTAACGCTATCGGGAACGACCTCGGAAAAAGAAAGCACCTGATTTGTCTGTTATTAAAGTTCATATATTAATTTACAGACACAATAGTGAAATAAAAACCCCAGGATCATGTAGAGGGTTAATATGAACATTTAAGACCAAAATGACGAGTCTGACAGTAGCAGTTACAGAGAGAGGACACAGTTTTTGTGAAGAGTCGATGGAGATGGAAGTGCTCAAACAAGAGAGAAATGTGACAAAAGTGTATAAAGTGTGTGGTGAGGGGTTTTACAGCTGCAAAACATATATAATAATTGTAAAAAATAAAGCTGACTACTTAGCAGATTTTGCCTATTGTGGGTTAAAACATAACCCCCGCGATAAACGAGGGACCATTCTATTAAGGAATGAGAACATGAAGAACTCAGTGTGAAGTACCTCAGTTGGTAGAACGTTTGTGCACTGATCTGAAGGTTGACGGTTCAAATCCTGCTCTGGACATAAACAGTCAGATCCATTGATGTGTGTCCATGGATCTGACTGCATTGTCAATGGATCGAGGTTGTGGGGCATTGTGTCTTTGGGCAAGACACTTACCCCCTCGCCCCCAGTGTCTGTGTGTTGTTGTGATGGGGTCAGCAGCTTTCTTGTCTCCATGGAGATGCTATTTCTATGCCTGGAATGTTCCACCGAATGGCATTAACGTTGTAGCCAAATACAAATCAAATCCAGCTCCAGGGAGAGCTGGGCCTCTGTTAGGACTGGACCGTTTGAGAACAATCTTTTTATGACCAACATTGTGATTACAGGATTACAATTTATGTTTTAATAATGGAACTTCACATTTTAAACAAGACTGAAACATGAACTGACAAACTGAACTGAACTGAAAAAAGAATCACATCTCAGAATGTCTTTGTACAGATTTAATCTACAGGGTTACATGTTTGTATGAAGAATAAGACATGGAGACACGGGGAGGGCATCTGACACACAGCTGACTCACTCCTGGCCTCCTCCTGACTTCCTCCTTGCTCCCTCCTGGTTCCTTCCTCGCTCCTTCCCGCCTCCCTCCCGCCTCCCTCCCGGCTCCCTCCCGGCTCCCTCCCGGCTCCCTCCCGGCTCCCTCCCGGCTCCCTCCCGGCTCCCTCCCGGCTCCCTCCCGGCTCCCTCCTTGCTCCCTCCTTGCTCTTTCCCGGCTTTCTCCTTGCTCCTTCCTCGCTCCCTCCTTGCTCCCTCCTTGCTCCCTCCTTGCTCCCTCCTTGCTCTTTCCCGGCTCTCTCCTTGCTCCTTCCTTGCTCCCTCCTTGCTCCCTCCTTGCTCCGTCCCGGCTCCGTCCCGGCTCCGTCCCGGCTCCGTCCCGGCTCCGTCCCGGCTCCGTCCCGGCTCCGTCCCGGCTCCGTCCCGGCTCCGTCCCGGCTCCCTCCTTGCTCCCTCCTTACTCCCTCTTTGCTCCTTCCTCTCTTCCTCCTTGCTCCTTCCTCGCTCCCTCCTTGCTCTCTCCCGCTCTCTTCTTGCTCCTTCCTCGCTCCCTCCTTGCTCCTTCCTCGCTCCCTCCTTGCTCCCTCCTCGCTCCCTCCTTGCTCCCTCCTTGCTCCCTCCTTGCTCCCTCCTTGCTCCCTCCTTGCTCCCTCCTCACTCCCTCCTCACTCGCTCTTTGCTCCTTCCTCGCTCCCTCCTTGCTCCTTCCCCCCTCCCAGATCCCTCCTTGCTCCCTCCTTGCTCCCTCCTCCCTCCCTCCTCACTCCCTCCCGCCTCCATCCTCGCTCCTCCTCTGATCGTTTTGGACGTTGACGGCTCCTCCATAAATACATGTGTGTAAAGTGGCGTTCATTGGATCGGGAGCCGTGGAGCTGGTCTGAAGGTCACTCGTAATGGACCCAAACAGAAAAAGTCCAGCACAAACATCCAGTCGATATCTGAACGCTCACGTCCAACAGATCTGACCTGTGAGTGGACGGAGCGGCAGGGAAACAGCAAGGGATCATTCAGAGGGTGGACAGGGCAGAAAGTGGCTCTATTTTAGGGCAGGACTGGAAAAATATAAAAAATAAAACACAGATGGTATCAACACTGTAAACGGTTCACTATCTGTTTGTGAAGATGGTACTTCCTAGAAAAATGTTCCACTGTATGGCATTAAACTTCTGTTCAGATGTTTAACCATGTTCTAGTCATTTCTTTTCATTGAGCCTCTGAAGTTGTATTTGGAGTGATTCATGTTTGACTAATCTTTAATTGACTATTTTCAAAGCGCCATTTTGTCAATCCACTCCCATTTAACCTCCACCAGTACACGCCCACTGTGACACGCCCACTGTGACACGCCCACTGTGACGTACATGTTTAACGCACAAACCCTGCATATTTAGGCTGAGTTCTTCTTTCAAACTGAATACACTCCGTTCCACCTTGTGATGTCATCATGTGGTAATACAGGAAGTGCTCCACTGTATTTTAAACTTCACACACCTTCACTAGAATCATTTGGATGATTTCAGATCTGGAATTGCCAATCTCTACTGAACTAAAGGTAAAAGGAACTGTTAACTTGAAAACTACCACTTCATGACATCACAAGGTGGAACAGAGCATTTTGAGCTTTGGAGATGTTACAGACTAATAATAAGGTGTTACTCTAACATGTGTGAATGAAACAAAACACAACTCGAGGTCTGTTTTTGAGGAGGAAACAGCGATAGAACATGACTTAAAGCTACAGGAGTCCATTTTGTGTCATATAGGAGTTTTAATGCTTCAGGCTGTTATTAAAACTTGAACTTTGAGTCACCGTTTTAAAATATAAATCATTTTAAACATAATTGTGCTGCCCTAAATCCAACTCATTAACATGCAAAGATCAGAAAAAACTCCAAGGACCACGGTAATGGTTTTTGTTGCGTTTGACAATCATATCCTCGCTTCAGCTCGAGGAAGAGGAGCGAGTGAAGCATCCATTTTAAAAACCATCTTGTCTGTTCAGTTTTCATTTCTATGCAAAAGCCCAATCTCTTTTTCCGTGCAGTGGTGTCGGTGTCGCCCCCCTCGGCTCCACCGCTCCGTCTCTTTCTCTTACTCTCTCTCTTTAGCTAGCGCCTCCTCCCCTCTTCCTCCTGCTCCTCCTCCCCCTCCTCCCCCCGATCCCATTTTTTTCTCTGGATCCAAAACACAAGCTAAGCTAAATGTGCCTGGAGTCTGGCTCTGACAGATGGCTCAAACAGCCAGGAAAGTTTGATGGAAAGATCCGTCTGTTCACGTCTCTCTCCGGAGGAAGAGGAGGAAGAGAAGGAAGAGGAGGTGGAGGAGGATGAGGAGGAGGGAGAGAAGGAAGAGGAGGAGGGTGAGGAGGAAGAGGAGGATGAGAGAGGAGGGGGAAGAGGAAAAGGAGGTAAAGGAGGGGGAGGAAGAGGAGAAGGTGGAGGAAAAGGAGGAGGGGGAAAAGGAAGAGGAGGAGGTGGAAGAGGAGTAGGAGGGGTAGGAGGAGGAAGAGGAGAGAGAAAAGGAAGAGGAGAAGGGTGGGGAGGAAGAGGAGGGGAAGGAGAGGGAGGAGGAAGAGGAGAGGGAGGAGGAAGAGGAGGCGGAGGATGAGAGAGGAGGGAGAGGAGGAAAAGGAGGTAGAGGAGGGGGAGGAAGAGGAGAAGGAGGAGGAAGAGGAGGGGGGGAAAGAAGGAGAAAAGGAAGAGGAGGGGGGGAAGAAGGAGAAAAGGAAGAGGAGGAGGTGGAAGAGGAGCAGGAGGGGGAGGAGGAGGAAGAGGAGGGAGAAAAGGAAGAGGAGGAGGGTGAGGAGGAAGAGGAAGAAGAGGCAGAGGATGAGAGAGGAAGGAGAGGAGGAAAAGGAGGTAGAGGAGGGAGAAGAAGAGGAGAAGGAGAAGGGGGGAAGAAGAGGAGGAGAGAGATTAGGAGGAGGGAGAGGAGGAGGATGAGGAGCAGGAAAAAGAGGAGAAGGAAAGAAGATGTTTATCTGCCCTCCAAAAAAAACAAGTTTATCCAGATACATATGGAGCCGTCAGACAGGAGTGTGGAGCTGCAGGATCCGGAGGAAAAGCACAACATGTGGGAAGCAGGATGGAATTCTGAGACGGAAAATTTTAGGGAAAAATGTTTATATAAATTGACATAGCTAACCTGCTAGCCGCCGCGTTCCAAACAAGAAGTGAGTTTGGGCGCACTTCCTGCTCCATCGACTCTGGCTCCAATTCAATTCAATTCATTTATTTAACGCCCAAAATCACAACAACAGTTGTCTCGAAGGGCGTTCATGTTTTGGTTGATGGGGGAAACCAGAGTACCCGGAGGAAACCCATCCAGACACGGGGAGAAACATGAAAAACTCCACACAGAAAGGCCTGGGCGACCCGGGGATCGAACCAAACCCTCTTGCTGTGAGGCATGAGTGTTGCCACTCAGCCACCGTGCTGCCTACACACAAAAACAAAGCAACAGGAAAAATTCACTTTCTATTGAAAAACTGTCCCTTCTCTTTGTAACTGCTGAGTCGTCATTTTGGTCTTAAATGTTCGTATTATCCCGCTCTACATGATCCTGGGGTTTTTATTTCACTATTGTGTCTGTAAATCAAGATATGAACATTAATAACAGACAAATCAGGCGCCTTCTTTCCCAACTGAAACATGACTGATTCAAAATTGATTCGGGAAGACACGTTTTTTTGACTTTCACATTTTCAATTTTTCCTTTTTGCTAACGACCCGGGCTTTAGCGAGCTTCAAACCTCCCTCTCTGCGATGTAGCTGATTAAACCGTGGAGGAGAAAATGACTATCTCGGGTCTGTGATGAGTCTGAGGGAGCGCTGATCCAAACCAACGCCATGAAAAGAAACGGAGGGATGGAGCCGATAAACGACGCACACACGGGGCTGATAATGTGGAGGAGAGATGGGGATAATGGCTCTGTGATGTGCTGTGTGTGAACAGGATGACGCACACACACACACACCGGGGCCATTGTTGTGCGGGTGTCTTCATATAGAGGATTGTGTTTGCATTACATTTCAATGGAAAGTGTAGTGTGCTGGTTCAAATCTAATGAAGGAGAGCTGCTCTACAAATATATACTGTATGTGGTTTTCTACATGGATGCCACTGGAAAAAAAAAACATTCACGACTTTATAATCACACTATATGCACAAACAATGTCGTTGACGTGTCTTGCCCAAGGATACAATGACAGCACACACGGGTCCAAAGGGGAATTGAACCACTTTAGCCATCTCCAAACCTCCTCGCTCACTGTGAATTAAACAAGTTTATAATCACACAAACTGCTTAAACAGTGTCATTGAAGTGTCTTGCCCAAGGACACAAGAAAAGTATGCCCTGGTCCAAACGGTAATCAAACTACTTTAGCTATCTCCAAACCTCTCTCCTTACTCATGACTATATAATCGCACTACTTGCTCAAACGGGGTTGCTGAAGTGTCTTGCGCAAGGACACAATGACAGCACACACTGGTCCAAACGGGAATTGAACCCCTTTAGCTATCTCCAAACTTCTCTCCTCGCTCACTGTGAATTAAATGACTTTATAAGAGCACTAGTAGCGCAAACAGGGTCGTTGAAGTGCCTTGCCCAAGGACACAAGAATAGTATGCAATGGTCCAAACGGGAATCGAACCACTTTAATGAATACCAGTGAATAGTATGCACTGGTCCAAATGGGAATCAAACTACTTTAGCTATCTCCAAAACTCTCTTCTTACTCATGACTTTATAATTGCACTACTTGCTCAAATGGGGGTGTCTTGCCCAAGGACAGAACGCACTGGTCCAAATGGGAATCGAACCACTGGTGCGTCAGTAGTAGTGTTTATCCCCTGACCCGCAGGTTGTCGGTTCGAATCCCGGTCTCAACATAAACATCATTGGTTGAGCACTCAGATCCATTGACCCACAGGTTGACGGTACAATTCCAGCTCCCACAGATGAATGCTGTGCTTGTGTCCTTGAGCAAGGCACTTCACTCATATTAAAATGTGTGTGTGAGCGGGTGAGTGGTTCCTTGATGTAAAGAGCTGTGAGTGTCTTGTCAGAGTCCGTTCTCGTCTGGTCCGACGGGAGACCGCTGGGAATAGCAGGTGCCAGAGTGGAGCAGCAGTGGCTTTAATGCAGACTGGCGTCGTGTCCTTGGGCAAGACACTTCAGCCTCCTCGTCTCCACCTCGTCTCCACCTCGTCTCCACCTCGTCTCCACCTCGTCTCCACCTCGTCTCCACCTCGTCTCCACCTTGTCTCGACCTCGTCTCCACCTTGTCTCCACGGTCCGTGTTCATCGATGTCTGAATGAGAATGAGTTTGTGAGAGGAAATGTGGGACAGAGGCTGAAAGTCTCGTGTTTGTATCAGACAAACCAAGAAGCACATTAAGAAACACAGAGACAGAAGCTTCAACACTCTACATGCTCCTCCTCTCCCTTCTCTCTCTCCTCTTTCTCTCTCCTCCTCTCCCTACCTCCTTTTCTTCCTCCTTCCCTCTCTCCTCATCTCCCTCCCTCCTCCTCTTTCCTCCTCCTCCCTCTCCCTCCCTCCTCTCCTCTCCCTCCTTCCCTCTCTGCTCCTTTTCCTCCCTCGTCCCTCCCTCCTCTCTCTCTCCCTCTCTCTCTCTCTCCTCCTCCTCCTGCTGCTCTTCCTCGCTCATGTGTGCCTGTGTTTGTTTTGGTTTGTTCTTTGTAGTTTCTCTCACTCAAAGCCGCACACTGAGCCCTGTCTGCCCTTCTTCTCTCATTCTCACCTTTCTCTCTTCCTGTCTCTTTCACCTTTCCTTTCCCTTCCCTTCCTCTCTTTTTCTCTCATATTCTTTCTCTCTCTCTTTTCTTCCTTGCTCACTTGTTTTTTCCCCATACTCATTCTGTCTCTCCCTCCCCCCTCCCTCTCTCTCTCCTTCTCCTTTGCTCTCCCCTCTCTCTTTCCCCTCTCTGTCATCATCACCTCCTTCTCTATATGATCTCCCTCTCTCTCTCCTCCTCCCCTGCTCCCTCTCTTTTTCTCTCTCTTCCTCGGTCTGCTGTAAACAAGCGTTGGTCTCACATTTACACAAAGGCGACAGAGACGGAGAGTCCCACAAGTGTGTCCTGTTTACACAAAACAGACACACATATATACATACACGCACAAACATATACACACATGCACACATACACACACATACACACACATATAGCCACACACGCACGCACACACATACACGCACACTCATACATACCCACAGCTCAAAATGTAATATCTGTGTTTTTATTGTTTTATATTTAAATGATGATACTGTAGAAAGTGGGGTTTTCTCTCTTTGCATTGACTCCATCTCAGTCTTGTTCAGTGTTTTTATAAAATATCTAATTCTCGGGGCTGTAAATCAATGCTCGGAAACATATAGTTCAGAACAGATGTTATGAAGGAAATGTTTAGTCCCTATGACATAATGGAGCGAGCGAAACGATAACATAGATAAACAAAAGTAAAAGCCAAAGTTAAATCTGTCAACTGAACAAAAAAGCAGCAGGAGTGAAGACGTTTCACTGCTCATCCAAGTGACTCCTTCAGTTCTGGTCAGATTACTGCGCAACACTGTCTTATATCTGTCTGAGGGGAGGAGCTAACGACACTGAAACTGGAAACAGCTATTGTTCATTTCTGTATGTTGGCTAGGTTTCTTCTCTTTTAGGTCTGTTTTCTTTATTTCCTTTGTTTGTTTTGGGTCTGAGGATGGAGTTATAGATGTGAGAGAGATTATGTCTCAGGCCCCCATTCCTGTTTAAGGAAGGATTGTCTTTCCTAACAAAAATGCTTCTTTAACTCTCCTTTCAAACCCTTTCTTTTCTCTGGCTCAGACCTGTACCTCACTATCTTCAGAGGAGTGGTCAGTGTCTTTCAGATGTAGATGTACAGCAGACTGGGGTCCTGAGCTGCTCTCTCTATGGTGTTGGTTCATTCTCTTACAGAGTGTCTGTTTAGTTTCTCCAGTGTAACGCTCACTGCACTCTGCACTACACTGAATGGAGTAGACACATTACTTTGTTTATGTTTTGTCCTTTGGGTGAACCAGTTTCTGTCTTAAAGTGTTTGTAGGTTTGAAATAGACAGGAATTTCAAACTGTCTGAAAATTCTCTGAAGTTTTTCTGACACAACCGCTATGTGAGGAATAGTAACACCTCTCCTTCTAGGTTCAGATTCCCTGTTGTCCTGTTTTTTGGTTCTCTTAGATTAGATTAGATGTAACATTCTGGAGACGCGTCATTCCATAAAAACAAAGTTAAAACAAGTTGTGTGTAGGCAGCACGGTGGCTGAGTGGCAACCCTCATGCCTCACAGCAAGAGGGTTTGGTTGGATCCCCGGGTCGCCCAGGCCTTTCTGTGTGGAGTTTTTCATGTTTCTCCCCGTGTCTGGATGGGTTTCCTCCGGGTACTCCGGTTTCCCCCATCAACCAAAACATGAACGCCCTTCGAGACAACTGTTGTTGTGATTTTGGGCATTACAAAAATAAATGAATTGAATTGAACTGAAAACCATACTACGGAACATTCTCCATGGAGATAAATGTGTTTTATGCAAAAACATACATTTTAACTCTATTACATCTCAAAACCTGCATGAAATACTTTTACTTTTTACTCTTTAAGTTAATCTTAAACAGGTACTTATTCACCTGATACTTTTCCTTGGGTATTTTGTTGCTCCAGTATCTGTACTTTTGCTGAAGTAGATGTTTTCATGTGATACTTTTACTTTTACTGGAGTATTTTTTTTGCTTTGGTATATGTACTTTTACTTAAGTACCCAAAGTGAGTCTTTTTTCTTTCTCTGGTTCTGTTCACGTCTGAAATGGTTCTGGTTCTATGTCAAAGCTCACTCCACCAGTCCCAGCACTGCACCGAGCCGGGCTGTTAAAGCTTCAGTGGGGAATATTTAAAGTCCATAAAAGGCCTCGGGGGAGAGAACACAACACTGATGTTCACACTCAAACACTGACAGAACCATGAGAAAAGGTAAAGACCAGAGAGGACGGACTGTGGGGAGGTAATATCAACTCAAATAATGTCTTAAAGCTGCACGGTGGAACTTTTCTGGTGGAGGCTCAGTCTTCTGCTTGTCTCCATGGAGATGTGATTGCTTTGTTTGAAATGATTAATGACGTATATTACACAAAACTGACTCTTGTGAATTGAAAAATAAACTGAAATATAACCTTTCATTAAATGTTTTTTGCTCCTTGAAAAACCTGCGTTCTTACTCTAAGCGGGGCGCCCTCTCCAGTGATCTGACTTGTAACTTGACCTGCATGTCTTTCTGCAGATGCATGTTTAACGCCATACTGTGGAACATTCTAGCCCACACGTCCAAGCAGTTGGCGTACCCTCCGTTAGAAAAGGTCCAGAGTGCTCCTTTAATCATTGTCCCTAAGCTGCTGTGGCGCCCCCTGGTGTTTCTGTGTAAATCCTGTGAATGCACAGTATATGTTTGTCCTTTGTCCAGACGTCTGCCATTGTTTTGCTAAATTATGACGGACCTTATAGTCGTTTATTTTAATTTGAATTCTGTCTGATCCAAAGTCAAATTTGTCCAACATTTTGTGAACATGGGGTTAATTAAATCAGCCGCGGATCGCTCCGTTTGTCATTTATTGTCTCGTATAATGGGCCTACATAATTAGTTTTTTGCAGACATAAATAATCCTCATTGGGTAAAAGTGTGGGTCTGACGGTGTTTGAGCGGCTCACTGAACCGCCAGCTCCAGACTGGACCATTATCTCGGGGATGTGGGACTTTAGATTGGGTTTGGTCTAAATCTCCACGGTAACAGTTGCAATAAATGTACAAAGATGTGTTCTGGAGACCGAGCGCTCACTTTGGATAATTGATGTGTTTTGGGGGATTACACTGGAGCCATTCTGGGGACGAGCAGGTGGCAGATCCTCCAACAAAAAAGTGCCATAGTGCATCTTTAAATGAATGTACTTTAAAGCAATATCATGTAACTTTCTGGAACTGGCGCCTCACCGTGGAGTTGGATGAATTTTATGCCATACTGTGGAAGATTATAGCCATTGCTGGAGAAGTATGATGTAGATAAAGTGAGTTGAGAATGTGCGCATAGAAGTGTGAACTACGCACATGAACGCAGGGAGTCTCCATGGTAACGGAACAGTTTGTAAACACTGGGAGTCTCCATGGTAACGGGACAGTTTGTAAACACTGGGAGTCTCCATGGTAACGGGACAGTTTGAGTCAATCCTCGTTATATTTATACATTTATCACCTTTCTTCACCTCTCTCTCCCTCCATAAGCTCCCTCTCTTTCTCTCTCTCCCTGTCTCCTCCCTCCTCCTCTACCTCCATAACCCCACCTCCCTCTTTTCACCTCCCTCTCTTTATTTTCATCCTATCTCTCTACCTCTATACTCCCTCCCTTTCTCTCCATCCATACTCACTGTCTCTCTCTGAAGCTTTTCATCCCTCTCTTTTGTCTCCCCTCTCTCCTCTGCCTCCTCAACCCCCACCCTCTCTCTCCCTCTCTCTCACCTCACTCCCTCTCCCCCTCTCTTCCTTTTTCTTCCCCTCTCTCCTCTGCCTCCCTCACCACCCTCACACTCTCTTCCTGCCTCCCCCTCTCAATCTCTCTTTATCCTCTCTCTCCTTAACTCTCAAGTCAAATCCTTTCACTGAGACGTTGGCTGTTCTGGTGTCTTCTTTACCTCCTCCTTCTCTTGTTCCTTTCTCTCCCCTCTCTCTCCTCTGCCTCCTTCAACCCCTCCCTCTCTCTCCCTTCTTCTCCATCTCTCTCCTGCCCTCTCCCCCTCTCCATCTCTGCCTTCCTCCCTCTCTTGTTCCCTCTCAGTCAAATCCTTCTCATTGAACCATTGGCTGTTCCGGTGTCTTCTTTACCTCCTCCTCTTCCTCCTCTTCTTCTTCTTCTTCTTCTTCTGTTGAATGAAGCTGGGTCTGAATGAGCTTGAGTGTGAGGAGTGAAGGTTACAGAGAGGCAGGCAGTTTCATTAAAACAGGCGTTTGCTGCGTTTGACCCGATCGCACTCGAGTTTCCTCATTCGATCAAACCAACGCGGAGGCTTCTTCAAAAGGAGCCTACCTCAGAAGAGGAAGTCATTTTGTCTCTTATGTCAGCTCTTTACGGCTGAAAAACTCACTTATCGCACTGCTATTAATACTCTTTCAAACTCAAGCATTAGAGAGAGGAACGTGTTTCTCTTACACAGATCCAAGATGCTTTAATTTAGGCTCATTCTCACTTGATTATGAACTGAAACTTAAAGGGCCCGTGTGACGCTGTTTCTGATCTGTGTTCTAATGTAGTTTCCTCATCACAAACAGACCTGGAGTTGTGTTTTGTTCCATTCACACATGTTTAACACACAAACCCTGCATATTTAGGCTAAATTCTTCTCTCAAACTGAAAACACTCTGTTCCACCTTGTGATGTCATCATGTGGTAATACAGGAAGTGCTCCACTGTGTTTTTAAATTCTACACTGTTACAACCCAGCTCGTATGGGGAAGGGAAGTAACAAAAAAAAAGAAATCCAAGGTGTTAAAATGGTAAAATAAGGTAATTTAATTGGCAGGTGTGTAAGGGTGAATTAAACAAACTAAACATACTAAAGGCAACTAAATATAAACAAAGGCACCTTGCAAGCAATTAACAAATTAAATAAGGGTAAAATAACTAAACACACATTTTACAATAACAGGAATCTTAAACGCAGACAAACAGAGTCAGTACTGACAAGTCGAAGTTTTTCAAAACATAAGCCACTACCCCCAGTAGTGACTGAACTCACAAAATACACAAACAAATGCATACTGGCCACTCCAGGCCAGCAGCCTCGAACAGGTGTCCCCAATCTCCTTAAATGGGGAGGGAGGCGGCTGGAGGTGGGCGAGGCTGTAATCGGTCTTCCAATCATGGCCCAGGAACCCAGCAGCCAGGTTTGATGAGGGGGAAGAGGAGATTTGGGGCAACACACAACAAACAAAATACATAAAAACAAACAACAAAACAAACTTAAGGCCCAGGGCCGTAACATACACACCTTCACTAAACTCATTTGGATCATTTCATCCCTGGAATTGCCAATCTTTACTGAACTAAATGCAAAATGACCTGTTTACTTGAAAACTACCACTTGATGACATCACAAGGTGGAACAGAGCATCTGGAGCTTTGGAGATGTAGACAAACTAATAATAAAGTGTTACTCAAACATGTGTGAATTAAACAAAACACAATTCCAGGTCTGTTTTTGAGGAAGCAACAGCGTTAGAACATGGATTAAAGCTACAACAGTCCATTCTGTGATATAGGAATTTCAACTGGGACTAAACCAAAGAATTAACCTGGACTAGACCAGGATAAACCAGGACTAAACCAGTACTAAACCAGGACTATAACAGGACTAAACCAGTACCAAAGGACAGGCTCCTAGGGCAAAGACAGTAAATAAGCATGTAGTGCCAAAATAAAGTTCTGATCCCTTTCAAAAGAAGTTTCTAAAAACACCAGAGTTACAAACGGTACTGCAGCCGGAGCTCAGGGAGCGACTCATGATGGACGACCACACATTTATACTCGAGGATAAATATAAAATACTTTATGATAAAAACTTCACAAGAAAAAGTTGGAAAAGATGAAAAAAAAAAGATGTCCGACCTGCAGACAGTGTGCCTGAAATATGAAGGAGCCTCATTAATGCAATCTCCACAGACGCGGCTGGTAACTGCTGCTTGTGAACTATTGTGTATTTTTAAAACTAAATTCATTTGATCAACAATGATTATATAAGTAATAGAAAACTGTTTGGTGTTTAAATGTTAGAATATACATACACATATACATAAACATAAACAAACACACACACATACACACATATACATAAACATACACACAGACAAACACACACACACACACACATACATACACACCCATACACACATACATAAACATAAACAAACACACACACATACACATATACATAAACATACTCACAGACAAACACATACACATACATACACACACACATACATAAACACACATACACATACATACACACCCCTACACACACACATACATACACACATATACACACACATACATACACACACATACACACATGTACACATACATACACACGTACACATACATACACACACATACACATACATACACACCCCTACACATACATACATACACATACACACACATACATATATTCGTTTACATGCATATATGTACATACATAAACATATACATGCACACACATACATACACATATACATACACACACATACATAAACATATACATGCACACACATACATACACATATACATACACACACATACATACACATATACATACACACACATACATAAACATATACATGCACACACATACATACACATATACATACACACACATACATACACATATACATACACACACATACATACACATACATACACAGAGGCTGGTGTAGCAGGAGCAGCTCTGAGGTCTCTCGTGTAAACTGATGCATTTAAAAATCCTGCGTTTGCAGCGTTGCCGAGGTAATGTGTCGTTGCAGCTCCAGGTGTGAACTCTTGGTAAGTTTTAATTTGTTTTGTAAAACTTGGCCAAAGGAAGGATTTTTTTTTAGACTAGCAAGAAATTCAGGTGTATCAGTGATTACAAACACTTGTGTTCTAAGGTGATGGTTCAGTGTCCACTCATGATATTGTAGTTGTATCCTTGGGCAACACACTTTGTCCACATTACCTGTGTGAGTGTGCTCCTGTGATCGTGGCAGCTGTGCAGCCACCTGCTTGTCTCCATGGAGATGTTATTGCTTTTCCTGAAATGTTCCAAAATGTATGTCAGATAGGCCAATTTTTATGGTTTACCATTTAGCCTGTTTACCCTTTAGCCTGTTTACTCTTTAGATTGTCCACCCTTTAGCTTGTTTACTTTTTAACCTGTTTATCCTTTATAATGTTTACCCTTTAGTCTGTTTGCCCTTTAGCCTGTTTATTCTTTACCTATTTACCCTTTAGCCTATTCCCTCTTTAGCCTGTTTACCCTTTAGAGTGTTCACCCTTTACCCTGTTTACCCTTTAGCCTGTTCACTCTTTAGTCTGTTTATCCTTTAGCCTGTTTACCCTTTAGCCTGTTCACTCTTTATTCTGTTTATCCTGTTCAGCCTTTAGTCTGTTTATCCTTTAGTCTGTTTACCCTTTGGCCTGTTCACTCTTTAGTCTGTTTATCCTTTAGCCTGTTTATCCTTTAGTCTGTTTACCCTTTAGCCTGTTCACTCTTTTCTTTCCCCTGAAAATGTGGTGGACAAATACAGTCTCACTTTTCTGTTTAGTTTCACTGAAGGTGCTGAGCTCAGCCTCCTGCCTCCAGAGCCTCAAATGTTCTTCTTCTTCTTCCTCTTCTTCTTCTTGCTCTTCTTCTACTCCTCTCCGCTGCAGTGTTGTGTTCATTAGACATTCTTCCTCTTCTTCTACTCCTCTCCGCTGCAGCGTAGTGTTCATTAGACATTCTTTCTGTGCAAAAAGCCAGCCTCACTCAGCACTTTCCGCATTAGAAAGTGCAAATAAAGGTCCCTCAGACATATGAATGCCGACCGCAGCAAACAATTAGCCGCTCGCGCCTTGGCCAGGGCAGTTTATCATGAGGAGATGTGTTTCATATGGAGCTTGGAGCTTCCAAAGGTTTCACATGTGTCAGAAATGCAGTGACAGCAGAGCGGCTCTACGTCGCAGTTGGAGATAAATATTAATATTGTGAATGATGCAAGGCTTGTCAACTGTTGGAGCAGGCTGCAGGGGGCGGTGTTTGGGTTTGTGGAGTGTCACTTTTGGGGAGAGCTGGTGTGTTTCTAGGTTATTGGCAGAGGTGAGCAGAGAGGACAAATATTGAACTGAAATCTGAGCCGTTCAAAATAATATGAAGCCTCTGTCAGTGGTATCAAACTCAAACACTGTGGGCCTAAATTAAAAACTAAGACAAATTCACGGAACAAACTCAATATTTATTGAAAAACTGACTGTACCTGACATGTAATGTTTAACTTTTTCATCTGGAAATAAACTTTAGTTTTGCTTAAACACAAAATCTGGAACAAATCAAGCTTAATATTACAAACATATGAGAAATAAAATTTGAAATAAAAGACACATCAGTAGTATTAATTTCTTATTTAAATAAAATAAATTATGTCTCTCTTGGCCGAGGTGACTAGTAGCTTGATTGCTAATGAGTGTCAACAGAAAAGGGCTGGTCTTGACTGCAGCGTACTAGTAAAGCATTCTGGGATTTGTAGTATTAGTGGTGAATAGTATTAGATTTGATATGATCTCACAGGCCAAATATAATTACACCATGGGCCAGATTTGGCCCCCGGGCCTGTGTTTGACATACGTACTCTATGTGTTGTCACTAAAATTTCAAACGCTATTTCGATCCTAAGGACTACACTCAATACTCAATACCAATCCTGAGACCACAATAAGAGTAAAAACACTCTTTCTTTAGACAATAGAATGTGATTTTCCGCACTAAATGTACTTTGTTTTCTGTTCTCATGTGGCCTTATATCTTAAACCATAGAAATCGCCTACCAGTTTATCATTTTTTGTTGTTTCTAGGAAGAGCTTCTGATTCAAAATGATTTTCTTGCACTACAAAAAATGACCTACAAGAGTTGAAATAATGTAAAGGTTCACTATGTATTTTTTTTATGCAGTGGTCCCTGGTTTAACGGGGGTTACATTCTAAAAATAACCAGCAACAAGCAAAATCCGTGAAGTAGCCAGCTTTATTTTTACAATTATTATATATGTTTTGTAGCTGTAAAACCCCTCACCACACACTTTATACACTTTTCTCAGACAGGCATTAACATTTTCTCACATTTCTCTCATTTAAACATTCTCAAAGTTCAAACCTTCGTATATTATATCCCTCTTCCTCGATAATCTCTTTAAATGTGTTGTTCTCGTGCCTCTGCTCCAGCAGTATCCGCGGAGGCGCCTCTCCGTGCAGAGAAACACATAAGTCCAAAGCATTTCTGAAATTTGTCAGTGCAGAACGTTTCATCGACATTGTGGGTTTTGTCGGGGAGAAAACTTGCAAACATACAGCACTTCAGAGTCACACTGTGATCCAACATTTATGTAAATTTGTCTGAACACATTCTGTACTGTACAGGAGACACGGCACGGAGGAGACTGATGGACAATGGTCTACAGTCACTTAGCCAATCAGGACGCAGAACACAATGCACGTTCATACAATGTAAAAAAAAAAAAACGTGTAAAATTGCACCAAAAAAAAAAATCTGCAAAACAGCGAGACCATGAAAGATGAACTTTGATATAGTGAGGAACCATTGTATTGCTAAAAACGTACCTTGAAAAACATGCATTCTTCTTAGATCTACGGAGCGACCTGTAACTTGGCTTGGTTGTGTCTACTAGTCTATATGCCTTATACTATATTCAATACTTTTGACACTCCTACTATGTATTTGTTGAAGAAATTAATTTTTTTAATTAAGAGTAAAAAAGGGAAAAGTACTCAAGCAAGCCAAAATCAGGTGTTTAGTGCACTGTACAGATGATATGGGTGTTAATATGTGAATTCTTGTCTTGATAAATTGATAAATTGTCAGAACTCATATCGGCTCTCGGGCTTAAATCTCCAGCAGAGGGCGATATTTTGTTTTGGTGGATCTGCTGCCTAAAGAATCCAGACAAAGCTTTTTATTAACACTTTAACATGATGAGACCACTGCACAAAATGTGACTACAATCGTATAGGTTTATGGTTAAAAAAAGGGCTTGGGTTTGTAGGATAGACTGTATATATAAATGGGCATAGCTAACCTGCTAACTGCCGTCAGATTCGTCATTTTGGTCTTAAATGTTCGTATTAACCCGCTCTACATGATCCTGGGGTTTTTATTTCACTAATGTGTCTGTAAATCAACATATGAACATTAATAACAGACAAATCAGGCACCGTCTTTCCCCGAGGTTGCTCCGTCTAGCGTTAGCAACAGTTTTGATTGACAGCGTTGCTAAGTGTCATATTTAACAGCCTCGCTCTGAATTGGCTCTTTGGTTGCTAAAATACACGCGGTCGGAATTCCAAATATGAAATTGGTCTTCAAATTCACCACTATAACTGCTAGCCTCGATTAGCATCATTTGGAGCCGAACGTCTTTATACAGTCTATAGTTTTTCTTGCTTGTCATAATCTCCAAATATTTATTATTTTCTCCTTACAGCAGCGGTTGGTTGGACAGTGTGGTGTCTGGCGTTTGCCCGGTGCCGCCTGGGTTTGATCCCTGGCGCTGAGCTGGGGACATGTGGTCAAACATGTTGGGAGTGTGGTCAGTGGGACGGTGCCAGTGGTTAACATAATCATCCACTCACTGAACTGGGCACTGGGCACTGGAGCTGTGGGGTCTCTGTGGGGTCTCTGTGGGGTCTCTGTAGGGTCTCTGTGGGGTCTCTGTGGGGTCTCTGTGGGTGCTGGGGTCTCTGTGGGGTCTCTGTGGGTGCTGGGGTCTCTGTGGGGTCTCTGTGGGTACTGGGGTCTCTGTGGGGTCTCTATGGTGTCTCTGTGAGCAGTGAGGTCTCTGTGGGGTCTCTGTGGGGTCCCTGTGGGGTCTCTGTGGGCAGGAGAGATCAGGTAAAAAAAAAAAAGCTAGGGAGTTTTCTGTTGTTTTCTTTTTTTTTTTTTTTGTGTTTGTTTTTCTGGAAACTACATTTTCAAAAATTTGCTAAAAATCCTATTAATATGTTTATAAAAGTTTGGGGCGAAGTGCTTCAGTGGTGACATTTACAAAATATGGGCAACAGTGGCTCAGTTGGTAGAGCGTTTGCCCACTGAGCCCGAGGTTGGCCGTTCGAATCCCACTTTCAACATAAAACATTGTTGGTTGAGCGGCCAGACCCAGGGGTTGGCGGTGCGATTCAGGCTCCCACAGATGAATGCTGTTGTTGTATCCTTGGGCAAGACACTTAACCCCCCTCTCCCCAGTGTGTGTGAGTGAATGTATGAGTGGTTCCTTGATGTAAAGACCTTACCATTTACCATCTAGTTTCGATACTAGTTTTCATATCAGATTTTTCATATTTTTGACAACCTTATTTTATCTTTTTTTTTTTCCAATTTATTTTCCAAATCTCAGAAAATCTTAACATTTTTCTTGCTCTCTTCCAACCTGACACTAGTGAGAGTCTATGCTATCACTTTCACCTATCAGTAGTCATAACAGTTTGGCGTATTTGTGTATCTTTGGCTCATTTACTCCTTCGTTGTAATAAAAACATGCCCCGTGAGCTCTACATCTGAATAAAAAAAGACCATTGGGGACGCGCTGTTTTGTAAGGACCCCCATAAAGAGTGAAGAGGGGAGACAGTGACCGCGGGCGTAGAGTCTCACTGACACATCACATGCTCGAGCTGCTCTGAATGAACCATGATAGAGGGACTTGTTCTCTGAAAACCTTATTTCCGGGCGAGTTAACATGGCCACAGGCGGCTGGCAGGTTCCAACGCGCTGGATAATGGCAGCATTATAGATGGACTAAAGACACCGCTTCAATTCAAATGTGTCACTGAGGCATTAAAGGCGCTCTGGTGTAAATTATGACGTTTTAAAGGGCCAGGGCCTGATTTATGTGTTTGAGCAAACCTCATCTGGCCCCAGTGCAGTGTTTAAGCAGCTCTAGAGGTCAAAATAAGTCTGCTGTGTGCTGCCAGTATGTGAGTATAAAGCCTCTTATTGACAGGTCAGGAAGTATGTGTTAGCATGCTAGTTGTTGTAAGATTTACTGTCATGGCAAAACTCCATGTTGAAAGTTGAAAAGTGCTTATAAACTCATTGCAGTGAAAAATTAAGATGCTTGGAATGCGTAAGGCAATGGTGCGTTCCAGTAAAAGTAGCAAAGTAAAGTGAACAAAACAAAAATAAAAAAATAAAAACAGGTAAAAAAAAAAACCCATTGATTCAGTTGTTTCTGTTGAAAAAAATGCAGCTCAAAATTTTCAAAATCACCACATTTGAAGCATTGTAAGACTCAAAATCGCCAAGAAATACTTTTACTTTTTACTCCGTAAGTACATTTTTAATAGGTATTTTAATGCTTTTACTTAAGTAGATTTTTTCATGTGATACTTTTATTTTTTCCTCTGGTGTCTGTACTTTCATTTAACTAAATAGAGGAGTACTTCTTCTACCACTGACTCGAAGTTGGTAACTGTGATATTTCCCACCTCCGACTTGGAAAAACGGCTTGGAATACCATGCAAACCAATTTGGAGATGGTTGAGGGGCTCCCACTTCACTCAGGAGTTAAACTGTGATGTAATAGAACAATGCTAATGCTATGCTAATTACATAATGACATTTGATACAGGTGAAAAGGTTAAACCCAACAATTTTCTATGTTTCATGTTATGACACTCGTATAAAAGTATAATTCAAACACTCTGAGGTCAGAACTTGTAACGTTTAAAATCCCAGTTGCCTTGAGCGCAGCATAATACGGAACATTTCTGGCATATACTCCAAATAGTATTTCATTATTTGCTGGTGTTATGGGCCACTCTGAGCCTAACCCCATATTAGCACACAGCCTCCTCGCTCTGCACTAGAGCTGGCAGCCTTCTGTATTTGGATGTGAGCCACTCAGGGCTGAGGGCAGGAAGCACAGAGTGGAGACTCCACGGGGGGCGTTGTCGAGCGCTACGGCAGGTCACCACGGCAACGACACCAACAAATGTCCACTCATGCACCCGCGCAATTAGACTACTATGCCAACGGAGCTCACGAAACGCAGCGTTAGGTCAACAATATGGAAGTCCAGACAACACAAGAGCTGCATGTCGTTATGGCAAATGGAGTTAATTAAAAGCTAACGAGGTGCTAAGGTATTTGGTCGCCGTAGAAACATAATCGCTTCTGAAACTAAGTGAAAAGAGGGAGACATGAGCATAGAGACAACGGTTTATTACCATCGTTTAATACAGTGTCTCTATGGAAAAAGTTACAATATACATTTGAGATTGGAGGTTTATTAGTGTGTACCATACCAGTAACACACTAATACCAAGACCCAGTTGAGTCGAGGGGGGAGGGGGACAAAGGGGTCTCTTGCCCTGGGCCCCAGAATTGGAACCTTTTCCTATTTACATTAGGGGGGCTCATGTGAGGTTTCTTGCCCAAAGCCCCAAATTTTTGTCAACGGAACTGCTAATACCAATTAGAATTGAGGAATCGATGAGATGAATCACCTAGTTTTTTCACATTTTTATGTTTTTAAGAGCTTTAACAGTTGTTTGGGCAAATTCCTGACGTTTTTAAGGTAAAGTTTTTAACGGTTTTGGCAAATGTATATATATATATAGAGGGCGCTAACAGTATGCACCGCTTTGTTGTTATGACATTTATGGCGATGTCAGCTCCCATTGGGCACCGCAGTTTTCCAACACGAAAGTCAGCGGACTTGTTTCTTTTATTAAGTCATTTTGATTTAAAATGTACAAATTATAACATAATGATCCACAGATGAGAGCTATAGAGACACAAGCACAGCACGGTGGATCTGAGAGACCGCACTGATTCTGTGTGTGTTAATCTCGTGTGTGCAGCTCTTCCCACGTCTCAAACCCTCTTGTTGGTTTTGCTCAGACCTTAATGAGACTGTTCGGGGTTTAAAGGGCGCTAACACTCGCTGATTCTGATTCTATTGTCGCTAATTTCCGGCGTGGCATTTTGTTCTTTTGTCGTCCCACGCCCATCCCTCTATCCTCGTCCCTCCTGCCTCCACAAAGAAAGTGAAATATTTTTACATAAGTGTCTTTGCTGCGTCGTTGCCGGTCGGAGTTATCGGCTCGCTCAAATTGAGTTTAGCCCCAGTGTCTTTGTGCGCCTCCTCTTGGACCTCGGCCAAGGCACCGCACAGCTAAATGTATTGAAATCAGGGTAAGCTGCTTAAAACATTCACATTCCACTTGGAGTTTATAGAAATATGAAACTTTCCAAATCCAATACACAATACACAGATACATATTCATTTATGAGCTGGGCGGCTGCAATAATGTGAAAAAAGCCACTCTGGAACTTTTTCAGAGTGGCTCGCTTCTATGGTTGTGTTATTGCTTTGCCTGGAATGTTACATAGTATGGCATTAGATGTTATCTATCTCCATGGAGAAAAGCAACTGACTGTACCAAGCACAATTACATGTCAGATCTGTGGAGAGATGAGCGTGCTCACGGTACGACTTCATGTTTTTCAAGACACACCGCAGTGTAAGAACTATGAGAATAATGCCATACTGTGGAATATTCCACACAAAGTGATACTGTGTTCATGGAGAGGTTTCAGGGGGTGAAGCTAGTTAGAGGCACTGCTCTGTCTGAAGTACTGTAACTCAAGGTAGACATTAATTTGAGGTTTGTTTTTTTAAACAATTGAGTTACTATATTTTCCAGAGTATAAGTCGCTCCTGAGTACAAGTTGCACCTGTCAAAAATGCATAATAATGAAAAAAACAACAACATATATTTCACATATAAATTGCATCTGAGTATAAGTTGCACCCCTGGCTAAACTTTGAAAAAAAGTGCACGTTATAGTCCAGAAAATATGGCCACTTTGCTGTTAAACAAGTCCTTCTCAAATAACATTACAGTCACAAGCTTGCTAGCATTAGCATTAGCCAACAGCTTTTCAGTGAGTCACTCTCACCTTTTTGTGTAAAATCAAACCCATGAACAGGATCATGAACACTCGAGTTGATCACAGGCTCCTGAAAAGGAGCTCTTTAAATCCATTTTAAATTTTTTCTTGAGTTTTCAGATGATCTTAAAACTTTTTGTGTCACCCAGATACTTAAATGGGCCAACGGGAATGCTTTCTACTGTTTGCAATATTAAAACAGAAGTCTACCAAGTACATATTTATTTAGTGTTTGTCAAATAAACAACATCACAAGTGATTTCATAATATCTGAAAGCTTTATTACATTTTCAGTGCAATAAACAGTAATGGTACCGCCTTAGGTCCTGTGTTAATAAAACAGCCACGAGCCGCCCAGCTGTGCCTCGTTTAATTTAATCCTACTGCCAGAGGGGGCGCTATGTTCACTTTTCTCTGCCTCCATCTGGATTGATTAGACCCGAGGAAGTGAGGAGCACTCAGTGTTGTACAGGGGAATCTGATGAAGCTGATGCCATATTGCGTTTTCAAGAGACCACAGGGAAATGGAACTTTGAATCGGTCAAATGCTCAAATATTTCAAACATTTCTAAGTTTAATTATGTCATCCTTTAAAGTCCATTTGAAGCATTATAATATGGCCACATTTTTATACAATTGTCTCTCGCTATGTCGCAGCACATCTTTTGTGGTCTGGCTGTTTCGCGGATCTTTTTTTTAAGTGCAATTTACATGCTTTTTTACAGTATATGAATGTGCATTGTGTTCTGCGTCCTGATTGGTTAAGGGACTGTAGACCATTGTCCATCAGTCTCCTGTACAGTACAGAATGTGTTCAGGCAAATTTACATAAATGTTCGATCGCAGTGTGACTCTGAAGTGCTGTATGTTTGTAAGTTTTCTCCCCGACAAAACCCACAATATCGATGAAACGTTCTGCACCGACAAATTTCAGAAACACTTTTTTGGATCAGTGGGTCTAACCGCTAAGCCAATGATATTTACGTCGAGAATGGGGTTAAAACCAGCAACCTTCAGAACTGACTTCTGCTCTTGCCTGGGACATTTATCCATTTGTTAAATTGATTATCAGAAAGTTAATGTATTTACCATTACATTTTCTAGAAAACCTTTATTTAAAGCTACACCATGGAACCTTTCTGGTGGAAGGTCATCCACCTGCTTTCCTCGATGCAAAAAGGGGACATACTGTAAGCATTTTATTTAAACACACAGATAATTATTGTTTAAAAAAATGTTAAAAACAGAACTAATTAATTTTCAATTATTTCCAGCGGTCCGATCACATTCCTCACCTTCCTAACCCATCCTGAGCCTGCTACGTTCTGAGTTTAAAAACAGTTTTCACAACTTTCAGAGACCAGGGCAAAGTTTTGCTAACTATTGGCTAGCATGCTAGCATAACTTCTTGATTTGCTGACAATACACACACTCGGTATCCACTTAGAAGTAAGCTTTACATTTTTTGAATGTAAATGTTCAATTATATAGGCCACATGTGTCAAACTCAAGGCCCATGGGCCAAATATGACCCACCATGTCATTTCATGTGGCCCACAACAAGGTAAATTAAAAGGTATGACTGTGTTACAATGTCAGTTTATCAGGAGATAGCAAGTTATACAGCCACATTTTTTACATCTATGGAAATACATATGCAATATTTGTGAATGGAATAAGTAATAAATACAGAAAGTTTATGAACAAGTTAAAAAAAAGTAGTTACATTTATTTTAGATTACATCTGGCCCTGTCTGCTGTGGGTTGAATGAAGCTAAATCAGTTATTTGACTTCGAATACATGTACCTATTATTCCCTGCTGTTGCCAGAGGAGGCGCTCCCCTGTCCCCTCCCCTTTTCTATCTGTGCGTGAGTGAACGACAGGTGGTCCCTGAGCCTTTGCACATTGTGAGGGAAAAGACTCTGATTGAGAACGGCAGCCCGGCCTCCTCCAGTCAATAACTCATTTGGAGAGGGTTATGAATTAGAATGATCTTGCTGAGGGGAAAACACACTCTGCCTCCCACAACCTGGAATTGTGTAATCCCTGTGCAAAATCAATGTGTTCCACAGGGATGCGTCCTCTCCCCCTCCCTTTTCTCCCCTTACCTCTATCTGCCAATCGGGTGTATTTCTGCTGATAAGCCATAAATCCAATTACCTAAAATGTCAGGTTAGAATGTGAAAGCGTTTAGGGTGCCTGGATGCTTCCCCTGCTCCCTTGGGTGCTGATGATGATGTCAATAACGTCTTGTGTGCCAGCGAGCTTCTGTCATTAGCTTGTATTTAGATTGGAGGCTCTGTTTTACGACAGGACAGGATGTATCTGCAGGAGGACGTAGAGAGAGTGTTATAATAATAATAATAATAATAATAATAATAATAATAATAATAATAATAATAATAATAATAATAATAATAATATGGAACTGATGGTAATATATTTAGTTTCGATGTAGAAAAAAACTAAAGTTAAACAGCCCCTATTATGCTATCTTCTGATCTCCATTCTAATGTTTCCTCATCACAAACAGACCTGGAGTTGTGTTTTATTTCATTCACACATGTTTAATACAAACCCTGCAGATTTAGGCTCTGAGAGTTCTTCTCTCAGACTGAAAACACTCTGTTCCACCTTGTGATGTCATCATGTGGTAATACCATAGACTGTTTGTATAAATGGAGATAGCTAACCTGCTACCTGCCACGTTCCAAACAGAAAGTGATCATGGGCGCACTTCCTGTTCCATCGACTCTGGCTCCAATTCACTTTCTATTGAAAAACTATGTCCTCTCTCTGTAACTGCTGCTGTCAGACTCGTCATTTTGGTCTTAAATGTCCGTATTAACCCGCTCTGCATGATCCTGTGGTTTTTATTTTGCTATTGTGTCTGTAAATCAAGAAATGAACATTAATAACAGACAAATCAGGCGCCTTCTTTCCTCAAGGTTGCTCCTGCTAGCGTTAGCAACTGTTTGATTGACAGCGTTGCTAAGTGCCTGCTCCCTGCTAAATCAGTGATGTGGGCGGGAAGGGGTGTTACCTTCAACAGCCTTTCTCTGGATTGGCTCTTTGGTTGCTATGATACATGTAGTCGGAATTACAAATATAGAACTCTATATAGTATATAATATAGTATGTTTTTGAGGAGGTAACAACATCATAACATGGCTTAAAGCTCACAAGAGTCAGTTTTGTGTCATATTGGACCTTAAAATTAAATATTGAGTTGGATTTATAATATTAATCAGAGCTGTCAGCCCCAGTGAGATACTGATTCCTCATCCAAGCATATCACCAAAGATGTACCCTCCTCCCTTCTTTCCACACAGCGGCTGGGGGCACTCATAAAAATCCCAATTCTAGTTCAATTATTGCTCTATATCTGTCTTTATCTGGGCTGTTTAAACTGATTTAACCAAGTAGAAATATCCACAGAGTTAATCCCGCCTTTAAAACCTGCGTACGACTCTGCGGCTCTGGGCGAGACTTTAAAAGAGTGTCAAACCTTTGGGGATTGTGCTGTAAATCTCTGTTAAGGTGGAAATGATTCAGAGGTGAGTGTTGTAATGAGACGCAGGCCTGAAATAGTCTTTATACAAATAAAAAAATGGAGGATTATGAAAGAATAGATCTGGTGAGTCACACAGTAATGGATCAGTGGGTCATCGCACCAGACTGAGTGAGTGTATATTTATGTTTGAGTTTATTCTGTGGTACGTTGGCGCAGTGGCGACTAGCACTTTCGCCTCACAGCAAGAAGGTTCCCAGTTTGACTCCCAGGCCTTTCTGTGCGGAGTTTACATGTTCTGCCTGTGTCCGGGTCGGTCACACCCCCATCGACCAAACACATGCACAAAAGGTCAGATCCTCCAGCTAAGTTCGTCCTCTGGCTCTTTGTTCTGGCTCTCTGTTACACCTCTCTGGCTCTCTCTGTTACGGCTCACTGTTTGGGCGTTCTGTTCTGGCTCTTTGTTAAGGCTCTTTGTTACGGCTCTCTGTTCTGGTTGTCTCTGTTACGGGTCTCTGTTATGGTTGTCCCTGTTATGACTCTTTGGCTCTCTATTAAGGCTCTCTGTTCTGGCTGTCTCTCTTCTGGCTCCCTGATTCTCTGTTACGGCTCACTGGTTGGGCGTTCTGTTACAGCTTTCTGTTTTGGCTCTTTGTTAAGGCTCTTTGTTTTAGCTCTTTGTTACGGCTCTCTGTTCTGGCTGTCTCTGTTACAGCTCTCTGTTATGGCTGTCCCTGTTATGGCTCTTTGGCTCTCTATTAAGGCTCTCTGTTTTGGCTCTCTCTCTTCTGGCTCCCTGGCTCTCTGTTAAGGCTCACTGTTCTGGCCCTCTCTGTTATGGTCCTCGGTTATTGCTTCCCGTTACGGCTCTCTGTTATTGCTCTCTGTTATGGCTCTCTGTTCTGGCTCTCTCTGTTATGGTTCTCTGTTATGACTCTATGTTGTGGCTCTCTGTTTAGGCTTTCTCTTATGGCTCTCTGTTATGGTTCTCTGTTATGGCTCTCTGTTACAGCTCTCTGTTATGGCCCTCTCTTATGGCTCTCTTTTATGGTTCTCTGTTACGGCTCTTTCTTAAGGCTCTCTCTATTATGGCTCTCTGTTATTGTTCTCTGTTACGTGCCCATGCTCACTTCCTGTTTGTAACGTGGCGACTGCAGGTTTGCTATGTCTATTTATATAAACAGTTTGATTGTAACAGTTCTAATATTCTGCTTGAACAGAATCTGCTCTGTAATATTTCCTCCTCTTTATGTTTTTTTTTTTTTTTTTTACATTACTTTTTGTCATGAGCGATTAAAAAGTCTGACTAAAAACACCAGTTCTTTGTTTTCCATTCGCTGAAAGGCTGTTGTAATAAACACGGTGAAAATGGCTCTTTTGAGCGATGGAGAAACATGTGTGAAATAAATGTCCTGGAGGCTGTTTGTGGCCGACACATCCACAAGGCTGAAGAGCACAGGGTCTCGTCTTCTGGTGTTGTTGTGTTCTGCTGTTGTGTTGTTGTGTTCTCTGGTTGTTGTCTTCTCTTGTTCTGGTGTTGTTGTGTCCCCGCGTTGTTGTGTTCTTTTGTTGTTTTTTTCTCATGTTCTTCTCTTGTTCTCTTGTTCTGATGTTTTTTGGTTCTCATGTTCTTGTGTTCTCTTGTTGTGTTCTCATGTTCTTCTGCTCTCGTGTTGTTGTGTTCTCTTATTCTCATGTTGCATTCTCGTGTTCTTTTTCCTTTTGTTCTTGTGTTGTTTTGTTCTTGTATTGTGTTCTCGTGTTCTCTTTTTCTCGTATTCTTTTTTCCTCGTGTTCTCTTCCTCTTGTGTTCTCATGTTCTTTTTTCCTTGTGTTCTCTTCCCTCTGTGTTCTTGTGTTCTTTTGCTTCTTTTTCTTGTGTTCTTTTCCCTTTGTTCTTTGTCCTCGTGTTCTTTTCCCCTTGTGTTCTCATGTTCTTTTGTTCTCGTGTTCTTTTCCCCTTTATGTTCTCGTATTCTTTTGTTCTTGTGTTCTTTTTTCCTTGTGTTCTCTTCCCTCTGTGTTCTTGTGTTCTTTTCCCCTTTGTTCTTTGTCCTCGTGTTCTTTTCCCCTTGTGTTCTCATGTGCTTTTGTTCTCGTGTTCTTTCCCCCTTTATGTTCTCATGTTATTTTGTTCTTTTCCCTTGTGTTCTCATGTTCTTTTGTTCTCATGTTCTTTTTCCTCATGTTCTCGTGTTCTTTATTCCTTATGTTCTCTTCCCCTTGTGTTCTCATGTCCTCTTTTCCTCATGTTCTCGTATACTTTTTTCCTCATGTTCTCTTCCCTTGTGTTCTCTTGTTCTTTTGTTCTCATGTTCTTTTCCTCTCATGCTCTTGTGTTCTTATGTTATTTCCCCCTCATGTTCTTTTGTTCTCGTGTTTTTCCCCTCGTGTTCTTTCCACCTCATGGTCTTGTGTTCTTTTTTCCTCATGTTCTGTTGTTCGCGTGTTCTTTCCCCCTCGTGTTCTTGTATTTTTTCCTCATGTTCTGTTGTTCTCGTGTTCTTTCCCCCTCGTGTTTTTGCATTTTTTCTTCATGTTCTGTTGTTCTCGTGTTCTTTCCCCCTCGTGTTTTTGCATTTTTTCTTCATGTTCTGTTGTTCTCATGTTCTTTCCCCCCATGTTCTTGCGTTTTTCTTCATGTTCTGTTGTTCTCATGTTCTTTCCCCCCTGTGTTCTTGTGTTTTTTCCTCGTGTTCTTTTCCCCTCGTGTTCTCATGTTCTTTTGTTCTCATTTTCTCATGTTCTTTTTGTTCTTGATGACATGCATCTGGTTCTGGGTTTGGGCTTTAGTCTTGTTCTCATAATAGTCCAAACACTCGTTGCTTTCTCTCAGTTTGGAGACTCCACGTTCACTCGGTCTGAGTCAGAGTCGTGTTCAGAAGCTCATTAGAAGTAATTTGCTTCGTACAAATGACTTCAAACCCATTTCTGTTTGTACAAAGCATCGAATTTAAAGGCTGCTGGTTCAATTCCTCCTAGGACAATGTAGCTGGACTATTATGTATCCAGGGCGCGCACACATTCACACACCAGTGTACACAGATGTGTGTTTACTTGAGTATTTGTTTTTGCTTCAGTATCTGTAGTTTTACTAAAGTAACATAATGGAGTACTTCTTCCACCTCTGGTTGTGAGGTTTTGGGAGCAGACACACAGCTCTGGGCTTTTGTAGTGACAGGATTTAAGGCTGGAGGCTGTGACTTTCTAATCCAATTCTTCCTGCTTAAGAAATGGGAGTCTCTACGGCTCTCTGTTACAGCTCTCTGTTCTGGCTCTCTGTTACAGCTCTCTGTTCTGGCTCTCTGTTACAGCTCTCCGGCTCTCTGTTCTGGTTCTCTGTTATGGCTCTGGCTCTCTCTGTCATGGCTCTCTGACTCTCTCTCTTCTGACTCACTGTTCTGACTCTCTCTGTTCTGGCTCACTGTTCTGGCTCTCTCTGTTGCGGCTCACTGTTCTGGCTCTCTGTTACAGCTCTTTCTGGTCTGGCTCTCTAGCTCTCTCTGTTATGGCTCTCTGGCTCTGTGTTATGGCCCTCTCTTTTTTATGGCTCAGTGTTCTGGCTCTCTGGCTCTTTCTGTTCTGGCTCTCTGGCTCTGTCTGTTATGGCTCTCTGGTTCTGTGTTATGGCTCTCTGGCTCTGTTCTGGCTCTCTCTGTTCTGGCTCTCTGGCTCTGTCTGTTATGGCTCTCTGGTTCTGTGATCTGGCTCTCTGGCTCTGTTCTGGCTCTCTCTGTTATGGCTCTCTGGCTCTGTATGTTATGGCTCTCTGGCTCTGTTCTGGATCTCTGTTATGGGTCACTGTTCTGGCTCTCTGTTCTGGCTCTCTCTGTTCTGGCTCTCTGGCTCTGTCTGTTACGGCTCTCTGGCTCTGTTCTGGCTCTCTCTGTTACGGCTCTCTGTTCTGGCTCTCTCTTTTTACGGCTCACTGTTCTGGGGAGTGTGTTTGTTCTTGGAGCATTCAAGTTTGATTTCCCAGGACATCCTGGTCAGGCCTCATCGCTCCCAGACTCCAATCTGTACTTACAGCCCAGAGAGGAAAGGAAGAAGAGAGGGAGGAGGAGAGGAGGAGGAGAGAGAAGAGAGGGAGGAGGAGAGGAGGAAGAGAGAGAAGAGAGGGAGGAGGAGACGAGGAGGAGAGAGAAGAGAGGGAGGAGGAGACGAGGAGGAGAGGAAGAGGAGAGAAGAGAAGAGAGGGAGGATGGGAGGAGGAGGAGGAGGAGATAAGAGTGGGAGGAGGGAAGAGAAGAGACGAGAGGGAAGGAGGAGGAGGAGGAGAGAAGAAAAAAGAGTTAGGAATAGAGAATGAGAGAGAGGAGGGAGAGAGGAAAGAGGAGAAGGGACAGAATACTGAGATGGAGAGAGTAAAGGGAGAGAGGGTGGGCTGGAGAGGAGGTGAGAGAAAGAGATGGAGAAGGAGCGTGAGAGGAGAGAAGAGGAAAGAAAAGAGGGACAGAAAGAGAGAGAGAAAGAGAGAAAAGAGATGGAGGATCACTTAATTTATCACAATGATGAATTAAACAAGGACTAAACCTGGTCTAAACCTGGACTAAACCTGGACTAAACCTGGACTAAACCCGGTCTAAACCCAGTCCAAACCTGGACTAAACCTGGTCTAAACCTGGACTAAACCTGGTCTAAACCTGGACTAAACCTGGACTAAACCTGGACTAAACCCGGTCTAAACCCGGTCCAAACCTGGACTAAACCTGGTCTAAACCTGGACTAAACCTGGACTAAACCTGGACTAAACCCGGTCTAAACCCGGTCTAAACCCGGTCTAAACCTGGACTAAACCTGGACTAAACCCGGTCTAAACCTGGTCTAAACCTGGACTAAACCTGGACTAAACCCGGTCTAAACCCGGTCTAAATCTGGACTAAACCTGAACTAAACCTGGCCTAAATAAGGTCCAGGTAGGTGGAAGGTGACCTGGGATATTTACAGAAAACACTGAGACATTTTTCAGAGATGAGCAAAGAGAATAAATAAAGAATGCAGAGTTTGAATTAAATATGAGTTTAAACTGCACTGGGCACAGGGACCACACAGGGACCATTCAGGGACCACTCAGGGACCATGCAGGGACCAACTAGGGACCACACATCGATGGGGAGAAACAGTAAGAGTAAAAGAGATAGAGGAGAGAGAGGAGGGGTAACCAGATAAGAGATGGAGGGAGAGAAAGAAACCATGGTCAAAATAACTCCTCAAATCATGTGAAAAATACTTTCAATCCAGTTAAAAAATGTAGGAGTAGAAAGTGCAGATACTGCTCTCAAATGTACTGAAGTAAAAGTAAGAAGTACACACTGTAAAATGTACTTCAGTAAAGTACAGATAACTGAAAAGTACTCTTCTTGGCTGTGAGCCGTTGTGTGACCCTTGTGTTTGTTCCGATTCCCAGGCTGATGATTAGTGTGATGGAGAGCCTCGTTTGGACTCACAGATAGATTCTCGTGTAGATTGGTCTTCAGCGTCGGCGTCTGCATATTTTGGCAAGTCCTCGCCCCTCATAAATTCTATTATAGTCCCATTATCCGCCCTGCCAGCGGAGACGGAGCATCCCGAGTCGGACTGGCCGGGCTCCGATTGGACAGACGAGCCGGAATGATGACGTTATTGGAAGAGATTTATGGGACGGGTTTGACTCGCATCCCAAATATATAATTTCACTCATAACTTACAAAGAATTTAAAGGCGGGACTATGTGAACATAAACGGGCACATTTTTATATCGAGCTATTCCAGCTTCAAGACACTGTGGGCGAGGGAGGTCAAATGTCTTGCCCAAGGACACAACAGTATTCATCTGTGGGAGCTGGATTTGCACCTTCAACCTTTGGATCAATGGACAAACACTGAGCCACTGTCGCTGGGGAGAACTTATTGCTTCGCCCAGAATGTTTATCCAATGGATCGTCTTTCCACAGATCTGACGTGTAACTTGGCCTGGTAGCATCGCCAGCTTGTTTACAAGGAGATATACACGTTTACTGTCATACTGTGGCTACTCCCAGGCAAAGTTATTTGGTTTTGGGGCAGCAGTGGCTCAGTTGGTAGAGCATTTGTCCACTGATCTGAAGGTTGGCGATCGGTCGAGCGGTCACATTCACTGAGGACAAAACCAGGTTGACAGCACAATTCCAGCTCCCACAGATGAATGTGTGAATGTGTCCTTGGGCAAGACTCTTAACCCACTTCGTGTGCACTGGTGTGTGAATGCTGTAAAGCACTTTGAGCCTTGAAGGTGGAAAAGCGCTGTATAAAAAGGTGATAGTTTACTATTTTAATGAGAACAAGGCCGTGTATTATTGATTTACAGTGTTCCCTGATTTATAATAACCCACAATAAGTGAAATTCGTAAAGATGTCAGCTTTATTTTTTACAATTATTCTATATGTATTGTAGCTGTAAAACCCCTCACCACACACTTTATACACTTTTCTCACACGGACATTAACATTTTCTCACATTTCTCTCTTTTAAACACTCTCAAAGTTCAAACCTTCGTATATTATATCCCTCTTCCTCGATGATCACTTCAAATGTGTTGTTCTTGTGCCTCTGCTCCAGTGGTATCCACAGAGGCGCCCCTCCGTGAGGAGAAACACTTAAGTCCAAAGTGTCAAATCTGTGAAACAATACAGACTGCGAAAGATGAACCATGATATAGTGAGGAACAACTGTAATATAAATGTAATGTAATATAAATATAAACTTTTAAATGTGTCAATAAATATATATAAATATATATATATATATATATATATATATATATATATATATATATATATATATATATATATATATATATATATTTATTGTTTATAGTGTTTATAGAGTTTTCTCTACAAAGAACAAAATATCGTGAGTTTTTATGTGAAAATCCTGCTGTTCCTGTAGTTCAGACTCTACAAACATGTTCTGAAATGCATCATGGGATTTTTCTGCCACCTTCAAGGCTCAAAGCGCTTTACATCAAGGAACCACGGACCAGTTCATACCCACGTACACACATTCACACACACACACACACACACACACACACACACACACACCCCTACCCCCCCCCACACACACACATATTCACACACACACATACACACCCCCACACACATTCATACACACCCCCATACACACCCACATTCACACACATTCATACACACATTCACACAGATTCATGCACAGATTCATACACACATTCACATACAGAATCATACACTCACACATTCATACACACATTCACATAACAACAGCATTCATCTGTGGGAGCTGGAATCGTACCGCCAACCTGTGGGTCTGTGGATCTGACCACTCCACCTGTGATTCACGTCGAGAGTGGGATTTGAAAAACCAGCCTTCAGCTCGTTGGACACACACTCTTGTTGTTTACAATGTGAAATCTGAATAGAATTGTTTCACACTGTGTAAATCTAAACCTAATCTATGAATCATTAGTCAAAAAAAAATCACAATCTGATTTTTTTCCCTCGTAAAATCCCGTTCCCGCCGTGGTAAACAGACGCATTTGTGGAGTGGATTCTGGTGTGTGTTTTCTGCCTTGGTAATGGCGTTGCTGGCTCGTCTCTGTGTACGGCTGAGACTCGCTTCGTTCACTTCAAAAGGCGTTCCCGGTGCAGTGCAGAGTGACAGGGAGAGATCCACTCAGCTCCTCCATAGATCCCCCACCGCCCGACTTCAAAGGCCCAGCTTTAGTGCCTCCATCTCGGGCAGAGCATTACAATATCCTCCCTGCCTCCTCTACGTCTCCAGCAGTGGTCAGCCCGGCCCCTCTCTCCTCCTTTATTCTTCTTTTTCTCTGCAAAACGCAAGGGGGATGTTTTCAAACGGTATATACACGTACTGCACAGTTTCCATGGAGATGTTATTGCTTTGCCATACTGTGGAACATCCTGTCTATCTCCATGGAAACCAGCGGGTGATAGGCCAAGTTACAGGTCAGATCTGTGGAGAGAGCATGGTTTCCAAGGTGTTCTGGTCCAATAAAAACACATGTAATTGAAACCAACAAAAAAACAGAAGTGAATATGATAAATGCCACACTGTGGAACATTCCAACTGAGATCAAAGTTCAATTTCACAACTTGTGGTAAAACAGTCACAGTTTTATACAGCACTTTGCCACCTTCAAGGCTCAAACTCACCCGTTCGCACACACATTCATACACCAGTGTACACAGACACTGGGTGAGGTGGGTTAAGTGTCTTGCCCAAGAACACAACAACAGCATTCATCCGTGAGTGCAGGATTCGAACGGCCAACCTTCAGATCAGACAGACAAACACTCTGCCAACTGAGCTACTGTCGCCACCATTTTGTATTTTGTCTTCAGACGATCTTGAAACTGTTTTGTTAGTTATTGCTAACACTGTGTCGCCATGGTAACTGTTGAACATTCCGCCATAGGCATACAGCCAGAACACCCCCAGCGTGACATGAATATAGCCCGCAAAGGATAGTGAGTACAGTGATGCCTCACTATATTGCGGTTCACCTTTCGTGGTCTTGCTGTTTTGCTGATTTTTTTTTAAAAGTGCAGTTTGACATGCTTTTTTACAGTGTATGAACGTGCATTGTGTTCTGCGTCCTGATTGGCTAAGGGACTGTAGACCATTGTCCATCAGTCTCCTCCGTGCCGTGTCTCCTGTACAGTACAGAATGTGTTCCCTGACAAAACCCACAGTGTCGGTGAAATGTTCTGCAGCTACGAAGGTTTGAACTTTGAGTGTTTAAACAAGAGAGAAATGTGAGAAAATGTTAATGCCTGTGTGAGAAAAGTGTATAAAGTGTGTGGTGAGTGGTTTTACAGCTGCAAAACATAATTGTAAACTTACGGATTTCACCAATTGCAGGTTATTTTTAGAACGTAACCCCCATGATAAACGAGGGACCACAGTATTCCCCTCTTTACTTAACAAATATCATTTTACCTCCATATCCTCCTTTGCTTCTTCCATGTTCTGAGACGGGCTTGTTCCGGTCGCTGAGCCCGCCGCGCTTCCTCCCCGTAAACATCATACATCGGACAGCCATTTTAAGTATGTGTTCAGTGATTTGAGGCCGGCGGAGGTTGTGCTGTAGTAAAGTCTATGGGCAGGGTGTGAGCAAACATGCCAAAGGGGCCCCGCTCACACTCTGAAGGGCCCTGCTCCGGTGAGGTTGGTATTAGCCTAATTGAAAAAGCAGGACATGGATTGAAAGTGGCAGGCTAATTAATAGAGTCTTTTACAAGGCGCCGTAGAAACCTGTGTTGAGTTGGAAAGGTCCACACATGAGCGGATTTGGGCTAATCCGGCCGCGAGCTGCTTTTGAAGACATTACCGTCAAATACACGTGGAGGTTTTTTTTGGGTTATTTTAAAACAAAAGAAAAAAAAAAACACACACACAATACCGATTCCAATACCACGATCTGTGTAATACCCTCAGTGTCCAGTAGGGTCAGATTGGTCCATGGATGTGTACTTGTCTATGTGTCTTATACTTGTGAAACAGAAGAAGAGGAAGAGGAGAGGAAGGAGGAAGAGGGAGGAGAAAGAGGAAGGAGGAGAGACGGTAAAGGAATGGAGAGAGGGAGAGAAAGCGAGAGAGACAGACAAAGAGAGAGAGTGACAGAGAGAGAGAGACAAAGAGACTGAGAGATACAGAGAGAGAGAGACAGAGACACACAAAGAGAGAGAGACAGAGAGACAGACAAACAGCAAGATAGACAAAGAGAGAGATATAGTCAAAGAGAGACACACAGAGAGAGAGACACACACAGAGAGAGGGACAGAGAGAGAGAGAGAGGCAAAGAGCAAGAGGGACAAAGAGAGAGAGACAGACAAAGAGAGAGAGAGACATAGAGAGAGTTTTAGAACTGGGAGGAGAAAGAGGAAGGAGGAGAGAGGGTAAAGAAATTGAGAGAGGGAGAGCAAGAGAGAGAGATAGACAGGCAAAGAGAGAGAGTGACACAGAGAGAGAGAGAGAGAGACAAAGAAACAGAGTGGTAAAGAGAGAGGGAAACAGAGAGAGAGAGACAAAGAGACAGAGAGACACAGAGGCAGAGATACACAAAGAGAGAACCAGGGACAAAGAGAGAGAGAGAGACACACACACACACACAGAAAGAGAGGGGGGGGGGGGGGGGCTCATTACTGTCCTGTCAATGGGAGTTTTTCAGTATTGATACCAGCTCAAGTTTCGATACTAGTTTTAGTAACAATTATAATCAGATTTTTGATACTTTTGATCCCTCTAGTTCATAACTGCATAATTTGATATATTTGTATGGAACACGGGAACTGGCTACAGTTTGGATTTTTAGCTTTTGTTGTTTTAGAGATGAACATTTTGAATAATGAATATATTAAAGCTGCAAAAGAGCTGATTAAAAAAATAAATGTCTTTCAAATAAATATACAGATTTCTGCACTTGGTTCAGTCTAATGTTTATTTAGTGTGTTACAAAAACCCAAAACAAGGCATTAGCTTTGTTAAATCAGATTGATTCTTCAATCTGTTCTGTTCAGATGTTTCTCCATGTTCTAGTCGTTTCTTCTCATTGAGCCTCTGAAGTTGTATTTGGAGAGATTCATGTTTGAGTAATCTTTAATCCTCTATTTACAAGACGCCATTTTGCCGATTTATGCCTGTTTAACCTCCACCAGTACACGCCCACTGTGACACGCCCACTGTGAGGTACACGCCCACTGTGACACGCCCACTGTGATACGCCCACTGTGAGGTACACGCCCACTGTGACACGCCCACTGTGATACGCCCACTGTGAGGTACACGCCCACTGTGACACGCCCACTGTGATACGCCCACTGTGACATACACGCCCACTGTGACACGCCCACTGTGACACGCCCACTGTGACACACCCACTGTGACACGCCCATTGTGACGTACACACCCCCAAGCTCAATACTACTGATTTAAAGTATCAAGACAATCTAAAAATAGCTGTTTTTGTCATTATCGCCCCCTTCTGTCCATATGCTGCACTGTAGATAAACAGAGTCATAGCCACTTTTTATACAAGTACTATAATACAAGTACTATAATATAAGTACTGTAATACACTGAAGTACTTTAAGTGTCTTTAATCATCCATCTGCTGTTCTTTTGGTCATTACCCAAAGCTTCATAATATATTTACAACAGACATAACGCTAAAAGCAGTGTCCTCGAGCAGTGGCTCATTCTTCCTGCTTCTAGCTCTTTCTCTTTCTCATTCTCCTCCTTCCTTCTGTCTTTCTCTCTCTTTCACTCTTTGTTTCTCCCCCTCTCTCTCTCTCTCCTCCCATCTCCAGCTTTATTTCTCTCTATTCCCTCATTGTCTCTCTTTCTCTTAGGGCATCTCTCCTAACTCTTTTTTTCTCTCTCCCTCTCTCATCTTTTCCCTCTTTCTCCTTTTCTCCCCCCTCTCCCTCGCTTTCTTTCCCTCACTTTTTCTCTCTGTATCTCACTGTGTTTTTTTTGCTCCTTTCTCTCTCCCACTCTCCTCCCTCCTCCTCCTCTCTCTTTCCCACTCCCGTTCTCTTTTCTCTCTTCCCTCACTCTTTTTCCTCCCCCCTCCTCTTTGCTCCTCCTCCTGACCTCTTTCTTTTCCTCTCTTTCTATATCTCACCGTCTTTTTCCTTGCCTCTCTCCCTCCCCCCTCCGTCTACCTCTCCTCCCTCTCTTTTGCCCTCTCCCCCCTTCTCCTCTCTCTATCTCTTTCTCTCTCTCTTCCTCTTTCTCTCCACCCCCCTCTCTTTTTCTCCCCTTCCTTCTCCTCTTTTTCTCCCCTTCCTTCTCCTCTTTCTTCCCTCTCCCCCTCCTTCTCCTCTCTCTCTCTCTCTCCTGTCTTTTTACCCCCCTCCTTCTCCTCTTCCTTCCCTCTCTCCCTCCTTCGGGGGTCAGCTCTGTGTCCTTGCTCCGTGCCCCATCACAACAGAACAACCTCACAGCGCACAGAGGACACCAGAGGGATTGTGGGTAAAAAAGAGGTGTTCCGTTCTAAGGTGGGCTAATGCCGGGGTCAGAGCAGAGAGTCCCGCAGAGAGGCAGCAGGGGGCGACCTGATAACCCGATAACAGGGGCTCAGGGAAGAGGAAGAGGAAGCAGAGTGGACAGAAGATTTCCCAGAAGTCACTGGGCCACACACGACAAAATCACCTTTGTTCTGGATCGTGGGAGTCAGTTTTCTGTTTATAGGCGCCATTTTGAGGACCCTTGATGGAGTCTTAGTGAAACAAAATTGGTCTGATTAGTATTTACATTGTTCCTTACACTTTTTTTTCTATAAATATTTATTTTTGCACAAACTCCCCCTACAGGTGTAGTCTTGAAAGTGCAGTTTGAGCCAGATCATAGTCTGTATAAAGAAGTGTGACAGCGTTAAACTCCAAATGAAGCTCGTCGAGGCTAGCAGTCATAGCGGCCAATCTGGAGCCGAGTTACATATTTGGAAGTATCATAGAAACCAAAGAGCCAATCCAGAGCAAGGCTGTTAAAGGGTTAATACGAACATTTAAGACAAAAATGACGAGTCTGATGCAGCAGATACAGAGAGGGGACACAGTTTTTACTCAGAAAATGAAATGGAGCCAGAGTCAATGGATGATCACTTCCTGTTTGGAATGTGGTGGCTAGCAGGTTAGCTATGTCCTTTTATATATACAGGCCACTGATACTGACAGAAGACGTGGCTAAAGGCACAGTGGTTATCTGCTAACTGCACAGATACAGAACACACAGAGCCATATGTGGGCACACGTGTCCAGAACAATAGTATTAAACAGTGTAAATGTTGGACATTGGCTGTGTTCTGGCTCACCTGGGGGACTGTCTTCTGGCTAACCTGGGGGACTGTCTGCTTGCTCACCTGGGGGACTGTCTTCTGGCTCACCTGGGGGACTGTCTGCTTGCTCACCTGGGGGACAGCGGGGGACTGCTCGGGACTGTGGGGGACTGTCTGAGCCTCATTCTAAGGTGAGAATAACCAACGCCGCTCCACTGAGAGACCGGAGTGTTGTCAGGAAGAGGACGGAGGGGTGCGAGACAGATGCACAAATGTATACCTCACAAACAGAGAGGGGGAGGAGGGAGAGGGGGAAGAGGAGGAGAGGGGGATGAAAGAGGAGGAGGGGTGCGAGACAGGCACATCACAGACAAATGTATACCTGACAGAGAGGGGGAAGAGGGAGAGAGGAGGGGCTAGGGGGAGAGAGAGATGGACAGGGGTTGGAGGTGGGGTGAGGGGAGACGTTGAGAGGAGAGTGGGAGAGGGTGGTAAAAGGGGAGAAGAGAGGAGGGAAGAGAGAGGGGGCAAAAGAGAAAAGAGTAAGAGGGGTATCAGATGGAGAGACTTGCATCTTTAGTCTGGAGAAAAGGTGATGAAACACTCCTGATGAACGCTGGTCCCATCCCTCGCTCCCGGGACCCACAGGATGCAGCGGAGATTGGAGCGAGTCTCAGGATGACAAGCGGCAACATAAATAGAAACAGGACCAAGAACAGGAGGAAGGGAAGTGTGGAAGGAGGTGTGGAATCTGTAATCTGAGACCTATGCCCATGGTCAAGTCGCTGTGCGTGTCCAGTGCTTCTGTTTAACGTGGGTGCGTTTCACCCGCCCCCTCCTCCTATTGGTCAGCCTCCGTCATGCTCTGAGTGAGTGACAGGTGAAATCAACCAATCACAGTCAAGTGTGATGTGTCTGTTGAGCTGAGCTGCTGAAATTGGCTGAATCGGCTTGGTCTGTGGGCGTCGCCGTCTTTGTTTTGATTGGGCGCGTCACCTTTGGCTTCTGCACAAACCTCGACCCTGCTCTGTAATTGGTCAGCTCATTTAACCTCTCAGCGGGAGGATCTCAAGATAGAGGTTTGTGATCTCAAATCTCACGAAAATTCATTTTACTAAGTCACATACTGCACTCAGCCCCAGCTCAAACTCTCACTGTAGGAGTTATTCTACACCTACAGAGTTCAAAGGTCACATTTTGCTTTGTGGATTCCTTTATTTGCATCTATGACATTTCAACCTGTGTGTTATAAAGCTCCTCAAAAACAGACCTGGAGCTGTGTTTTGTTTCATTTACACATGTTTGAGTAACACTTTATTATTAGTCTGTTACATCTCCAAAGCTCAAAATGCTCTGTTCCACCTTGTGATGTCATCAAGTGGTAGTTTTTAAGTGAACAGCTCCTTTTACCTTTAGTTCAGTAGAGATAGTGGCCAGGACTGAAATGATCCAAATGATTCTACTGAAGGTGTAGCACTTAAGAATGAAACAAAACACAACTCCAGAACTGTTTGTGATGAGGAAACAACTTTGTGTGTGTATGTTATGTGTGTGTCCGCGTATGTATGAATGTGTGCGTGTGTGTATGTGTGCATGTGTATGTGGGGGTGTATGTGTGTGTGTATGTCTGTATGTGTGCATGTGTGTATGTGTGCATCTTTATGTGCACATGTGTATATGTGCGTGTATGTGTGTGCATGTGTGTATGTGTGTGTGTGTGCGTCTGCATGTGTGCATGTGTATATGTGCGTGAGTGTGTGTGTGTATGTGTGTATGTGTGGGGGTGTGTGTGCATGTGTATATGTGTGTGCGTTTGTGTGTATGTGTGTAGGGGTGTGTGTGCATGTGTATATATGTGTGTACGTGTGTGAATGTGTGTGTGTGCATGTGTGTGTGTGCATGTGTATATGTGCGTGTAGGGGTGTGCGTGTGTGTGTATGTCTGTGTGTATGTGTGTGTGTGTGTTCCTGTCCTCTCCGTGTGGGTTCAGTCTGACTTTGTCTATGTAAATAAAGGTGAAATCTGACGCAGCGAGCGCTCCGTCCCGGGGTGGAACATTTAGGGGTAAAACGGGGACACGGCTCACACTCACAACCTCTGCGACTTTAAAGGGGCACTCTGGAACTTTCCTCATGGACAGTTTGACAGTTTAATCAGTTACAGATGAAACTAAGCCTGGTGGAGTCTTTTCCCCTCATAACACACTTTAAAACATTGTTTACATGAGCAGCTCTGAAGTGAACTCTACACATTATCCATCTGAACGGCTCTCGCAGAAATCAATCCAGAAAAGGTGGAACGCCATGACATCTATTTGAATCTGAATTGAATTTGAAACAAGCCGAAAATTCAAACTTTTGTTACATCCAGATGAGACAAAACCAAACATGCACGTTTTTTATGAATAAAATGGTCAGTATTTTGGCTAAAACTCACTGAAGCACGTCTGTCGGCCATGTTTGTTTTGCTTTTGTTTGGAGGCTTCTTCTCTGGCTCCGCCCAGAAGCATACTGCTGCTCTGTGATTGGTCTGAAACGCGGGATAAGAGTGAGAGCCGCTCCAGATGAATTCTCTGGAGTTTGTGAGTCTTTGTTGTGTGAGTGTGTTTTGTTTCATTCACACACATTTTAGTAACCATTTATTATTAGTCTGTTACATCTCCAAAGCTCAAAATGCTCTGTTACACCTTGTGATGTCATGAAGTGGTAGTTTTTAAGTTAACGGCTCTTTTTACCTTTAGTTCAGTAAAGACTGGCAATTCCAGGTCTAAAACGATCCAAATGATTCTAGAGAAGGTGTGTGGAGTTTAAAAACACAGTGGAGCACTTCCTGTATTACCATATGACATCACAAGGTAGAACAGAGTGTTTTCAGTGTGATAGAAGAACTCAGTCTAAATATGCAGGTTTGTGTGTTAAACATGTGTGAATGAAACAAAACACAATTCCAGGTCTGTTTGTGATGTGGAAACATCGATCAGGGATGTCAAACTCAAATTCACATTTGGCCAAAATTAAAAACTGACACAAATTCACAGGCCAAACTCTATATTTATTCAAAACTTGCCTGAATCTGATGTCTGTTTAACCTTTTCAGGAATTTTAGTTTTTTTTTTAACACAAAATGTTCAACAACTTATGCCTGATATTACAAACATATGAGAAATTAAATTTGAAATAAAACACACATTCATGTCTCTCTCTGTAGCCTTTCAAGTTTCTTTTTAAAGTAAATCTTTTTTTCACAGGCCAAAAAGAAAATTTGACTTTTACACTATTGGCACTCCATGACTTAAAAAAAAAATAAAAAATGCATATAGAAAACATATACTCAAGCGTCAGCGTACTAGTAAAGCATTCTGGGATTTGTAATATTAATGGCGCATGTGCATATACCGGAGGACCAGCTCTAATGCACATTTGATATGATCTCACGGGCCAAATATAATTACACTGCGGGCCAGATTTGGCCCCTAGGCCTGAGTTTGACATATGTGCATTGGAACTTAGATCAGAATATGGCCCTTTAAACCCAAACTCCTTTTCTTCCCCGTTGTCAGTCACACCTCAGATAAACTCTCAGATCTTTTGCACCTCCTTTGTACCTCTGTGCCTCCCTCGCTCTCTGCTCCTCCTCCTTTGAATAAGTGTCACCTCCAGACTTGGAGTTGTGGCCGCGGGCTCCCGTTTGAAGGATCCTGGATGTTCCTTTGTTACTTCCCTGTGCGATACAGACCCAGGACTTAAACGGGTACGGCTCTTAAACGAGGAGCCGTGAGCAGAGCCACTGACCTCATTTATTCTGACTCATTTCTGTTTAAATCCCAGAAGCGTAGAGAGAGTTTCTGTGTCATGGGCGGCTGATCTCAGGACAAAGCAAACGCTGAGAAAGGTTTGGATCATTAGGAGAGATTTGGAAGTGAAAGCGAAAGTGACTCGTGGTGTCGATTATATTCAGCCAATGTGTCACAAAAGGGAACTTTAAAGTGGATTAAACGGCTAAGCTCCGCCCACAGTCACATTTGAAATAGAGCTGCTCAAGTGGGCGGGGCCTGGATGACAGAGAGGGGAGACGAGGTGGAGTCTAACAATGTTTTCATTCATGTTTTTTTTCTTTATTTTTGCTACGTTCTGCATTTTATAAACAGACAGAAGACATCAAATATATGAAGCGAGATATATGGAATTATGTAGTAATGAAAAAAGTGAAATAACTCTGTTAGCGCTATAATGCTGTTAGCGCCCAGCTCCTATGGATAGCTGCACATCAGACTAGAGCAGTACATTTATTTTTTCATTTGTACCAAAATGACGATGCAATGCTGCCGAATCTTACGAGTATCACTGAATAAGAAATTAAAACTGGAGAAGGAAGTGCATACGTCACAGTGGGCGTGTCACAGTGGGCGTGGCCTTCAGAGGGTAAAGTCAGCTGTTGAGCCTCATTGACATTATGAGAAGTTTATCTGCAGTTAAACCTGACCTTTCAATCTGTCTCTCTCGCTTCTTTGTCTCTCTCTCCTGTCTTCTTTCTCTATCTCGCTCCTTGCCATGTCTGTTGTCTCTCCTCTTCCTCCCTCTTGTCTCTTTATCCCTTCTCTTTTCTGGTATGTATCCCTCCCTTTTCTCACGTGTCTCCTCCCCCTCTCCTCTTTTCCTTTTATCACTCTTGTCACTTTCTCTCTCTCCTCTCCCTGTTCTTTCCTTGTCTCTCTCATCACTCTCTCTTCTGTCACTCCACCTCTCTTTCTCTCCTTGTCTATCTGTCGTAACGGTGCGGATAGGACCAAAAGATGCAGACCAGAGCAGTTTTAACAGTGTTTATTTACAGCGGTGAAAATGCAGTCTTTAAACAGGTCACAAGAGCAGGTACAGGAACCGGGGAGCGGGAGACGGGTCAGGCGGGTGCGGTGCAGGTAGAGGCGGGCAGGACAGGACCAGGACGGGGATAGAAGCAGGTGCGGTACCAGGGCAGGCGGATCAGACGAAGACCAGAGCGGGGAGCGGGTGACAAACCAGAGACCAGGACCGGACAGGAGACGAGACGAGCAGGAGACGAGACGAGCAGGAGACGAGACGAGCAGGAGACGAGACGAGCTGGAGACGAGACGAGCAGGAGACGAGACGAGCAGGAGACAAGACGAGCTGGAAGCGATACCGGGACTGGAACGTGGCGGCAGGAGCTGGGCGAGTGAGGCAGGAATGTTTTACACGCGGACGGTCTGGCACCGAGTGTAGACTGCCAAGCCTTCTTGTACTCAGCAGCAGGTGGTGGTGATTAGGCTGATGCACCCCAGGTGTGCACGGGAGGAGTCAGGCACTCCACCCAGCTCCAGACACACAGGTAGGGGAGGGGGAGAGAGCACGGGAGGACAGGGAAAACTGACATAATGACAGTACCCCCCCCCTAAGGTCCACCTCCTGGTGGACCCCCAGGCTTGTCAGGATGAGCGCGGTGGAAGTCTCTCACCATGTCGGGGTCCAGAATGCGTGCCCTGGGCACCCAGGATCGCTCCTCCGGACCGTAACCCTCCCAATCGACGAGGTACTGGAGGCCCCTACCACGGCGACGAACGTCAATCAGGCGGCGGACGGTGAACGCCGGGTGGCCGTCAATGACTCGGGCGGGCGGTGGGGGATCGGCCGGAGGGCACAGGTCGCTGGTCCGGACTGGTTTAACCTGGGAGACGTGAAAGGTCGGATGAATCCGGAGAGACGGGGGTAACTGGAGGCGCACCGCCGATGGATTTATGATCCTCATGATCTTAAACGGTCCCAGGAATCGGGGGGACAGCTTACGGGAGTCCGTCTTCAGCGGGACCGTCTTGGCGGAGAGCCAAACCATCTGGCCAGGTTGGTATACGGGCGCCGGGACACGGTGGCGATCGGCCGTCGCCTTAGTGCGCGCTCCAGCCCGAAGAAGGGCCGCCCTGGCCTTCTTCCAGATCCGGCGACAGCGCTGGAGATGGCGCTGAACAGACGGGACGGCGAGGTCCCTCTCCTCCGTGGGAAAGAGAGGGGGTTGATATCCCAGCGATGCCTCGAAGGGAGACATACCAGTGGCGGAACTCACGAGGGAGTTGTGAGCGTACTCTATCCAGGGCAGGTGAGTACTCCAGGTCGCGGGGTTGGCGGAGGCTGTGCACCGTAGGGCCGACTCCAGGTCTTGGTTGGCCCGCTCCGTCTGCCCATTAGATTGTGGATGGAACCCGGACGTGAGGCTAACCGTGGCCCCCAAACTGTTGCAGAAAGACCGCCATACCTGAGAGGTGAATTGGGTCCCTCTGTCGGACACGATGTCCACCGGGATGCCGTGGAGTCGGAAGACATGACTGGTCAGCTGGTCGGCAGTTTCTTTGGCTGTGGGGAGCTTAGGCAGGGCAACGAAATGGGCGGCCTTGGAGAAGCGGTCCACAATGGTGAGAACCACCGTGTTCCCCTGGGAAGGGGGAAGGCCCGTCACGAAGTCCAAGGCGATGTGGGACCAAGGGCGACGAGGAACTGGGAGAGGATGCAAGAGACCAGAAGGGGGTGAGTGGGAGGCCTTGGCCCGAGCACATACCTGGCAGGCGGCGACATAAGCCCGGGTGTCTGTGTCCATCGTGGGCCACCAGAAGCGTCTCCTGAGGAGGGAGAGAGAGCGACCGGCACCAGGATGGCAGGCGAAACGGGAGGCATGGACCCACTGGAGCACCTGAGACCGGACAGAATCGGGAACAAACAGTTTATCTGGAGGGCCGTTACCTGGGTCGGGGTCGTTGGTCTGGGCCTCTCGGACGGTGTCCTCGATATCCCAATGGACCGCGGCCACCACACACGAGGAGGGGATAATTGTTTCTGCGGTGACCGGGCTATCCTCCAGGGCGAACTGGCGGGAGAGGGCATCTGGTTTGACGTTCCGAGATCCGGGGCGGTAGGTGAGGAGAAAGTTGAAGCGGCTGAAGAAGAGGGACCAACGAGCTTGACGGGGATTGAGGCGCCTGGCGGACTGGATGTACTCCAAGTTTTTATGGTCGGTCCAGACGATGAATGGTTGCTCCGCCCCTTCGAGCCAGTGGCGCCACTCCTCCAAGGCCAGCTTTACGGCAAGGAGCTCCCGATCCCCCACGTCATAATTGACCTCGGCCGAGGACAATCGCCGGGAAAAGAAGGCGCAGGGACAGAGGCGGTTGTGGGGGTCGAACCTCTGCGAAAGCACGGCCCCCACTCCCGAGTCGGAGGCGTCGACCTCCACGATGAATTGCCGTGAAGGGTCGGGCTGGTGCAGGATGGGAGCGGAGGTAAATAGTCTCTTAAGCTTCTCGAAGGCTGTCTGCGCCTCAGGAGACCAGGCAAACTGCAAAGCAGGAGAGGTGAGTTTAGTTAAGGGCGAGATAACCCTACTAAAATCCCGGATGAAACGTCTATAAAAATTGGCAAAGCCGATAAATCTCTGGAGCTGTCTCCGGCTGGTAGGAACGGGCCACTCAGTGACAGCCTGGATCTTTTCAGGATCAGCTCTTACTTGGCCCCGCCCCACAATGAAGCCCAAAAAGCTGACCTCCTCTGCGTGAAACTCGCATTTCTCAGCTTTCACGAACAGTTTATTCTCGAGGAGGCGCTGGAGAACCTGGCGAACGTGCTGGTGATGCTCCTGGGGGGACCGCGAGAAAATCAAGATGTCATCCAAGTAAACAAAGACGAATCGGTTAAGGAAATCACGGAGCACATCGTTGATGAGGGCTTGGAATACGGCAGGGGCGTTGGTGAGACCGAAGGGCATAACCAAGTATTCGAAATGTCCCAGGGGTGTCTTGAAGGCCGTCTTCCATTCGTCTCCCTCCCTGATGCGCACCAGGTGGTACGCATTCCGCAAATCCAACTTGGAGAAGATGGTCGCACCGTGGAGGGGCGTAAATGCCGAGTCCAGTAAGGGAAGCGGGTATTTATTCTTTACAGTTATATTGTTCAGACCCCGGTAATCAATGCAAGGCCGCAGGGATTTGTCCTTCTTAGCCACAAAGAAGAACCCCGCTCCCACGGGTGAAGTGGACGGGCGGATGATTCCGGCAGCCAGGGACCCACGGATATAGTCCTCCATTGACTCGCGTTCAGGTTTAGACAGGTTATATAGCCTGCTAGATGGTAGTGGGGCACCCGGCAGGAGGTCAATGGCGCAGTCATATGGGCGGTGGGGCGGTAAAGAGAGGGCCTTGCTCTTGCTAAAAACCTCCCCCAGGTCGTGATATTCAGCAGGCACCGAGGACAGATTGGGGGTGTCTGGGGACGGATCAGCGACAGGAACGGACCTCCCGGCCGGAGGGAGGGCGGACCGAAGGCACTTGGCGTGGCAATCGGGACTCCAGCCCGAAACTCCGCCCCTGGCCCAATCGAAAACAGGGTTGTGGGCGCGTAGCCAGGGGTAACCAAGGACCAGAGGAGAAGCGGAGGAGGACAGGACATGAAACTGACGGTTCTCTTGGTGGTTGCCGGACAGAATCACGGTGACAGGTTCTGTGATGTGAGTGATGTGCCCCAGAAAACGTCCATTGAGCCCCTGGGCATTTAAGGGGCGTTCGAGGGGCTCCAGGTAGACCCCGAGCTGCTCCGCGACTTGGGCATCAATAAAGTCCCTCTCAGCCCCGGAGTCGATAAGGGCGGAAACGCATAAGGTCTCTGTGCGAACGCACAGGGTGGCGCTGAGCCGCAGTCTATTAGAAGAGTCCAGGATGTGTTGCTCGCCCACCAGTACTCCCAGCGCTACTGGTGGGCCCCCCCTTTTGGCCGAACTGGGCAAGTGACCACATAATGTCCGCGCTCACCGCAGTAGAGGCAAGCCCCGGCCAGACGACGCCTCCGTTGACGCTCCTCGGCCGACACAAGGGTCCTGTTGAGTTGCATGGGCTCATCCGGCGGGGGCGGGGCAGCGCGTGGCTCCGGCGGGGCCGGTGACCGGCGTCTCTCTCGGCGACGAGCCCGTAGGCGGTTGTCTATACGGTGAGTGAGGGAGATGAGGGTCCGCAGGTCGGGGGGTTCGTCCCGGGAAACCAATTCATCTTTCAAAGTCTCGTTCAGGCCCCGCACAAACACAGCCCGCAGCGCGCTGTCCGTCCAGTCCAGCTCCGCCGCATGTGTCCAGAATTCAATGGAATAATCCGCCACCGTCCTGGAGCCCTGGCTGAGAGTCAATAACCGGGAGGCAGCATTGTCCTGGTAGTGCGGGTGGTCAAACACCAGCTTAAACGTGGACACAAATTCATTAAAATCCAGGCTATCCACAGACGTCTTCATTAGGCGCGCCTCTGCCCACTGGAGAGCTCTGCCCCGGAGTAATCCACATATATATCGGATCTTGGTGGCCCCCGAGCTGAAACGAGAAGGGCATTGCTGGAACATGAACTCGCACTGGAACAGGAATCCGCGACAGAGGTGAGGTTGTCCAGCATACGGCTCCGGATCCGTGCCTCTCGGCTCCGGGAGGCATGGTGGCGCTCCAGCTGCAGCAGGCGGGGTGACGAGGAGCGCGGCCACCTGGTGGTTAAGCTGTGCCACCTGCTGGGACAATGTCTGATTTAGCTCCAATAGAGTTCGAATGGATTGTTCGTGCTGACCCAGCACCGCCTCGGGGTGAGAGTGCGTGAGGCGGCGCGTCTGGTCCGGATCTGAGCCTGCTTGGTCCATAGAGGCCAGACCGTTCTGTCGTAACGGTGCGGATAGGACCAAAAGATGCAGACCAGAGCAGTTTTAACAGTGTTTATTTACAGCGGTGAAAATGCAGTCTTTAAACAGGTCACAAGAGCAGGTACAGGAACCGGGGAGCGGGAGACGGGTCAGGCGGGTGCGGTGCAGGTAGAGGCGGGCAGGACAGGACCAGGACGGGGATAGAAGCAGGTGCGGTACCAGGGCAGGCGGATCAGACGAAGACCAGAGCGGGGAGCGGGTGACAAACCAGAGACCAGGACCGGACAGGAGACGAGACGAGCAGGAGACGAGACGAGCAGGAGACGAGACGAGCAGGAGACGAGACGAGCTGGAGACGAGACGAGCAGGAGACGAGACGAGCAGGAGACAAGACGAGCTGGAAGCGATACCGGGACTGGAACGTGGCGGCAGGAGCTGGGCGAGTGAGGCAGGAATGTTTTACACGCGGACGGTCTGGCACCGAGTGTAGACTGCCAAGCCTTCTTGTACTCAGCAGCAGGTGGTGGTGATTAGGCTGATGCACCCCAGGTGTGCACGGGAGGAGTCAGGCACTCCACCCAGCTCCAGACACACAGGTAGGGGAGGGGGAGAGAGCACGGGAGGACAGGGAAAACTGACATAATGACACTATCTCTCTTTCCATCTGTCCTTTTGATCACTCTCTCTCCCTCCCTTTCTCTTCGCTCTCACTGTCCTCTACTCCCCCCTCCTCTGTGTGATCCCTACCTCTCTCTCTTCCCCCTCTCCTCTGTGTGATCCTTTTCTCTCGCTCACCCGCTCCTCTCGCTATGATCCCTCTCTCGTCCCCCTCTCCTCTCTCTGTGATCCCTCTCTCTCCCTCTCCTCTCTCTGTGATCCCTCTCTCTCCGTCTCCTCTCTCTGTGATCCCTCTCTCTCCCTCTCCTCTCTCTGTGATCTCTCTCTCTCCCTCTCTTCTCTCTTTAATCCGTCTCTCTCCCTCTCGTCTCTCTGTGATCCCTCTCTCTCCCTCTAAACTCTCTGTGATCCCTCTCTCTCCCTCTCCTCTCTCTGTGATCCCTCTCTCTCCCTCTCGTCTCTCTGTGATCTCCCTCTCGTCTCTCTGTGATCTCTCTCTCCCTCTCCTCTCTCTTTAATCCGTCTCTCTCCCTCTCGTCTCTCTGTGATCCCTCTCTCTCCCTCTCCACTCTCTGTGATCCCTCTCTCTCCCTCTCCTCTCTCTGTGATCCCTCTCTCTCCGTCTCCTCTCTCTGTGATCCCTCTCTCTCCCTCTCCTCTCTCTGTGATCTCTCTCTCCCTCTCCTCTCTCTTTAATCCCTCTCTCTCCCTCTCCTCTCTCTGTGATCCCTCTCTCTCCCTCTCCTCTCTGTGTGATCCCTCTCTCTCCCTCTCCTCTCTCTGTGATCTCTCTCTCCCTCTCCTCTCTCTTTAATCCCTCTCTCTCCCTCTCCTCTCTCTGTGATCCCTCTCTCTCCCTCTCCTCTATGTGTGATCCCTCTCTCTCCCTCTCCTCTCTCTGTGATCTCTCTCTCTCGTCTCTCTGTGATCTCTCTCTCTCCCTCTCCTCTCTCTGTGATCCTCTCTCTCCCTCGCGTCTCTCTGTGATCTCTCTCTCTCCCTCTCCTCTCTCTGTGATCCCTCTCTCTCCCTCTCCTCTCTCTGTGATCCCTCTCTCTCGTCTGTTGGTCAGACACTTGACCGTGGCGTCCGGCGTGCCTGTCGGTCGATGGCGGATGTCCAAAGATAATTGAAATCCTGAGTTTGGAGACGTTGCCGGACACAAAAGCGTTTTTATTTACAGGGTCAGTGAACATCTCACGGACGATTTTTCTCACTGTGGAAGGACGTGAGTCGTGATGCGTTTGTGGATGTGTGACTGTGTGCAGTATATAAATGGACATAGCTAGATACCTGCTAGCCGCCGCACTCCAAACAGGAAGTGATCATGGGCTCACTTCCTGTGTCCCCTCTCTCTGTAACTGCTGCTGTCAGACTTGTCTTTTTGGTCTTAAATGTTCATATTAACCCTCTACATGATCCTGGGGTTTTTATTTCTCTTTTGTGTCTATAAATCAAGATATGAACATTAATAACAAACAAATCAGGCGCCTTCTTTCCCAGAGGTTGCTCACGTTAGTGTAAGCAACAGGTTTGATTGACAGCGTTGCTAAGAACCCGCTACCTGCTAAACTAGCGGTACGGGCAAGGAGGAGCGTTATCTCTTTGTCTCTCTCTTTCTCTTTTTCTTTCTCTCTCTTGTCTTCTTTTCCTCTCTCACTCTTAGCATGGTCTCTTCTGTCTTTCTCCCTCGTATCTGTCCGTCCCTCTTTCCTTTCTTGCCTTTATCCCTCCCTTTTCTCACTGTTCTCCTCCTCCTCTTCCCATCATTCTCAGCCCTCTCCCTGTTTTGTTATCCCACTTCACTCTGTCTCTCTTCTTTCTGTCCTCCTCTTCCCTCTCCTCTCCCTCTCTCCACACCTCCCTCTCTATCTCTCTTCTTTCTGTCCTCCTCTTCCCTCTCCTCTCCCTCTCTCCACACCTCCCTCTCTATCTCTCTTCTTTCTGTCCTCCTCTTCCCTCTCCTCTCCCTCTCTCCACACCTCCCTCTCTATCTCTCTTCTTTCTGTCCTCCTCTTCCCTCTCCTCTCCCTCTCTCCACACCTCCTTCTCTGTTTGTGGTTGTTACTGTTAGATCGACTCATTTAGGATCGATTGCTCAGGCCTTGGCGTCTTTGATCTTTGCTGCACATTTTACACTCTGAATTTCAGGGCTGGAAAATACACGTGCGGAATATTTAAAAAGTGATTTTTATTTTATTTTGAATTTAAAAAGAGTAAAAAAATTCTAAATCGTAGACGAAACTAATGATTTTCTAAACAGAAGTATCGTCCCATGTTACTCCTCACTCACTCAGACACTGTGCATTTTGAGCATCCTAGTGATTCACCATGATGAGTTTATAAACAGACTAGAGTTTTGCTGTGATGGTAAAGCTAACAGCAAATAACAAGCTAACCACGCACTTCCTGATTATCTGAACAATAAAAACGCTTTATAATTAGATGACAGTCAGAGCGGACTGATTCTGACCTCAAGAGCTGTCCTGAAGGTGCCAGGGGGTGCCTAGGGGTGACATTGGGTGACAGGGGCAACAGGGGGTGACGGGGTGACAGGGGCAACAAGGGGTGACGGGGGTGACAGGGGCAACAAGGGGTGACAGAGGCGACGGGGTGACAGGGGTGATAGGGGGTGATGGGGCAACAGGGGGTGACGGGGGGGATAGGGGTAACAGGGGGTGACAGGGGGGACAGGGGGTGACAGGGGCAACAGGGGGTGACACGGGTGACAGGGGGTGACAGAGGGTGACAGAGGGTGACAGCGGAACGACAGCGGGCAACAGGGGGTGACAGGGAGTGACAGGAGGTGATGGGGGGGTGACAGAGGAATGACAGCGGGCGACAGGGGGCGACAGGGGGTAACAGTGGGCGACAAGGAGTGACAGTGGGCGACAGGGGGTGACAGTGGGCGACAGGGGGCAACAGGGGAATGGCAGCGGGTGACAGGGCGGTGACAGGCGCGACAGGGGGCGATGGGGTGACAGGGGGTGACAGGAGGGTGACGGGGGTGACAGTGGTCAAGAGTGCTCGTCAACAAGAGTCCTGTCGTTGGAGGTTTGAGTCCCTTTTGGGCAAGTGCATATTGTTGTTGTGTCCTTAAGCAAGGCACTTCACCCATCTTCCCTAGAATGAATGTGATGCGTGTGTGAGTGTCAGTGGTGGGAGACTGTGACTACAATAGTTAAGGAGAGAGGAGTGAAGGAATAAAGTGTTATATAATTCCACAGCTCAGGTTAATAAAAAAAAAAACAAAAAAACAAATAAATAAATAAATAAATAAATAAAAAATTCAACAAAAAAATAAATTTTTTGGTTGAATTTTTAAACAAAAATAAATAAAACAAATAAAAACTAAAGTTGAGGATTTTGTCTCGTCTCCCTTTCGTTTGACTTGACAGTGTTGTTTTTTGTGTGAGCCTTCCCTGTGTCTCTGGATGGATTTGAGGGACTGTCCGAGCTCCAGTCTGAACCCTTCACCCTCTGATCCCAGCACAGCGTGGCCACATTCACACGGCACTACCTCTCTCCCAGTCAAAACTTCCGTAAAACGTTAGATTTCAGCAGAAAATCTCCAACCTCGGACTCTGAGCGGCTGCGCGGCTTAAAAAGGTCACGACCGGCTTAAGACTGTGTGAAACAGAGTCAACAGAGCCCCGAGTGTGAGAGGGGAGAGCCAGGCTGAAACGAGGAATTACACAAGACGAGGATTCACTACAGACACACATATTTACTCAAGTTAATGTCAAAACATTTGTAAAACGAGCAGATCAAGGAGTAAAAATGAAGTGCTTTGATTTATAAGACTTAGATCCACAGCCTGTATAAAGAAGTGGACTAAGTGAGTGTGACATCACCCACAGCGTTTGGCTCCACTCAAATGAAGCTCATCCAGACTAGCACCACTGATTTAGCACGGAGCGGGTCCGTTACTAATGTTCATATCTTGATTTACGAACACAATAGCAAAATAAAAACCCCATGATCATGTAGAAAGAGAAGGGACACAGTTTTTCAATAGAAAGTGAATTAGAGCCAGAGTTGATGGAGCCAGAAGTGCGCCCATGATCAGTTCGTATTCATAACGTGGCTAGCAGGTTAGCTATGTCCATGTACATCAGCGGTGTCAAACTCATTTTCACTGAGGGCCAGCGAAATGGCTGCCATCAAGGGCCAGATGTAACTGTGCGGCAGTATAAATGTCACTAAAAGTGACCAAATGTCATGTAAAATAAATGTTACTACTTTTTAACTTGTTAAATAACTGTTTATGTATTTATTACTTATTCAAGTTGCAAATATTATATGTCTGTATAACTTGATAAACTGACATTTTTAAAAGTGTGTATCTGGTCAGGGCAAACCTGCTCACAGACCTTCAGCAGTGCTTCAAAAAACTGCTTTTATAGCCTTTTAATTATTGAACAATTTGTTGTTTTTCTAAGGCTAACTTTTGTATACGTAGCTCTGTGTTTGGTGTCAAAGTACCAGCGTAGATTGTACTCTTTCACAACCGACCCAGCCTCATAAGACAAAAACATACAGTCTTTTCTCCTTGAAGCACAAACTTGTATTCACCTTCATCTTTCTTACAATTTACAATTTTCTTACAATTTTCCTCTTCCTGAACGTTTTGGGATCATTATTTGCAAATATTTCTCTGTTCCACTTGTTGGGAATATCTCATTAGTTTATCATCAATACACACATTAAAGCAGCATACTTATTTACACTTAGACTTTTATTTTAGACTTATTTTCAAATGACAGTTGTGCCTTTTAATTTACCTTCTCGCGGGCCACATAAAATGACGTGACGGGCCACATTTGGCCCCCAGGCCTTGAGTTTGACACACGTGATTTACATAAACAGTGTCTTCTTTAAACACATTGCTTACTCGATATTCTCTCATTTTAAAATGTTCTACACGACGCTAATGATCGTATTCACGTTCATGAGACACTTTGCCCCATTCGCCGGGACCCACTCTCTCCCGTTTCACTTTAAGCTCCATCCCACCCATTTAGAGGCAGCGGGTCAAGCGCTAATTTGAGCTGGCGCGGCTCGTAATGTTCCCGGGCCTCGATTACGGGGCAGGGAGGAGGGCGGCCGTTTTAATAGAACATGTAACGGTTATTATGGAAGAGGTGAGGAGGAGAAATCAGAAGAAATAACACAATTAGCAGCAGGCCATAGCAGCGCCCTGATGGGAAGAGCGGGCTTTTAAAGGCTGTTAGACGCCACCGTTCAAATCTTAATCTTAATGTGATCAAGACGCCGCTGCTGTGGGTTAAACGTGGAATTATGCAACGCTTTCAACTTAATTTACAGTATGTTGTTCCATATATCCTGAATAACATGAATTTTAGTATGATTTTCAGATTTTTAGTATGTGAATTTACTATTTTGTCCATGGCAATATGGTGTTCCTTCATCGTTAGCTTCAGGGTGTGAAAAAAACCTTCATATTTAAAGGTCCTGTTATAGTTCTGGTTTGTCCTGGTTTAGTCCTGGTTTAGTCCTGGTTTAGTCCTGACTTAGTCCTGGTTTGGTCCTGGTTTAGTTCTCGTTTAGTCCTGGTTTGGTCCTGATTTAGTCCTGGTTTAGTCCTGGTTTGGTCCTGGTCTAGTTCTTGTTTAGTCCTGGTTTAGTCCAGGTTTATTCTTTGGGTTAGTCTCAGTTGAAACTCCTATATGACAAAATAGACTCTTGTAGTTTTATGTCATGTTCTAACGCTGTTTGCTCCCCACAAACAGACCTGGAGTTGTGTTTTGTTTCATTCACACATGTTTGAGTAACACTTTATTATTAGTCTGTCTTTATCTCCAAAGCTCAAAATGCTCTGTTCCACCTTGTGATGTCATCAAGTGGTAGTTTTCAAGCAAACAGCTCCTTTTACCTTTAGTTCAGTAGTAGATTGGTAACTCCAGGTGTGAAATGATCCAAATGATTCTAGTGAAGGTGTGTATGGAGTTTAAAAACACAGTGGAGCACTTCCTGTATTACCGCATGATGACATCACAAGGTGGAACTGTGTTTGTGTCTGTTTATCTTACTGTTGTGTTTAAACTGATTCATACATGTTTGAGTAATCTGTATTGTCTTGATTTTGAGTCTTGAGTCTTCAGAAAATTTCAGTTTTCACTTTCCCCATATCTCCGCCCACTGTTTTAGATCAATGCTGTGGTTTATAATCAACAAAATCAGAAATGAGCCTTTCCTGAATCTGTTTATACTGATGTGTCTCTGTTTCACAAGTATAAGACACACACCCATGGACCACTATGACCCTACTGCACACTGAGGGATTAGACTGTTTTTATTCTCATTGTGGTATTATTATCAAGTCGATTCCTTAGTGTCGCAATCAAGTTTGTATTTTATTTGGAGCTGTCTCTAGATTAAAATTTAGTGTGTAAAACTTGGGCCTTATCAATATAACAATTCTTTAGAACATGGACAGGAGCATTTTCCTCCCTCCTCTCCTTCTCCCCTGTCCTCCTCTCCCTCTCCTCCCTCCTCCTCTTCTCCTTTCGTCCTCTCCTTCTCCTCTCCTCTCCTCTTCTCCTCCTCTCCTCCTGTCCTTCTCTCCTCCTCTCCTCTCCCCCTCTCCTCCCTCCGCTTCTCTCCTCCTCATCTCCTCCTCTCTCTTCTTCTCTTCTCCTCCCCCTCTCCTCCCTCCCCCTCCTCTCCTCCTTCTCTTCTCTCCTTGTCTCCCCCTCTCCTCCTCCCTCTCTCCCCCCTTCTCCTCCCCTCCTCCCCCTCTTCTCCCTCATCCTCCTCTCCTCTCTCCTCATTCCCTTCTCCTCCTCTCTTCCTCACCTCCTCCCCCTCTCCTTCTCCTGTCCTCCTCCTCTCTTCTCTTCCTCCCCCTCTCCTCCTCCCCTTCTCTCCTCCTCTCTCTACTCTCTCCTCCCTCCCCCTCCTCCTCCCTCCCCCTCTTCCTCCCCCTCTCCTCCTCTTCTTCCTCCTCCTCCTCTCCTCCCCCTCTCCTCCTCTCCTCCTCCATTAATCGCTCAGTTGAATTGAGAGATTGTCTGTGAAAAGGCCTGTACCATGTGATCGGAGCGAGTGACAGATGAAGAGGAGACGGGGGAAAAAGGGTTTATGTCACGGCGTTTTGTTCACAGATTTCTCTGAGTCATTTCTCCAAAGCGCTCTTCCTCTTTGCCTCCTGCGGCGTCTGAAGCTCACGGAAACGAGCTCGGAGAAGCGGCGTTCTGGGAATAGAGCCGTGTGCGTACGAGAAAGAGAAGAAGAAAAAGAGAAGAAGAGAGGGAGAGAGAGAGAGGGGAGCAGTTTAGTGACTTTAAACATGAAAGAGCACAAACAGAACAAGAGCCTTCAAAATGTCGAGGAATTTAACACCGATGTTAAGATTTCATGACTTAGCGATAACTGAACGTGGCTGTGATGTTTTTCCGTTTGTCTGAGGTGCGTTTGTGTTACTCCGGTTCAGATTTATTGTAAACGCAGCTCTTGATGTCAAAATAACTCCACCGTGCACCTTTTTCTGTCAGACAATCAGGAAGTGCACGGCTAGCATGCTAGTTTTTGCTGGCATTTCTGCGTTTTTGCTCGTGGAAAGCGCTTGTGAACTTATTGAAGTGAACAATTCGAAGGAGCCTGAGTGCTGTTGTGTTTGTGTGTCCTTGGGCAACACATTTTTACCCATGTCGTCGACTCCTGTTGTTGTAACGGGACGAGACAGGAAGGACCCCCCCACACACACAGACACACACACCCCGACACACACACACACACACACACAGAACATGCAAACTATACCCACACACAGGGAGAACATGCAAAGTCGCTGTGAAGTCCCAGCCACTGTTGTTGTGTCCTTGGGCAAGACATTTCACCCACATCGCTTTTGTCATTGTAATGGGTCATGAGAGGAAGGGCATCCAGTGTAAAACCTGCCAAATTATAAAATTGATATAAACAAAACATAAACCAATACAACAGGCGACATCAGCAAAGGTCCAGGTCCCAAGTCCAGATAGAGATTTTGAGACGGGCCCCGGGGTCTGCGCTGCCCCCTCTGGTCCTGACGGGTGACAGCAGCTGCACTGAAGGACGGGTCAAATGCAGAGGACTCGTTTTCCCTAACTTTGACTCAGCTGCAGGTGCCAAATAGCTTAATCTAACAAACTTTTCACTAACCTATCTTACGTCAAATCCCCATACAGTGTTCCCTTGTTTCCCTGTAAACCCCTCACCACACACTTTATACACTTTTTATACACATTTTCTCACATGTCTCTCTTGTTTAAACACTTTCAAAGTTCAAATCTTCATATATTATATCCCCCTTCCTCGATGATCACTTTAAATGTGTTGTCCTCTCCGTGCAGAGAAACACTTAAGTGCAAAGAAATTTGTCGGTGCAGAACATTTCATCGACATTGTGGGTTTTGTCGGGGAGAAGACTCGCAAACATACAGCACTTCAGAGTCACACTGAGATCCAACATTTATGTAAATTTGTCTGAACACATTCTGTACTGTACAGGAGACACGGCACGGAGGAGACTGATGGACTATGGTCTACAGTCCCTTAGCCAATCAGGACGCAGAACACAATGCACGTTCATACACTGTAAAAAAAAAAAGCAGGCAAAATTGCACAAAACAAATCTGCGAAACAGTGAGACCACAAAAGCTGAAGCTGATATAATGAGGGTCAACTGTACTTTAATAGACACATGAAGCAGGTGAACGCTGCTGCAGCTTCTCTCTCTGGATATTCATAAAACACTTGTCCCTCTTCACGTCCGTCTCTGTCTCAGGCTCATAGTTGCTGGTTTAAGATTTTCAATTATCTAATCAAAAAGCTGACTTTGGTTTTGTAGCCTGATCCTCCCTGCTTAGAAACCCATTACGTTAAAAGGGAGAAGGGCAGAACACGGCTCCATCTGACCACAGCTTCAGGGCTTTAGATGTTTACATAAAACTCCACCTGCTCCGTCTCCTCGGGCTCGTGGCTCGCTTTGGCTCAGAGCACTTCATTTTTACTCTTCATTTTGTCGTTATAACTTAATAACGTCTTAAATTTTTGTATATTTCCAGATCTCTTCTCCAGTTCTGCAATTTGTTTTGTATCTGCACCATCTGCTCCACGTGAACGCTACACAAACAACCCCACCCGAGAACTTACAAATCTGCCACAGAACCACGCTCATAATGTTCCGCAGTGTGACATTAAATGATCATCTATCACTGACTGAATTGCAGGTGTGCTCATTGCTCCAAAATATCTTGATATCATGTGTTCGTTTTGAGCTTGCCTCTCCACAGATTTGACTGGTAACTTGACCTGGTGTCATGTCCTGCTTGACTCCATGGAGATAGATACATTTAATGCTGTACTTGGGAACATTTTAGGCAAAGCAATATCATATCCAACAGAAAAGTCCTCCTCTCCTCGCGCCTCATCCTTCTTCTCTCTTCTCTATCTCTTCTCACTCTTTTTCTCCTCTCTCCTCTCTCCTCCCCTCTCTCCTCTCCTCTCCTCTCTCCTCCTCTCTCCTTCCCTCTCTCCTCCTCTCCCCTCCCCTCTCTTCCTCTCTCCTCCTCTCTCCTCCCCTCTCCTCCCGTCTCCTCCTCTCTCCTCCTCTCTCCTTCCCTCTCTCCTCCTCTCTCCTCCCCTCTCTCCTCCTCTCTTCTTCCCTCTCTCCTCTCCTCTTCTGTCCTCCTCTCTCCTTCCCTCTCTCCTCTCCTCTTCTGTCCTCCTCTCTCCTCCTCTATCCTCCTCTCTCCTCCCCTCTCTCCTCTCCTCTTCTGTCCTCCTCTCTCCTCCTCTCTCCTCCCCTCTCTCCTCCTCTCTCCTCTCCTCTTCTCTCCTCCCCTCTCTCCTCCTCTCTCCTTCCCTCTCTCCTCCTCTCTCCTCCTCTCTCCTCACCTCTCTCCTCCCCTCTCTCCTCCTCTCTCCTTCCCTCTCTCCTCTCCTCTTCTGTCCTCTCTCCTCCTCTCTCCTCCCCTCTCCTCCTCTCTCCTCCCCTCTCCTCCTCTCTCCTCCCCTCTCTCCTCCTCTCTCCTTCCCTCTCTCCTCCTCTCTCCTTCCCTCTCACCTCTCCTCTTCTCTCCTCCTCTCTCCTCCTCTCTCCTCCCCTCTCTCCTCCTCTCTCCTTCCCCCTCTCCTCCTCTCTCCTCCCCTCTCTCCTCCTCTCTCCTCCTCTCTCCTCCTCTCTCCTCCTCTCTCCTCCTCTCTCCTCCTCTCTCCTCCCCTCTCTCCTCCTCTCTCCTCCCCTCTCTCCTCCTCTCTCCTCCTCTCTCCTCCTCTCTCCTCCTCTCTCCTCCCCTCTCTCTTGTGTCTGTAGAATCGTAGCACTAGCCTGTGCGCTAACATCACCACATCTATAAAAAGACATTGTAAATTTACTTTGAAATTAGCTCGAAGGCTCGGAGTTTTCCGTTGTGTTGGCCGGGGAGTTTGACTGTCCATATGTCAGGGCTGCGGGCGCCCGGGTTGTTGCGTGGATACAGCCTGATTAGCATAGCAGCACTAGCTTCGGGACGTTAGCATAGTACTTGGTTAAAGCTAATGAAGAATAATGCGATGGTGGATACACAGGGATGACTGCACCATCTGCTCCACCTGAGCGCTACACAAACAACCACCACCCGAGCTTTTACAAATCTGCCACAGAACCTCAGCGACCTTGAGAATCCCGCAGTTGTGTGTTTTTTTTTTTGTTTTTTTTTTTGGAGACGCCTACTTCCTTTTTACAAGCGAGAAACGGGAACTTGGAGCCAAAATAGATTTCATGCTTCACCCCGTGTAGAGACCGGAGCCGAGGGAGACGGGATTGTTCCACTCGACCTCGGACTAATTAAAAATTAAAGTGCGCTAAATTAGGGAAATGAGGTGAGCAGAATGAAATGTAACGAGTATTAATGGATCCATCACGGCCGCGTCTGATGAGGACTTTATGGAGTCAAGCTCTTTACATCAGGATACGCACACGGGAGCGAGGAGTTCACGTCGACGAGCCAAGAAATTATGCTTTGGTTTTGGTGGAAATATACTGTTTCATTTACGATTGTCGCAGGGCTCAACAGGTCAAAGGTCACGTTTTAAACACCAGAAGAAGAAATGACCAAAAGACTGAAATCTGAACTGACAAAGTAAAACTAACACACAGGGAGGGCATTTGACACACAGGGAGGGCATCTGACACACACAGGGAGGGCATCTGAGACACAGGGAGGGCATCTGACACACAGGGAGGGCATCTGACACACATGGAGGGCATCTGACACACAGGGACATTTCAGAACATGTTTGTACAGGTCTTAACTACAGATTTTGTGCAGAATAAGACACATTTTCTGACCCTTGACCCTTAGATTGAACAGCTCTCAGGTGTTTTCGTGTACTTTTCCTCCTCGTATCATCACCGGCGTTGGCCTTGTGTACATGCCGGTTGCTAGGTAACTGCTCTGGAGTGACCTTGTGTGATGTCTTCGTTTCAAACCAGGAAGTAGAAATATAAACCACACAGCACTGAAATAAAAGTGCACTGTGTAACTTTTTTTCCAGAGGTGGTGTGTCAGTGTTTTGCTTGGAATGTTCCGCAGTGTGGCATTAAACTATCATGTATCACTGACTGAATTGCAGGTGTGCTCATTGCTCCAAAATACCTTGATGTCATGCGTTCGTTTTGAGCTTGCCTCTCCACAGGTCTGACTGGTAACTTGACCTGGTGGCATGTCCTGCTTGACTCCATGGGGATAAATACATTTAATGCTGTACTTGGGAACATTTTAAGCAAAGCAATATCATATCCACCAGAAAAGTCCTCCTCTCTTTACTCCTCCCTCCTCCTCTCCTGTCCCTCTCTCTCTCCTCTCCCTCTCTCCTCTGTCTGCTTTCCCTCTCTCCTCTCCTCTCCTCTGTCCTTTCTCCTCTCCTCCCCTCTCTCCTCTACTCTGTCCTCTCTCTCCCCTCCTCCCCTCTCTCCTCTCCTCTCCTCTCCTCTGTCCTCTCTCCTCTGCTTCCTTCCCCTCTCTCCTTTCCTCTCCTCTGTCCTCTCTCCCCTCCTCTCCTCCCCTCTCTCCTCCCCTCTCCTCCCCTCTCTCCTACCCTCTCCTCTGTCCTCTCTCCTCTTCTCTCCTCCCCTCTCTCCTCTCCTCTCCTCCCCTCTGTCCTCCTCTCCTCTGTCCTCTCTCCTCTCTTCTCCTCTCCTCTGTCCTTTCTCCTCCCCTCTTTCTTCTTTCTTTCAAGAGCTTGCCCGTAGAAACATGTCCCATCTTTCACTGCAGTGGACTGTGTGCTTTGCTCCAGGTCCTTCTCTCAGTATTTATGGACTCCTCCTCCTCCCCCTCCTCCTCTTCCTCAAACTCACACCATCGATTTTCACTTTATATTTTAACAATAAGGTTCTGTTCAAAGTTCACATTTTAAACTGAAATCTGAACTGACAAACTAAACACAGGGAGGGCATCTGACACACACAGGGAGGGTATCTGATGCACATTTCCAGGCTTGAGTGCTCTGAAAATGTCTGTGTTCACCCACCCCCTATCTCCGCCCACTGCTTGGTACTTGTGATTACTTAAACCGTTGTGCTTGTGTCTCTATAGTTCTCATCTCTGTGGATCATTATGTTACAATTTACACATTTTAAATCACAATGTTCATCTAAAACGACTTAATAAAAGTAACAAGTTCAATGGCAGCTGACATCGCCGTAAACGTCATCACAACAAAGCGCCACATGCTATCGGCGCCCCCTATGGACAGATACACATCACACTCAGTGTCTCAGACTCGTGGCCCGGGGGCCAATTGCGGCCCGCGAGATGGTATTTTCTGGCCCGCAGGACAATATGAAAGTTTAATGTTAGTGTGGCATTACCATGGTTCAATAAAGATTCAACAAATAATGATGTATAACCAAAAAATCCACAAGAATTGGCGTGTTTCCTCATGTATATTGAAAACAGAAATGACGTTTGAGAAGATTTTGACAAAGGTTTTTCTGTGGAATACCTGATAAACCCAGCCTCACCCAGACAAAATGGCGTCTTGAAAATAGTTGATTAAAGATTACTATATGAATCAAACGACTAGAACATGGATAAAGATCTGAAAAGAACAGATTGATAATAGGTCTGACTTAAAAAAAAAAAAAAAAATCCAGCTCATATTTACGGTTTAAAAATCAACTGAAGTATCCATTTTACAACAATAAAAACACAAAAAGGAAATTCTGCTTCTTGCTACAATTCAGTAAACGTAGTGTTCAAAGTTTGAGAAAAAAAACAAAAACATCGAAACACACTTTGCAACACTAATGTACCTTATTGTGCATTAAAAATAACCATGGAAACGTCTTGAGGGCTGTGTTTCGCATGCAGCCGTGCGTCAGACTGTTTGCTCCGTCCCCAGAGTCTCGTAATACATTTGTTGAGTCTGATAATGTTTTGTTTATTACTTTGCGTTCTAATGTGCCCACACACATTTGGACAATTAAACTTTGTTCTGAGCTAAACTGTTGTATTTACAATCATCATGTCTCTGCCTTAAGCAAAGTCGACGCTAATGGAGCCGGGATTTTGTTTGAATAAAATCAATTCTGAAAAGAGAATTTACGCGTTTATCTAAGTCGAGATGCAAATGACTCGATGTGTCTGGCATATTAAAACATTTACTCTTGATTTAAACCAATGCTAACACTACACTAGGCTGCTTTAAAGGTCCACTAGGGAACTTTTCTGCCGTTTGGTTCTGCCCATAGTCTGTATAAAGAAGTGGACTGAGTGAGCGTGACGTCACCACAGCGTTCAGCTCCAAATGAAGCTCATCAGCTAGCATATAGCGGCAAATTTGGAGCCCAGTTTTGACAGCACGTATCATAGCAACCAAGGAGCCAATTAGGAGCGAGGCTGTTGAAGGTAAAGCCCCTTTGTCTTTGATTTGTCTGTTATTAATGTTCATATATTGATTTACAGACACAATGGTGAAATAAAAAACACAGGATCATGTAGAGCGGGTTAATACGAACATTTAAGACCAAAATGACAACGTGCAAAATGACGGTAGATCAAACGGTGAGTCAGGAGTGGGGTGTTTGCCGTGGTCTAGGGGTCCAGGAGTGTGAGTATCAGAGTCTGAGACGGGACGGACTGTACTGGTAGAGAAGAGCAGGGTCGGAGGCAGGAGAGCTGACCGAGTCCAGGGAGCGGGATCTGGTGAGGAGCAAAATATCCAGTTTAGCAAAATCAAACAGTGAAAAAACATGAACGGAGCCAAGCAGGGAGTACCACAGAGATACGCAGACGATCTGGCGCTGAGTGTCAGGTCGTGGCTCCTCTTATCCTCCCCAGGTGCAGCTGATTGTCGATTAGCTCCAGGTGTGTGCGGGAGGAGCCAAAATCTCTGCCCAGCTCCAGGCTCAGACGCAGAAGGGAGGGGAGAAAGTACAAAAAAGGGCAGGACCAACAGGGATCATGACACTCCATGCCTTGAATGTTCCACAGTATGACCTTATACTGATCCATCACCCCCCCTCCAATCTCCGCTTTAGTCCTCCAGGTTTGGCCTATGTTAGTTCGTTTTGAGTTTTTTGTGTCTCCAGATAGCCACACTCCGCTCACACCGTCTCCTCTCCATTCTACTTCCTGTCCGGCTCTTTTTACGGTCCCCCGGGTTCGTGGGCGGCCGCGTGTTACGAGATATATGAAGGAGGCCCATTAAAAACCCCATAGACAAACAGTGGCCCCTCCCCTCTGTGTTTCTAAATAACAGCGAGGCTAACAGCGTGTGCGCGTGCTGCTCATCAGAAGCACTTAGCCCACACAAATATATCAGCGTCTTTACAGCCTCTCAGAGCCATGAATCTGAGCGTCAGGAAGTCGTCTTGGTTCAATTTGATGTTATCACGACCACGACTCCAGCGCCAACAATACGGATTGGGTTGTCTGACATTTGCAATAAACCAAGAATAAATCCGCAAGTCGTAAACGCTGAGAATGTAGCTATTAATTAGCTGAGACCCAGAACCAGAACACACACGTCTCCAAAGAACACACACGTCTCCAAAGAACACACACGTCTCCAAAGAACACACACGTCTCCAAAGAACACACACGTCTCCAAAGAACACACACATCTCCAAAGAACACACACGTCTCTAAAGAACACACACGTCTCTAAAGAACACACTCATCTCCAAAGAACACACACGTCTCCAAAGAACACACACGTCTCCAAAGAACACACACGTCTCTAAAGAACACACACGTCTCCAAAGAACACACACGTCTCCAAAGAACACACACGTCTCCAAAGAACACACACGTCTCTAAAGAACACACATGTTTCCAAAGAACACACACATCTCCAAAGAACACACACGTCTCTAAAGAACACACACGTCTCTAAAGAACACACATGTTTCCAAAGAACATACACCTCCATCCACATCTCCAGTACTTTACAGAACTAACTGACTGACTGAGTACTCCAGACTGAAAACAATCTGTATAAATAATACGGTTTAGCAGAGAGTGAGTGCTTAGCAACGCTGTCAATCAAACCTGTTGCTAACGCTAGCAGAAGCGACCTCGGGGAAAGAAGGCGTCTGATTTGTCTGTTATTAATGTTCATATTTTGATTTACAGACACAAAAGAGAAATAAAAACCCCAGGATCATGTAGAGCAAGTTAATATGAACATTTAAGACCAAAATGAGTCTGACAGCAGCAGTTACAGAGAGAGGGGACACAGTTTTTACACAGAAAGTGAACTGGAGCCAGAGTTGCTGGAGCCGGGAGCGTGCCCATAATCACTTCAACAAATCGAGCTTTTTGTCTTGTTCTCCTCTCAGACTCCACTGCATCTGTGTCATTGGCTCGATCCTCGGCTTATCAGAGACACTTTAACAGCCAAAAACATCCCACTAATCACCCCAGTTATCTTATTGACTTGGGAGGTTTGTTTTTGTATTCTTCTGAAAACCTTGATAAATGACTATAACAGGAATTTTGCTTTCTAGATATTTTTTTAACATAAAACGAGCCGCAGTTTTGAATTCCAGCTTCAGCTCAGAGCGACACTGAAGCATCGACTGTGAGATGAGACAGAAACAGAACAGCTCCACTGATACAAGTGTGTCACGTCAGACGACTGAAGGTTTGTCCAGTAAAAGGCTCATGTTTTATCAGACAGGTTTTAAAATGCTCTGTACCAACTTGTGACGTCACTAAGTAGTATCCAAAAGTCCACAATGGCCTATCTTCAATCAATGGGTCGCAAATATTTTTAAAATTTTAGTAGATATATTTTCATCCTGTTTGAAAGATGTTTATGCCAGTAGTTCTACTACTACTACTACTACTACTACTACTACTACTACTACTACTACTACTCCTTCTGGTCCTTAGTCTGTGTTTGCCTCTGATTTTAAACACTTTGTACATCTCTCTATAAACCTCCTTCATTTTTCCTGCTTTTGTTGTTTTCCCTGTTGTGTTTTTTTTTTTTTTTTGGCTGACTCCACGGCACTCTCGCACACTCACACACACAACACACTCGCACACAGCTCACACATGGCTCACACACGGCACATTCGCACACGTCTCACACACGGCACACTCGCACAAGGCTCACTCGCACACAGCACACTCACACAGGGCACACTCACACCTTCGCACAAGGCACACTCGCACATGGCACACTCACACACGACACACTCACAAAATCGCACACATGGCACACTCGCACACGGCTCACACACGGCACACCCACACATGACTCACACACGGAACACTCACACACATCACACTCACACACTCGCACAGGGCACACTCACATACTTGCACACGGCACATTTGCGCACTTGCACACTCGCACACTTGCACACGGCTCACACACAGCTCACACACAGTTCACACTTGCACACGGCTCGCGCACATCTCACACTCGCACACGTCTCACACTCGCACAAGTCTCACACTCGCACACGGCCTACACTCGCACAAGTCTCACACTCGCACAAGTCTCACACTCGCACACGGCCTACACTCGCACATGCCTCACACTCGCACACACCTCACACTCGCACATGGCTCACACTCGCACACGGCCTACACTCGCACAAGTCTCACACTTGCACAAGTCTCACACTCGCACAAGTCTCACATTCGCACACGTCTCACACTCGCACACGTCTCACACTCGCACAAGTCTCACACTCGCACACAGCCTACACTCGCACACGTCTCACACTCGCACAAGTCTCACACTCGCACACAGCCTACACTCGCACACGTCTCACACTCGCACAAGTCTCACACTCGCACACAGCCTACACTCGCACACGTCTCACACTCGCACAAGTCTCACACTCGCACACAGCCTACACTCGCACACGTCTCACACTCGCACAAGTCTCACACTCGCACACAGCCTACACTCGCACACGTCTCACACTCGCACAAGTCTCACACTCGCACACGGCCTACACTCGCACACGTCTCACACTCGCACAAGTCTCACACTCGCACAAGTCTCACACTCGCACACGTCTCACACTCGCACAAGTCTCACACTCGCACAAGTCTCACACTCGCACACGGCCTACACTCGCACACGCCTCACACTCGCACACGCCTCACACTCGCATATGTCCCACACTCGCACACAGCTTGCACACGTCTTACACTCCCACACGGCTCACACCCACACCTCACCATGGCTCAGATCAATTCAAGAGCCCACGATCTGCCAGACCGTGACGTCAGTGCTCACCAGGCCAGAGAAGACCACCACACACACACGCACACACACCCCCACACACACACCCACCCCTACACGCACACACACACCCCGACACACACACACTTACAGACACTTTCCCATTGGCCGGTCCCATCCTCCGCGCTCCAAAAACGCTAACCGATGTCTTCTTTTATGAGATTCTAATAACAGTTAGCAGAGAGAGGAGTGTTAGTTTCCTCTCTAACTTGAAAATGATGGATTGAAATGAAGCAGTTTACGATTCGAGCCAAAAGTGAAAGAGCAAAGTCCAGACGCTGCATTAAAATAAACTCTTCACCTCTTAAAGGGCCCGGATCACACTGTGATCTCTGCTCTAATGTATCCTCATCACAAACACACCTGGAGACACATGTAACACACAAACCCTGCATATTTAGGCTGAGCTCTTCTCTCACAGTGAAAACACTCCACCACCTTGTGATGTCATCATGTGGTAATACAGGAAGTGCTCCACTGTGTTTTTAAACTCCATACACCTTCACTAGAATCATTTGGATCATTTCAGATGTGGGATTGCCAATTTCTACTGTGTGAGTGTGTAAATGTGTGTGTGTAGGTGTGCGTGTGTGTGTGTGTGTGTAAATGTGTCGGGGTGTGTCTGTGTGTGTGTAAAAGTGTGTGTGTGTCAGTATTAAGAGGCTCTTATTCAGATGAGTTGTGCTCGGGGCTGAATCACCTGTTTTCACAACACGGCAGAGGCTAAGTGCTGCAGCAGAGAGCTGTGCCAAACAACACCTCCCTCCATCTATATCCCCCTCTCCGCCGCTCTCTCTCTCCCTCCCTCTGCCTTCATCCCCCTCTCCTCCATTCTCTCTCTCCCTCTGCCTTCATCGCCCTCTCCATCGCTCTCTCCCTCCCACTGCGTCCATCTACATTCCCCTCTCCTCCACTCTCTCCAGGCCTCTCTAGATCCTTTTCTCCATCCCACTTCTTCTCTCTTCCTCCCTCTCTACATCCCCCTCATCTTCTTTCTTCTCTTTTCCCCTCCTTTCTCTCATCCCTCCTCTCTCTCTACCTCACTGCCCCTCTCTCTTCCTCTCATTCCTTCCCTCTTTCTCCTCCTCTCCGCCCCTTTGTCCCTACATCCTCCCTCTCTCCTTCTCTTTCTCCCTCCTTTCTCTCATCCCTCTCCCTACCTCTGTACATAACTACCCCCTCTCTCCCTCTCCTCCCTCCCCCACTCTCCCTCCTCTCTCTCTCTCTTCCCTTTCTCTACCTTCCCCTCCCTCTCTCCTCCCACTCTTCTTCCCTTCCCTGTCTCCCTCTCCTTCTCCCCCTCTCCTCCCTCTCTCTTCATCCCGCTGATTTGATGTAGATGTGTAGTGTTTTTAATGGCGATCAAACAGCACACCCTCCTTTCTCCCCTCCCTCTCTCCTTCTACTCCCTCTCTTTCTCTCTCCCCTCTCTCCTTCTGTCCCTCTCCTCTCTCTCTCCTCCCTCCTCTCTCTCCCTCTCCTCCCCCTCTTTGTCTTCTTCTCTGCCTCTCCTCCCCCTCTTTGTCTTCTTCTCTGCCTCTCCTCCCTCTCTTCCCCCCCACCTCCCTCTCCTTCTCTCCCTCTCCTCCCTCACTCTTCATCCCTCTCTGATTTGTGATGTAGATGCGTATCGTTCTTAACAGCCTTCAAACATCACATTAGCGTTTTAGCATTTGACGGCGCTTTAGCGTTTAGCGTTAGCGGCTAGCCCTCGTGCATATTAGGCCTGTATCATAACGTAGGCTCAGAGTGAGAGGGTCCCGGGGTCTCAGAGATCAAAGGTCCAGCTCAGACTCTCACAAATACAAAGGAGCTGTTAACTTGAAAACTACCACTTGATGACATCACAAGGTGGAACAGATCATTTTGAGCTTTGGAAATGTAACAGACTAATAATAAAATGTCACTCAAACATGTGTGAATGAAACAAAACACAACTCCAGGTCTGTTTTTGAGGAGGAAACAGCATTAGAACATGATTTAAGCTCACAAGAGTCAGTTTTGTGTGATTCATATAGTGTCTAAACTCAAAAAGCTACATTATGTCACTTTTTTAGTGCCGGTTCACTACCTGTTTGTCTCCATGGAGATGTTATTGCATTGTATGGAAGTATTCACAGTACGGCACATATTGCATTGCAGTAATTACAGATAATACTTGAAAAACATGTATTCTTACTGTGATCGGATTCGCCTCTCCACAGATCTGACCTGTAGCTTGGCCTTACTTGTCACCATGTTTTTGAGGAGCTCACAGGAGTCCATTTTGTGTGATCTAGGCCCCTTAAATGTTCTCACTCTGTGCATCGTCTTTGTCTTCGTCTAAACTGCATTCTCGTCTTCCTCTTCATCCAAACGGCGTTCCCGTCTTTCTCTCCGTGCGGCACGTTTGACCTTGACTTCCACTGGGATCCAGCTAAACTCCATTAACAGCTTGAGTCGACCTGTTTCTGCCCCTGCCCTCTGCAGACGGCCCCTCTGATTGTCCCAGTGCAGATCAGCGCTCTCGCCTCTGACCCCTGATGACCTCTGACCCCTCACCTGTCCCGGGTTGGCTGTACCTCCCCCCTCCCTGTCCTCGGGGAGCCTTGTACCCGGCTCTGTTCTGGTTTACACAGCATATGTCCAGATAATTCCGAGTCTGCAGGTAGTTGGTTCCAGGCCAGAGGAGATGAAGCTTTGGGAGAAACGGCTCCTGAAACACTTCACTCTCAGATCATGTTTTCCTCGTTTATTTCTGCATCATTTATTAAGATGTAGAGATTAAAATTAAAGAGGTATTTTTTATTTATGTATTCAAAATTAAAATTAAAACTCCAAACAACACTCAAATAATGAAATACAAAGGAGCTGTTAACTTAAAAACTACCACTTCATGACATCACAAGGTGGAACAGAGCATTTTGAGGTTTGGAGATGTAACAGACTAATGATAAAGTTTTACTCAAACATGTGTGATTGAAACAAAACACAACTCCAGGTTTATATAGTTGTGTCTATACTCATAAAGCTACATTATGTGACTTTTTAGTGCCGGTTCACTACCTGCTTGTCTCCATGGAGATGTTATTGCATTGTTTGGAAATATTCACAGTACGGCGCACATTGCATCACAGTAATTACAGAAAATACTTGAAAAACATGTATTCTTACTGTGATCGGATTTGCCTCTCCACAGATCTGACCTGTAACCTGGCCTAATGTCATCACTTACTTGTCACCATGTTTTTGCGGTGTATTATTTCTATTCATTCCTTCGATTTGCAGTACTTTTCCAAAACTTTTCTGAAGGACGGTATGCCGCCTGTTGCACGTCGCCATCGAGACGTTATTACTGCCTCTGAATGTTCCACAGTGCAGCATTATACTCGTGCATCTCCCACACACACGCCGGAGATGCTACTAGGCCGAGTTACAGGTCAGATTTGCGGAGAGGCAAGCTTGGTCAGAGTATGAAAGTTATTTTTAAGCAGTAAGACACATGAATAAATAAAAGGTCTGTGTTTAATGTCGTACTGTGGAACATTCAAGGCACAGCAGCAACATCTCCGTGGTTACGAGCAATATAATGCACTTTAAATAAGATAGAGTAGTATCTTTTGCCAGTTGGAGCGTCCAGACAGCGAGATGTGCTGAACCCGTCCTCCCTTTGTCCCTGTGGTTCGTGGTGGCACAGCGCTGTTTGCGGCGGCGGTGCCAAATCACACTGTAAATGAATGTGTGTGTGTGTGCCCGCGTGTGCCCGTGTGTGCCCGCGTGTGCCAGCTTTTCTACAGCCTCGGCCCATTCTCCTCAAACTTTCTATCTTCCCCGTCCAAAATCACTGGTCAACATTTCAATTTCCAAGACGCAGACTGAAAAAAAAGTCTAAATCTTTGTGTGTATAATTAGCTGATGAGCGGGAATCGTGCTGCCATATCTCTGGAGGGTGGAGGGAGGAGGAAGGGAGGGAGGGATGGAGGAAGGAGGGAGGAGGGAGGAGGTCAGGAGAAAAGAGACAGGAGGGAGAGACGCTAATTGAAAATCCTGGTTTAGATCCGAGACCTTATTAACCTGTTTTGAGAGGGAGAGAATAGAGGGCTGATTGTACACGCTCTGAATGAACGAGTAACACGCAGTAAACAGTTATGAGGTAATTACAGAGGATCAGGCAGAGGGAAAGTGCCGCACTGAAGCTTTTACTCATCACATATTACATCAGGACTGATTTCACTTTTAAGAGGGTTAGTTTGGGGATAGACCTGGTTTAGTTCAGATTTAGTCCTGGCTTATGTCTGATTGAACATGGTTTAGACCTGATTCAGTCCTGGTTTAATCCTGGTTTAGTCCTGGTTTAGTCCTGGTTCAGTCCTGGTTCAGTCCTGGTTTAGTCCTGGTTTAGTCCTGGTTCAGTCCTGGTTCAGTCCTGCTTTAGTCCTGGTTCAGTCCTGGTTCAGTCCTGGTTCCGTCCTGGTTCAGTCCTGGTTCAGTCCTGGTTCCGTCCTGGTTCCGTCCTGGTTCAGTCCTGCTTTAGTCCTGGTTTAGTCCTGTGTACTGTATTAAACACACAGCACTTGTTGCACTGTGTCAGTGGGAGGTGATTCATGATGCTTTTACTGGACATGAGGTGAACTGGCTGCAGAGGTCAAAGTTCAAGTGTTCATTGATTCCATTGGTTTGTTCAGTGGTCAGTCTCAGAGCTGGACCGTGGTCAGGGCTCATTAAAGAGAGAGAGAAACTAATGATGATCTGTCTAATTATCTAATTATACAAACATGTGAAACTGTGGAGAAAAAAAGGGTTTTAGATTATATCGATCGATATATCGATCAGTTATATCAATCGATTATATAGAATCGAGTGAAATAACAGAATAAAATCCTCATCTGAACAGAAGGTCTCATTTTAAATTCAGTCTTAGATCCTTTTTAACTTCAAACTGCAAATCCCAATTGGACCTCACCAGACTGGACCAGACTGGACCAGACTGGACCAGACTGGACCAGACTGGACCAGACTGGACCAGACTGGACCAGACTGGACTGGACAACACTCTCATAGAGTCCTGAGAGTTTGTGTCTCTGGGCGCTGGGTCCTGTACTGATTAAAATAAACTTCTCCTGCATTATCCTACAGTAGTAGTAGTAGTAGTAGTAGTAATTGTAGTGGTAGTAATATCGCTTGAGATACAACTCCTACTACTACAAGTGTGCAGTTTGTACTTAAAGTGTTTTTATAAATACCTTCATTTCTTTGTGTACATTTTCTGCTTTTAAGTTCAAATAATTTCTGTGTAATTAAAGCGGCTCTTCCCTCTGCAGCCTGTAACTCCTGACAAAACGTTCATGATAGAACTGTGTATATTTTAAGTCTTGGTTGAGCCCACACAGTTTGAGGTGGCTCTGCGTTTTCGCGCCCGTAGCCGTGAGTGCAGATTTGGATTGTCTCATTAATGTTTTGTTCCGCGCGTGCCCTCCCCGCGGCGTCTGTGCGCCAACAGAAAGCGCGATAGCTAATAAAATGCTGGAGCTTGTAATTACTTCCTGAGTTATTATAAGCGGCTAATGGTGTAGACTGTGCGGCCCCGGGCTCAGCGCTAGCAAAACATGGAGTCGCACCGCTGGTTCAGCTACATGTGTTTATGCTAACGCTAATGTCACACCACTAGTTCAGCTACATGTGTTTATGCTAATGTCTCACCCATAGACTGTATATATATAAATGGCCATAGCTAACCTGCTAGCCACTGTTTTCTAAACAGGAAGTGATCATGGGTGCACTTCCGGCTCCATCGACTCCAATTCACTTTCTATTGAAAATCAGTGTCCCCTCTCTCTGTACCTGCTGCTGTCAGACTCATCATTTTGGTCTTAAATGTTCGTATTAACCCTCTACATGATCCTGGGGGTATTTTATTTCACTATTGTGTCTGTAAATCAAGATATGAACATTAATAACAGACAAATCAGGCGCCTTCTTTCCCTGAGGTTGCTCCCGCTAGCGTTAGCAACTGGTTTGATTGACAGTGTTGGTAAGCGCCACTTGATGCTAAACAGTGGTGCGGGCAGATTGGCTGTTTGGTTGCTATGGTACTCATGGTCGGAATTCCAAATATGGACCTCAGCTCCAAATTGGATGCTATAACCGCTAGCCTTGATGAGCTTCATTTGAATGGAGCCGAATGCTGTGGGTGATGTCACACTCCACGTCTTTATACAGTCTGTGATTACTCTGGTTTAGCTACATGTGCTAATGCTAACCCTAACACAACTGATCCTAAACCAGACAGTTTAGTTAGCGGCTTGTCCGCAGTGAAAACAGAAGCTGATCTTTACTTTTTGCATTTTTGGCTTACTACTTAGAGCACTTGTCCACTAACTAAAGGTCAAATGACTGATTCCCACTCGGACCAACTTCGGTCGTTGTGTCCTTAAGCAAGACACTTGACCGACATTACCGAGTGTGAATGTGGTTTGTGCATGAGTGCTAATGGTGGCTGAAAAGGCTAACCGTGCAGACAGCAAGGATGCAAAACACATTATAAGAATACAGTGGTCCCTCATTTACCGTGGAGGTCATGTTCTAAAAATAACCCGCAATAGGCAAAATCTGCGAAGTAGTCAGCTTTATTTTTTTCGAATATTCTATATGTTTTGCGGCTGTAAAACCCCTCACCACACACTTTATACACTTTTCTCAGACACTGCGATCCAACATTTATGTAAATTTGTGTGAACACATTCTGTACTGTACAGGAGACACGGCACAGAGGAGACTGATGGACAATGGTCTACAGTCCCTTAGCCAATCAGGACGCAGAACACAATGCACGTTCATACACTGTAGAAAAAAAAAAAAAAAAAGCATGTAAAATTGCACTGAAAAAATGCACAAAACAGTGAAAGATGTATCGTGATATAACGAGGGACCACTGTAATTAAAAGTAATTATAACTATTAATTAATTAATGACTTTAATGACTGAGTACATTATAGACCACTATAGCTCGCCTAGTCATTTTTTTCTTTTTTTAGCCATAAAAATCATGCTAAAGGAGGTATCAACATGTACTTTTGCTCTTTTTCACAACTACCTCTATTTTACAAATCCATCCGTATTTTTCTATTGATGCATCAAATAACTGTGTAATACCAGTTTAAGTAGAAGAAAAATATAAAAACAAATGTACTTTTGAGTAACTTTTATGCAAGCAAACAATGAAAAAACTATCTGGCCAAATCAGAAACACTTTAAATTACATATATGAACAATAATCAACATTTATACAAGAGATTTTGCAGATTGTACTTAGGGTTAGGTTTTTACAGCCCTTCATATAAAAAAATGTCAGGCGTTTTTGCAGATAAGATATTGATTTTGCGAGGTCATATTTTTTGGAGTGTCTACTAAAGAATATCTGAAGTTCTGCAGCTTTTGAGTTTGTAATCTTTGGTAAAAGAAGTAACATATTTAAAGAGCCCCATGCCTCTGCTTTGAGACGCCGTTTGGATTTACATGAAGCACAATTGGTTGCGGAGTTACGATAAAGGAAAGTCCACAACCGTAAGTCTATCGGCGGCGATAGCATCCGACGCTATAAGGTTAAATAGTAAATAGTCACATTTTTATATTGCAATTTACATTAAGGAACCACTCACACATTTATACACCAGTGTACACAGACACTGGGGTCAGTGGATCTGACCGCTCAACCAAACATGTTTATGTCGAGAGCGGGATTCAAACTACCAACCTTCAGATCAGTGGACAGATGCTCTACGAAATGATGAGAGTTTATGATCCTGGCAGCTTTAGAAGGATCTTTTTTATAGATGGAAAAATGTGAATCTATGTTTTGCAAGTAAAAGTTTGAGTGGAATTTAAATGAATGTGAATCCAAAGCTGGCAAAATATCACACAAATGTTCGCAATCACTTTAGAGTTACAAGAAGGTGCTCAGCTTTCAGGGACGAGCCAGAACCGAGAGGAACATCACGTAATTCAATTAGTTTTTGAATTTAAACTTTTAGAAAATGAAATAATTAATAATTTCTTCCTGTTCTATAAAAACCACAGTGTTAATCAAACTTTAAAAATAATTGTTGGAGGCTAATTAGTTACAACAAGGGAGAAGTTCGTTACTCATCACCTTCGTCGTCGTCTTCTCATCTGGAAAAGTCTTGAATTCTATTTTTATGTTTTTTACGTGTTGAAAGAGCAGAGGAGCAATAGCCGCTGCGTCGCGTCATAAATTGTTCGTAGATTATTTTAGCTTGGTCTATTTTTAATCTCGTTCCACATCTGTCGAGCTGCTCCGAGCCTCTGTCACTATAAAGACTCTGCTCTGGTTCTGTCTGCGCCGCACGATCAGGTCAAACAGGACGCGGCCAAAAATAACTACATCGTTTCTTCAATGAGAAATAAATAAATAAAAGTCTTTGAAAAGTTGTGAGATTTCTGACTTTCTGTGGAGTCATGAAAGCTGCGAGCGAGTGTTACTTCGGAGCAGGTTTTGCAGTGGATATAGAACATCGCTAACCTGCTAGCAAAGGTTCTGGTGTGGATACATCTGTGTAATGCCATAGACTGTATATGTAAATGGACATAGCTAACCTGCTAGCCGCCACGTTCCAAACAGGAAGTGAAAATGGGCGCACTTCCTGTTCCATCGACTCTGGCTCCAATTGACTTTCTATTGAAAAACTGTGTCCCCTTTCTCTGTAACTGCTGCTGTCAGACTCATCATTTTGGTCTTAAATGTTCGTATTAACCCTCTACATGATTCTGGGATTTTTATTTCACTATTGTGTCTGTAAATCAAGATATGAACATTAATAACAGACAAATCAGGTGCCTTATTTCCTGAGGTCGCTCCTGCTAACGTTAGCAACAGGTTTGATTGACAAGTGCCTTAGCAACACTAAACCCAATGGAAACGAGAAAGAAACATTACACAGTGCACCAGGATGAAGAGGCACAGTCAGAGGAACTGTGAAATACACGTGCCTGGAGAAAGTTATGTAGCATTGCTTTAAATAACTGAATACGTGGCATTGGATTTCCCATAATGCCCTTCTACTGAGAAATGATTGCGCTGAACTATGGACTCTAATACACAGCTTAATAATGAACAGCAGAACGTTTGAATAGCAGACCCCCGCCAAAGCATTGAACATGTGTGACAAGGGGGGAAAGGCTGACCCTCCTTGAGAATAGCAGCTTTAACGATAACGAGAGGCTGCAGACCAGAGTCAGTGCAGGTTCACTTCACTATAATTACACAGGTTTAGGTACAGGCCATAATAGCTGCTAATGAGCACTAATTATCTTAAATATAGTCGTTTTCTCTTATAATTATGGCCTAAACCCTGTGTCGATGTCTGACTCACCACAGGCCTAAGTGTGGCCACACCAGACAGAGACAGGATTTTTACCCCTGAGATATCCATTTTTATATAAACTTTACCACAGTACTACAGCAAAAAAAAAAAACTATAGTAGAGTAGCTATAATAACACTGAAGTAACAGCAACGTTACTTCAGAATAGTATTACTCTATAAGTAGAAGTACAAAGGAAAATCCAAGTAAAATAACTTAAAGAGTAACTATGGTCTGATTTATAATTTGAAGTTAAAGATTAGATTTTACCCAAAAATTGACTCCTGTGAGCTTTAAATCACGTTCTAATGATGTTCCTTCCTCAAAAACAGACCTGGAATTGTGTTTTGTGTCATTCACACATGTTTAACACACAGATCCTGTATATTTAGGCTGAGGTTTCTACTCTTAGCCTCCTGAGACCCGAGCTCTTGCATGACATGCTTTATTAATTTCTCTTTGTTTTTGGGCTGACTGAGACCTGATAAGTGTAAATGCAAAGAATTATGTTTTTACATTTTGTAGTTTCTGAGAAAAAAATATGTCAATCAAATGTCCTCATATGTGAACATTTTACTCATTTTGATAAAACAGTTGAATAATGATTTGCAAAATCTATTTATTAAGACCTTGAACACAGCAACATCCGTCCTGAGTAAAAACAACATGAGAAACAACAATTGTGCCTCTTGGAACAATGTGTCTCATGTGAAGAGCTGCTGAAGAAAAAATAAATAAATAAATAAAATATTCTAAACATTCTAAACTGTTAAAAAAATGAATACATATAATATATTTGCATTGTTGTTGTTCTTGTATGCCTTTATTCTTCTTCTAAAAATCTGCATTGTGGCCTAGACAACCCAAAACGCATTGTCCACATATGAGGACGCCAGGTCTCAGGAGGTTAAACAGAAAACACTCTGTTCCACCTTGTGATGTCATGTGGTAATACAGGAAGTGCTCCACTGTGTTTATAAACTAGAATAATTTGGACATTTATAATCACACTGGCACCTGTGTTTCCTATACCCTATGTCCTATATTACACAAAAAAAAGAAAAAAAGAAAATTAAAAAATGAATAAATGAATTAGTGAATAAATAAATAAATAAAATAAATAAATAATCAACTGACTCTTTACTCAAAAAATATAAATCTTTTTTCTAAGTTAATAATTCTTTTCTCATTCCTGGTTCCTTGCATTTTTCTTTGAATAGTTCTCATTTTTCTTGCATTATCTTAAAGTTCCAAATTACACAAAACGGACTCTTGTGAGCTTTAAGAGTCATAATGCTGTTACCTCATCAAAAAACAGACCTGGAGTTGTGTTTGAGTAACACTTTATTATTATTCTGTCTACATCTCCAAAGCTCAGAATACTCTGTTCCACCTTGTGATGTCATGAAGTGGTAGTTTTCAAGTTAACAGCTCCTTTTACCTTTAGTTCAGTAGAGATTGGCAATTCCAGGTCTGTAAATGATCCAAATGATTCTAGTGAAGATGTGTGGAGTTTAAAAACACAGTGGAGCACTTCCTGTATTACCACATGATGACATCACAAGGTGGAACAGAGTGTTTTCAGTTTGAGAGAAGAGCTTAGCCTAAATATGTAGGTTTGTTTTTGTGTGTTAAACATGTGTGAATGAAACAAAACACAACTCCAGGTTTGTTTTTGAGGTGGTAACAGTGTTAGAATATGGCTTAAAGCTCACCAGAGTCCACTGCAACTTCAATGCCATGCTGCGGAACATTCATGATAACACAGTACCAACCAAATGGAAACAAGTGGCGCAGAAATGTTCCTTTAACGTAAAAACACTCAAACTTTTTCCTCAAAAGTCTGAACTGTCTCCAAACTGAATGTCTTTGCTGACAGGGGACTAGCTGTAGACCTCCCCTTTAAAACGTCCAAACCGTTGGCCGTTTGAAACCATTGTCTCTCCATTCGATTATTTCTGGATTATTCACACAGCCTCAGTGTAAGTTTAAGCCCTTCTTGAAGCGATAGTTCTAATTAAATGTGTGGCGTCCTCTCTGTCCTCAGCTGCTCCGTTAACGGCTCTGGTTCATTATTAAAGCAGCTGTCAGTTTGCATCATGTCCGCACCTCGTCACACGCACACTCAGCCCCGCACATCCACACTCGGGCTCTACGGGAGACGGAGACGGTATTCAGGGCCCAAAGTTCATGTTCTAGAGGGAGGCACATGGGAACGTGACGGAGAGTTAAGCAGCTGTGTCAGGGCGTCGCCAGAGGGGCGGGGTTTATGCAGGAGAGCTGGAGCGCGTCAGTTGTGTTGATTATTCACTTATAAGGATGTGTATAAGACGTTTTCTCTGGGCTGGTCTGGGAACACCTTGGGGTCCCATCGGAGGAGCTGGAGGAAGTGTCTGAGGTGAAGGAAGTCTGGGAGTCCCTGTTTAGATTACTGCCCCTCTGCGTCCCTGCCCCGGATCAGTGGAAGAAGATGGATGGATGGATGAGTGGATGGATGAGTGGATTTCTATGGAATAACTGCAGAAAGGAGGAGTGAGTGACTGAGCTGAAGATTTGATATTTTTTGGTATTTGTCTGTAAAAAGCATAGACTCTATACATAAATGGACATAGCTAACCAGCTAGACACAGCACAACAAACAGGAAGTGAGCAACAAACAAATCAAAAACATAAATAATAGTCATAAAATGAACATTCAAGAAGAAGAGTCTGGATTTAAACATTGTCAAAGTAGAGGCCTGTCTCCCATCTTCAAGAAGACTGTTCAAGGTTTTAACTGCAAAATACTGAAACACTGATTCACCATGTTTCAGTCCAGGTTGGTTTAGTCCTGGTTTAGTCCTGGTTTTGTCCTGGTTTAGTCCTGGTTTAGTCCTGGTTTAGACCTGGTTTAGTCCTGGTCTAGTCCTGGTTTAATCCTAGTTTAGTGCTGCTTTAGTCCTGGTTTAATCATGGTTTAGTCCTCGTTTTGTCCTGGTTTAGTCCTGGTTTAGTCCTGGTCTTGTCCTGGGTTAGACCTGGTTTAGACCTGGTTTAGTCCTGGTTTTGTCCTGGTTTAGTCCTGGTTTAATCCTGGTTTAGTCCTGGTTTAGTCCTGCTCTAGTCCTGGGTTAGACCTGGGTTAGACCTGGTTTAGTCCTGGTTTAGTCCTGGTTTAATCCTGGTTTAGTCCTGGTTTAATCCTGGTTTAGACCTGGTTTAGTCCTGGTCTAGTCCTGGGTTAGACCTGGTTTAGTCCTGGTTTAGTCCTGGTTTAATCCTGGTTTAGTCCTGGTTTAGTCCTGGTTTAGACCTGGTCTAGTCCCAGTTTAATCCTGCTTTAGCCCTGGTTAGTCCTCATAGTGTGAGATTGTTCCTATAGCACTAACATGTTGGAGATGGACTTTGGTTCTAGGCCATGGAGAGACAAGAAACAGCTGACGCGAGATGTGCTAGCTTTGTTCGCTAACAGTGTTTAGCTTGTGATGTGCAGTCTCTTCGCTGCCATATCCCGCGGCTTCTTTGGGCTCGGAGGTTTTAAAACCTCCTCTGATTCTCCTCATGTCTGTAGTCTTTCCTTTTTTTCCCCATGTTTAAAAATCGTTTAAGACTGAAAAATCCTGTAGCATGTGGCAGGATTAACAGAGCGCCATCGACCTCTGCTGGTAACTCCAAAAACATAATCATCTCAACATCATGAAGCCTGTTGTCGTTATTGTAGCGTACTTCAGTATGCCTTAGCGCTATAATACCATTCGTAAATAGCCTCTAAAAACCACTGCAGCTACACGACACCACCATCACCATCATCATCATCATAACCGTGTGAAGTGTAGCTCCGTCCCCTCTGCAGCTGGCTCTGTGTCCCCAAAAACCTCCTCCACCCAACACATCCACCCGTTTGAAATAAATAGGCGGCATTACGCATAAAAGCCAAAATGATTAGACACTTTTAAAAGCGTATGAATATTTATGAGCGCTTCTGTCGCCGTGGATTTGTGAAGCCTGTTTGGATATTCAGTTATGCTAGGCTAATAAGGAAAGGCTCATGTAAAGTGTGAGGAGATATCGTAAGGCTTGGTTTTAGCGCTGAGGTATGCTAATGCAGTTTGGAAGATAGATTTGAGGTTTAATTTCACATGGTAATAAGAAGAATATGCAAATATCCCTGAAGTTGGAACTACTTTATATATTGTTTTTAATTCTTTGTTTGACGAACTTTCTATTTAAGTTAGCCTCTATGTGCTAAGTTTGGATAAGATTAAAAAACCTGCAAGTTGTCGGTGCAATTCCGGCTTCCACAGATAAATGCTGTCATTATGTCCTTGGGCAAGACACTTAACCAACCTCGCCCCAATGTATGTGTGAATGTGTGTATGACTGTGTGTGTTAATGTGTGTATGATTGTGTGTCTGTGAACTTGTGTGAATGTGTGCATGAATGTGTGTGTGAATGTGTGTGCGTGTGTGTGAATGTGTGTATGACTGTGTGTGTTAATGTGTGTATGATTGTGTGTGTAGGGGTGTGTGTGTGAATGTGTGTGTGAACGTGTGTATGAATGTGTGTGTTAATGTGTGTATGATTGTGTGTGTTTGAATTTGTATGTGAATGTGTGTGTGAATGTGTGTATGAATATGTGTGGGGGTGTGTGTGCGTGTGTGTGAATGTGTGTATGAATGTGTGTATTAATCCTTGATGTAACGCACTAGATAAAAATGTGACCATAACCAGTTACAAAGGTCCACTATGTAACTTTTGGCAATTGGGTTCCACCAATTGCTTGTTTCCATGGTGATGCTATTGCCTGGAATATTTCATTTTTCTATGCTGTCTTATCTTATTGCTCAAAATCATCTCGAAAAACATGCATACTCCACAGATCTGACCTGTAAATTGGCCTTGAGGCATCACCGGCTTGTCTCCACGGAGATAGTTTCAATGCCATACTACAGAACATTTTATAAGCAGTACTATCCCTATGGAGTCTTGTAAGTAGTGGAAAAATATACCTGTGTCGTATTTTTGCTTCATTCATGCTTGTTTCATTAATCTAGTAATCCAAAGTCGTCTTGTCAGAGAACTGAGCACTTTGCCTGATTTGTTGCGTCACAGGTAAAAATCCAAATAGTTTAAGCCCATAAACCATCAACGGATACATTCTATGGTCAAACAAACACAACACAACAACACAGTGACTCTGTTAGCATAGCATTCACATGGTCTAAGGACTTTGTCTATTCCTCATTGTTCATTCCCGTTGCTGCCAGCAGAGGGAGCGCCAACACCTAAAAAATATCTCATTCGAGGCCGAGCGGTAGCTTATATAAGTGTGTTTTCCAAATGCACTCATTCTTTTAAGTTATAAAAAGTGAAATACTTATCTGAAAGTGACCAAAAGCATTCATTAAAGAGAATTAAAGCCAAGAATGTATAATGTGTTCTAAAAGGCCGCTGTACAATGTCGTTCTAACCATGGAGGCCGAGGGTTTTGTCAATATTTCTATGGCGTCTTTATATTTGAAATTAACGGCACTTACACATACGAAACACACGCTCAAAGATCTCATTCAAAGCCGTTTCCTTCACCTCCTACAGCAGGAGTGACTCACTCCACACCTTTGAATCAATTTCACCGTTTAAAAATACCTCTGTGTCTGCAGGCTTCAGGTTATGAGTTCAAGTTTAAAAATAATCTGCCGTACACTCACTTTAAAGAAGATGTATTCTGCAAAGTCAACTCTGCAGAGCTGCTAACCATATTACAACTGTTTCCCACCTCATTTACATTCTGAAGTTGTGTTTACAGCAGAGGGTGATGAAGTACTCAATTTTGGTACTTAAGTAAAAGTATGGATACGGAGGTGTAAGTGTAAATGCAGTGATATAGATTCAAAATGATCCATGGTCACAGTAACAAAACAAATCAGTTTCTTATTTTCTCATGAATTTTGTGTGTTTATTTTTGTTTTGCTCAAAGCTTGAACTTGAAAATTTTAGTCAGGATGTTTCCACGAACATGGTAAAAATAACCCCTCAAATCATGAAAAGTACTTTTACTTTTCAGTCCTGTGAAAAAACGTAGTGGAGTGGAAAGTACAGATACTGCTCTCAAATGTAGTGAAGTAAAAGTAAAAAGTATCCACTGTAAAATGTACTTAAGTAAAGTACAGATACCTAAAAATACTACTAAAGTACAGTACTTTAATGATTGTACTTCATTACCTTCCATCACTGATTTAGAGGGATTTGTGCATGTTTGAGTAATCTTTAATCTCTTATTTTCCCCGTATAATCTCCACCGGTACACGCCCACTGTGACATACACGCCCACTGTGACATACATGCCCACTGTGACATACACGCCCACTGTGATGTTCGCACTTCCTTCTCCAGTTGTATTTTCTTAATCGGTGATACTCGTAGGATTCGTCAGCATCACGTCGTCATTTTGGTACAAATATTTTTTTAAACGGACTGCTCGCTAGTGTGATGTGCAGCTATCCATAGGGGGCGCCGGCTTTGTGGTGATGACGTAAACGGGCAGCGGGAATCGGCTTCTATTACCTCACTGAGCACTGTAATTTTCCAACCCGGACATCAGCGGAGTTATTTCTAGATTTAGATGAATATTGTGATTTAAAACATCCAAAATACAACACAATGATCCACAGGGGTCCTGGATTATAAGCACATAGCAAACAGAAGCACAATATGGGCTCATGAAGAGAGCGCGACCATCACTGAGTCAAATGCGCCTCACCTGTAATACCTCCGAGTCACACACAGAGACCAGCTGCGTGTGCGTCATCAACAAACACCATTCATGATTGGCTGCTGGTTCCTGAGTGAAGTTCTTTTGAGCTTTCTTGCTTTTTTTTTTTTTAAGTATTGGCGCAAGTTCACTACCTCCTCTCCGTTGGAATATCAGAGTTAGTTAAAAATGATTCTTCATTCAGACCTTTTTAAGAATAAGTTTGGTGACATTCACAATGGTTATTTCAATTTAACTTAGTCCCGTTGTGCTTGTGTCTCTATAGTTCTCATCTCTGTGGATAATTCTGTTATAATTTACACATTTTAAATCACAATATTCATCTAAAACAACTTAATAAAAGAAACAAATCCGCTGACTTCCGTGTTAGAAAGAGGCGCCCCCTATGGACAGCTGTACGTCATACTAGAGCAGCACATTTTTTTGGATTTGTACCAAATAACTACGCAATGCCGCCGAATCCTACGAGTATCACTGATTAAGAAAATAAAACTGGAGAAGGAGAGAAGGAAGTGCGCACATCACAGTGGGCGTGTCACAGTGGGTGTGTACGTTGCGGTGGGCGTGTCACAGTGGGCGTGTAGCGGAGGAGGTTGAAAATAGTCGATTAAAGATTACTCAAACATGAATAACTCAAAATATAACTTCAGAGGCTCAGGGACACTAAAGCAACAGGTGGCATGTCCTTCTCTACAAAAGTTACACAGTGGAACATTAACTTTACTACATTAAAAGCTTAACCTCACGTAGGTTCCTTTCTGCAGCGTGGAGCATTTCTGTGTTTCAGTCGGTGGCACAACAAGCCGCAAACAACATTATAGTATGATTAAAAGCTCATAGAATTATGTCACCTTTAAAGGTTGATGGTGCGATTCCACCGTGGCTTTAAGGGCATTATGATCCGATGAGAGGAGAGAGGTAGCGCTGTGCTTATATCCACTGGGGAGTTAGCTTCTGCGCCTCATCACGCGCTCGCTAAATGAAACCATTATCTGCAGCTCTGCCTCGGGCGCTAACTGTTTGCTAACCGCTTTGCTAACTGCTTTGTTTTGCTTCATTTTAAAGCCACACACTGTCACAGCACGGACCCCACTGCAAACAACAAGGAATAAACCTGCATTTACTAGAATCTAAAACATTTTAAAACAATAAAATACTTTTGTGATTATGATTTGAAAGATTATTGTACATAATACCCTTTGTTTGATCATCTTTATCATTCTTAAAGGGGCAAAATAAGTCTGCTGTGTGCTGTCTGCATCTAAAGCGTTTCAGGAAGTGTACGGTTAGCATGCTAGTCGTTGTTCGCATTTACTGTGACGAGAAAACTCTTCTCTGGCCAAGTTTTGAAAAGTACTAAAAAAAAAAAAACAACTAATCAAATCATTAGCATGTCCACTGCTTTGCCTCATTTTTAAGCCACACACTGTCACATTACAGACGCCGTTACAGGTTTAGTTCATAAACCTGCAATATTATATTTCATTGTTAGAGAATCAGGAAATGTGCAGTTCTCTGGCCTTTTACAGTTTTGAAACGTGCTAAAAAAAAAACCCCAAATTGAATCATTACGACGCTCAGTGCTTCGCTAACTACTTTGCTAATTACTTTGCTAACTTCTTTGCTTCAGTTTTAAGCCACACACTGTCAGAGTACAGACGCCATTGCTGAGGACAAGAAATAAACCTGCATTTACTATAATTCATTGTCGGAAAATCAGGAAGTGTGTGGTTAGCATGCTAGTTGTTGTTTGCATTTACTCTGAGGGCAAAACTCTTCTCTAAAGAAAAACAGAAAACAAAAAACAAATTGAATCATTAGGATGCTCACTGCTTCGCTAACCACTTCAATAACCACTTTGCTAACTGCTTTGCTCGTTGCTTTGCTTTATTTTTAAGCCACACACTGTCACAGTACAGACTGTCTGTCTGTTGGAGAATCAGGAAGTGTACGGTTAGCACACTTGTTGTTGTTAGCATTACTGTGACGACCAAACTCTCTCTGCTCCCGTACACTTCTTTATACAATATAAAATAATGCTATAGTTTGGAACATTTCAGACAAAGTGATAACCTCCCACCAGAAAAGTTCCATAGTACAGCTTTAATCCAGTGTATTCTTACTGTTTAGTTTCGGTGACTTGGCTTTGAAAAAAAAGTGCTTATTTCAGCCTCTGTGTTTTCCTCCTTTTTTCCCGTTGACTTTAAATCCCAGATAATACGAAAGAAACACACTTTAATCCGGGATATTATTGTAGCACCATTCATCACCGCGCCAACCGTTTGTTTTTCTTGTAAGTAATTCCAAGTACCTCCATTTTGCAGAAATATACACAACACAATACAACTCTCTCGCCTTTGTGCCAGGGAGCCAAAATATTAGACCTGACAGGAGCGAGCAGAGTTGCATGCTGGGAAAGTCTCCAATGGGAGCCGGGGCGCGGAGCAGTGTGGAGTTTAGCCGGATAAATGTCTTTGGCTGTGACTGGAGGTGACTCTTAATCGGACCAGGGGAAAGCGCAGATCTGGTTTCCTTGTCATAAACATATGCCAGAGCACGCCCACGGGGAATATCTGCACCTGACTGCACCTGTCTGCTCCTGCCTGCTCCTGTCTGCTCCTGTCTGCACCTGCCGCAAACTGACACAACTGTCATGGGGCTTTTTATCAAATCAAATTTAATCAACAAACTTAAAGAGGAAGTATTACAGTTCTATGGAGTATTAAAAAGGGGACACACACACACACAAAGACATACACACATACACACATATATATATATACATCAACATTATAAGAGTCTCTCCTCTCTTTGCTCTCATGCTAAGTCACTCCCACTTCAGAGCACTATCACAACAAATCAGCATGCATCGTGTAATGAAACTGCACATCTCATCAGGTTTGTGAAGTTGTAGTGTGTTGCTTTGTATCATGTTTTTTGTAGATATATGGAAGATATGGAAGATTGTCTTGTCGTCAGCTTTAGAATCTTTCAATAAAAACAATACAAGGAAACATGGTGATCTAAAATATCTCCTCTTTAACACAGTCTGCAGGCCTGTTTCCGAAGTGTCATCTGCAGAGATGAAGCGGGGCTGGGTGGAGGAGGAGGTGGTGGAGGAGGAGGAGGAGGTGTGGACCCAGGTGAAGGATGGTAAATGATGGTGCTGCCGCTCTCACGGTGAAGCAAACGGCCGGAGATGATTGCATTATGGACAGGCACACGGGAGGGCAGCTGTGGGCAAAGTGGGTTAAAGCGAACAAAAGAACCCCCTGCAGAGACGCAATCATGAGGAGAGAGGAGAGGAGAGGAGAGGAGAGGGGGAGAGGAGAGAGGAGAGAGGAGAGAGGAGAGGAGAGAGGAGAGGAGAGAGGAGAGGAGAGAGGAGAGGAGAGGAGAGAGGGAGAGAGGAGAGAGGAGAGAGGAGAGGAGAGAGGAGAGGAGAGGAGGGGGAGAGGAGGGGGAGAGGGGAGAGGAGAGGAGAGAGGAGGGGGAGAGGAGAGAGGAGAGGAGAGAGGAGAGGAGGGGGAGAGGAGAGAGGAGAGGAGAGGAGAGAGGAGAGGAGAGAGGAGAGGAGAGGAGAGAGGAGAGGAGAGAGGAGAGGAGAGAGGAGAGGAGGGGGAGAGGAGAGAGGAGGGGGAGAGGAGAGAGGAGAGAGGAGAGGAGAGAGGAGAGGAGAAGAGAGGAGGGGGAGAGGAGAGAGGAGAGGAGAGAGGAGAGGAGAAGAGAGGAGGGGGAGAGAGGAGAGGAGAGGAGGGAGGAGAGGAGAGGGGGGAGGAGAGAGGAGAGGAGGGGGAGAGGAGAGAGGAGAGGAGAAGAGAGGAGGGGGAGAGGAGAGAGTAGAGGAGAAGAGAGGAGGGGGAGAGGAGAGAGGAGAGGAGAGAGGACGGGGAGAGGAGAGAGGAGAGGAGAGAGGAGGGGGAGAGGAGAGGAGAGAGGAGAGGAGGGGGAGAGGAGAGGAGGGGGAGAGGAGAGAGGAGAGGAGAGAGGAGAGGAGAGAGGAGAGGAGAGAGGAGAGAGGGAGAGAGGAGGGGGAGAGGAAAGGAGGGAGGAGAGGAGATAGGGAGGAGAGGGGGAGCAGAGAGAGACGAGAGTCATGCTTAACACTCCAAGATATCAACAGCAGAGCAAAGGAGCTGATGGAGGAGGAGAGGGGAGAGAGAGAGGAGAGGAGTAAGAGGAGAAGAGGGCAGAATCATGTTTAACTCTCAGACAAAGATGTCAGAGCCAGAGGAGAGGAGCTGATGGAGGGGGTAGAGAGAGGAGAGGAGGAGAGGGTGAAGGGCAAAGAGGACTCCACACCTGGGATCAGGATGGATGGAGAGATTGTGATTAAACATGTAAATAGAAGTGGAGGGAAAGCCCCCGCCGACGATTCATACAAGAACAGATTCCTTGTACTGAAAAGATCAGATTCTCATCAGTCAAGGCCCACACTATCCGAGATGTACTGTTTAAAGCTGTATTATGCAACTTTTCAAGTGAATGACCCTGGCTTGTCTCCATGGCAATGCGTGTGTCTCATGCATTTATTTCAGACACATGTGTTTACTGCTCAATAATACTTTGGTTTCCTCTGAGCGTGGACGCCTCTCCATAGATCTGAGCTGTAGCTTGGTAGCGTCACCTGCTCTTCTCCTTGGACATGGTTTAATTTGATGTTGTGAAGACAATAACGTCTCCATGGAAACGAACAAATAGTTATTTTCATTACTACATTATTCCATGTATCTGACTTATATTTGATATTCACTCCATCCCCCTTTTCTTTTCTTCTACCTTTCTCTCTTTTCAAACTCTGCTCTGAGCTCTTCTCCCTCTCCCCTCTATCTCTCTGTCCCTCTCTCTCCCCTCTCTCTCTCTTTCTCCTCTCTCTCTCCCTCACTCTCTTCCACTCTCTCTCTTTCTCTCTTCCTCTCTCCCCTCTCTCTCTCTCCTTCTCTCCCTCCGTCTCACGCCTCATGCTTTATTGATCGCCCTTTCACTCGGACTTTGATCAATGCTGTGGTGCGGAGGAGGTGAGCGAAGAGTTAATTCTACCTCTCTCTCCATCTGTTACTCTCTCCTTCCATCCCTTTACCTCACTCACTCTCTCTCATCTCTATCTTTCTCTCTGTTCCTCCCCTTTGCTCTCCCTCTCTTTTTATCATCTTGCTGACTACATTTTTCTATTCTTTTGTCCGTCTCTCTTCTTTCATCCCCTCTTTCCATCTCAGGACTTTCCATCTCTTTTTTCCATCCCTACCTATATCCTCTGTCTTTCTCTCTCTCTCCCTCTGCCTCTCCCACTCTTTCTACGCACTCTCTTGTCTCTCCACCCCACTTCCGACCCCTCTCTTACCTCTCAACTCTTTCTCCCTTTTTTTCATCTCACTTTGTCTCCAATTCTCCTACCTCTTCCTCTCTCCTCTTCTCTCTCCTTCCCTCTCGCTCCTCCCCATCCTCCCTCCATCTCCTCTTCCTGCTCCAGATCCACACAAACACTTCATTAGGGTGTAGGCCAGGGGAGTGGAGAAGTGTGGGAGCGGGCCGGGGGAGCGGGCTGGATCCTGGGATCATCCATCAGCCTTTGGTTTTGTTCAGAAAAATCCCGGACAAGTTTGTCGGAACGTCGCGGAGAGGTGAACCAATCAAGACGCCGCCGTTCCTTTTGATACTGATCCGACCTTTGACCCTGGATGTGCTCTGGGATTGGATTACACCAGCGGAGAGACAGACAGAGGAAGAAGAGGAGGAGGAGAGAATGTGAAGATGATTTGGAGCAGAGGCCGTGTGAACACAAAAGCCTATTAGGGAGCGCCGCCGGGACATGAGGAGGACAGGAGGAGGAGGGTTGTTTTGAGAGATGTGTAACACTGACATGTCCAAACAGGAAGTGATCATGGGCGCACTTCCTGCTCCATCGACTCCAGTTCACTTTCTGTGTAAAAACTGTGTCCTCTCTCTGTAACTGCTGCTGTCAGATGCATCATTTTGGTCTTAAATGTTCGTATTAACCCTCTACATGATCCTGGGGTTTTATTTCACTATTGTGTCTGTAAATCAAGATATGAACATTAATACAGTGGTCCCTGGTTTATTGCGGGGGTCATGTTCTAAAAATAACCCTCAATAGACGAAATCCACAAAGTCATCAGCTTTATTTTTTACAGTTATTCTATATGTTTTGCAGCAGTAAAACTCCTCACCACACGCTTTATACACTTTTCCCACACAGGCAGTAACATTTTCCCACATTTCTCTCTTGTTCAAACTCTCTCAAAGTTCAAACCTTCGTAGGCGCCTTTGTCGGTGCAGAACTTTTCATCGACATTGTGGGTTTTGACGGGGAGAAAACTTGCAAACACACAGCACTTCAGAGTCACACTGAGATCCAACATTTATGTAAATTTGTCTGAACACATTCTGTACTGTACAGGAGACACGGCACGGAGGAGACTGATGGACAATGGTCTAAAGTCCAACAGCCAATCAGGACGCAGGACACAATGCACATTCATACACTGTAAAAAAAAAAGCACTCGAAACAGCGAGACTGCGATATAGCGAGGGACAACTGTAACAGACAAATCAGGTCCTTCTTTCCTCGTGGTCGCTCCCGGTAGCGTTTGGAACAAGTTTTGATGATTGACAGTGTTGCTAAGCGCCTGCTCCATGCTAAACCAACGGGAAGGGGCTTTACCTTCAACATCCTCGCTCTGGATTGGCTCTTTGGTTGCTACGATACTCGTGGTCAGAATTCCAAGTTGGCCCATGTAACTGCTAGACTCTATGTCCACTTCAGAGCTGATGGTTCTGTTCAGCTGTTCTTCTTCTCCTCCTGCTCCTCCTCTTTTTTATTGTGTGTTTTGGCCCTGCTTGAACCCTATAGATCCAGAGAAAACCCGAGCCTTTGTTTGCCTTAGATATTGGCAGCTCTGGTCTCTGCAGAATGTGCCTGGAATGTAAGTGTTTTTTCTCCAGATACAGACAGCAGGAGGTGCGGGATGTGAAGTCGCTCCCGACCTCTGCAGCCTCTATTTACGACGTTAATGATCTGGTATCGATCTCATTACGGCGCTGGACATTATAGACAGCACCGCAGTGGAGATGTTCTGGAGTTTGTTAAGTTTAATGAATCCAAAAGCAGACAAAGTGAGCCGAGACTGGACAATGGGCCCAATGTGGTTCTAATTAACAATGAAAACGAAGGAAGTGAACTTTTAATCGAGTCCAAGCGAATGCTCACCATCCAGAGGGTTTAATCCCAGTCTTAAATGCAGACTGTTGTTGTGTCCTTGGGCAAGACCATAGTCTGTATAAAGATGTGACTGAGCATTCAACACAGCATTCAACTCCAAATGAAGCTCATCGAGGCTAGCAGATATAGCAGCTAATTTGGAGCAGCATTCCATATTTGGACCGGGAGTAACCCTGACCCTAACACTCGCGGAAGTGACCTTGAGAGAGAAGATGGCGCCTGATTTGTCTGTTATTAATGTTCATATCTTGATTTACAGACAGAATAGTGAAATAAAAACCCCAGGATCATGTAGAGCGGGTTATTACGGACATTTAAGACCAAAATGATGAGTCTGACAGCAGCAGTTACAGAGAGAGAGGACACAGTTTTTACACAGAAAGTGAATTGGAGCCAGAGTCGATGGAGCAGGAAGTGCACCTATGATCACTTCCTGTTTGGAAAGCGACGGGTAGTGGGTTAGCTATGTCCATTTATATATACAGGCTATGGGCAGCTACAAAATGCTGCAAAGCTGTTAAAAAATAAAAATGCCAGATATACTTGGTTTGCTCGTTTCCATGGAGATAATGTTGCTTCATTTTGTAACACTGACAAAAAGGATAACAGAATAAACACATTCCCACATATTTCTCCATCAGAGGTCAGAGGTCAGAGGTCAAATATTTGCAGATTTTCAAAGGCTGCAAAGAGAAAGTGCATTTTTACATTTCATACATTTTAATGATTTTAGATCGTTTTCTTCTCATTGTCTTTTAAAACCAGTAAAAACAGCTGTTGTCTTTGTCCATTTGCATGAATGATCAGATAAACTTTGGGATTGTTAAGTGATGATGTTACTTTCTGGTTCAAACTTCTGGTTTTATTTTTCTTTAAACAACAGACCAGTCACCTTTTCAAAGTTTATGTTTAACCTCAAACTGTATGAAATATGTAAAGAGTGTAGTAATAATCTAACATAACATAGATTATCAGTAGCCTAGCATAGTCTAGCCTAGCATAGCCTAGCTTCTTCCTCGACTTCATACACTTCTGTCACACTTAAATCCTTGTTAACATTAAACGACTACAGTTTCTTTTTGTGAGATGTGGCCTTGAAAAAAAAAATAATAAGGAACAAACAAAAAACAAAGCTGCACTGTAACAAGCTGATGCTGCCGGGAGTTTTCTTTTTGTTTTTTTCATTAAGTTGTATCAGATGAATATTGTGATTTAAATGTGTAAATTATAACTGAATGATCCACAGGGTCAGAGATGAGAACTATAGAGACACAAGCACAATAGGACTGATTTAAATTGTTTTAAATCCCTCGTTTCCACGTAAACACCTCTACTTCCTGTGCTGTGTATTTGGTTGCGGCTCTTATTATAAATCGATACTGAAAAGATGATATATTTTTCTAATGGCGAGCTCGGCAGCGGCGGCGTTTGCTCCGTCAGTCTGTGTGCGCTCACTTTACACAATCAATACCTCAGCGAGACGACTCCTGATCCTTTAAACATCGTGCGATTACATTACAATGGAGGGGTCAAAGGTCAGCACTCCTTTGCATGTTGAAACGCCGCCCCCAGAGGAATCCAACCCGCAACCTCGTCTGCCTCATTTTAGCCCCGTTTACACTCGAGATAAAATCACACTCGCTCCAGAGAAGAAATCAATACGACGATGAGTTCAAACGCAACGGCAGTCATTAAAAAAGAGACAGAGCAGACGGAGAAAGAGAGGGAGGAAAAGAGTGGGAGGGAGACAGGAGAGGGAGGAGAAAGAGAGAGAGCAGACAGAGAGAGAGGAGAGGGAGGAGAGGAAAAGAGAGGGAGGGACAGGGAGTGAGAGAGGAGAGGAGAAGAGAGCGAGCACAGGGAGAAAGAGGAAAAGAGAGGGAGAGAGAGACTGAAGAGAAAAATAGAGAGGAGAGGGACGAGAGGTAAAAAGAGAGGAAGAGGTAAGACAGGACTAGACTAGCACTAGACCAGGACTAAACCAGGACTAAATGAGGTCTAAACCAGGACTAAACCAGGACTAAACCAGGTCTAAACCAGGTCTAAACCGGGTTTAAACAGGGTCTAAACTGAGACTAAACCGGGACTAAACTAAGACTAAACCAGGACTAAACCAGGTCTAAGCCAGGTCTAAATCAGACCTAAACCAGGACTAAACCAGGTCTAAACCAGGTCTAAACTGGGTCTAAACTGGGTCTAAACTGGGACTAAACTGAGTCTCAACCAGGACTAAACCAGGTCTAAACCGGGTCTAAACCGGGTCTAAACAGGGTCTAAACTGGGAGTAAACCGGGACTAAACCAGGACTAAACCAGGTCTAAACCAGGACTAAACCAGGACTAACCCAGGACTAAACCAGGACTAAACCAGGTCTAAGCCAGGTCTAAATCAGACCTAAACCAGGTCTAAACCAGGTCTAAAGGACAGAGGTCACAGAGGAGTCCAGAGTTGGAGGTGATGAGCAGACAGCAGACTGCAGAAGTGCCGCCTCATGATCTTTGCTCCATCTCCATTAAAGGCCAGTGCAGTTAAATGAAGCAGAGGAGCCGTCAGCACATTCACTGTAACACCAACGCCGCGATACGATTGGCTACACACCAGCCACATAACCACCAATCACGTTCAAGCGCTGATGTCCTCAACCTTCATCCACTTAGCTGTAAAAAGCATGCGGCCTTTTACGAACCAAGGCACAGAACGGCTCGTTTACCTGGACTTCACACATGTTTAACACACAAACCCTGCATATTTAGGCTGAGTTCTTCTCTCAAACACTCTATTCCACCTTGTGATGTCATCATGTGGTAATACAGGAAGTGCTCCATTATGTTTTTAAACTCCATACACCTTCATTTCTAGAATCATTTGGATCATTTCAGCCTCTGGAATTGCCAATCTACTACTGAACTAAAGGTAAAAGAAGCTGTGAAACTACCACTTCATGACATCACAAGGTGGAACAGAGCATTTTGAGCTTTGGAACAGTGAACATATGATACGGAGGAGGGAGAGTGAATATGTCTCCATTACAATAACATTGCTTTGTCTTGAATATTCCACAGTTACATTCATCCTATTGTGTTAAATATGTGTTCTTATTCATCACAAGCTCGCCTCAACACAGATCTGACCTGTAACTTGTCCTGGCATCACCTACTTACCTTGTTGGAGAGATGTATGTTTAATGCTAAGCTGTGGAATATTCCAGACATGGCAATAGCATCACCATACAGACGAGCAGGTGGCAAATGTTGTACCAGAAAAGTTACATAGTGCGTCTTTTAAACCGATCTGGAGTTTGAAATGTTATTGCCATGACGACGCTGTGATGAATGTGTAATACTACGCTCCTCATTGTGAATGAAGTGTCTCAGACTGTGACTGTGACGAGGACAGATGAAGCGAGCCCACACGAGAGAACGAGGGAGGAGGAGAAGGAGGGAGGAAAACAAGGGAAGGAGGAGAACGAGGGAGGAGAACGAGGGGGGGAGGGAAGGAGGGAGGAGAACAAGGGAGAAGGAGAGAGGGAGAAAGAGTCAGCTAACAGCCTCTGATCAAGTCCACAAGAGTCCACGACATGAGGGAGGGAGAGAAAGAGGGATGGAGGGAGGCAAGTGAGGGAGAAGGAGGAATGGAGAGAGGAAGAAAGAAGGAGAAGGAGGGGTGGGGGGAGGGAGAAGGATGAGAAACACAGCGTAAAAAGTGTATTTCGATTCTGACCAGGCAAAAAACATGCAGCAAACCTGTGCAATGATAAAAGACTGTGATTAAAGATGCACCGTGTAACTTTTAAGGGAAACCTTCTTGTTGCCATGGATATGTTAATTCTCTTTTCTGGGAATGTTCCACAGTACATCTGAAATTCTATCCATCTCCACTGAGACGAGCAGTTATTTTTAAGCAATAAAAACACAATGTTTCAGGGCTTACTGTGGAACATTCCAGGCAAAGCAAGAACATCTCCATGGAGACGCCTTTAATATTACATCATGGGCTTTCCTTTCATCGAGGACAGGATCAGACTTTTGTCTTAAACAACAGAAAGCAGATGAGTGACAGGACGTAATTTGAAAACTTTAAACCAGTGCATTTTATCACTGTGTCCTTGAACAAGACATTTCATGAAAGCAGTGTGTGAGTGACAGATGGAGCAGACTGGCAGCCTCACCTCTGTCAGAGTGTCCCAGGGCAGCTGTGGCTATACCATTATAGCTTACCACAAGTTTAGAATGAATGCAGCTGAACCAGGACTAAACCAAGTCTAAAACAGGACTAAACCAGGACTAAAACAGGACTAAACCAGGACTAAAACAGGACTAAACCAGGACCAACCTGATCTGAACCGGGACTAAACCAGGACCAAACCGGGACTACACCAAGACTAAACCAAGACTAAGCCAGGACTGAACCGGCACTGAACTGGGACTAAACCAGAGTAAACTCTTGTCTCTTTTGTGGAGTAAACTCTTGTCTCTTTTGTGGAGTAAACTCTTGTCTCTTTTGGAGTAAACTCTTGTCTCTTTGGAGTAAACGCTTGTCTTTTTTTGGAGTAAGCTCTTGTCTCTTTTGGAGTAAGCTCTTGTTTCTTTTGGAGTAAACTCTTGTCTCTTTGGAGTAAGCTCTTGTCTCTTTTGGAGTAAACTCTTGTCTCTTTGGAGTAAACGCTTGTCTTTTTTTGGAGTAAACTCTTGTCTCTCTTTTGGAGTAAGCTCTTGTCTCTTTTGGAGTAAGCTCTTGTCTCTTTGGAGTAAGCTCTTGTCTCTTTTGGAGTAAACTCTTGTCTCTTTGGAGTAAACGCTTGTCTTTTTTTGGAGTAAACTCTTGTCTCTTTTTTGGAGTAAACTCTTGTCTCTTTTGGAGTAAGCTCTTGTCTCTTTTGGAGTAAACTCTTGTCTCTTTGGAGTAAGCTCTTGTCTCTTTTGGAGTAAACTCTTGTCTCTTTGGAGTAAGCTCTTGTCTCTTTTGGAGTAAACTCTTGTCTCTTTGGAGTAAACGCTTGTCTTTTTTTGGAGTAAACTCTTGTCTCTTTTTTGGAGTAAACTCTTGTCTCTTTTGGAGTAAGCTCTTGTCTCTTTTGGAGTAAACTCTTGTCTCTTTTGGAGTAAACTCTTATCTCCAGTGGATTCACAGACTGTTTTTTGTTTTGTTTTAAATGATCCTCAGAATATCGTCCTAAATATTTCATTGCAGCTTGTAAACGTGAAATACTGTCACCGTCCTCCCACTCGCTTTGTTCCCCTGGATTTCCCTCTCTTCTGTATCTCCTCTCTCTCCATCTCTTACGCTCTCTTTTCTCTCTCTCCCTGTCTTTCTCTTCCCCTCTCTCTCTCCTTTCTTCCTGTCTCTCTCTTTCTCTCCGTTTGTGATTTTGGTTCTGTCTCTCCGCTATCATTATGATTCACTGATATGTTTGCGCTCCACAATTTATATCTCTTTCTCTCCCCTTCTCCCCCTCTCTCTTCTCCCTCTCTCTCCCTTTCTCTTTCTCTCCCTCTCTCTTCTGCCTCTCCCTCTCTCTTTCTCATCCTCTCTCCATCTCTCTTCTCTCGTTCTCTCTCTGTTCTCTCTCTTCTCTTGTTCTCTCCCTCTCTCTTATCTCTTTCTCTCTTGTTCTCTGCCTCACTCTCCCTCTCTCTCCCTCTCTCTTCTGTCGTTCTCGTCGCAGATGAACGGCGTTGTGTTTTGTGCATTTGAGGAGGACAAATCGTTTTCTGAACTCTTCAAACCACGAGGGAACAGGTCGCACCCACGTTTGAGGATTTGAAGTCATAATTTCAGATGAAGGGCAGGACTAACAAATTGAATTTTCTGTTCAACAACTGTGTGTGCTGCCCTCTAGTGTCTTCTGCAATCTCAAGTACTATGTGACATCACACAGGACTGCCCTGATTATATCCAGGTGTTTCTGATTTAGTCCCACTTTAGGACTGGTAAAGACCTGGCTTAGACCTTTTAGCACCTGGAATGCCACAGATGTTTTGCTGTTTTGTTTAAGACACATTTTGTCCTTTGTGTCATCTGGTTGGGGACCTGGGTAACCTGGTTTTGGTCTAAACTAGTCCTGTTTTGGATCCGGTGGTTCTGGTTAGCTTAAAACGCAGCAGTAGCTCAGTTGGCAGAGCATTTATCCACTGATTTAAAGGTTGGCTGTGCGATTCCAGCTCCCACAGATGAACGCTATCATTGTGTCCTTGGGCAAGACCACAGTTTGTATTAAGAAGTGGGCTGCATTTGGCTCCAGTCAAATGAAGCTCATTGAGGCGAGCAGTTATAGGGGACAATCTGGAGTCGAAGTTCCATATTTGGAATTCATAGCAACTAAAGACCCAATCTGGAGCGGAGCTGTTGAAGGTAACGCCCCCTTCCTGCTTGCCCCACTGGATTAGCAGGGAGCGGGCGCTTAGCAACTGTGTCAATCAAACCTGTTGCTAACACTAACTGTTCTCTGTTATTAATGTTCATATCTTGATTTACAGACACAATAGTGAAATAAAAACCCCAGGATCATGTAGAGCAGGTTAACACGAACATTTAAGACCAAAATGATGCGTCTGACAGCAGCAGTTACAGAGAGAGGACACAGTTTTCTGATGTCAAGTGAATTGCGCACACATGATCACTTCCTGTTTGGAATGTGGCAGCTAGCGACTTAGCTATGTCCATTTATATATACAGCCTATGGAGCCAATGTAGTTAGTGAGCACACTTTTTGAATATACAGTTTTTCCTGGTTTATCACGGGGGTTACGTTCTAAAAATAACCTGCAATAGGCGAAAGTATCAGCTTTAGTTTTATCATTATGTAGGCATTAACATTTTCTTACATTTCTCTCTTGTTTAATTCCTTAATAGTGACTCATGGTTGACAATGGTCTACAGTCCCTTAGCCAATCAGGACGCAGAACACAATGACCACTCAGACACTGTAAAAAAAAAAAAAAAAAAAAAAATCATGTGAAATTGCGTTCAAAAAATCCACAAAACAGCGAGACCGTGAAAGGTGAACCGCGATATAGCGAGGGACAACTGTATATAGTCTATGGGCAGACACTTAACCCCCTTCACCCCCAGTGTCTGTGTACTCTGGTGTGTGAATTTGTGTGTGAATGGCTGAGTGGTTTCTTGATGTAAAACGCTTTGAGCCTTGACTGTGGAAAACTGCTATATAGAAATGTGCCCATTTACCATTTACCAAGAGGATTGATAACCGTTGCTTTAATACTTTGCCTTGTCACCTGAGCAAAGTCTCTCTCTCTCTTTTGGTGTGTTCATTCTTCACGAAGCCTGATCTTTTAATCGTTTTAGTTACATCTGATGGTACGACCCAGATCACTGCGGTCAATACAAGAGCCGTAATATCCTTTTCTCACATAAAGAAGTGGTGGAGTCGGCAGTTTTCAAAATGTCACTGGTTCTTTGGTGTTCTGTGGAGGACTCGGCGTTAGCCCTGAATGCCATCCTCTGCCCCGTCTCCACAGATCTGCAAATATCAATGAGCAAACTGCAATAAGACCCGGGCTAAAGCCTCAAACCTCATGAATACCTGTGTTTAAGTTTAAAGTAACAAGTGAGAACGGAGTTGGGCCAATGTAATTTATACGAAACATGCTGAATCAGAGTTAAAGGTCCTGTCTTTGATAAAACTGACTCTTGTGAGGTTTAAGTCATGTTCTGACACTGTTTCCTAATCAAAAACAGACCTGAAGTTGTGTTTTGTTTCCCAGTAACACTTTTATTAGTTTTATTAGTCTACATCTCTAAAGCTCAAAATGCTCTGTTCCACCTTGTGATGTCATCAAGTGGTAGTTTTCAAGTTAACAACTCCTTTTACCTTTAGTTCAGTAGCGACTGGCAGTTCCAGGGTTGAAATGATCCAAATGATTCTAGAGAAGGTGTATGGAGTTTAAAAATGACATGACAAGGTGGACTATATATATCAATGGACCTAGCTAACCTGCTAACTGCCATTTTCCAAACAGGAAGTGAGCACGGGCGCACTTCTGGCTCCATCGACCTCACTTTGTGTTGTCACCCCTTTTTTTGTAACTGCTGCAGAGAACTTCATCATCTTGGTCTTAAAATGTTTGTATTACCCCACTCTACATGATCCTGGTGTTTCTCTTTCACTATTTTGTCCTTAAATTCAGATACACAATGGTTCCTTGTTTATCGTGGGGGTTACGCTCTAAAAGTAACCCGCAATAGGCGAAATCTGTGAAGTCCTTTAATGCCAACCCCTGCTGGCATTAAATGGACTTGGTATTGTGTGAAAAGGACTCGTCGATGGCCTGGGCTCAGCTTCATCCTGCTCCTCGCTGTCATGAATGTCGTCACTATCAGCAAAGGTTTCAGCACTTCAGAGTCACACTGCGATCTAACATTTATTTAAATTTATCTGAACACATTCTGTACTGTACAGGAGACACGGCACGGAGGAGACTGATGGACAATGGTCTACAGTCCAACAGCCAATCAGGACGCAGAACACAATGCATGTTCATACACTGTAAAAAAGCATGTAAAATTAAATAATAAAATAAATTCTCGAAACAGCGAGGATGCAAAATGTATACAGTTGTCCCTTATACGCCCTTCGAGACAACTGTTGTTGTGATTTTGGGCGTTACAAAAATAAATGAATTGAATTGAATTGAATTATATAGCGAAGGACAACTGTATGCATTTAAAACAGACAAATCAGGCTCCTTCTTTCCCCGCTAGCATTAGCAACAGGTTTGATTGACAGCGTTGCTAAGCGCTCACTCCCTGCTACACTGACAGTGCGAGCGGAAAGGGGTGTTACCTTCAACAACCTCGTTTCAGATTGGCTCTTTGGTTGCTATGATACTCATGGTCAGAATTCCAAATATGAAACTCGGCTCCAAATTAGCCGCTATAACTGCTAGCCTTAATGAGGTTCATTTGCCTAGACTCTGTGGTGACGTCACACTCACTTAGTCCACTTCTTTATATAGTCTTTGGATGTAATTCACCCTAAATATGCAAGGTTATTGTGTTAAATGAAACAAAACTCAACTCCAGGTCTGTTTGTGATGAGAAAACAACATTAGAACAGAGATCAGAGAATATCGAGGTGAACACGCCTGTTGGTCGGGTCGCCTTTGGGGTTGAGGACACAGAATGACTTGTAACTGTATATTTCTGCATATTTCCTTTCACCTATTGAGTGAAAGTAAATACACCACATAATCTGCTGATAATGTAAAAGACCAGAATGCGCTTACATCTACACTGAAGCTCGTGTTACGGTAAAGAAGTCCTTAGATTTGAGATTTGAACAGAAAATGTATCTTGTTGTCATGGGTTTTGTCCAGTGTTTTACCACAACAAGAGTCTGTGTGTTAAATACTGATGTTAGCATTGAGGTTAGCAAACAAACAAGCTACTGTTTCACCATAGAGCTAACATAAGCAGAAATCCAGCAGAGCGCTAATGCTAATGTGGCTATTTTCCAAGCACACTGAGAGGCTAATTCTAACTTTATAGGTTCACGTACTAAATGTCACTATTCAAATCATTTTAAAACAGTTTGGATGCAGGCCTAGTTGCTATCACGCAGAGCTATTAATTCACTCACACATTTTGGTCTATTAAAATGCTTACTCAAGATATAAAGTGCCAGGCCCACCGACAGAAATTTGAGGGCCTGGGGCAAAAACTGTCACATGGGCCCCCCCCGTTATATAAATGAATAGCAAAAGGATCCACTTCTAGGCAGTTAAGACCCTGGGGCCTGGGAAAACAGACCCCGTTGGCCCCCCCTGTCGACGCCCCAAAGTTAAGATTACACTGGGGCTAAACCGAGAACTAAACCCAGACTACACCAGGACTAAAATCATCTACCACTGTCTGACTTTGCACCATAAAAATGAGTTATGCTGGGTGCGTTTGGTCTGTGTTGGCGTGAGACAGTTTGGAACTGGTGGATGCATTCGGTTGGAGCTGGTGGGTGCGTTTGGTTGGACCTGGTGGATGCATTCGGTTGGAGCTGGTGGGTGCGTTTGGTTGGACCTGGTGGATGCATTCGGTTGGAGCTGGTGGGTGCGTTTGGTTGGACCTGGTGGATGCATTCGGTTGGAGTTGGTGGGTGCGTTTGGTGTGAGACAGTTTATTTCTAGCCTTGTCTCCTCTTTTATCGATCGAGGGTTTGATGTCATGTTGTGTTTGCGTCGTCCCTTGATTTCCCAGTGTTCCGAGCGTCTCATATTCCGTTTCCGCTCGCGCAGACCGTCCCGGGGCTCGGCTGTGTTCTGCACCGGCTGCCCTCCCTCTGACCTGTCGCTCACTAACGCACTATTTCACCCACAAATTCTCACAGATTCAATTCATGAGTCGATACGGAGAGAACATTGCTATAAATACACCTCCACGTCCGTTTGCTCTTCCTGTCGGCCTCCTGTTTCTTGGCAGCTCTAATCACATCAGCTCTTCTTCTCCGGACATTACAAGGCCTTCAAATACAGTTAAAGCTGCACTCTGGAACTTTTCTGCCGCTTATAGTGATGTGAGAGCTTTACGGGAATTTTCCACAGTCAGTGATGGGATGAATACTGTATATTTAGTTACAAAACACTGAATAGTGCATTAATTATACTGGATTTTGTTACTTATTCTGTCACATGGGCCAATCAGAGTACTGCGTTCTGAACTTTTACACACAGTTCCATTTAAATTATAGAGTAAGAACATGAGATGGAATTACAAACAGCTTTATTTTTGCTGCACTGTTTGCTCTGCATTTATTTAAAGACCAATTAGAGAAGGAAAAATCACACACGCCTCACCACAAGAGCCGCGTTTTATATTTTTCTCACTAAAACTGTGCAGTTCAAAGTCAAAATAAGTTGAAGTACAGCCATGTATTCCTTTGATTTTACAAAAGTAACTGTATTTTGCGTACGGTTAATGTTCATATCTTGATTTACAGACACATTAGTGAAATAAAAACACCAGGATCATGTTAATATGAACATTTAAGACCAAAATGACGAGTCTGAATGCAGCAGTTACAGAGAGAGGGGACACAGTTTTTACAGAGAAAGTGAATTGGAGCCAAAGTCGATGGAACAGGAAGTGCACCCATGATTACTTCCTGTTTTGAACCTGATCACTTGCTGTTTTTCTGTTTTCCTGTGTGATCTTGCCCTTGTCTCCTCTGGATCTCGTGCTCCTCTCCTCAGTGTCTGAAATCCTGACACTGATCATCATCAAGCTGTCCACACACACACACACACCCCACACACACACACACACGCTCTGCTCTGAGACAGGCTCAGTTTATGTCATAAATAATTCTCACTGGAGCAGAAACGATGGACCAACATGAAGTTCACTGTTCATTTCTGTCTCGTTTTTGAGAGAAGGGAAATTGAGATGGATGATGCCTGGACTGGATGGTTTCAGAGAGAGAGAGGGAGGGATGGAAGAAGAGAGGGACAGTTATGGAGAGTGGATGGGTGGAGAGAGAGGAATATTAGCAAGAGAGAGGGAGATGAAGAGTGGATGGGTGGAGAGAGAGGTAGAGCGGTGCAGAGTGGATGGGTGTAGAGAGAGATGCAGAGTGGATGGGTGGAGAGAGGGGGAAAGTGGTGCAGAGTGGATGGGTAGAGAGAGAGATGCAGAGATGATGAGTGGGGAAAGAGATGCAGAGAGAGAGAGATAAGAGAGAGGGTGAGATGCAGAGAGGATGGGTGGAGAGAGAGATGCAGAGAGAGAGATGAGAGAAAGGGTGAGATGCAGAGAGGATGGGTGGAGAGAGAGGGGGAGATCCAGAGTGGATGGGTGGAGAGAGAGAGGGGGAGATGCAGAGATGATGGGTGTAGAGAGAGGGGGAGATGCAGAGTGGATGGGTGGAGAGAGGGGGAGATGCAGAGATGATGGGTGGAGAGAGAGGGGGAGATGCAGAGTGGATGGGTGGAGAGAGAGGGGGAGATGCAGAGTGGATGGGTGGAGAGAGGGGGGAGATGCAGAGTGGATGGGTGGAGAGAGGGGAGGATGCAGAGTGGATGGGTGGAGAGAGAGAGAGGGGGAGATGCAGAGTGGATGGGTGGGTAGAGAGAGGGGGAGATGCAGAGTGGATGGGTGGAGAGAGAGGGGGAGATGCATAGTGGATGGGTGGAGAGAGAGGGGGGATGCAGAGTGGATGGGTGGAGAGAGAGGGGGAGATGCAGAGATGATGAGTGGGGAAAGAGATGGAGAGAGAGATAAGAGAGAGGGTGAGATGCAGAGAGGATGGGTGGAGAGAGAGATGCAGAGAGAGAGATGAGAGAAAGGGTGAGATGCAGAGAGGATGGGTGGAGAGAGAGGGGGAGATCCAGAGTGGATGGGTGGAGAGAGAGAGGGGGAGATGCAGAGATGATGGGTGTAGAGAGAGGGGGAGATGCAGAGTGGATGGGTGGAGAGAGGGGGAGATGCAGAGATGATGGGTGGAGAGAGAGGGGGAGATGCAGAGTGGATGGGTGGAGAGAGAGGGGGAGATGCAGAGTGGATGGGTGGAGAGAGGGGGGAGATGCAGAGTGGATGGGTGGAGAGAGGGGAGGATGCAGAGTGGATGGGTGGAGAGAGAGAGAGGGGGAGATGCAGAGTGGATGGGTGGAGAGAGAGAGGGGGAGATGCAGAGTGGATGGGTGGAGAGAGAGGGGGAGATGCAGAGTGGATGGGTGGAGAGAGAGGGGGGATGCAGAGTGGATGGGTGGAGAGAGAGGGGGAGATGCAGAGTGGATGGGTGGAGAGAGGGGGAGATGCAGAGTGGATGGGTGGAGAGAGGGGAGGATGCAGAGTGGATGGGTGGAGAGAGAGAGAGGGGGAGATGCAGAGTGGATGGGTGGAGAGAGAGGGAGATGCAGAGTGGATGGGTGGAGAGAGAGGGGAGATGCAGAGTGGATGGGTGGAGAGAGAGGGGGAGATGCAGAGTGGATGGGTGGAGAGAGGGGGAGATGCAGAGTGGATGGGTGGAGAGAGGGGAGGATGCAGAGTGGATGGGTGGAGAGAGAGAGAGGGGGAGATGCAGAGTGGATGGGTGGAGAGAGAGGGAGATGCAGAGTGGATGGGTGGAGAGAGAGGTGAGATGCAGAGTGGATGGGTGGAGAGAGAGGGGGAGATGCAGAGTGGATGGGTGGAGAGAGGGGGAGATGCAGAGTGGATGGGTGGAGAGAGGGGGGGAGATGCAGAGTGGATGGGTGGAGAGAGAGGGGGAGATGCAGAGTGGATGGGTGGAGAGAGAGGGGGGATGCAGAGTGGATGGGTGGAGAGAGAGGGGGAGATGCAGAGTGGATGGGTGGAGAGAGGGGGAGATGCAGAGTGGATGGGTGGAGAGAGAGAGGGGGAGATGCAGAGTGGATGGGTGGAGAGAGAGAGGGGGGATGCAGAGTGGATGGGTGGAGAGAGAGGGGGAGATGCAGAGTGGATGGGTGGAGAGAGGGGGAGATGCAGAGTGGATGGGTGGAGAGAGAGGGGGAGATGCAGAGTGGATGGGTGGAGAGAGAGGGGGAGATGCAGAGTGGATGGGTGGAGAGAGAGGGGGAGATGCAGAGTGGATGGGTGGAGAGAGAGGGGGAGATGCAGAGTGGATGGGTGGAGAGAGGGGGAGATGCAGAGTGGATGGGTGGAGAGAGGGGAGGATGCAGAGTGGATGGGTGGAGAGAGAGAGGGGGAGATGCAGAGTGGATGGGTGGAGAGAGGGGGAGATGCAGAGTGGATGGGTGGAGAGAGAGAGGGGGAGATGCAGAGTGGATGGGTGGAGAGAGGGGGAGATGCAGAGTGGATGGGTGGAGAGAGGGGAGGATGCAGAGTGGATGGGTGGAGAGAGAGAGGGGGAGATGCAGAGTGGATGGGTGTAGTGGCTCTGTGGACAGATTAGACAGGACTCCGTGAGTTTGATTGACAGGGATTAGATGCACAGGCAAATAGACTTTTCAAGAATTGGCAACTTCACAAAACATCGAACTTTGAGACAGTCTGAATGACGACAATATTTTTGAGGATTTTGGACAAATATAGTAATAATTGAAACATATCGCATATACTTTATAGTAAATGTGTGAATCTGAACATAGTGACCACCGGGGGCGCTCAAGAACGATGAGGAAACACGAGGAATTTGGATTAGGGATGCACCAACCCAGTAATCCAATATCAACAGATACCAGTGTGGGGACAGAAAATGTCTCTTTTTCCCTTAAAACACAGTTCCTCATTACACAAGAGATCCAATAGTGTTATGTAACTGTTATTTACCCTTCAACCACTTAGAAGAGCTTTGTATGAAGAAAAGTTCAAACATTATGAGACGCTCTGGGCCAAAATCAGCCTGGAAATAGTCTTATTGCATCAATTTAAAGGCACAAACTTAAAATGTATGTATAAACAGACATACCTAACCTGCTACCCACCGCTGGCTCTGGCTCCATTTCACTTTCTGTATAAAAACTGTGTCCTCTCTCTGTAACTGCTGCTGTCAGACTCATCATTTTGGTCTTAAATGTTTGTATTAAGCCGCTCTACATGATCCTGGGGTTTTTATTTCACTATTGTGTCTGTAAATCAAGATATGAACATTAATAACAGACAAATCAGGTGACTTCTTTCCCCGAGGTCACTCCTGCTAGTGTTAGCAACAGGTTTGATTGACAGCGTTGCTAAGCGCTCACTCCCTGCTACACTGACAGTGCGAGCGGAAAGGGGCGTTACCTTCAACAGTTTCAGTCCTGAGTGGCTCTATGTTTGCTGTGATACTCACGGTTAGAATTTGAAATATGGATCTCAGCACCAAAATTAGCAGCTATAATTGCTCTAGCCTCGATGAGCTTCATTTGGAGCTGAACGCTGTGGGTGACATCACACTCACTTCCTCCACTTCTTTACACAGTATCGGCTTAAGTGATATCATGGAACCGTATTTGACAGCAGTATCGGTATCGGTGCTTCCCTCATGTTGATTTCGCTCGCTCTGACTGGCAGATTTGCATGTTATGGTTGATTATACACACGTCCAATTAGTCTTAGCCCATCTGTCTTTTACAGAGTGAAGTGTTCTCATTAGTGAAGTGTGCTGATTATGATTTCAATACAAGAGTTTTTATGGCTCAAAAATACCAGGCGTTCTTACTGTGAACGGATCTGCCTCTTCACAGATCTGACCTGTAACTTGGCTCTGGTTGTGGCTCCTTTTTATCTTCACAGACGGACACGACCAGTCAGTTTGGAAACAGCCTTTTCCTTTATGTTTGTGAAAGTGAAATAACTCTACTAGTTATTTCACTTTTTTTCTTTACTCCATAATTCCATATATCTTACTTCATATCTTACTACACAAATAGATTAGAATTAACACATTCTTATATATTCATACATCCTCACACACACACACACACACACACACCCCTACACGCACACCCCAACACACCCCCACATGCACACACACACACACACACACACACACACACACACACACACACACACACACACACACACACACACACACACACACATACTAGTAAGTACAAACCAATATACAAAATTAAAAATAACCATAGTAAAATAGGGAAAAATAGATTACAAAAATAAAGAGCATATTTTGATCTTTGTAGTAGCTCCCTATCACCATCTGCCCCCTCTCCACAGAACAGTCATCACTAAAAATATTTAATGATAAGCCACGCTCCAGATCAGACATTATTTATACACTCTACAATATAAACTTCTATTATAGTAGTTTTCATTGTAATAAGTTATTTACAATTCTCTAGTTTATATAATATTATATCTCTGTTAAATGCTTTAATATAATAACAACCTTTATGATCGTTGCAATTTTTACTTTATTATTACTTTGATTTCTGGTCTGGAGTTTGACTTACTTCCCGTTTGAAATGTCAGAAGTCAATCAGGCGTCCCCATAAATCCTTATATAGGTTCGTCCTATGTTTTAAAGTTTGATAAATGGCAGCAGCTTAAACATGCCACATGTTGGAGGATTATCTTTATTCTAATTAAATAAATAGCATTTTTTGTTGCTATAATAATGGATTCATTTCTATATCATATTCAATGCCAAAAAGGCTTCTTAAAGGAGAAAAATAGAAAGGTTAAAAAAAAATAAAATAAATAAAAACATTGAATGAGAGGGTGTGTCCAAACCATAGACTGTATATTTAAATTGACATAGCTAAACTGCTAATTACTACATTCCAAACAGGAAGTGATCATGGGTGCGCTTCCGGCTCCATCGACTCTGGCTCCAATTCACTTTCTATTGAAAAACTGTGTTCCCTCTCTCTGTAACTGCTGCTGTCAGACTCTTCATTTTGGCCTTAAATGTTCGTATTAACCCGCTCTACATGATCCTGGGGTTTTTATTTCACTATTTACACAGATTTTGGACCAAACTTTTGACTGGTGTAAGATTAGTCTAATGCCACACGTTGGAACATTCCAGGCAAAGTCATGACATCTCCATGGAGACAGATTAACTCCATTAGAAAAGTCTTTGTTATTTGGACCTATCGCTGTAAATCTAATTAAAAACAAGCTCAAACGAGATTATTTCAGCCGTCTAACAGTAAAATAAAGCCCATTGTCGGCTCGTGTGGCTCTGACGCGAATGAAAAATCCCACAGACCAAGACGAATGGCGCGGCCGTGTCCGAGCGCCTTGAGAAGTGCCTCTTACATCTTGTGTCAAACTCTGAGACGTTAGCAGAGCCAGCGCACGCCGGTCTGAAGCGCTCTCGGCCAATGGGAGCGCGGCGAGCCTCTGCCGTGTCCTTGGCTGTCCCTCCGCATCCACGACGCCATTTGTTTTCAATTTGGCCTGACATCTGCAGTATCGATCCAGACGCCAAGTGCTCCAAGTTTGGGAACCGTAACGTAGGGCTAGCGGCGCATTCATAACACGAGTTTATAATGTATGAAGTAAGAGGCAGATTCACCAAAGTGTGCTGGGAAATCTAATCTTTGTGCCCCGCTGAGGACGAGTTTGATTGTGGTTTGAAATGTTCTGTTTTAGAAGCTTTTGTCCTGATGTACTTGCTCTCACTGTTTGACTGATAGACCCGGCGTTATTCTGCAAGGTCAAGGTCAAGCAAGACTGTAAGGCTGGACTTTAGCGGTAGGAGGCGGGACAGAAGACAGCAGCATGGTTGTGGTCCACAATTTTTATGTCTTTTTTTCAATTACCAAAGTGCATGGTGCAAATGGAGGTTTAAGGAGCATCGTCTCCTCCAGCAGCTGAACATGGTGTGTTGCATCAGGCGCCTTTTATAACAGTCCCACTAACTGGATAAAACTATTGTTACTTAAAAGGGGTGTTTAAAAATAACATTTGCTGTTAAACCTCCATGAAACCAAAGAAACCCATAAATCAAATTAACTTTATACTAATAAACTGCCTGGCCAAAAAAACAAGTCACCACCTGGATTTAACTAAGAAAATATGTACAAGCCTCCTATTGGATAATTACAGAGAAAACGTCTGAGGAGAAGCATAAACTACTAAAATTGGGTTAAGAACACATTATTAAAAACTGGAAGGATAATGTGGACCCATCGTCTTCGAGGAAGAAATGTGGCCGGAAAAAAAATCTAGAATGATCGTGATCAGTGATCACTTAAAGGTTTGGTGAAATCAAATCGAAGAAACACAACAGTAGAACTCAGGGCTATGTTTAATAGTGAAAGTAAGAGCATTTTTAAACACGGTCCAATGACATATTAGAGTGTGACCTTTTTTTTTGGTGGTGACTTTCTTTTTGGCCAGGCAGTGTATATATCCACATAAACTCTAAAAACAAACACCAAATATACTTAAAAGCCATAAACCCTTTAAAAAGCCCAACGTGCCTCCCCTGCACATTCCCACACACACCAGTGTACACAGACACTGGGGGCAAGGTGGGTTAAGTGTCTTGCCCAAGGACACAACAACAACAGCATTCATCTGTGGGAGCTGGAATCGCACTGCCAACAAATACGCAAAAGAATTTCAACTAATCCTCGCAATATTAATGTACTTTAAAAACACAGAGCACCAACTTGTGTCTTATCCAGTGGTGGGATATAACACTGTAGAAGTAGTAAAGTACTGTGAGTGCCTGTACTTTACTTAAATACATTTTACAGTGTGTACTTCTTACTTTTACTTCAGTACATTTGAGAGCTGTATCTGTACTTTCTACTCCACTACGCTTTTGAACTGGACTGAAAAGTAAAAGTATTTTTCATATGATTTGAGGAGTTATTTTTACCATGCTTTCTTTCTCCCCCCTCCCTCTCTTTCTCTTTTCTCTCTCCTTCTCTCTCTCTCTCCTCCCCCCTCTTGTCTTCCTCCTCTCATCTCTCTTCCCTCTCTCCTCCTCCGCCCCTCTCTCCTCTCCCTCCTGCTCTCTCTCCTCTCCTCTCCCTTCCCTCTTGCCTCTTCTCTCCCTCTCTCCTCTCCTCCTCTCCCTCCATTCATCTTTCCTCTCCATCCTCTCCTCCTCACCTCTCCCCTCCCCTCTCCTCCTCCACCCCTCTCTCCTCTCTTTTAACTCTCTCCTCATCCTCCTCCTAACCTCTCTCATCTCCTCTCTCCTCCTCCTCCTCCTCTTCTGATCCTCTCTCCTCTCCCTCCTCCTCCTCCTCCTCCTCTTCTGATCCTCTCTCCTCTCTCTCCTCTTCCTGTACCTATACTTTATTGAAGTACATTTTCCAGTGGATACTTTTTACTTTTACTTGAGTACATTTGAGAGCAGTATCTGTACTTTTTACTCCACTACATTTTTGAACAGGACTGAAAAGTATTTTTTTATTATTGTGTGAGACCTGCTGAAAGGGCTGAGGGTTTTATTTTTAACATGTTCAGAATTTCAACAAAACAAAAATATACAAATAAAAACAGAAAGAAGTGACTGATTCAGTTGTTTCTGTTGAACAAAATTCAGCTTAAATTTTTGTCAAAATCACCACATTTAAAGCTTTATAAGACTCAAAATCTATGAGAAATACTTTTACTATTTACTCTTAAACTCAGTTCTTATACAGGTACTTTAATACTTTTACTTAAGTAGATTTTTTCATGTGATATTGTTACTTTTTGCTCCAGTGCCTGTACTTTTACTTAAGTAACAAAAGTGAGTACTTCTTCCAGTGCAACAGCATTTATTTCCTTTAAACACAAATGGTATGAGGTAAAATGATCCGAATGTGTTTTATAAGTGTTTCTCATCATTTAAAGTGACGACAGAACAGCTTTGGGAAAAAAAAATACAAGTTTAATATTATCATGAGAGATTTAGAGCCAACATGGGGCAGTAAATAGTCTTATTACACCAGTTTATGGACCAAAATCGAACGAATATTTCACCAATATTGACCCGATACCTGATCACAGTATGGTGTCTGTGCCGCTTCAGACCTGGCTCCATGTGACTCCTCAAATCAGGAAGTCCGGCTCTCTGCTTCTCCCTGATCCCCTTTTCATGCCCAGTTTGTTCTCCTAATGATTTACTGCAACTCCGAAGCTGCAACCAGTGTCGTATCAATAATTCACAGCTTCTGGGTTTTAAAAAATGGATTAAAGACGCTGGTTCTGAAGCTCGATGAAGACACAGGCTGTACACATGTCCACATCGGCAGACAGGGACTTAAATGATTACCTTAAACCGGGCTGTGGTCTGTCGGGACGCCGTCTTACCCGGCTCGGAGCATCTGTCAATCAAACGCTGTCCCCAGGCTGCAGACTAATGTTATATCCCCACATTATTTATCAGGAATATACATCAGCGAACTGCCATTTTCAGATTGGTATGTGAGCAGAAGAGAAAAGCAATCTTCCGTTTGGTTCCCCCCGGAGACCAGAGCATGAAATTACACTGTGCCACGTGTTGGTTTATAAATGATTTGTCAAAACTATCTGTGGATGTAAACAGTGAAATGTACTGTGGGGTTATTCTGTTATGTAACGTGTTATTAGGGTGTTTTGCCTAGTTTTGTGATTTGATTGACAGCGTTGCTACGGACTAAGCCAACGGTGTGAGCGGGAGGGGCGTTACCTTTAACAGCCTCACCTACACGCCCACTGTGACACGCCCACTGTGACACGCCCACTGTGACACGTCCACTGTGACACGCCCACTAGGACACTCCCACTGTGACACACACATTGTGACACGCCCACTGTGACACATATAACTGCTGTGTGTTATTGTTAGTTAATCAGGAATTGCGTGTTGCCATGCTAGTCGTTGTTGCAGTCACAAATCTCCGCTCTGGTCTCTGAAAGTTATAAACTCATTGTGGTGAATAATTTGGACGGTTTGGATGTAAGTGAGAAAGTTAGAGAAAGAGAAAGGAGAGAGAGGGAGAGAGAGGAGAGGAGAGAGAAATAGAGAGGAGGGAGAAAGGGTAGAAGAGAGAGAGAAAAAGGAGAGGGAGGAAAGAGAGGAGAGAGAGAGAGGGGGAAAGAGAGGATAAGAGAGAGGAGAGAGAGGGGATAGAGAAAGGAGTGATAAAAAGGAGAGAGAGAGGAGTGGTGGAGGAGGTAGTAGAGAGAAACAGAGAAGAGAGAGATGAGAGAGAGGAGAGGGGATAGAGGGGAGAGTGGAGGGAGAGTGGTGGAGGGAGGCAGGAGAGAGAAAGAGTGGTGACTACACTTCTTGTGCTGTGGAGTGGGATTGATGGAGGCCCATGGATTTTCTGTGTGACTGATAGCTCCACTTTAAACCTCCGTCGGCTTCAGAGGCAGCGAGTGACGAGGAGAAGAGAGAGAACTAGACTTTAAAATACAGAACAATACAAAGAAAAACAAACACACCCACACACCTGCATATGTCCATTTCAAACATTCAAACAGGAGCAGGTGAGATTATAAATGTTTATCTCCACATTATTAAAGTGCTGCAGTGGCTTCAGTTTTACATGTCCTTCAAATGTTACATTTTTGGGACGTAAAAGAATCAAAAGCTTTTGTTTCCCAGACAGTTTTTAGACATGAATGTGTGTGTGTGAATGTGTGAGTGGTTCCTTGATGTAAAGATGTTATATTGTTTTATCAATAAATAAATAAAACTGTGAACCAACATATAAAATTATACATCTACACATTTTTTTTTTTGTGTGAAGTTGTATTTGGAGTGATTCATGTTTGAGTAATCTTTAATGGACTATTTTCAAGATGCCATTTTGTCCCGTTTAACTTCAGCTGGTACATGCCAACTATGGCACACCCACTGTGACACGCCCACTGTGACATGCCCACTGTGACACGCCCACTGTGACACGCCCACTGTGACACGCCCACTGTGACGTACACACTTCCTTCTCCAGTTTTATTTTCTTAATCAGTGATATTCATAGGATTAGGCAACATCGCGTCGTCATTTTGGTACAGTTTTTTTTTAAATGTGCTGCTCTAGTGTGATGTGCAGTTACCCATAGAGGGCGCCGATGTCAGCTTCCATTGTGCACAGCAGTATTTTTTTTTACTATAGTTATTTGAAAGATTCCTTCAAAGGCCAGATTTTTCTATTTAAAAAGTTTCCGTTTCCAAATAGTGTGTAGTCCAGTGTACTCACCTCCCCAAACTCTATCTATCCGTTCATTGGAGCAGTGAACCCTCCCTGTGCTTTGACAAAGTGCAGTGTATAAATGATCTATGCTTCAAACGCAGCTTATCCACAGGGCTCAATATCTCTAATAGTTCCAGTATGGAGTATTGTAAAGGCGTCTCTCCTCAAAGCTCAGAAAGTGTGTTTAAAGCTGCTACAACCCCCCGGTGAGCCGTGGTGACAGGCGGCAGATGGATGCGGAGAGCGGAGGAGGTCTGGAGAGCCGGGGGGCGGGCGCTTCGCTCCGATCAATGTGCTCTGATTGGCCGGCAAATCAATCAATGGCGTCCCGGGGGAGCTATAGTGGGAGATTGAAGTGTTTTGTTTGGGTTTGCCCCCTTTGGCCTGGCCTGGTTCGGTTTATTTACGCACTGGTCCATGTGTTTGGACAGTCAGAGTCACTGAGGTGCAGACGGGAGCCACAGTCCGGGGTTAGTGCGAGTCCATCACCGCCTATAGCTCTGATTCAAGACAAGATCAATGTGTAAGACGACAACTGGACTTAAAGCTGTACTCTGGGACTTTTAAGGGGTCTGGCACCTGCCTGTTTCCATGGAGATGGTCTTGCTTTGGTTGGATAGAAAGTTAAAACAGTACTTTAGAATATTCTCCATGGAGATAGATGTTTTATGCTGTACTGTGGAAGAGTAAAGCCAAAGAAACATTATTTCCATGGAAACAAGCAATAGAAGCCCCTCCTCCAGGACAGATACGAGTCAGGTTTGCAGAGATGTCACCCCACTCAGAAGACAGGATGCCTTAAGTTTTCCAGTCAATCAAAATGTTATGTACTGGGGCTTTAAATAATGTAAAATCTTAAAAAAAAACAACAAAAAAACCCCCAAAACATTCATTCTTCCTCTGACTGAGCTTGCCTCTCCACAGCCTCTTGCTGCCTCTTGTTTCTATGGAGATGGTCTTGCTTTGCCTGGATAGTAAGTTAAAATAACACTTTGGAATATTCTCCATAGCGATAAAATCATTTTATGCCATACTGTGGAAGAGTATCTGTCCCTTCTCTAGGACAGATACAAGTCAGGTTTGTGGAGATGCAACCCCAGTCAGAGGAAACGGTGCCTTTAGTTTTCTAGTGCAACAAAAATGTTATCTACTGGGGTTTTAAATAACGTAAAATCTAAAAAAAACAAAAAACATGCATTCTTAGGCTAGCTGAGCTTGCTTCTCCTCCACAGATCTGAGCTGTTATTTGGCCTAATGACATTACCTGCTTGTTTCCATAGAGATGGTCTTGCTTTGCCTAGATAGAAAATTAAAACAATACTTCAGAATATTCTCCATAGATACGTTTTATGCCATACTGTGGAAGAGTATAGCCAAAGGAACAATGTTTCCATGGCATCAAGCAACAGAAGGCTCTCCTCCAGGACAGAAACGAGTCAGGTCTATGGAGATGCAAGCCCACTTATAGTAAGGACACTTTAAGTTTTTCAGTTGAATAAATACAACCAAAACAAGAAAACATGCTTTTATTATAGTCTATGTTTTGGTAAAAAAAATAAAAAATAAAATAAATAAATAAATAAATAAATGTATAGTAGGGCTTTTTATTATATATATATTTTTCTCTATATATCTATTATATCTTGAAAAACATGCATTTTTCTTACCCTAACTGGGCTTGCCTCACCACAGATCTGATCTCTTACTTTTTCCTGATGGCATTAACTGCCTGTTTCCATGAAGATACATATGTTTAAAGCCATATTGTGATTTATTTGTCAAACAAAAGCACAAATGGTGAACTCTCTCTCACTGTGACGCTCCTCCAGGGACAGGCCTGTTTTGCATCCCATAATGAGTCTGAACGAATTAATAATCATCTGTTAAGGGCCCAGTTATAATTGGAAAGAGAGTGAGTGTGATGGCTCTGTTCACTCTGGAGCTGGTGTGGGTTTAACACTGGAGGGAGTGAACACCAGCTCGTTTAAAGACTCTGTTCACTCAATCCCAATCCCCAACGTCATTCTCGCTAGGATTAGCAACAGGGTTGACTGACAGGGTTGCTAAGTGCTCGCTCCCTGCTAAACCAGTGATGTGGGTGGTAAGGGGCTTTACCTTCAACATCTTCCCTCCTGATTGGTTCTTTGGTTGCTATGATACTTGGAGTTGGAATTCCAAATATGGAACTCTGCTCATAATTCACCGCTATAACTGCTAGCCTCGATGAGCTTCATATGGAGCCGAACGCTGTGGGTGACATCACTCCTTTAAACAGTCTGTTTCAGCCTGATGAAAAATTAAGATCATTGCCATAGCGTTTAACAATTCAAAACAAAACATTCTATCTTTTTAATGGCCTATAGTCCTCAAAATGGCATCCATAACAGGAAACAGTCATGTGATTGAAACTCATGAATAACCCTACGCCCCTAAACTCCCACATTTTACACCCAGCTATCGTTTATGCTAATGCCTATTGTCTGCTACATGATATCACAAAATGTCTGACAGTGAAATGTGGCGTTTAAAGCGAACAGAAGGAGAGAGAAGGCGAAGTTATCTCTTCCTGTGGTGCGGGGAGCTTTGACGTTTTAATGGAGTGAGCGGGGGTCATTATGAGAGCTGGTCGTTAGAGTGTAGATGTCACATGTCCTTGAGCCAAAGAGAATAGGCTTTATTCAGCTGCGAAACGCCGCCTCTGGACACTGGCTCTGTGGACTGAGACTCACAGAGGAATGAGTGGACACAGAAATCAGAAACTAGATACTAATTTTTCACAGGTATCGATACTAAAAAAGTTCCAATGACAGGACAGAATGAACCTGTCCTGAATCTGTACTGATGTGTCTCTGTTTCACAAGTATAAGACACATAGACTAGTACACACCCATGGACCACTATGACCCTACTGGACACTGAGGGTATTACACACATATAAGACACATGGGAACAGAAAACAAAATACAGACATTTAATGGGGAACATCTCAGTATATTGTCTAAATTATCATTGTAGTATCAGAATCGGTATCGAGTTTATTCCTTAGCATCAAAATTGTAGTTGTGTGACAACACTATAATCTCTATATGTTTATTAAAGATGCTGTACCTGATTTTTACCGTCTTATAAATGTGAAAAACAGATCTAGTTCATGTTAAACGCTCTGCAGTGGTCCAAAGTTACTCCTCATGTACTTTATGCACTCAGAGCATCCTAATTACTCACCACAATGAGTTTATAAACGCTTTTCGCAAGTTCCAAAGGCCAAAGCAGAGTTTTGCCATCACAATCATGCTACCAACAAAAAACGTGCCTGCTAGACACACACTCCCTCATCATCACACAATAGAACTCTTTTTAATGGGATGTAGACAGCGCACAGTGGACTTATTTTGACCTGAAGAGCTTATACAGTAGATCTGCACTGGGGCCAGACAGACACATGGGAGGAAATGTTTGAAAAAGGCCATTGTGGATAAACTGTAAACAGAAATAATGAAAGATGCTGTGTAAAGACTCAGAATTCCCTCTTTAATTTATCCCATGTTTATATTAGGAGCTGTAGACAGTATTCTGGCTTTGTGGACCTTAACCTTGCAGTTTCTGTTCATAAATCTGATTGGTGCCGTTTTGTCCGCACCTCAAAGGTACCTGGAGGCCCTGTTAGACACACAGTCTCTATATGTGAAGAAATATGTGCAGGAAATACTATCGTACAATACAAGTGTTTAGACATGGGCCATATATATATATATATATATATATATATATATATATATATATATATATATATATATATATATATATATATATATATATATATTACAGATTTGGCCTGTAACATGTAGCAAAACATGCAAATGCAAATTGTTTTCCAAATGCATTAATTAAATTAGTAATAAATGTATTAAATTTCAGTTAAAACACAGCAGAAAAACTTTGAACGAGGTTTACCCTTGTTTATTTTAATATAATTTGGGTACGTTTGGCGCACCGGATTAATAAGCCCAAAGGGTCGTGTGTGGTCCCCGGGCTGTAGTTTGGCCATGTCTGGTTTAGACTCTGAAAGTAGAAAATAGGTCTGAATATTTCATATAAATGTGCTGAAATGTGCCTGTGAACACTGTCAAACTGACCACACAGTGACCACACACTGTTCTTTCTTGTTTTTTTTTTTATTTCAAGCTGACCTTTTTGCATCATATTTTAACTTTTATTTATTTTTATTATAGGCAACATTCTAATTTTAGATCCAATTTTGTGAATGAGAACTTCAGATGGTTCTCGGGAATCGTCTCTATGGATACCTCCAAAACGATTCTTTTCACGGCTCTTGTCAGGGATTTGAAAAATGACAAAATGATACAAAGTTGCCAAGGTAAATGGAAAGTCGGCCTGTGGGATCAGCTAGAGCTGGGTCAGATACATTTACTTTAAAGAAATAGTACTTTTACTCCTACTCGAGTAACATATAGTAACAATACTCTTACATGAGTAAAAGTCATGTTTCTCTTCCCTCTGTGAGTGAGTCTAAAGTGACTGGAGCTTTATGTTGATAATATGAAACAATGGACTATTGAGTCGCACCAGCTAAATTTGAAAAGAAAATCAATTTTGTACATATATAAACCACACCTGAATACAAGTCACATGTTACAAATATGTTGTAACGTGAGATATTTACACAGAAAGACGGTACACAGAGGTTTTTTAAGTTTAATTTAAGACATGCTTTTATTCAAACTGTGCCTGAAAATCGACACCAACACAACATCAACACGGGATGAACATACCTGCATGTTTAGAAAATGAAACAGCACCAAATGACACACAAAATCAAAAGTATGTAGTATGTAGGGTAAGTAAGAGTATTCTTCAGCATAATCTTTCCCCACGTCTGTGTCACGTTTGTGTTTACTACTACAGAGTGCCCCCCGGTGGCCGTTAGACAGTAAAAATCTATAAATTAGGCGCACCGTTGTGTAGGCCGCAGGGTTCAAAGCATGGAAAAAACGTTGCAGCTTATAGTCTGAAATTTACTGTATAAATCAGACAGTTACTCTTACTTGAGCAGTACTTTTCCTAAATATTTTTACAAACTCACCTCAGTATTTTCTTGGGCCACTATGTTGTACTTCTCTCAGTGTGCAGCACATTTTTGCACTCTCCTCCTTCCTTTCCAAACTCAGGTACTACACAAGCTAATTTGGTTAACGCTCTAAGTGTCCCTCACCTCAACAAGGATCTATGAAAGACGCTCCACTCGGCTTAAAGTGCACTCATAAAACACAAGCGTCAATCAAAGCGAGTGGTCCATCTCCCCCAGAGAAGATCTTGGGTGCCGTTAGCACAAGAGGCTGCATCGTTTGTGGAGGCTTGTTTTCACGCTCGTTTGGAGGAAAGTGGCAGCTGGATTGGGACTGTTTTGATGTAATTAGGGCCGCCTGCGCTCAGCCCGGCCCCCCGTGAAGACAGGAGGTTTCAAGATGGCCGCCGCTGTTCTGTGAGCTGACGGAGCGAAGAAATGATGCAGCGCGGAGATAGTTTACTTTAGTGGGGAAGTGTGTATGCAAGAGACATAGTAACACAACCACACCACTGCTTAGGCATCAGATGACATCACAACGTGCTATTAACCAATCACGTTTAAAGGACTCGTATTATGTTATTCTCTGATCTGTTCTAATGTTGTTTCCTCATCACAAACAGACCTGGAGTTGTGTTTTCTTTCATTCACACATGTTTAACACACAAACCCTGCAGATTTAGTTCTTCTCTCAAACAGAAAACACCCTGTTCCACCTTGTGATGTCATCATGTGGTAATACAGGAAGTGCTCCACTGTGTTTTTAAACTCCATACACCTTCAGTAGAATCATTTGGATCATTTACCGTCCTGGAATTTCCAATCTCTACTGAACTAAAGGTAAAAAGAGCTGTTAAGTTGAAAAATACCACTTGATGACATCACAAGGTGAAACAGAGCATTTTGTGCTTATATAGTAATAATAACAATAGCAACAATAATAATAATAATAATGCAGGATTACTCAAACAAGTCATCATTTTTGTGTAACATAGGACGTTTAATAGGTGAATTTCCCTGGCTGGGGATTAATAAAGTATTTATCTATCTATCTAATACAGATGCAGATTTATATCGTAAGGGGAGGATAAGACGTGTGAATAGCCTATATATATATATATATATATATATATATATATATATATATATATATATATATATATATATATATATATATATATATATTGTTTATAGGCGCCATTTTGAAGACTTTTGGCCATTCCGAAACTCGTACTTTGCTGCCTATTCATGGCATTTCCTGTTCTTGTTATGGTGCCATTTTGAGGAGTCAAAAAGTTATATTTAGTTTTATGAACTGTTAACTGCCATGGTAACGGTTCTAACTTCTACTCATTCCGAAACTTGTAATTTTTTGTCTTCTATTCATGGTATTTCCTTGTCCTTGTGATGTCATTTTAAAAACTACTTTCGAACTGTTAATTGCCATGGCAACAAGGCATGTTTTTTTCATCACTGCAGAAGCCATGCACAGGCGACGCATGTTCTTTTTGTCATTACATAAAATACATATATTTAACTTAATTTACCAGTGTTGGTATGGTGCCATTTTGAGGACTAGTGTTTACAACTCAAAAGATAGAGTATTTCAATTTGAATTGTTAATTGCCATTGCAACAGCCCTAACTTTTCCCAAACCCATGAACAGAAACGAAACAGAGCTGTGGTGGTCTTGCGTTTCAGCTCTGCACTCTCCATGTTTCAGTCTCATTTGTCGCCATCGCTCTGACACGTCTTCACGTTAACTATTACATTTGTATAATAATCCTCCTCTCCTGCAGTGCTCTGTGTTTTGAGTGTTTTGACAGCACCTTTAATGCGGCGGATGAGCTACAGATACAGGAAATGTAAATCTACTCTGTTTCGTTTATTCTTTTCAAACGCCTGAAGCTCATTTGTCCTGGAGAAACATCGCGCTGATCATCAGAACAGCGCTGGAGCTGCAGATCTGAGTCTTGGCAGCACGAGATGTTTTATTTGAGTCTGTGTTGCATTGATGTGGCTCTCTTGGCTGATGGAGGCGTTAGGTTGATGGTTCAATTCCCGTTCAAAGCTGAGATTATGTACCATCTTCAACCACAGAAATGCTTGAGTGAGTCAGCATGGTCAGGGAAGTCGGCAGTTATGTTTGTTTCTAGTCAGACTGAGGCCTCTGTGACTTGTGTGTAGTAGAAGCAGCTCGCCGTCTCTTTGCGCTTAAGAGAGACCGATATTTCAAAAGTGTCCAAAAAGGGTAATTTCTTCAAAGTTTACTTAATTTTACTCAATATTTTTTTCAAATACAGTGCTCCCTGGCTATATCGTGGCTCACCTTTTGCGGTCTCGCTGTTTCGTGGATTTGGTTAGTGCTACTTTGCCTGCTTTTTTTTTTTTTTTTTTTTACAGTGTATGAACGTGCATTGTGTCCTGCGTCCTGATTGGCTGTTGGACTGTAGACCATTGTCCATCAGTCTCCTCCGTGTCGTGTCTCCTGTACAGTACAGAATGTGTTCAGACAAATTTACATAAATGTTGGATCTCAGTGTGACTCTGAAGTGCTGTATGTTTGCAAGTTTTCTCCCTGTCAAAACCCACAATGTCGATGAAACGTTCTGCACCGACAAAGGCGCCTACGAAGGTTTGAACTTTGAGAGAGTTTAAACAAGAAAGAAATGTGAGAAAATGTTAATGCCTGTGTGAGAAAAGTGTATAAAGTGTGTGGTGAGGGGTTTTACAGCTGCAAAACATATAGAATAAATTGTAAAAAATAAAGCTGACTACTTTGCGAATTTCACATATTGCGGGTTATTTTTAGAACGTAACCCCCGCGATTAAACGAGGGACCGCTGTACCTCAATTGGTGTTGGTGTTGTTTGAGTGTTTGTCCACTGATCTGAAGGTTGGCAGTTCGAATCCCACTAACACCAGTGGTAGAGCGGTGAGATCCACTGACTCACAGGTTGGCGGTGCGATTCCAGCTCCCACAGATGAATGCTGTCATTGTGTCCTTGGGCAAGACACTTAACCCACCTCACCCCCAGTGTCTGTGTGCACTCACATGAATGTGTGAGTGGTTCCTTCATGTAAAGCACTTTGAGTCTTGAAGGTGGAAAAATGCTGTATAAAAAGTGACTATTTACCCTTCACCTGTGTAGACTGTGTGAGTGAGCGGGTTGCTGTGGTCAGAGAGGCTGATTCTGTAAATCGGTCTCAGATTATTATTACATGGAATGCTCCAGATCACAGCATTATGTCTATATAAATGCCTGGAGTAATGAACAGCTCTATCTAAAACAACAGACCATCCTGATCTCTTGTCTCACATTCCTCTTTCTCTTTCTCTCTTTGACAGGAGGAATCTTTGAGTCGGTGGAGAGCGGCCCTTCGGGAGCGGAGGAACTGGCTTTTAAGTTTGCTTTAAACACAATCAACAGAAACAGGACGCTGCTCCCGAACACCACGCTCACGTACGACATTCAGAGGATTAACATCTACGACAGCTTCGAGGCCTCCAGGAAAGGTGAGTGACACATGGGAGTATGACGAAGCTGCATTCACAAAAATGTTGGCTTTGAGGTGAGAAATCCAAATGGAGGTTAGGGGCCACAGAGTGCACACAGAGGACCCATAGAGTGCACACAGAGGACCCACAGAGTGCACACAGAGGACTCACAGAGTGCACACAGAGGACCCACAGAGTGCACACAGAGGACCCATAGAGTGCAGACATTGAACCATGATCAATATAACTGTTTTTGAAAGAATATTCTGAACAGAAACACTGTTGTAACGCTCGGCACAAGGGAGACCAAAGATATAGGACTCAGGGGAAAGTTTACAGTGTTTATTTACAAAGGTGCAAAATACATGAACGATGATCAAAAGGTGAGTCGGGAACAGGGCGTGAGTCGTGATCCAGGAGCAGGGCGTGTGAAGTGGAGTCTGAGACAGGGCGGACTGTACCGGCAGAGTAGAGCTGGGTCTTAGACAGAAGAGTAGAGGGGGTTCAGGGAGCAGGATCTGGTGGAGGGCAGAATATCCAATGAGTAAGACTGAAACAAGACAGGGAAAAACGAGAACTGAGCCAAGCAAGAATACCACTCAGGTACGTGGACGATCTGCGGCCGAGTGTCAGGTCCTGGCTCCTCTTATTCTCCTCAGGTGTGACTGATTAGCAATTAGCCCCAGGTGTGCAGGGAGGAACCCAGCTCTCCGCTCCAGCTCCAGACTCAGACATGTGACCAAGCAGGAAAAAATACACAAAATATGACAGACAGACCAGGATCATGACAAACACACATATTTTAATATTGTGTCTACTGTTCATTTCACATGCCATTATTTTTATTTTAACCTTATCCCTTTTACCTTTTGTTTCATTCAAACATGTTTAACACACAAACCAAATGGACTCTTGTATCTATAAGCCATTTTAAAATGTTGTTACCTCCTCAAAAACATACCTGGAGTTGTGTTTTGTTTCAACATCTACCTTTTACCTTTAGTTCAGTAGAGCTTGGCCATTCCAGGACTGAAATGATCTAAATGATTCTTGTGAAGGTGTGTGGAGTTTAAAAACACAGTGGAACACTTCCTGTATACCTATCACAAGGAGGAACAGAGTTTTCAGTTTGATTTCAGTTCCTTTCTGTAATTTAATGGGATACAAAATTAATTTTGTTACTGTAGCTTGCACATCACTTAAATGTGTTTAGAAACTTAGTTTTATTTGCATTCAATGATAATTACAATTTTGAGGGAATTTTGGATTTAAAATTAAAATCTTGCTGCAGCTTTAAAATGGTCAACAGAGGGAACACTTGCACCCAAAACAGCATCATCTGCATATAAATGTATGTGGCTTTCTCTTAAATTGCAACCAATTGAATTAATAAATTGAACCAATCAAATTAGTAAATATAGTAAAAAGTAGTGGGCCCAAAATTGAGCCTTGGGGCACTCCTTTACTTAAAGTTAGAAAATTTGATTGAAACTCATGTGCTCCTACTGCCTGGGTTCTGTTTGAATCACATGTAGCAGTGTCAAATCCAGTGATTCAGACGCTTCAGGATGATCTACTGCGTCTGTCACATCTACTACTCATGACCAACAAGAAAGTACTCTTCACTAAAACTTTAAATATAATTATAGTGAGTAGCCCCTCCCCTCAGATAGATTTAAAGGCAGTGGCCACCAGCATTCTGACCAGAACTGAAGAAGCGGCTTGGATGAGCAGCCAAACATCTTCACTCCTACAAGATTTGTCCAGTTGACAGATTTAACTTCGTTTGCTATTATAGTAAGTAGTAACTATATGAAATGTGTAAATGTGTAATGTACTCTGCTGTTCTGTGCAGTTTAATTACATTTAACATAGACCTAATATAGTAAAAACAATCCTCCATGTTGTATGTGAGACAGGTCACACGACTAAACTCCATGTTGTATGTGAGACAGGTCACACGACTAAACTCCATGTTGTATGTGAGACAGGTCACACGACTAAACTCCATGTTGTATGTGAGACAGGTCACACGACTAAACTCCATGTTGTATGTGAGACAGGTCACACGACTAAACTCCATGTTGTATGTGAGACAGGTCACACGACTAAAGTCCATGTTGTATGTGAGACAGGTCACACGACTAAAGTCCATGTTTTATGTGAGACAGGTCACACGACTAAAGTCCATGTTGTATGTGAGACAGGTCACACGACTAAACTCCATGTTGTATGTGAGACAGGTCACACGACTAAACTCCATGTTGTATGTGAGACAGGTCACATGAGCTGTAAACACACTGCTCTTGTGTAATGTCAGCTCTCACATTGGGACAATTACAATCAGAGCCAGAGCAGCTCTGAACGCCGACATAAACACCCACGATTGATTGGTTCCAGGTAATGACTCCCCCTTCCTTCCTCCTTCTCTCTCTTTACCTCTATTCCTCCTTCCTCTCTCCCCCTCTCCCCATCTCTGTCTCTCTCCTCTCACCCACGCTCTTCCCCTCTCTCCCCACTGCTACCCCCTCTCCCCTCCTTCCCTCCATCCCGCCCCCCTTTCCCCTCTATCCTTCCTCTCACTCTCCTGTCTCCTGTCTTTTCTCTCTCCCTCCTCTTTTCCTCTCTCCTCCCCTGTCTCTTCATCTACCCACCTTCTTCCTCTCGGCTCCCCTCTCCCCTCTTTCTCTTCCCATCCCTCCTCTATCTCCTTCCTCTCTCTCCCTTTCTCCCCCTTTTCCTCCTCTCTCCCTGTCCCTCCCCCTCTCTCTGGGACAGCCAATCATCTCTTCTCATCTCCCTATTTTCTCTAAGCTGCAGTCTGACATTTGGAGTCTCTTACCAATTAAGAGCCATTATGTGCTGTCTGCATGACTTAGACGGCACGCTCCAATCAATGTGATTAGAGCGAGCGTCCGCGGCGAGCGTCCGCGGCGAGCGTCCGCGGCGAGCGTCCAGAGCTCTGTACGGAGGCATGTACATGTGTGACCAGTCTCGTGTTCAATCTGAAAAACTCTGAGGCACTTCTTTACTTTCGCTTCTCAAATAAAAAAAAAAACCAAATGTGTTGAAGATTTTGAACATTTCAGTGACCAGTCTCGTTTCAGTGACCAGTCTCGTTTCAGCGACCAGTCTCGTTACAGTGACCAGTCTCTTTTCAGTGACCAGTTTCTTTTCAGTGACCAGTCTCGTTTCAGTGATCAGACTCGTTTCAATGATCAGACTCGTTTCATCGATCAGACTCGTTTCAATGATCAGTCTCGTTTCAGTGATCAGACTCGTTTCAATGATCAGTCTCGTTTCAGTGACCAGTCTCTTTTCAGTGACCAGTCTCGTTTCAGTGATCAGACTCGTTTCAATGATCAGTCTCGTTTCAGTGATCAGACTCGTTTCAATGATCAGTCTCGTTTCAGTGATCAGACTCGTTTCAATGATCAGTCTCGTTTCAGTGATCAGACTCGTTTCAATGATCAGTCTCGTTTCAGTGATCAGACTCGTTTCAATGATCAGTCTCGTTTCAGCGATAAGTCTCGTTTCAGCGATAAGTCTCGTTTCAGTGATCAGTCTCGTTTCAGCGATAAGTCTCGTTTCAGTGATCAGTCTCGTTTCAGTGATCAGTCTCGTTTCAGTGGTGGAAACTTAATATTAATGAACATTATAGCAGCTTTCAGTTAACTCAATGAAAAAGCCTGGTGATATTTTCTGCTCGTCTCCATGGAGATATACAGGTTTAATGCCATATTATGGAATATTCTAGCAAAAACAATCATGGACCCTCTAACAGAACAGTTCATCTTAAATCAGTTCAAAATGAGCCTGATGCATGCTCCCAGCAGCTGCAGATCATCCATTAAGGGAACAAAGGATGGACTTTTTTATAAAAGCTTTTAGCTTTTAGTTTTTCCACATGTGAAATGATGTTTGATCCAAACATAGTGTTTAGTTTAGTTTATTTGCTTGAGTAAAATGTCTGCACAAGGTACATTACAATACAAACAAACAAGTTGTGTTTTTGCACTTAAAGGCAAACTTATCTAAAGGTGCATTATGTAAGGATTTTAAGATAAGATAAGATATGCCTTTATTAGTCCCACAATGGGGAAATTCCAGTTTATTACCTGTAATGTTCCACAGTATGGCTTTAACTATCTTGAATGCATTTGAATACAACAACAAAAAAAACAACAAAAAAAAACTAAATTTTAAAATACATTGTTACTATTACTACTATTTCCTCACTGCACAGTAATGATGCGTCAGCTGAGGGACATGTCCTCTGGTGGGTATCCAGCAGTGGATAAGACCTCAGACTTAACTCGGACTTGAGCCCTGTGACTTGAGACGACTTGATGCTTCACTTGTCTCTTTACAGTTGATACTTTCAGTGCTTCATTTAACAAACTAGCAGGCTCCAACTTTTCACAGGCCCCTCCCCTTTTTTCAGTTTGTTCCTGTGAATGAAACAGTTGCTGAAACACTGTGATCTCGTCATAATAACATCAAGGCCGTCACTATAAGTCTGACCACAAGCTCTCTCACTTAAAGTTATACTTTTGTTACAACAAAACACAGTTCCATTTCAGTGGCAACTATATGATGACATAAATGTACTTTTAAATGACATTTTAAGGATTATGACAGTAATTGTTTGCACTAATGTGTTTGGACACAGTTACATAAACTGCAAAATAGAACTTGTATTTGGTACTTTTTTTAGACTTGAAATGACTTGAAGCTCAAAGCAGAGGACTTGGACTTGACTTGGACTTTAAAGGGCCCATATTATGACATTTTCTGATCATGTTCTAATGATCATCACACACAGACCTGGAGTTGTGTTTTGTTTCATTCACACATGTTTAACACACAAACCTGCAGATTTAAGATGATAAAACACTCTGTTCCACCTTGTGATGTCATCATGTGGTAATACAGGAAGGGTTCCACTGTGTTTTTAAACTCCATACACCTTCTCTAGAATCGTTTGGATCACTTCAGTCCTGGAATTGCCAATCTCCACTGAACTAAAAGTAAAGGAGCTGTTAACTTGAAAACTACCACTTCATGACATCACAAGGTAGAACAGAGCATCTTGAGCTTTGGAGATGTTACAGACTAATAATAAAGTGTTACTCAAACATGTGAATGAAACAAAATACAACTCCAAGTCTCTTTTTGAGGAAGTAACAGCATAGAACATGACTTAAAGCTCACAGGAATCAGTTTTGTGTGATATAGGTTGATCTAAATAACACCAATCTCGCCGTTACCTCCTCAGTTTCTCCACATGTTCTGACCCGCCTCCTCTGTCTTGTGCTCAGCGTGTGACCAGCTGTCCCTGGGTGTCGCCGCCATCTTCGGCCCCTCCCACAGCTCCTCTGCCAACGCGGTGCAGTCCATCTGTAACGCTCTGGGGGTCCCTCACATCCAGACCAAGTGGAAGCATCAGGTTTCAGACAATCGCGATGTGTTCTACGTGAGCCTTTACCCTGACTTCTCCTCGCTCAGCCGTGCCATCCTCGACCTCGTTCACTTCTTCAAATGGAAAACGGTCACTGTGGTTTACGACGACAGCACCGGTAAGAGCGATTTAGTATACTGATTTACACAAGACGTGAAAAAGCCACATGTTTTGACTGCAGTTAGCTAATGCTGGCTTGTGTCTTTATTGTTATTTGAAAGGGACTTGTTTAGCGGCACAAATCACATCACCTAAGTCAGTTGTTTGATTGACTTGACCTCCAAACACTTAATTACATCATTAGGTGCTTATCATAGACTCGGGAAAGAAGTGGACTGAGGGAGTGTGACGTGACCCACAGCGTTCGGCTCCAGTCAAATGAAACTCATCAATGCTAGCAGTTATAGCAGCTAATTTGGAGAAGAGATCCAGATTTGGAAATTTGAGTGTGTATCATAGCAATCAAAGAGCCTATCAGGAGTCAGGTGGTTGAATGCATGCACCCCTTCTTACAGTGCTGGTTTAGCAAGGAGCAGGCGCTTAGCAACCCTGTCAATCAATCTGTCGCTAACACTAGCGGGAGTGACGGTGGGGAAAGAAGTCGCCTGTTATTAATGTTCCTGTCTTGATTTACAGACACAATAGTGAAATAAAAACCCCAGGATCATGTAGAGGGTTAATACCAACATTTAAGACCAAAATGATGAGTCTGACAGCAGCAGTTACAGAGAGAGGGGACACAGTTTTTCAATAGAAAGTGAATTGGAGCCAGAGTCACTGGAGCCGGAAGCACGCCCATGATCACTCGGGCGTCAGCTATATTTATTTATATATATAGCCTATGGTGGTAGAGTTTTCCTGTGTGTCCCTGTTGTGCTTGACAATCTGCCAGTCTAATGCCTGGTTCAGTGGTTGACAATGGGCCGGGGTACTTCCTGGTTCAGTGCTTGACAAAGGGCCGGTGTAGTCCTGGTTCTGTTCTTGACAGTGGGCCAGTCTATTTCCTGGTTCACTACTTGACTGTGGGCCAGTCTAATACCTGGTTCAGTACTTGACACGAAGCAGTGGACGTGTCTTTGAATGTCACTGTGTAAAACGCACACTCATCTTTTTCCTGTTGAGACTCCGGCTTTAAATGTCAGCACATTGTCTTAATGTCAGACGCACTCGGATAAATGGGGTAAATTATGGACTATCAAAACGCTCCAGAGGCCGCAGAGGGACGGAGAAGGAGAGGACTGATTAGGCCGATAACAAAAGGACGTTTCACACTTTTTTAGAGGACTCCACACTGTAAGGCCTGCTTTTGGATATATATTTTGATGTTTTATTTATTTGGCTGTTGGCTCAACATTTGTCATTTCATACAAAATATCCAAAAGGTAAATTCAGTGTTATCAATAGGACTTGTCTCCATGGCGAAGCTATTATTATTTATTGCTTTACCTTCAATGTCCTGCAGTATGGCACGTCCATGTTCCATTACAGGTATTTTTATTTCTGAAAATCAAAAAAAAAAATCATTATAAGGCTGATGTCAGAAATTCACAAAAACATGTTTGATAAGTCCAAGTTTGTGCACTGTGAGATTAGGCTAAAACTAAAGCTAAACCTAGCACTATCTGTGTAATCCGCAGTCGTCCAGGCCTGATCCACACCAAAAGAAAAATATAAAATCTGTCAATTGGACAAATCGTTGAAGGAGTGAAGACATTTGGCTGCTTGTCCTCCTCAGTTCTGGTCAGATTACTGCTGGACACTGCCTTATAGCTGTCTGAAGGAGCTAACTCCACTGAAGCTCAAATCACTTATTGTTTACAGTTTATGCTAGTGCGAGGGTCTTGTTCACGAGCGAGGGAAGGATGGAGCGTGAGATTGACAGTTGGATCGGTGCAGCGTCTGCAGTGATGTGGTCACTGTATCGGTCTGTTGTGGTGAAGAAGGAGCCAAAAGCGAAGCTCTCGATTTACCGGTCTACGTTCCTGCCTTCACCTATAGTCATTAGGTCTGGTTAATAACTGGAAGGACAAGATTGCGGCAGATATAAGTGGTCAAAATGGGTTTCCTCTGTATGGTGGCTGGGCGCTCCCATAGAAGTAGGATGAGGAGCTCAGTCACATGAGAGTAGCTCGGAGTAGAGCCACTGCTCCTCCATGTTGAGCGGAGTAGCTGAGGTGGCTCGGGCATCTGTTCAGGATGCCTCCTGGACGCCTCCCTGGGGTGGTGTTCTAGGCATGTCCCACTGGGAGGAGGCCCCGAGGAAGACCCAGGACACACTGGAGGGACTGTGTCTCTCGGCTGGTCTGGGAACGCCTTGAGGTCCCATCGGAGGAGCTGGTGGACATGTCTGAGGTGAGGGAAGTCTGGGGGATGCCTGCCAGCTGCCCCCGTGATCTGACCCCGGATAAGAGGAAGAACATAGATGAATGCAGATTCTGTTGTATTCAGTGAGGTTTTGGGTCCAGTCTCTGAGAGAAATGACCAGCTTCAACATTTGTAAATTTACCTTTTGGATATTTTATGGTAAAGTCCAGTGTAATCAAAAGGGAAAACTGGGTCAGACCCTCACACGGGGTGGTTCACTTTAAACAGTGGAGACACTTGGAGCCCATAGTGATCCGCTCCAAACCAAACCTGTGCAAACGAGGCTGTAGTAGCAGATATAGATCTCGTGCTCCCACTGTACAGGAGCTGGATTGTCAAAATAGCATTAAATTTGCATCACTTTGAGCGCATAGCCGAGTCGTAACCTTTACTTTAACGAGACAAAGGTGAGGCGAACCCAATGCTGCCAACAAGTCCAACACATGCCCAGAGTCATTGTGGATCCTTCTTTTCCTCGTCTTTCGCTGAGCAGAAAGTTACACAGATTAAAGTTTCATGTGGTTCCCGGCTGTTGGAAATGTAGAGTCTTTGTCTGGAGTACTGTTGCGTTTGTAGCAGATGTTTAATTCATACAGAGGGTGCTTGTGCGAGCCGACAGCAGACACAAGGTCCTTGTTACTTGAGGAAGTCTGGATGCTGTTAGGTGGGACCAGGTCAGAGGGGCAGTGAACGCACCATCAGGCCCAGGACGGGAGCCGTATGTCGGGGAGACAGAGTGAGCCGGGACCCCCCCCCCCCCTCCTCCTCCACTGGGGACATGGGTGACAATGAGGTAGCGCTCACAGATCAGTGCTACAGGACAGACTGGAGGAGTGAAAGAAGCAGGTGATTTAGACAAGACATTTAAAGCTGAACTATGGAACCTTTCTGGCTTGTTTTCATGGAGATGTCATTTTTTCTTTGCTAGAATGTTCCACAGTATGACCTTAAACTTAATGATCAACTTTGCTCTCAAACCAAACTTGATTTTGTTAACTTTATATTGCCAAAAACTGTAATAAATTCTAACTGCGGATGGGGTCGCCTCACCGCAGATCTGACATGTAACTTGCACTTTATTATTGAAATCTTGTGCTCTCCCATGATCAATACACTGGGCTGTAGTCGACTAAATAAAATTCTTGGCCAACTAAAGAAAAGCTATGTCACTTTTCTGGCTTGTCTCCATGGAGATGTTATTGCTTTGCTTGGAATGTTCCACAGTATGGCATTACACTCAAGTATCACATTTTTATTTGACTGCACATATCTGTATTGCCAAAGAAAGCGGGGTCAATACAAGATCTGACCTGTAACTCAGGCTTGTACCCAAAGGAGATAGATACATTTAATGCCATACGTTGGGACATTCCAGGCAATGCAATAACAGATCCTCAACTAGAAATGTTACATAGTGCAGATCTATTAACACTGAAAATACAGTTAGCCCTGCATCAAGGCCAAGGTGGCGCGAACAGTCTGCTGAATGTCGCAAAGTAGTCAGCTTTATTTTTACAATTATTCTATATGTTTTGCAGCTGTAAAACCCCTCACCACACACTTTATACACATTTCTCAGACAGACATTAACATTTTCTCACATTTCTCTCTTGTTTAATTAATTAATAGTGGCTCATGTGTATTTCACAGTTCCTCTGACTGTGCCTCTTCGTCCTGGTGCCGCTCCGCTGTAGTGTCGATCCAATATTTATGTAAATTTGTCTGAACACATTCTGTACTGTACAAGAGACACGGCACGGAGGAGACTGATGGACAATGGTCTACAGTCCCTTAGCCAATCAGGACGCAGAACACAATGCATGTTCAGACGCTGTAAAAAAGCATGTAGAATTGCACTAAAGAAATCCACGAAACAGCGAGACCGCAAAAGGTGAACCACGATATATCAAGGAACAACTGTATCTTGAATCATGGAGAAAGTAGTGAAATAAAAACCCCAGGATCATGTAGAGTGTGTTAATATGAACATTTAAGACCAAAATGATGAGTCTGACAGCAGCAGTCACAGAGAGAGGGGACACAGTTTTTACATAGAAAGTGAATTGAAGCCAGAGTTGATGGAGCAGGAAGCGCGCCCATGATCACTTCCTGTTTGGAACACGGTGGTTAGCAGGCTAGCTGTGTCCATTGATATATACAGTCTATGATTTAAAGTAGTATTGAGCACTTTGAGCCTTGAAGGTGGGAAAGCGCTGTATAAAAATGTTGCTTGTTTACCATTTTACCAATAGTTAATCACAAAATGCAAAAACTATTATAATTATTAAAAAAACATGAAGATCTAATGAAGCTAATTGGACGATATTGCTAATCTTCGTTGTGCTATCTGTAATCGATGCTTCCGTGTCCCTGTGGGGGGATTCCAGCTCTAGTTCCAGATTGACGTCTCTGATCCCTCACCTCTGTTTTAAAGGGACAGGCCGGTTCACTAAAGGGTTAATGGGGGCTTGATTTTCTGTCTGCAGTCGGAAATGAGGTGACTCCATTGGCTGTTTCCACGGTGACCCTCGCACATGGAGGACGTAATCTAGCCGAGCGCAGCACAGAAACCCAATCGGAGCACACCGGACGAGGGCAATTATATTTAGGCCCAGGGACAAGACTATGGATCCAGCACTTTACAGTAAATAAGGAGAAAGGTTTATGTGAAGGTGAGACAGCCTCTGATGAAGACCTTCAGAAAAAAAAACAAAAAAAAAACACGTCATAAAATAAATGCAGTGTGTAACTTTTTCAAATTCTGCCCTTTTTATACATTAAATAACCCACCCATAGACTGTATATAGTGGTCCCTCGTTTATTGTGAGGGTTACGTTCTGAAAATAACCCACAATAGGCAAAATCTTATTTTTAACAATTATTCTATATGTTTTGCAGCTGTAAAACCCCTCACCACACACTTTATACACTTTTCTTAGACAGGCATTAACATTTTCTCACATTTCTCTTTTGTTTAAACACTCAAAGTTCAAACCTTCGTATATTATATTCCTCTTCCTCCATGATCTCTTTAAATGTGTTGTTCTCGTGCCTCTGCTCCAGTGGTGTCCACAGAGGCGCCTTTCCATGCAGAGAAACACTTAAGTCCAAAGTGTTTCTGAAATTTGTCGGTGCAGAACGTTTCATCGTCATTATGGCTTTTGTCGATGAAATGTACAAACATACAGCACTTCAGAGTCACACCGCAATCCAATATTTATGTACATTTGACTGGTGTGTGAGAGTAAAAAGGCCCCCTATGTTTCAAACTCAAATCGGCCATTTATTTCTGACCTTTGTAAAAGAGAAAACCACATTATGGACTGGGACGGAGCAAACATCATTGGGACAGAAGACAACAAACATCACTAAATTAAGGAGGCATTAAAATACAGAAACGTGCCCACAGGAATTTAAACCAGGACAAGGGGGCCTTTTTACTCTCACACACCTGGAATACTGTCCTGAAGAAGTCGGACTGCAGATGGCGCTGTCATCCTGTCTCCACCGGTAGGAACACACCGCTGAAACCTTTTTAAATCAGCTGACCAGACACTCTGGGGCACTAGAGAGCAGTCCAAACTGTCAGGGATGAAAACAAACTAAACCTTGGCCTGAAAAGATGTAAGTAAACTTTCTTTATGTTTTCGAATGCCAAATGTACAAGTATAAGCCGCTATGTAACTACTGAGCCAGAGCTGATCAAATCTCTCGCTTCATAAATGCTTTTCTTTGTTTTTTAATCCAGTTTCTATTTAAAAAGAACCGCACACAACACAATTTAACTTTCTAATTGGTAATTACGAGCAGTGCCATATATAATCTAATCATAATGAGGCTAAAAATACTCAGTGGTACTTTTAATGGCACCGAGCTGTGTTTTGTGAACACACCCTAAAACTTTCTAAAGTGTTACATTTATTCCGTCCTGTCACTCTGATGGCCCAGCTGCAGCCGCTACAGTTGCCCTAGGGCAGACTGAGGCAGCGCGACTGCCATACGTCTCCCATATTCTTGATTAAGTATGAAGAAGACATTTTGTTTTTGTCTGGTATATGGCTGTAATCTATGAGACCCATGGATCACTTTGTCCGTATTTTAGTCATTTTAATTTGCAATATTGATCTAAAACAACTGCAGTGTAGTGGGTGTGTCTGAAGCGGCGGTGATGTTTTCAAAGCCACAGTCTGAAAGAAAGAGTAAAGTTTATATTGATGCATTCTCTTATGACGTGACCGTTTAGTTTCTCCAACAGCCTCACAAGAGCAGCTCAGGACCACAACCTGCTGTGCATCTACATCTCAAAGACAGTAACCACTCCTTTGAACACAGTGAGGTACAGATCTGAGCCAAAGAAATTAAATGTTTTGAGACGAGAGTTAAAGAGGCAGTTTTTGTTATGAAAGACAATCCTTCATTGAACAGGAAGGGGGTCTCAGACATCATCTATCCCCCACCTATAACTCCATTCTCAAGGAAACAATAGTTGGGTGACAGTGGCTCAGTTGGAAGAGTGTTTGTGTTTTATTTAACTTTACCTGTTGTTTTTGTTTAAACCTTGCAAGGTACCATTTGTTTCAATATTTTTAGACCCCTTCTGTTTAGTTTACCCTTAACATCCCTGTTCATTAAAATACTTCTTAATTTACCATTTTCCATCTTGGTTTCTTTTGTTACTTCCCTGTCCCCACACGAGCTGGGTTGTAACACGCTGATCCAAAGTTTGGCGGTTCAAATACTACTCTCGACATGAATTATTCCAGCTCCCACAGATGAATGCTATGGTTGTGTCCTTGGGCAAGACACTAAACCCACCTCTACATCCGTGTCTGCATACACGGATGTATGAATGTACGTGTGAATGGGTGAGTGGTTCTTTGATGTAAACCCCTTGAACGTGGAAAAGCACTATATAAAAATTTGACCATTTACCATAGTGTTAGCCAGTCTGCTAATAGGCGTGAGAACCTGAACGATTATGCACAGTTCATACTTAGCCAACAAACTGTAAAAAAACAGGTGTGTTAGGGTCAGTGTAGTTAGCTCCTCCCTTCAGACAGATATAAGGCAGTGTCCAGCAGTAATCTGACCAGAACTGAAGAAGTGACCAGCCAAACGTCTTCACTCTAGAACTTTTGTCCAGACAGAATCTTTCTATGGATCCTACCTGGATGATTGAGGGATTAAAGTAACATTAACAATTTATTTAACATATATTTATTGATAATCAGGATCAACAGTGTAATAAACCAGGGCTTCTATCTACTTCATTCAGTCCAGTTAAAGACAGGTCTGTGTCTGCTGTTGTTTTTCCGACTCTCGCAATTCATTGTCGTTTATATTGACCAGTCTAGTGACCATTGTTGGACACTACCTTTCAACATGCATTGTGAGAAATTTTAAGTGCACTACTGTTTCACTCCCTGGACATTCAAACAGCTGTAAAATGGCACGACCCTTAAATAGCGCTCCCTGGATGGAATAGCGTGAACATTCACAGCACAGACACAGCAGAGTCTTTTCTTCCCTGCACCAACGCTGCCTTAGCTCCTCTTGTGTTTCCTGTTTCCTTGTGAGTGAGTTTCTTACATTATTCCTCCTATGCTCCCCTTGTGTCCGGTCCCACCTGCTGTTTTGAGCCATGTCTGCTTTTAGGCCAATGTCACATATAAGACGCTAGAACTCAGCCTCCCCCTGCGCTCCCTCGGCTCTGTGCGTGGAGCAAACAGGTCGATCAATACCCTTAATGTTCCACCCTGACGCCTCAGTTTTCTAATGGCGCGAGCAAGATGGCGGTCGTGTGTGTGTTACGAGCGTTGCATCCATATACGAGCCTGCTCCTGCTGATACGGCTTTGATTAGGCTGTTGGGGAGGACTTTCAAACACAGGTGGCTTGGCTGTTCGGCCTTATAGAGCCATATGTGCCGGAGCGGGTGATTCATTCAGACAGTAATGGTGGCTGCAGTTTAAAAGCATGCAATTGTGAATAAGACGTGTAATCTGGTGTACTGTACGGCCCCAGCTAAAGGGCCGCCACACGGTGGACGGGGGTGTGTGGGACTGTTGGGGCTGATAATGATAAGGGAAGGAACAGGGAAAGATTATGGTTCAAAAGTAGAACATGTGTTTTTAAAATAATTTATTCTGTCACATTAAGGTTTCACAAAGTTTTTTTCCCCATTAGAATATGTTTAAGAGATATCTAGTATATTATTTGGGATTTATTACGCTCTGTGTGCAGTAGCACTAGCAGTAGCTAGCTCACTGTGTCTCAAAGCTAACAGTCAAGACATAAAATAAATAACCTATTAAAATTCAAATTAATTAAAGCCTGAAAACAAAATTATTTACATATGTAGAATACTTCAGTTTGTGCTGTTTGAAAATGTATTATGCCCACAAACTGTGTAAAGAAGTGGACTAAGTGACTGTGATGTCACCCACAGCGTTCGGCTCCATATGAAGCTCATTGAAGCTAGCACTTATAGCGGTGAATTCCATATTTGGAATTTCAACCGCGAGTATCATAGCAACCAAAGAGCCAATTAGGAGCGAGGCTGTTGAAGGTAACACACCACACCACTGGTGTAGCAGCGGGCGGGCGCTTAGCACCGCTGTCAATCAAACCTGAAGCTACCGCTAGTGGAAGCGACCTTGAGGAAAAAGGGACCTGATTTGTCTGTTATTAATGTTCATATCTTGATTTACAGACACAATAGTGAAATAAAAACCCCAGGATCATGTAGAGGGTTAATACAAACATTTAAGACCAAAATAATGAGTCTGACAGCAGCAGGAACAGAGAGAGGACACAGTTTTTACACAGAAAGTGAATTGGAGCCAGAATCGATGGAGCAGGAAGCACGTCCATGATCACTTCCTGTTTGGAACATGGTGGCCTCAAAATTAGCATCAGCATTAGCACTGAGACACAAACATGTCTCTTTCTAAACTTAGAAGTGTCCTCTGGTGAAGTATTCATTTTATTTGTGTAGTGTTTAAAATAGCAAAACAAAAACAAACAAACAAAAAAAACAAAATAAATAAATTAAAATCTGTCAAAAAGTTGTAGGAGTGAAGCCACTTCTTCAGTTCTGGTCAGATTACTGCTGGACACTGCCTTATATCTGTCTGAAGGGAGGAGCTAACTACACCAGAACTGTAAACAGCTGTTGTCTCCAGTTTCTAGTTGTTGTATTTTCTTATTCTTATTATTCTGTTATTATTATTACATTATATTATTTCTATATGCTTCTTTATATGTCTGTATTTTTATGTATTTATTTTTGTCTTTATTGTGTATTATTATTATTATTATTATTATTATTATTATTATTATTATTATTATTATTATTATTATTATTAATAATAATAATAATAATAATAATAATAATAATAATAATAATAATAATAATAATAATATTTTTTTGAAAAGGGGGATGTAAATGTATGTGAAATTCGACTGTAACCTGTAGAGCTGCAGATGAGATCAATACTTGAATAAAACATTTGATCACAAAAAAGGAATATTTCTGGAATATTTCTGTTTTCCAATTGTTTAGACAGAAATCAGGTACAGTGCATTCAAGTAGATAGATATAGAACTGAATTGGAACTGAAAACCCTCTAGTTACAGGGCAATCAGTGTACGCCCTAAAGAGAACACAAATGAATGAATCTTGTGCATGTATTCTGACTTTTACTTTGAAAAGGACCTCAGTCTCACCTCACATCTATAAATAATATTTTCACCTCTGCAGCTCGGTCCCCTATGGCTCCCACACACGACACTCACTCTGCAGCTCGCGGTAAACAACAGCCACCACACCCCCATCACTGCGGCTCTGTACCCAGCCTCGGAGTGTCAATCACGGGTAGGGCCGCGCTCAAGCTCCCCTCATCCTCCTGGAGCTCCAGCCTCCTCTCTGTGTGAAGTCTCAGATGTTTGTGCCGTAGACAGTTTCTGCAGCAGGTCGAACGGCACAGCAACAATGACACTAAACAACATCCCACAATAAGAAATGCTACAGTAGAGACACTTTCAGACCATGAGTTTCGATGGGGAGTTAAACTATGAGGATAAATGTGGCTAGCTTAAATGTTTGCATTGCACATTGGTTTTTTGGCAGTTTTTCACTATGGCTATAATCCCATTGTAATTTGTATAATTGGTTTGGGTTAAGTCCTGGTTCAGCCTCATGTTTGTCCTGATTCAGACCTTGTTTTATAAGTTTAATAAAAAATACAGTGGTCTCTGGTTTATCGCGGGACTTACGTTCTAAAATTATTCCGCAATAGGTGAAATCTGCTAAGTAGTCAGCTTTATTTTTTACTATTATTATATGTTTTTTAAGGCTGTAAAACCCCTCACCACAGACTTTATACTCTTTTCTCACACAGGCACTAACATTTTCTCACATTTCTCTCTTGTTTAATTCATTAATAGTGACTCGCGTGTATTTCACAGTTCCTCTGATCGTGCCTCTTCGTACAGGAGACACGGCACGAAGGAGGAATGAACAAAGCTAATCCGTTAGCCACAGCATTCCAAACAGGAAGTGATCATGGGCGCACTTCCTGTTCCATCGACTCTGGCTCCAATTCACTTTCTGTGTAAAAACTGTGTCCTCTCTCTCTGTAACTGCTGCTGTCAGACTCACTCTTACATGATCCTGGGGTTTTTATTTCACTTTTGTGTCTGTAAATCAAGATATGAACATTAATAACAGACAGATTTGCGAGGTTGTTCCCGCTAGCATTAGCGACAGGTTTGATTGATGTTGTTGCTAAGTGCTCACTTGATCTGAAAGGTTAAGAAAACTGTTGGTTCACTTTTATTCACAGTGTTTTGGTCGCTCTGATCTTCTTCAGGTCTGAGGACAGCCCCTTCCTCTCCCCTTATATAAGTTAAGGGACCACCTCCATGAAAGTAATCAGCCAATCACAACAGTGAAAAAACATATATTTACAATTAGACCCCAATGTAAATGCAAAATTGTGCGTAATTCACTTTACATCAATCTTTTGTGAGTTAAAACACAGGGACAATGACTAGAAAAATATAAAGGTTATTATCACACTAAAAAGGTAACAATTCTATACCATAAATTTGACATTTTTTAATGAAAATAAGTGACGCCTCTAAAAGTCCACATAAACCTCCCTCATAGCACGGAGGGAGGACAAACAAATATGTGCTGTTCATGCTAAGCACCCATTCCCTGCTAAACCAGCGGTGTGGGCGGACAGAACCTTCAAGAGTCTCGCTCTGGATTGGCTCTTTGGTTGCTATGATACTCGCGGTCACATTTCTAATAATGGAACTCGGCTCCACATTCCCCCCCATAACTGCTCGAGCCTCGATGAGCTTCATTTGACTGAACGCTGTGGTGACTCTCACTTAGTCCATTTCTTTATACAGGCTGTGTTTCCACCACCTGTTGGCACAGAGGTTAATTGACTAGCACTCACGCCTTACATCAAGAAGCTTCCTGGTTTGACTCCCTAGGCTTTTCCTTGTGGAGTTTGCATGTTCAGCCTGTGTCTGGGTGATTTTTCCCTCCATCAACCCAGAAAATGCACAAAAGGTCATATCCTCCAGCTGAGGTGATCCTGACCAAGACTAGCTCAGGATCTGGAGATGGGTCCATTGCTCCTGACAGATTTCACCCAGAGACACTCACTCCTTTATTCAGTCTGTGACAATATGTAGCCTTACCACTGCATTGCATCACCTGGGGACCTGTTTCCAAATCTGGGCTCTAGTCTAGTCATGCCCAGACCAAATAAACAAATAAGACAATGAGGTCAGACTTTAAACTGTAGGAAGAAGTGGACTATGTGAGTGTGATAGTGTGACTCAAACCTGTTGCTAATGCTACCAAGGGTGACTTCGTTGACAGAAGGTGCCTGATTTGTCTGTTGTTAATGTTCATATCTTGATTTACAGACACGATAGTGAAATAAAAACCCCAGGATCATGTAGAGGGTTCTTGTGTGTAGGCAGCACGGTGGCTGAGTGGCAACCCTCATGCCTCACAGCAAGAAGGTTTGGTTGGATCCCCGGGTCGCCCAGGCCTTTCTGTGTGGAGTTTTGCATGTTTCTCCCCGTTTCTGGATGGGTTTCCTCCGGGTACTCCAGTTTCCTCCATCAACCAAAACATGAACGCCCTTCGAGACAACTGTTGTTGTGATTTTGGGCGTTACAAAAATAAAAAATGAATTGAATTAATACAAACATTTAAGACTAAAATGACAAGTCTGACAGCAGCAGTTACAGAGAGAGGGGGCACAGTTTGCCAATAGAAAGTGAATTGGAGCCAGAGTCGATGGAGCCGGAAGCGCGCCCATGCTCACTTCCTGTTTGGAACGCGGCAGCTAGCGGGTTAGCTATGTCCACGTATATATACAGTCTATAGGGCTCAACACATTTAAACTACACGTCTGTATGTGTACTGTTTGCTCATTTCTTACCAAATAAACAAATATGTCTCAAATGAGGTCGGATTATATCTTTTGCAGTGCTTATACTCTTCTATTATACTCCGTGCGACGCCGGGGATTGTGGGATATGTTCGACTGTTTTACACTGAATGGGGTCATGTTTCTTGGGGGGAGCTCTGGTTGTGTCCATCATCATTGAATAACATGGCCTCTGGGACCGAGCTCTCAGCCCAGCGAACAGGCGAACGAAGCAACAAGAAGACGACTCGTTTTTGTGTTTTACTATTAAATATTTATTTAATTTCACTGTAAAACACAATATTGATCTGGAGCAGCGTAAGAACAGAAGCAGAATCACTGACTCCCTGTTCAAACACTGCACAACGCTCCTGTTTCACCGGGACAAACAGCAGACGTTCATTCACTTGTTTTTATTATTGAAAAATAAAGATTGTGACCTTTTGAAACAGGACCCAGAGTCAGGTCTTTTAAAATAATTGTAAGTAAGATTGGATGGGGATAGGGGGTAGGTGAAACTGATTTTTTTCTGAGCACTCAAATGCCTCAAATGCACAAAATACGACTTTGAGTAAGTTTATTATTACATTGTTAAAATGTCATGTGTCATCCACACATGTTTGAGTAACACTTTATTATTAGTCTGTCTACATCTCTAAAGCTCAAAATGCTCTGTTCCACCTTGTGATGTCATCAAGTGGTAGTTTTCAAGCTAACTGCTCCTTGTACCTTTAGTTCAGTAGGGACTTGCCAATTCCAGGTCTAAATGATCCAAATGATTCTAGTGAAGGTGAATGGACTTTAAAAACACAGTGGAGCACTTCCTGTGTTACCACATGATGACATCACAAGGTGGAACAGAGTGTTTTCAGTTTGAGAGAAGAACTCAGCCTAAATATGCAGAGTTGTTGTGTTAAACATGTGTGAATCAAACAGAACACAACTCCAGGTCTGTTTGTGGTGAGGAAACAACATTAGAACAGATCAGAGAATAGTGTGATGTGGGCCCTTTGAAACCAAAATTAAATAAAACAAAACTAATCCAAATGTGATACGCAGTTGTTATTTATTCCTCAAGTAATGACAGAAGAACTTTTAAAAAAAAATCCAAATATGAACAGTAAATATTCTTATTACTTGACTGTCCCAGCAGGATATCGACTAAACCGATATTTGGAAGCCGATATCAGGTATTATTGGATTGGTGCATCCCTACTCCCATCCACAGACTGTATATATAAATGGACATAACTAACCTGCTAGCTCCAAACAGGAAGTGATCATGGGCGCACTTACGGCTCCATTGACTCCACTTTCTATGTAAAAACTGTGTCCTCTCTCTGTACCTGCTGCTGTCAGACTCATCATTTTGGTCTTAAATGTTCATATTAACTCGCTCTACATGATCCTGGGGTTTTTATTTCACTATTGTGTCTGTAAATCAAGATATGAACATTAATAACAGACAAATCAGGCGCCTTCTTTCCCCAAGGTCGCTCCAGTTAGCGTTAGCAACAGGTTTGATTGACAGCGTTGCTAAGTGCCCACTCTCTCCTAAACCAGCGGTGGAGGTGGAAAGGGGCGTTACCTTCAACAGCCTCACTCAAGATTGGTCCTTTGGTTGCTATGATACTCACAGTCAGAATTCCAAATAAGGAACTCAGCTCCAAATTACCCGCTATAACTGCTAGCCTCGATGAGCTTTATTTGACTGGATTTGTACCGTCAACCTTCAGATCAATTGAGCTACTGTTGCCCAATCTGAACTGGGACCAAATCTGGAACTAAATATGGACTAAACCAGGACTAATGCAGGACTAAACCAGGACTAAACCAGGGCTGAACCAGGACTACATCAGGACTAAACCAGGACTAAACCAGGACTAAACCCGGACCAAACCAGGACTAAACCAGGATCAAAGCATGTTAACAGTGGATGTGAAGTTGGTTGTTGTAGGAGCAGATGATGCAAGGGGCTAAGTGCTACATTAGCTAGCATACAGTCTGTTTGTAATTAGCTTCATGACTTTGGCTTCATTCATCACTGTGCCAGGATCCAGTCGATGGCTTTTCAATTGTTGAGTCTCTGGTTCGATTTGGGTGCAGCTAAATGCCCTTTTGTTTGTTTGTGGGACAAATATGATGGATTACAAGAGTGAACCTCCTCTGCATCTGTAATGAGACAAGAACGAGTCGGATCAGAGCCTGAGCGGAAAGCAAAAGAGCTTTTTCAAACATGGAAACGTCTTTGGAGGATTTCAGTTTTACATTTTGTAGTTTATTTGACAAATGTATCGACTCATTCAGACCAAACTTTTTATTAGATTCTGATTCAATTATAGAAAATCTGAAATGCTTTTGTCAGAAATAATCCAAACAGCCCCATTTGGAGGTGGAGGATGGAGATGGAGAATATCAGAGCCAATAAAACTAAAGAAACACCCAGAATTTTACAATAATTCATGATTATAGACAGAACAGAACAATCAGATGTTTATATCTGCATCAAACAGATCAACATTACTCCAGAATGAGAGCAGACTTATGAAGCCCAACCTCAGCCTCTCTCACTCCCTCTCTCATCACTCTCTCATTCCTCTCTTCCGTTGGCATCTTCTCACTCCTCTCTCTCGCTTCCTTTGACTCACTCTTTCCTCTTCGCTCCTCTCTCTCCCTCTCTTCTTCCCATCCCTTTCTTCCTTTGTTTCACTCTCTCGCTCTGTCTTTAGTGACTTTGGTCCGTTCTCTCCTCTCTTATCCCTCTCTTTGATTGGTTGGTCTCTTCTTTCCCTCCATCCTTTCCTCTCTTCTGCCTTTCTTCTTTCTATCTTCTCTCGCTCCTCTCCCTCGCTTCTCCCTCTTCTCATTCTCCTCTCTCTCTTTTCCCTCTCTTCTTTCTCTTTTCTCCCTCTCTTCTCCCTCTCTCCTCTCTTCTCCCTCTCTTGTCTTCTCCCTCTCTCATCTCTTCTCTCTCTCTCCTCTCTTCTCCCCCTCTCCTCTCCTCTCTTCTCTCTCTCCTCTCTTCTCCCTCTCTCCTCTCTTCTCCCTCTCTCCTCTCTTCTCCTCCTTCTTCCTCTCTCCTCTCCTCTCTTCTCCTCCTTCTCCCTCTCTCCTCTCTTCTCCCTCTCTCCTCTCCTCTCCTCTCCTCTCCCTCTCTCCTCTCCTCTCCCTCTCTCCCTCTCCTCTCTTCTCCCTCTCTCCTCTCCTCTCCTCTCCTCTCCTCTCCCACTCTCCTCTCTTCTCCTCTCCCTCTCTCCTCTCTTCTCCATATCTCCTCTCTTCTCCCTCTCTCCTCTCTTCTCCCTCTCTCCTCTCCTCTCTTCTCCTTCTCTCCTCTCTTCTCCCTCTCTTCTCTCTCTCTTTGAATTCTTGTTTTCAGCTGATCGTCTCTGTTCAGAGCGTTGGTGATAAAAGCTTTACACTTCTCACTACAAACATGTTTCAGACTGTGCTTCAGTTTGAGCACACAGGTTACATATGTTTCAGACTGTGCTTCTCTCTGCTTCTGTTGGAAGACACAAGTTACACAAGTTACACAAGTTTCAGCACATTTCCCTTTTTCATTTATATTTTTTCTGTCCCTGGTTTTTACATGTTAAAAACACACAAATCAGAACTAGTCTATTTTAAAGTTTGCAGTCGTCCAGAGTTACTCCTGTCTGACCTTATGATTATTCACCATGATGAGTTAATAAGCACTTTTCACAACTGTCACAGTGATAATAACAATTAGCATGCAAGTCACGCACTTCCTGACTCTCGGACAAGAAGAAGCTTTGTATTTAGACACAGACAGTACACAGAGGACTCTTTCTGACTTCAAGAGCTGCTTATATCATATGTGTTCAGTTTTGATACTCACTTCCTCTTCCTCTTCTTCTTCTTCCTCTTCCTCCTCTTCCTCTTTTTCCCCTTCCTCCCCAAAGAGTGCTTTAAAACGAGCTCACATTTCTGTGGTGGTAAACCCGGAGTCTTCCTCTGCAGGATATTTATGACACAGTTTGACGTCTTTTACACTGGGGAGAGTCAAACGGCCCAATAAACACTTAAACCTGATCAAATATTCATCTGGAGCTAAATGTGGCTCTGCATCTGTCTGCTCCTGTTAAAGAGCCAGAGCTGCACGAGAGGAGCCACAGCTCCTTTAAAGAGCTAGAGCCGCAGGAGAGGAGCCACAGCTCCTTTAAAGAGCCAGAGCTGCACGAGAGGAGCCACAGCTCCTTTAAAGAGCTAGAGCCGCACGAGAGGAGCCACAGCTCCTTTAAAGAGCTAGAGCCGCACGAGAGGAGCCGCATGAGGGGAGCCACAGCTCTGTTAAAGAGCTAGAGCCGCACGAGAGGAGCCGCATGAGGGGAGCCACAGCTCTGTTAAAGAGCCAGAGCTGCACGAGAGGAGCCACACTTCCTATAAAGAGCCAGAACCGAGTGAGCCACACCTCCTTTAAAGAGCCAGAGCCGAGAGGAGCCATAGCACATGTTAAAAAGCCAGAGCCGAGAGGAGTCATGCCTCTGGCTCACACTGGCAAAAAGACCATAACCCCATTGAGAATCTTTGGGATGTGCTGGAGAAGCTTTGTGCAGCATCAGACTCAAAAAAATTAATGCAACACTGGATGGAAATAAATGTTGTGACATTGCAGATGCTGATCAAAACAATGCCACAGTGAATGTGTGACGTAATCAAAGCTAAAGGAGGAACAACCAAATGTTAGTCTGTCTGACCTTTTTTTTTGGTGGCAACTTTTTTTTGGACAGGCAGTGTATCTCTCTACCTCCAAAATGGTTCAGTCTTATTTCATACAAGCCTTTTCCGCCACTAACCTCATTCCTCCGCTGCCTAAAGCCCCCCTCTCCACACTGCAGCCAATGGGCCCATGACGCACTCAGCTTCAGACTCCAGGGGTCAAGGTTAACGGGACCCTGAACGCATCGTCCCAGTATTTATGTTCACTTAAACGCACCCAACGCGGCGCCGGAAAAGATTAAAATGGCTACAGCGGTGATAGCGTTGTAATAGTTGTTCAGGACACGCATGCCGCTGCTCTCCGGCTATAAATAAAGACCGGAATATGGGCCAGGAACAAGAATGGGAATGATGGGAGATTAGATGGACCCACATCCAGAAGAACCGGAAAAATGAACTGGGTTAATCAATATAAAAGAGCAACTATGTAAATATGTATCGACCACTGTAGAACAGAACTAAAACAGGTCTAAACCAGGACTAAACCAGGACTAAACCAGGACTAAACCAGGACTAAACCAGGACTAAACCAGGACTAGGTTTTATATTTTTCTTTTACTATGGATCAGATCTGAACGACTGTGGGATTACACAGACACCCACAAGAACAGGACCAAACCAGGACTAAACCAGGACTAAACCGGGACTAAACCATGACTAAACCGAGACTAAATCAGATCTAAGCCAGGACTAAACTGAGACTAAACCAGGTCTAGCTCATTACCAAAGCAGGTCAAGCCAGAACTAATCCAGGTCTAACCAAGGACTAAACCAAGGCTAAACCAGGTCCAAAGCACCTCCCATTGCTACTGAATACTGAAAGAGGACTAACCCAGGACTAAACCAGGACTCAATCAGTTCTAACCCAGGTCTAAACCAGGACTAAACCAGGTCCAAAGCACCTCCCCTTGATACTGAACACTAAAAAGGGATTATACCAGGTCTATACCAGATTTAAATCACCTTGAAAATACCTTTAGACCCAGCCCTTAAGACTAAACCAGGACTAAGCATATGTGCTCCATAAAACATTGACTTACTTTACTCTTCATCCATTAATTTTCCCATTTTTCCGGTGGACTTAAACGCACCAAACCAGCCCCTCTCTATAAATAAAAGGTTGAATCTGGTCCAGAGAAGCAGCAGGACTGATCAGTGTTATTAAAAGTCCCGTCTGCACATACATATAAATCAGACGGAGAAACGAGCTCACGCAGGCAGCTTTATATTATCTTTATGTAATTAAAAACACGGCTTCTATATAAATATAGTGACGTACTTTGTCCCCTGCCACGAAATGAGTTCAGTGTGATGAATTTACGAACCACAGCCGCGTTTCTGCGGAGTGTTTTAAAGGGAATCGCACAGGGCGAGCAGTGTAATCAGGAACATTTTGTCTGTGTCTCAATCTCAGTGGAAAAGAGTTTTACAGTGAAGCAACGAATGATTTAAAGAACTGTGGTTTATACATGGACTGTGTAAAGAAGTGGCATAAGTGAGTTCTCCAAATGAAGCTCATCGAGGCCAGAGCAGTTATAGCGGCTAATTTTGAGCTGAGTTCCATATTTGGAATTCTGACAACGAGTATCATAGCAACCAAAGAGCCAATCTAGAGTGAGGCTGTTGAAGGTAACACCCCCTTCCTGCTTAGCAACCCTGTCAATCAAACCTGTTGCTAACACTAACCAACGCGATCTCAGGGAAAAAAGGACCTGATTTGTCTGTTGTTAATGTTCATATCTTGATTTACAGACACAATAGTGAAATAAAAAAATGGGCATGTTGTAAACTGAGACAGTGCATCTAATTATAAAGTGTTTTAGTGTGCAAGGAAGTGTGTCGTTAGTGTGCTAGTTGCAATAGAATACATTACAAAATCCATTTTAATTTGGGTATTCAGTATTGTAAGGTATTTTCTAGCTGTGCAGTGCTACATCAAACTGGTATCTTGATTTACTAACGCTAAGGTAAATGACACATGCCCACCAGACCTATGGAATGTGTGGGAATTCATGATGTTTTGACCAGCGTGGAGCTCATGAGGACGCCGTGCAGACCAGAAGAAGGACCCTCCTCATACTCACACACACACACAGATGCTCACACAGGCACACACATACATTGGGAGACACTATAAAATGTGTCAACAGGCACATCTCAGGGCTCTCTTCTCTTCTGACTTTATGTTTCAAGTGTATAAAATTAATTAAATGAACGTCTCTGTGCTTCTGAATACTGCAGAGCTTCAGACAGATTCTTAAAAAAACTGAGTCCGATGTGTCATTTCTTTTGGATGTTCAGTGAGGAGTTTTATTTGAAAGTGTTTTGATTTGAAATAGTTTTAGCTTGTGACGTTACATTCGTTTGTCAGAGTTGGATTTAATTAGATTTCAAACAGCTCGACGTCTGAACAGCCACAGTACAAAGACACTGTCAGAGAGGCTCGCCCTGATACTGAAGAAAACTTAAATCCACCCTGTTCTTCAATCTGTTCTGTTCAGATGTTTCTCCATGTTCTAGTCGTTTCTTCTCATTGAGCCTCTGAACTTGTATTTGGAGTGATTCATGTTTGAGGAATCTTCAGTTGACTACTTTCAAGACGCCATTTTGCCGATCTACCCCCGTTTAACCTCCACCGGTACACGCCCACTGTGACACGCCCACTGTGACGTCAGCACTTCAATCTCTAGTTTTATTTTATTAATCGGTGATACTCGTAGGATTCACCAGCGTCGCTTCATCATTTTGGTACAAATGAAAACAAATGTGCTGCTCTAGTGTGATGTGCAGGTGTCCATAGGGGGCGCCAACAGCATGCGGCGCTTTGTTGTAATGATGTTTACGACGTCAGCACATTCCCATTGGACACTGCAGTTTTCCAACATCAGCGGACTTGTTTCTTTTATTAAGTCGTTTTTGATGAACATTGTGATTTAAAATGTGTAAATTATAACATAATGATCCACAGAGATGAGAACTATAGAGACACAAGCACAACAGGTCTTGCCCCAGTACAGATGTTTTGTATATGCAGCTCTTGAGTTTAAAATAGGTTCGCTGTGTACTCTCATCTGCATCTAATTATAAAGTGTTTTATAGTTCGACAATCGGGAAGTGATTAACCCGCTCTACATGTACTTTTTATTTCACTACTGCGTCCGTAAATCAAGATATGAACATTAACAACAGACAAATCAGGTGCCTTTTTCCCTGAGGATACCACTAGTGTTAGCAACAGGTTTGACAGTGTTGCTAAGTGCCCGGTCACTGCTAAATCAGCGGTCAGGGTGGGAAGGAGCGTTACCTTCAACAGCCTCGTTCCAGATTGGCTCTTTGGTTGCTATGATACTCGTGGTTGGAACTCACTCATGTACTGCACAGTCTGTGGTTTTAAGTTTGTAAAAATCAGGCAGAGCTTCTTTAAACATACTGTGACCAGCGGAGTGAGTCTCGTTTTGTTGGTGTGCCTTGCGTGTTTGGTGATGGCGTGTTCGGTGATGGCGTGCCGCCCTCAGAACATCTGCTCGGAGCGTCTGAGGGAGCCGTGTTCATTAGGCCTCGTCTCTTCACACTCTGACGGCGCTGCGTTCCAAAGCTGGTTTCATTAGTTCACTGTCAGAGAACGAGCCCAGAAGCAGAACGAGGAGTTTCATCTTAGGAATCAAACCGTTAAGATTTAAAGGTGCACTCTGCAACTTCTCTAGTGGAAGGTCTGCAGCTTGTCTCCAAGGAGATATCTCTCTCATCTTCTCTTCTCTTCTCTCTGTTTCTCTCTTTCTCATCTCTCTCTTCATCCCTCCATCCTACTCTCCGTCTCTCTCTTTTTTGCTATCTCATCTCTATCCAACCCTTTATCCCTCTCTCCCTCCCTCGCTCTCCCAACCTCCCTCTTTCTCTCCATCTTTACTCCTTTCTCTTTCCCTCTCCTGCCTCTCACCCTCTTTCTTTTCTTCTTTCTCTCTCTCTCCTTCTCTTCTCTGTCTCTTCTTCCCTCATCCCCCCTCTCTCTTCTCCCCTCACCCTCTCTGTTTTCCCTCTCTCTCCTCATCTCTCTATCTATGTCCCTCATTCTCTTCTATTTTCCCTCTTTCTCCTTTTCTCCTCTTCTCTCTCTGTCAGTTTCTCCCTCTTTTCTCTCACATCCCTCTATCACACCCTCTTTCTCTCCCTGCACTTTCTCTCTTCCTTCCCTCTCTTTCTCTCCATCCCTCTATCCCACTCTCTCCTCTGTACTTGTCCTCACCTCTCTCCTCTTTCTCTCCTCTGTCCCTCTCCACATCCTCTCTCCTCTCTCTTCCTCTGTACCTCTTCTCTTTCTCTCCTCTGTCCCTCTCCTCACCCTCTCTCCTCTCTCTTCATCTGTCCCTCTTCTTGTTCTCTCCTCCGTCCCTCTCCTCCTCTGTCCCTCTCCTCTCTCCTCCTCTGTCTCTCTCCTCCTCTGTCCCTCTCCTCCTCTGTCCCTCTCCTCTCTCCTCCTCTGTCTCTCTCCTCCTCTGTCCTTCTCCTCCTCTGTCCCTCTCCTCCTCTGTCCCTTTCCTCTCTGTCTCTCTCCTCCTCTGTCCCTCTCCTCTGTCCCTCTCCTCTTCCTCTCCTCTGTCCCTCTCCTCTCTCCTCCCCTGTCTCTCTCCTCCTCTGTCCTTCTCCTCCTCTGTCCCTCTCCTCTCTCCTCCTCTGTCCCTCCCTCTCTCTGTGTGTGGTTAAATAGAGTGCACGGGCGTCTCTCAGCTCAGTGCGGTGACATCATCATTAGGGGACAGGGGCGACTGAATCAACCACGAAGAAGAGCGGGCACGTAACAGTGATCGGTTTAGACGAAGAACAAAATAAACAGAGGCCAGAGAGAGAGAGAGAGAGAGAGAGAGAGAGGAGAGAGGGAGAAAAGAGAGGAGAGGGAGGGAGAGAGACAGAGAGTGAGACAGAGAGGAGGTATCCATATCTATAGGGGGCGGCGACAGCATGCGGCTCTTTGTTGTCAAGCAGACTTGTTTCTTTTCTTAAGTGGTCTTAGATGAATATTGTGATTTAAATGTGTAAATTATAACGTAATGATCCACAGGGGTCACAGATGAGAACCATAGAGACACAAGCACAACAGGGCTAAGTGAAGAGGACACTGAAGTAAATCCCCTTCTTTAAATCCCCCTCTTTAAATCCCCCTCTTTAAACATCATTATGTCTCATTATGGCAGGCGTCAAATATTAAACTTGTGATTGGCTGAAGCAGTGAACGATTCTTCTCCTCAATTTCAGACCAGTGATGCTTAGGCCCTGTTTTTGTTTGGTCCTGGTTCAGTCCTGGTTTAGTCCTGGGTTAGTTCTGGGTTGAGATTTTGTTTTATTGTTTTACTCTTAAACCTTGTGTTGAATACTGTGTGACTGAAGATTGTGATGAAGTTGAGGTGAACTTGTTTTTCAGTAAAAATGTGACACATATTATTTTAAGATGTCTACACTGGAACCTGCTACTTCGGTTACATGATACGACTCTTCATTTTCAGGTTGACAAGAGGATTTGTAATACGTCTTTTCAGTGACTGTAAGAATCTTTTTAGTGACATGTTCTACCTTCATGCAAACAGCTAACGGTATATCCATTTAGAACCTTGTACAGACAGTATGTAATTTAGTTTAAGTCTTTATAGGACCATCTATGCATATTACACTTCTCGGGGTATAAGTACTGGATGGCTCCTTTGTAAACACACTCCCTCACACTCACACACACACACACACACACACACCCACCCACACACACACGCACACTGCTGTTAGGACCTCCACCCCCTGATATCAGATAAATTCTTTCAACTCTCTACAGTTACAGTTCTGGGTTAGACCTGGTTTAGTGCTGGTGTAGTCCTTGTTTAGTCCTAGTGTGTACATCTGATAGACCCACCCACAAGAACTGCACTAAACCAGGACTAAACCACGACTAAACCAGGACTAAACCAGAACTGAAAACTCCATCCAGAATGCAGAGACAGTTTTCAGGAGGCATTTTTCTGACTTTTAACAAAATATGAGTTTCTATTTCCTCTGAGTCTAATCATCACTGTTGTCTTTTTAGACAAGTTTTGGACCTTGTTCACTTCAGAGCCGCTATCACTAACAGCTATGGAAGTACTCAACTCTCTTAAGCAAGTAAAAATACAGATACTGGAGCAAAAATCTACTCAAGTAAAAGTATCACATGAAAACATCTACTTAAGTAAAAGTCTTACAGTCTGTGAAGCAAACCCAGGACCTTCATACCATCGTACTGTCACCAGCACAAAACCATGTTTGGAAATGTCTTCGCCGTCTCCAAACACTGTTGTCTCTGTGAGCGCGACTCCTCTGTCTCCAAACGCAGTTGTGTTCTTTTAATACAGTCGTACATCTTTATACTCTGACTAATCTGAGGCCTCTTCCATCGTGGTGTTTTTATTTCATTTAAATCAGCTCACATGTGTCTGTCTCTCGCGAGGGCACGCCAGCACTCTGAAATGAAATCTACTCCTATTGGATGATATGATTTGTCAGTAATTGAGCTAAAGACTGCTGCGGCGGCGGCGGCGGCTCCGGTGGCGTGGGATAATTAGAGCCGAATACAAAAGCTGTGGATTTATCTGTGTTGTCACTGCTCTGTAATGAAAGCCATTCTTCTCCAGCTCCCATTATGATCAGCCCCACTCCACCGACAGAATGTCACTGGACTGGTTTGTGGGAATAGGGCAAAATTTTATTAAATCAGTGCCACTGTGCTTGTGTCTCAATGGTTCTCATTTTTGACACTTGTGGATCATTCTGTTATAATTTACACATTTTAAATCACAATATTCATCTAAAAGAACTTAATAAAAGACACAAGTCCGCTGTGTTCCGCGTTAGAAAACTGTGGTGCCCAATGGGAGCTGACATCGCCGTAAATATCATCACAACAAAGCGCCGCATGCTGTCAGCGCCCCCTATGGATAGCTGCACATCACACTAAAACAGCACAGTTTTTTTTTTTTATTTCTACCAAAATGATGACTCGACGCTGGAGGAGGAAGTGCGTACGTCACAGTGGGCGTGTCACAGTGGGCGTGTCACAGTGGAGGTTAAACGGGGGTAGATCAACAAAATAGCGTCTTGAAAATAGTCGATAGAGATTACTCAAATATGAATATCTCCAAATACAACTTCAAAGAGAAGAAATGATTAGAGCAGGGATAAACATCTGAAAAGAACAGATTTAAAGTTTCACTATGAAACTTCACTGCAGCGTCTAGGAGACCATATGATTTGACCTGTTGTGTATGTTTTGATGGGGAAACACACCCAGACGCAGGGAGAATATGCAAACTCCACACACAAAGGCTTGGTTGACTCAGGAATTGAACCCAGAACCTTCTTGATGTGAGGCGAGTGTTCTCAACCGCTTTGGCGTTATTACCACACATCATACCACACCTAATCTGACTTTTTTTACAACTCTGAGAGGCCTCGTCCTTAGCTCGGGTACCATCTATGTTCAGTTTCGTCCCTGGGGCTGTGTCTGCTGGGGGGAAAAATATCAAACTGTGAATGAGAGATGAGAGAGATTGTGTTCAAAGTTCAGAGTTTAAACAAGTTCAGGAGAAAAAATTAAATCGGAACTGACAAACAAAAACAAAACTCACATTTCGGAGCATGTTTGATGCACAGGGAGGGCATCTGACACAGGAGGGACATCTCAGAACATATTTGTCCAGATCTAAACTACAGGGGTAGCACTTTTTATGCGGTGTCCTCTCTTGTCCCTAGTGCTCATACGATGTGTCCTCTTGTCCAGGTCTGATCCGGTTGCAGGAGCTCATCAAGGCCCCTTCGCGGTACAACATTCGTCTGAAGATTCGTCAGCTCCCGGCCGACACCAAAGACGCCAAACCTCTGCTGAAGGAGATGAAGAGGGGGAAGGAGTTCCACATCATCTTCGACTGCGGCCACGAGATGGCGGCCGGGATTCTCCGACAGGTGAGTTTGAAGGAGCGTTTATGATCAGAGTGAGAGCACGACTTTGATCTGGTATATTTTTGGTTTTATTTTGGAGGAGCATTTGTCAGATCATTACAGTGGTTTGAAATTGGACGCACTCTTTAATTTTTTTTAAATGTTTTTTTATACTACTACTACTACTACTACTACTACTACTACTACTACTACTACTACTACTACTACTACTACTACTAGTACTACTTCTACTTCTTCCCTTTGACAGAATTGTGGGGGCCCGGGGCAAGAAGGCCTACATGAGCCCCCCTCTAATATAAATAAATACTACTACTACTACTACTTCTACTAGGACATGGTTGTAAAGGGCTCTTCTGACACCACCTTCTGGTGTTGATGTTTCATGTAAATAACTGAACTGATTGAAAACACAATGTCAGTTTCAGTTTTAAAACTGTTGAAGCTTCGGCAAAATTAAGTTTTTATCTTTGAGAGATTGTCATGAGTCACTAGAACTGATGGTTTTCAGATTTTAGAATGTGATTTCAATAAGCACTTAACTTAATAACAGCTACTAGTATTTGAGTACTCTAGTATTTCAGTATACTCTGGTTGTTTTGAGTAGTTTCGGCTCTACCCCAGAGCCTGTGCCTTGTCCAATACTCTAGTATTTGAGTACACAGTTGTGGTTGTACCCCAGAGCCTGTAGCCTGTCCAGTACTGTAGCACTTGAGTACTGTGGTACTTGAGTATTGTAGTACTTGAACATAGTACATAGTAGTCTAGAGCCTGTAGCAGCAGTGAGTTGTTTTGTTCATTAAGTCTCATTAAGCCTCTCCGTCACTTCAAAGACCAGTCCATTCATTCCATTAAAGTCATATTTCTTCGTCTGCTCGCTCGGCCTCGTTTGCGTCGCTCACTTGTTCTTTGCTCACTCGTTCCTCGTTTGCGTTGCACTCGTTCCTCGCTAATCCCAGAGGAGTTCATTTAGCCTGATGTGGTCACGGCTCTGCACAAATGCCACGTTTATTTAGAGAAAAGAATCCAAGGATGAGCCGCTGGCAACCTGCTCCCCCTCGCCCCAAGGAGCTGTCAACGCCAGCGCCGCCATTAGCCCCAGTGTTGGCCCAAGTGTCGGCCTGAGTGTCGGCCCTCGCCACTACCAGAGCGCAAACACGCTACATATCTTTAGCATGGAGTGGGATTAGCACATTAGCGTGATTTATGAACGTGTGAGGTCAGAGGAGAACCACCGCAGTCCCCAGAAGGCGAAGATGGTGTGAGTGTGGGGCCTGTGAGTACGAGGGAGGAGACAGGGAGGAGAGAGGGAGGTGAGAGGGAGGTGATATGGAAATGAGAGGGAAGAGAGAGGGAGAGGAGAGGGGGAGAGGAGAGAAGGAGGAGAGGGAGATGAGATGGAAGAGAGATTGTGGAGAGGAGGAGGAGAGGAAGGAGAGACAGAAGACAGAAGGAGGAGAGAGAGAGGTAAGAGGGAGGACGTTAGTCTAGTTGTTGTGGTTCTTCTGCTTCATCTGTTTGTTCTGGTTGTTGTGGTTGTTCCGGTTTTTCTAGTTGATGTGGTTGTTTTGGTTGTTCTAGTTGTTCTGGTTGTTCTAGTTGGTGTGGTTGTTCTAGCTTCTGGTTAATCCAATTGTTCTCATTGTAGTTGTTCTGGTTGTTCCATTTGGTGTGGTTGTTCTGGTTGTTCTAGTCGTTCTGGTTGTTCTAGTCGTTCTGCTTGTTCTAGTTGTTCTGGATGTTCAAGTTGTTCTAGTTGTTGTAGTTGTTCTATTTTTTTTTGGTTATTCTAATTTGTTGTGGTTGTTCCGGTTGTTATGATTGTTCTGGTTGTTCTTTTATTCTGGTTGCTTTGGTTGTTCTAGTTGTTCCTGTTATTCTAGTTGTTGTGGTTGTTCCGGTTGTTATGATTGTTCTGGTTGTTCTTTTATTCTGGTTGCTTTGGTTGTTCTAGTTGTTCTGGTTGTTCCTGTTATTCTAGTTGTTGTGGTTGTTCCGGTTGTTATAGTTATTCTGGTTGTTATAGTTGTTGTGGTTGTTCTAGTTATTCCGATTGTTCTGGTTGTTCTAATTGTTGAGGTTGTTCCCGTTGTTCTAGTTTTTTTTTTCTGGTTGTTCCGGTTGTTCTGTATTTCTTCAGCTCCTCTAAGCCACTTTTTCTCTTTGTGTGGGACTAAAACGAGTCTGTAATAAGAGTCTATTAAAGCTCCGCATCTGAGGACAAATATTTAAGACCCTGTGAATGATTTGACAAAAGACTAAATGGAGACTAAACCAGGACTAGACCAGGAGTAGACCAGAACTAAACCAGGACTAGCCCAGGAGTAGACAAGGACTAGGACAGGACTAGATCAGAGACCAGATCAGAGACCAGACCGGGATAAGACTGGGAGTAGACCGGGACTACACCGGGACCAGACCAGGACTAGACCGGAGACCAGAGACTAGACAAGACCACAGACCAGAAGGTAGAGGGGTAGAGCCAGGAGAGTCTCAGGTATCATCACAGAGGGAGGAGTCAGAGGACAGAGGGGCGGAGCCAAGACAGTCCCAGGCATCATCACTGAGGGAGGAGTCAGAGGACAGAGGGGCGGAGCCAAGACAGTCCCAGGCATCATCACTGAGGGAGGAGTCAGAGGACAGAGGGGCGGAGCCAAGACAGTCCCAGGCATCATCACTGAGGGAGGAGTCAGAGGACAGAGGGGCGGAGCCAAGACAATCCCAGGCATCATCACTGAGGGAGGAGTCAGAGGACAGAGGGGCGGAGCCAGGAGACTGCACTGTTGTACTGTGATGTTTCATACTGTGTACAGATCCACCTTCTTCCCTCACCCTAGACACTTCCTCCCTTGTAACAGTACACGGCAGACTTATTTTGACCTTGAGAGCTGCTTATGCAATACATAGAGTGGCTTGCAACAGTATTCATTCCCTTGGAACTTTTTCAAATTTTGTTAAGTCACAACCACCGCCTTTTGCTGTAATTACAGCTGCAAGTTATTTGGGGTATGTCTCCAGCTTTGTACACCTACAGACTGACATTTTTGCCCATTCTTCCCAGCAAAAGCTCTGTCAGATTTGATGGAGACCATTTGTGACCTGCAGTTTTCAGATCTTGCCACAGATTCTCAATTGGATTTAGGTCCGGACCTTGACCGGGCCATTCTAACAAATGAATATGTTTATGTTTAAACCATTCCATTGTCACTTTGGCTTTATGTTTAGGACCGTTGTCCTGCTGGAAGGTGAACCTCCACCCCAGTCTCAAGTCTTTTGCAGACTCCAACAGGTTTTCTTCCAAGATTGCCCTGTATTTAGCTCCATCCATTTTCCCATCAATTCTGACCAGCTTCCCTGTCCGGGTGAAAAAAAACACTCCCACAGCATGATGCTGCCACCACCGTGTTTGACTGTGGGGATGGTGTGTTCAGAGTGATGTGCAGTGTTAGTTTTCCTCCACATGTAGCGTTTTGCTTTTAGAGTTTGATTTTGGTCTCATCAGACCAGAGCACCTTCTGCCACATGTTTGCTGTGTCCTCCAAGTAACTTCTAGCGAACTGTAAACAAGACTTTTCAACAATGGCTTTGCTCTTGCCACTCTTCCATAAAGACCAGATTTGTGCAGTCCACGACTAATAGTTGTCCTGTGAACAGATTCCTCCACCTGAGCTATGGATCTCTGCAGCCCTTCCAGAGTCACCCTGGGCCTCCTGGCTGCATCTCTGATGAGTGCTCTTCTTGTTTGTTCTGTAAGTTTTGGTGTACGGCCATGTCTGGGTAGGTTTGCAGTTGTGCCATATTCTTTCCATTTCTTGATGATGGATTGAATAGTGCTGCTTGAGATGTTCAACGCTTGGGATCCAAATCTTTAAACTTCACCACAACTTTTTCTCTGACATGTCTGGTGTGTTCCTTTGACTTCATTTTGTGGTTTGCTCCCCAACACTCTCTTAACAAACTTGTGTGGCCTTCACAGCAGAGCAGCATTTATACTGAGACAAGATTACACACAGGTGCACTCTTTTTAGTCATTAGGTCAACATTCAATCTTTCCAAAATGATCAGGCAACTTCTAAAAGCAACTGGTTGCATTCAAGAAAAAGGGGGCTGAATACTTTTGCACGCTGCACTTTTACGTTTTTTATTAAAAAAAAATAAATCTTGTAAAATATTTCCTTCCACTTCACACTTGTGTGCCATTTTGTTTTGCTCATTCACATAAAATGCTAAGAAAATGTATTTAAATTTGTGGTTGTGACGTGACAATAAGATAAAAAGTTCCAGGGGGATGAATACTTTTGCAAGCCACTGTATCTGTCCTGAGGCTAGACACATTTTGCTCAGATAAATTGGCTATAGACCTTTTTTATATTAAAGAATGTGATTTAAAACAAAAGGTATATACTGGTGCTTGGATGTAAGTCGTGTTATACTGAGTTCCGTCTCTTCTTCTCTGATTCCTGTGTCACTCTCTAAAGTGTTATTTTCGTCTGATATTTACAGTGTTAATGTAAACGTGTGAAGCTCGTTTTTGGCTCGGGTTCCATTGTTGGATCTGTCGACTGAAGGAGGTGTAAAAATATGATTAACCTTTTTCAGTTACGCTCCCCGTAGAACCACCGCCGTCTGCTCGCTGTTATGAAGAAGACGGAGAAGACGAAGAAGACAAGGAAGACGATCTTTAGACTGGGATAAATGATTCAGATATTTCGTTTGGAAGTTTTGTTTTTGGCAAATGCTTTGTGTTTTGTTTTCTTCATGTTTACTACTTTCAGCATTTTATATTGACCTCAATTGGTTCCACCCACTTTTTCCGTAAATGCAGCTAAACCGCACCTTCTTTGTAGTAGCACCTGGGTTAAGTGGAAAACCCTTCCCTTCAATTGAGAATTTGGGTAAAGTTTTACCGCTAAAATGTTATATAAAGTCGTGCTGATTTGTGCCAAATATTCAATGAATTGTACTTTTACTTGAGTACTTGTTCCTGGTGTAACCCTGGTGTTTGTGTCGTCAGGCGCTGGCGATGGGCATGATGACAGAGTACTACCACTACATCTTCACTACACTGGTAAGTACTGCTCACATCCCCGAAACACGTAGACACGCATCCTTCCATTTTCCCTCCATCTTCCCCTCTATCTTCCTCTCATCTTTCCTCTCCATCTTTCCCTCCATTTTCCCTTCATCTTTCCCTCCATTTTCGCTCCATCTTCATTTTGTCCTCCATTTTTCTCAGACAAATCACTTTTCACTTCACATTTTTTGCCCTTAATGTTTTTCTGCACAGCTCGGAAAATAATGGTTATATTTTGGTTTTGTTTGTTAGATCTTCTCATTTTGAGTTGTGGTTGGGGGGGTTCTTTGGGGAGTCCTTGGGTGGGTCCTTTGGGGGGTCCTTTGGGGGGGTCCTTTGGGGGGTCCTTTTCATCAGTTTATGCGTCCAATCAGGATACCGATAGAACCGATATTTGGAAGCCGATATCTGACACCAGTACTGGATCATTTATGTGTTTTATTTCCATTAAAATGTGCTCTGTAAACTGAAACAAAACATGAAATCATGAGCTGCAGATGTTACCTCAGTTGGAAAGCTTGTTAAAAAAATATGCAGTTGGGACTAAACCGAGATCTAAACCAGGACTAAAGAAAAGTCACAAACCACGTCTGGATCAGGATTAAACCAGGACCAGAAGAGGAGGGTCTTCACTGCTTTAAAACAATATTCTCCATTTTGTCTCTGCTCAGTCCAGGTTCTACAAACATTTGAGCATTCCCTCGTCTGTTCTCAGGTCACAGACTCTTGTTTTTCTCACAAGAGCCTTTGCTGGATCAAAGTCCGTCTCCTCCTCTTCCTCTTCTTCCTCCTCCTCCTTCTCTTCTCCCTCCTCCTCCTTCTCTCTTCTCAAACAAAACCCTCCTCTTCATCGCCCCATGTTTTTCATCAGCGCCTCAAAGTGATTCTCGTGGTTTGAAATGAACAGTCTGAACGTGCTAAACTCGATCAGAGCGTTTTTCAGCAGATAAGACAATGTTCCTTCGGTGCTTAGATTAGAAATGAGACTGAAACAGAGCCTCCTCCTCCTCTTTTCCTCCTCTTCCACCTCGTCTTTGGCCTGGATAGTTTCATTGCAACACTGTGGAATATTTGGAGTGATTCATGTTTGAGTAATCTTTAATCCAGTGTCTGGCCGTGCATTTGACCCATGGGCCTTCAGTGATGTCCCACTTACACATTACAACATCACCTCAATACAGGCTAGTCAAGCTACATTTAATCTCAGGAGCATTTAAAATCAATAATGATGCACAAAAAATGTGACACAGCTGAGATTGTATGAACTTTAGTGCAGTTTTAACATTATTATTAACATTATACACTCACTGTTTAATTGTGGAGCTCCATCTCCCTGCGTGCCGCTGAGCTGCAGGTCCACTCCAGTGTCTCCAAATGGTTTTAAACAGACAGTAGCTTTAAGTGCCCAGATGTACAACAACAGTACATATTTGCAGCATTTCTCAAAAGCTGTGAGTGACATGTACCGTTCATAGTTGCTCGTCTGGAAATGATGGACAAACCCTTTTCCTTGCTGGGACAGGTTAGCTAGCGCAGGGGTTGGCCGACCTCTTCTCATAATATCCAGCTTTTCATGAAAGGCCCGTCTTAAAAATGCAGTGGAAAGTATATCTGCAACCAGATTAATCTCTTCTCCTCCTTCGGCCATTATGGGTTAAAAATACAGCAAGAGCTGTTGGATCTCTGGGTTTAGTTTGACATTCTGCAAACTGCCGCCTTTCCAGCTCTAGCAGAGCTTCTTATCCAATCACAGGACACGCACATGTTCAGTTCAGTGTAGGACCTTCTAGCTGGTCCTGAAATGCAGAGTCGAGATCTGATTGTCTATTGAAACTGACTGTGTCTGTGTCTTACAGTGGGCGGGGCCTGCTCTGTTTATTCTGAAGACCTCAGGAAAATATATATATTTTATATTATTATTATTATTTATATTGTGATTTGAATGTGTCAGTTATAACATAATGATCCAAAGAGTCAGAGATGAGAATTACACAGACACAAACTGATTTAAACAGTGTTTTTCTTATTTTATTTTGGGCAGTGAACATTACTTGAGCCTTATTTCTTTTTGATTGGATCTGTTGTAATGATGGTTCATTTGAGGACACATTTAGGATCCTTCAGACCGTCCCCGTCTCTGACCGCTGGACAAACTTCAAAACAATTAAAAATAGACATTTACAATTGTCTGGCTCCCAGAGGACACACAGGGAACGCTCAGGGAACGCCGGGAACGCCGCGATGCTGGGACGCTCTTAAAACGCTGTGGTTTTATTGGTGACGTCAAATCAGCTTCTGTTACAAATGACATAGACAAGGACATCGAGGGAGGAGAGGAGGAGAGGAAGAGGAGGAGAGGCAGGAGAGGAAGAGAGGAGCAAAGGGAGGAGAGGAGGAGAGGCAGGAGAGGAAGAGGGGAAGAGAAGAGGAAAGGGAGGAGAGGCAGGAGAGGAAGAGAGGAGCAAAGGGAGGAGAGGAGAGGCAGGAGAGGGAGGAGAGGAGGAGAGGGAGGAGAGGAAGAGAGGAGGAGAGGAGGAGAGCGAGGAGAGGAGGAGAGGGAGGAGAGGAGGAAGGAGAGGAGATGAGTGGGAGGAGAGGAGGAGGAGAGGAGGAAGGAGAGGAGAGAGAGGAGAGAGAGGAGATGAGTGGGAGGAGAGGAGAAGAGAAGAGGGAGGAGAGGAGAGGAGGAAGGAGAGGAGAAGAGAGGGAGGAGAGGTGGGGGAAGGGAGACAGAGAGAGTGAGAGGGACAGCAAGAGGGAGACAGAAAGAGAGAAGGAGAGAGGGAGAGGTGGGGTGGAGAGGGTGGGGAAGAGAGAGAGAGGCACAGAGAGAGGGACACAGAGAAAATTTGAGAGAGAGGAGCAAGAGGGACAGAGAGAGAGAGCAAAAGAGAGAGACCGAGAGAGAGGGATGGAGAACAAGAGAGAGAGAGAGAGGAGAGGGATAGAAAGAAAGTGAGATAGAGAAACAGAGAGGGAGAGAAGGATGGAGGGCAAATGTCCGGTGTGATTGGCCGAGTTTGGAGCCAAATGGAAACGAGCCAACAGTCTCGATACATAAGGTCAAAATCTGTCTGGACACTCAGCTGTTCCTGTTCATTACTCCTGACAGCCAATCACAGCCAAGCCTGTCGTCACATGACCTCACAAAGACCAAATATGGCAATGGGTTTTCAGTCTCTTATCAAAGTAAATCCATTTTAGCAAATGTAAGGCCCATCTCTGTTTGGGACGATGTCAGGCCTGTCATCCCAAATCAGTGCTGGCTGGGCCAGTGGTTCAGTGGTCCAGTGATTTTATGATTCAGTGATTCAGTGGACCAGTGGTTCAGTGGTCCAGTGGTTCAGTGGTTCAGTGGACAATTGATTCAGTGATTCAGTGGTTCAGTGATCAAGTGGTGCAATAGTTCAGTGGTCCTGTCATCTAGCGGTCCAGCGGTTCAGTGGTCAAGTGGTCTAGTCGTCCGGTGGTTCAATGGTCCAGTGGTTCAGTGATTCATTGATCCATTGATTCAGTAGTCCAGTGGTCCAGTGGTTCAGTGGTTCAGTGGTTCAGTGGTTTGTGAATGTTTTTCTTCTAGCAAAAAACTAATGTGTTTTTTTCATGGCTGATTGTTTAGAGAGATAAGTTCTGCCAAAACTTTTGGGCCGATATGTTTTTGTTATTTCTGCTAAATGATGTAACTTAAATTTACTACAAACCACAGTCTTTTTTCAGTCCAATTGAAGTTATTTTTGTGAAGCCCAAAATCACCATTTTTAGTGATTTTACCAACAGAAAGTTGTAGTCACATTGTAGCAAAATGACGACGCAACGCTGCCGTATCCTACGAGTATCACTGATTAAGAAAATAAAACTGGACAAGGAAGTGTGTATGTCACAGTGGACGTGTATGTCACAGTGAGTGTGTCACAGTGGGCACGTACATCACAGTGGGCGTGTACATCACAGTGGGCATGTCACAGTGGGCGTGTCACATTGGGCGTGTACATCACAGTGGGCGTGTCACAGTGGGCGTGTACATCACAGTGGGCGTGTCACATTGGGCGTGTACATCACAGTGGGTGTGTCACAGTGGGTGTGTCACAGTGGGCGTGTACATCACAGTGGGTGTGTCACAGTGAGTGAGTATGTCACAGTGGACGTGTACATTACAGTCGGCGTGTACTGATGGAGTTTATACCGGGTTACATCGCATGGTGATGGCGTCTTGAAAATAGTCGATTAAAGATTACTCAAACATGAATCACTCCAAATACAACTTTAGAGGCTCAATGAGAAGAAACGACTAGAACATGGATAAACATCTGAACAGAACAGATTGCAGAACAGATCTGAGTTATAGTAAATGAATCTTTGTCTCACATATATTCTCCTGTGCTCTCCTCACTGGCTCCTTTTGCCTTTCAGGACCTGTTTGCTCTGGACGTGGAGCCATATCGGTACAGCGGCGTGAACATGACAGGCTTTAGGATCCTGAACACGGAGAACAGCCTTGTCGCCTCCATCATCGAGAAGTGGTCCATGGAGAGACTTCAAGCTCCGCCCAAACCCGACTCTGGGCTCCTGGATGGATTCATGACTGTGAGTGGCCCCTGTCAATGCAAACATGGATGACAGATGGATGTGTGGAGCTGAGCTAATACGTGCTGAATAAGGGCAGTGTATTTTTTAACATTGCGAGATAGGGCCTCTGCCTTAGCAGAGGTTTGTTAGATGGTTTCATGACTGTGAGCGCCCCCTGTCAAGGCATGAATGAGGGATAGATGTGTGAAATTAAGCTGACATTTGCTGAATAAGGTGTGGGCAGTGTATTTTTACCATTGCGAGATAGGGCCAGGGCCTTGTCAGAGGTCTATTGGACAGCCTCATAAGCGTTAGTGTGCTCCTGTCAGTCAATACTTGGCCTGAATGAGGGATAAATGTGCGGCTATACGCTGATATTTGCTGCTTTTTCTGTTATTTTTGAATTTGCTGAATAAGGTCCGGGCTCCCCATATATCTTCACGATTGTGAGATAGGGCCTCGGTATAGGTCTACTGGGCCACCCCATGAAAAGAGAGTAAGTGCTCCCCTGTCAGTCAATACAAGGCATGAATGAGCGATGGACGTGTGGATGTAAGCTAGTATGTGCTCAATGAGGTCCAGGCACTGTATTTTTACCAATGCAAGATAGGGCCAGGGCCTTAGTAGAGGTCTGTTGGATGGTTTCATGATTGTGAGTGCCCCCTGTTGGTCAGTACAAGACATGAATGAGGTACAGATGTGTGGAGCTGAGCTAATATTGGCTAAATAAGGTCTGGGGACTGTATTTTTACCATTGCTAGATAGAGCCAGTGCCTTAGCAGAGGTGTATTGGATGGTTTTATGACTGTGAGTGCCCTCTGTCAGTCAATACAAGACATGAATGAGGGATGGATGTGTGCTTTTATTAGCTAAATAAGATGCTATTCTTAAATATAGGAGGATAAGGCTAAGCTAATCTTAACAAAAACCTGGAATGAAATGTTACATCGTCAGTAATCAAAACTTGCTAGCATAACCGCCAATCCAAAGCGGCTGTTGTGTGGCAGAGCGACACAGGAAACAGAGCGTCTTAACCGTGAGACAAATAGCTTCAGTGTGTTTGAGTAGCTGTTAGCTCATACCCTGACCTGGTATCTCCATATTTTTAAGTACATTTACTGTATTTTCCGGACTATAAGTTGCTCTGGAGTATAAGTCACACCAGTGCATAATAATGAAGAAAAAAACATGTACAGTTGTCCCTCACCATATCCATATTCACCATTCACGGTCTTGTTGTTTCACAGATTGTTTTTGTAATGCAATTTTGCATGTTTTTTACAGTGTAAGAGCATGCATTATGTTCTGCGTCCTGATTGGTTAAGGGACTGTAGACCGTCGTCAATCAGTCTCCTCCATGCCATGTCTCCTATACAGTACAGAGTGTGTTCAGACATCCATCCATCCATCCATCCATTTTCTTCCACTTATCCGGAGCCGGGTCGCGGGGGCAGTAGTCTAAGCAGGGACTCCCAGACTTCCCTCACCCCGGACACGTCCTCCAGCTCCTCCGGTGGGACCCCAAGGCGTTCCCAGGCCAGCCGAGAGACATAGTCCCTCCAGCGTGTCCTGGGTCTTCCCCGGGGCCTCCTCCCTGTGGGACATGCCCAGAACACCTCCCTAGGGAGGCGTCCAGGAGGCATCCTGAGCAGATGCCCGAGCCACCTCAGCTGGTTCCTCTCAACGTGTAGGAGCAGTGGCTCTACTCCGAGCTCCTCCCGTGTGACCAAGCTCCTCATCCTATCCCTAAGGGTGCGCCCGGCCACTCTGCGGAGGAAACCCATTTCAGCCGCTTGTATCCGCGATCTTGTCCTTTCGGTCATTACCCAGAGCTCATGACCATAGGTGAGGGTAGGAACGTAGATTGACCGGTAAATCGAGAGCTTCGCCTTCCGGCTCAGCTCCTTCTTTACCACAACGGACCGATACAGCGACCGCATCACTCCAGACGCTGCACCGATCCGCCTGTCAATCTCACGCTCCATCCTTCCCTCACTCGTGAACAAGACCCCGAGATACTTGAACTCCTCCACTTGGGGCAGAGACTCACCACCCACCCGGAGAGAGCAAACCACCTTTTTCCGGTCGAGAACCATGGCCTCGGATTTGGAGGAGCTGATTCTCATCCCAGCCGCTTCACACTCGGCTGCATACCGCCCCAGTGCCTGCTGCAGGTCCTGGCTCGAAGAAGCCATCAGGACAACATCATCTGCAAACAGCAGAGATGAAATCCTGTGGTTCCCAAACCAGGCCCCCTCCGGCCCCTGGCTGCACCTAGAAATTCTGTCCATAAATATAATGAACAGAACCGGTGACAAAGGGCAGCCCTGGCGGAGTCCAACATGTACTGGAAACAGGTCTGACTTACTGCCGGCAATGCGAACACAGCTCCTGCTCCGGTCATACAGGGACCGGACAGCCCTTAGCAAAGAGCCCCGGACCCCATACTCCCAGAGCACCCCCCAAAGGGCACCACGAGGGACACGGTCGAATGCGTTCTCCAGATCCACAAAACACATGTGGACTGGTTGGGCAAACTCCCATGAACCCTCGAGGACCCGATGAAGAGTATAGAGCTGGTCCAGTGTTCCACGACCAGGACGAAAACCACACTGCTCCTCCTGAATCCAAGGTTCGACTATCGGTCGGATTCTCCTCTCCAGCACCCTGGAGTAGACCTCACCGGGAAGGCTGAGGAGTGTGATTCCCCTGTAATTGGAACACACCCTCCGGTCCCCCTTCTTATACAGAGGGACCACCACCCCGGTCTGCCATTCCACAGGTACTGTACTGTCCCCACACGATGTTGCAGAGACGTGTCAGCCAAGACAGCCCCACATATGTGTTGTGTTCAGACAAATGTATATAAATGTTTGATCAACACTACAGCGGAGCAGCGCCAGGACGAAGAGGCACGATCAGAGGAACTGTGAAATACACGTGACTCACTATTAATTTATTAAACAAGAGAGAATATGTTAATGCCTGTCTGAGAAAAGTGTCTAAAGTGTGTGGTGAGGGGTTTTACAGCTGCAAAACCTATGTAATAACTAAAAAAAAAAAATAAATAAAGCTCACTACTTCACGGATTTCACCTATTGCGGGTTATTTTTAGAATGCAACCCCAGTGATGAACCAGGGACCACTGTAATTTCCCATATAAGTCGCACCCCCAGACAAACTATGAAAAAAAGTGCGACTTGTAGGAAATATGGTGCTTTTTAATAAAATACTTCTCTGTAGTAGCTGAATACTTAAATTGTGGTATCTGGTGTCCTGGTTGGACATTTAAACTGATATAATAAGACGATTTACTAAAAGTCTCATGTTCAGACTTTTATTTACACAAACCTGTTCTGCCGTTACTTGAGAGATGAGTAACAGTTAAATAGCATGTTTGGATCTGTTTTGTCTCATTTTATTTTTGTTTAAATTAAATGCTGTTTTCAGTCTCTGGCATCGGTTGATATCGGGGATCGGCAGATACTTAAAGCCCATCGAAGTCAGTGTCGGAACTGAAAAAGCAGGATTGACACATCTGTAGCTGTGACTTATGTAAAGTTATGTCCCTAAAATTACATTAGCTTCACGTCATAAACAAATAAAAAAAAGATGCTACGTCCAGACAGTTATTTCAGTTATCTTTTACTTAAGTACGCTTTTCGCTACTCTATCCCAGATCAAATTGTACAACCTAAAAACAGGTTTTAAACAGCAGAAAAAATTAGGTATCTGGCATCCCCTGCACTTGACTTTCTGCTATAAAGACATCAAATGGGGAGCCGGTCGCTCGGACGCTCTGGGCGTTTGTGTTGCACTCAGCTCAGACTAGAGTCCATTTCAAGTCCAGTGGGAAAAACGTATTGATCGAGCCACAAATCCAACAAAAGAGGCTTAAACTGAGTAACACCCACTCGCCGATATCAATCCTCCCAACATGATTCAGCAAAAACCCCTGGCACAAAACACATAAAGAAATGGGAAAAAGCCATAGTGCAGCACCCTAGAGGTTAGCATTTTGCTGTTTTCAATCAAGCGCATACATGTCTGCTTTCCCAGCCTCTGCCTCCGCGTTATGCTTCCAATTGGACCGCGACCAAAGCTAGCTACACGGGCCTAGCATTTAACACCTCAATAGCTGTGGGAATACAACAACATAAGGGATTGGGATATTTTCTCCATGAAGCAAAGCAGAACCACCCACCCCCCTCTCCCAGCGAGCGCCTGCCTTCTCGTGGATGCCTCGTGTGGGTTGACATTTTTGGCAGCGCGCCCTGATAAGAAAACGCAGCAAGAGGCAAAGCGTTTATTAAAGATTTTTGATCCGAGTGACAGTGAAGAGTGTTATCGTCGGCCCGGGTTCACCGCGTGGAGATGCTTTTTCCTCTCTCCAGACTAAGATGGAAGTGGGATGCTAGCTAGCGTAAGATGTAGCGCCAACCGCGTCACCCCATTTTTAACAAGTTCATGGCGTCCAGGACAATGCTTTATCAATGCAGCAGCTCTGGGTCTGTGAGCGGGCTGGGGGAGAGGGAGAGCGAGGACCTAAAAGTATGAAGCAGTTTGCACAGGCCTCTGACAACAGATATGTCCAAATCAGGAGGAAGGAGACAGTTCAGACGAAGGTTATTCAGAGTATGGACATTTTACACCTGGTTTAGACCTGGTTTAGTGCTGGTTTAGTAGTGGTTTAGTCTTGGTTTAGTCTGGATAAAGACCTGTTTTAGTCATGGGTTAGACCTGATTTAGACCTGGTTTAGTCCTGTTTTAGTCGTGGTTTAGACCTGGTTTAGTCCTGGTTTATACCTGGTTCATTCTTGATTTAGTCCTTCTAGTGAAAGTGTATAGAGTTTAAAAACACAGTGGAGCACTTCCTGTATTACAACATGATGACATCACAAGGTGGAACAGAGTGTTTTCAGTTTGAGAGAAGAACTCAGCCTAAACATGCAGGATTTGTGTGTTAAAGCTACAGTTCAGATCTGTGGAGCGTCTGGCTGCCAGTAAGCATGCCTGATTTCAAAGAGTTTTCAATTAAAAAAAACACAAAAAAAAAAACCCACCAATATTTAAATTAATGAGTGAAACATTTCAGACAAATCAACAACGTCTCCATAGTAACAAGCAAGTGGCAAACCCTCTACCAAAAATGTTACACGGTGCATCTTTAAAGTCATGAAATTTCTTGAATTGAACTCTTTCGATGTGGACTTGATGTAGTCACTTAGGTAGCTGCTGAATTTAAACAATTTAATCAAAGTTTGTGTGCCAACTTTAAATTCACAATGTTTTTATTAAGCTTGTATTTACTCCTGATCATACCACCTCTGCGTCAGTAAATTTTAATCCCATATTTATGTGAAATAATCCCCCACGTCTCAGCGACTCAGACAAGCGTTCAACATCTACATCTGTTTCTGTCCAGTGCCCAAAACCATCCAACCATTTCAGATCTCCGTCATTACCCACAATGCAACACCATCCCGCATGCCCCTGTGTGAAGCCTTTTACGCGGCGGTGCGTGTGGACCTCGCTTTGAGCCGTGACAGGTCCTGCGTAGCGCCCCCAGCTGGTGTGGATTTGCACTCTGTCAGGTTAGTACCGCGTGACCCGGCAGACCCCCGCACACGGAGATCGACTGGCCCAGGATGAGGCTTCATTTTGGGGGGAGTCGGACGGCGGGTCTGGGTCTGTCACCGCGGGGAGCTCCACAGCGGTGCCGTGACTGACAGGAGGAGATAGGAATGGGACAAGGAGCCAGAGCAGCCATAAGTCTCCATCTGGTCTGTGTGTCTCTGTCTGAAGGCTCCTCACTGTTAGACCATGTGACATATCTGGACTAAAGTGGGACGCACAAAGAGGCAAGGAAAGTTTATTTGTACAGCACAATTTAGTAAAAGTTATTCGAAGTGCTTTACAGAATACGAAAGACATTAAAATCACAATACAACAAATCAAAACGTGAATAAAATGAACATAAAAAGGCAGAATAAAACAAAAGAGGCAAAATAAAACCCTTTCAGTCACCCTTTAGTCCTGGTTTAGTCCTGGTTTAGTCCTGGTTTCTGGTTTAGCCTTGGTTTAGTCCTTGTTTAGTCCCAGTTTAGTCCCGGTTTAGTCCCCGGTTATTCCCGGTTTAACCCTGGTTTAGTCCTGGTTTAGACCTGGTTTATTCCTGGTTTAGACCTGGTTTAGTCGTAGTTTAGTTCTGGTTTAGTCCTGGTTTAGACCTGGTTTAGGCCTGGTTTAGTCCTGGTTTAGTCCTGGTTTAGTGCTGGTGTAGTCCCGGTTTAGTCCTGGTTTAGTTCTGGTTTAGTCCTGGTTTAGACCTGGTTTAGTCCTGGTTTAGTCCCGGTTTAACCCTGGTTTAGTCCCAGTTTAGTTCTGGTTTAGTCCTGGTTTAGTCCTGTTTTAGTACTTGTTTAGTCCTGGAGGGCAAAAGCAAATATCCAAACTTATCATTATTCCTGTTAGGCATTGGCTCCACAAACTTGCCTTATTCATTTTATTATTCTATCACAGGTCAGATCTGTGGAGCGAGACCCAGTTCACAGTAACAGTGCATTTTCAAGGTATTTTTAAGCAGTATACAGTCCTGTGATTAATGAAAACGGCTCAGTTTAAAGACACTGCACCAGATTGTTACCATCTTAAAAACGTGAAAAACAGAACTAGTTCATTTTAAACAGTTTGCAGTGTTCCAATGTTATTCCTTACTTACCTTATGCATTCAGAACATCCTAATTACTCACGGCAATGAGTTTAAGAGCACTTTTCACAACTCTCAGAGGCCAGAGTGGAGCTGACAACCACAAGCAAGCACTTCCTGGTTCGCAGGTAAAAAAATATAATTAGACACAGACAGTACACAGAGGACTTACTATAAATCTGTTCTGGTGCAAAACTAATTTCACTTTATTACATCACTTTAATGCTGTACTGTGGAACATTCCAGGCCTTCAATAGAAAAGTTACACAGTTCATTTCTGTGCTGTGAATGTGACTTTTTTAGTAAAAAAGCACCTGCTCAAACGAGTACCTAGTTTCGATACTAGGTTTAGCATCGATTAGCATCTGATTTGGTTCCTTTTGACAGGCCTACACCGGCTCTTGTTGATTAGCCTGTTGCGTTTGCTGTCGCCTCTCGTGTGCTGTCATGGCGGCGCTCTGATCCCTTCCCAGAATACTCCAGGTGTACGTCTCCAAACCGCGACTGAGTGACAAACCGTTTAGTTGCGCTCAGCTTCTGCCTGTGTAATCTCCACTTCACACGCGATAAGCCAGCTAGCTGTGTTAGCTCCTGACAGCTACATGACTTAGCATTTGTAAGCCGCTAAAATGGCAGCCTGGCAATACAACTGTAACAACAACAACAAGGAGGAGGAGAAGAGGAGGAGGAGGACAAGAGGAGGAGGGATGAAAAAGAAAAGGTTTATATCCTTTGAAAATGAGGCATGAGAGAGTCTGACAGTTTTGATTGTGTTGTTTGTAACGCTGCCATCTTTAGATAACTTTATGAACTCTTTTAAATGACTGGCGACACAATGGGGCCGTGTTCGACTGGCGGAAAGCGTCGGAAAGTGGGTTCAGTTAAGGTTGGTGGTTGGTGGTGTTGACTTAAACATCAATGATTGAGTGGTGAGATCCACTGTCCCGAAGGTTGGGGGTGAGATTCCACCTCCCACAGATGAATATTGTTGTTGTGTCCTTGGGCAAGACATTTCTTAACCCCCCTCGCCCCCAGTGTCTGTGTACACTGTTGTATGAATGTGTGTGTGGTTTCTTGATGTAAAATGCTTTGAGAGACTTGAATGTGGAAAAACACTGTATAAAAATGTGACCATGACCTTGAATTTTGAACCTTGATTTTGGCTCAAGTCGAAGTAAAAGTCTGTTGCTTGAAAAGCCAAAGTGACTACATACTACCTTCTGCTGGTCATTGCTTCATAAGTTCAGATCAAAGTTGCGAGCCTTTACCTGAGCATTCTTCCACTGTTCTTGTCCATATCCAAACGCAGATTTAACTCTTTCTGCTTTCAGACATTTTCAAACATGGAACTCTTTGTATTGTGTTTAAAATACGTCAAAAAACAAAATGGCCTCCGTCTATAAAGAAGTAGTATGAAGGTACAATTGTTCCAAAGAGCACAGCAACTGAAGACAGCAGGGGGCGGGGCTAGAGGGGGCCGGGGTTGCTGTGGCAACGTCTAAACTGGTTTATATACAGTAAAGGAGCTAAAAGGAATTCAGACAGTACGTCACCTTTATGTGATATTATGATGTGTATTATTCACCTTTTAATAAGTTGTACACAAATGTGAATTGCATAGATAAAGCCAGTGTTGGCAACAAAAGTGTTAACAAGTTTTTCAGAAAACGACATGTTAGCATTAGCTAGCGCCTTATGCTTTTAAATAAAACCAAAAAAAAACACACACACACACAAAAATGTATTTCCAACTTTTTGGAACAATTGTACCTTCACATCCGTCTGCAGCTGTGCGTTTGAATGTGCCCACAGGTACAGAAGAGTTTGTTAATAGGAGCCCGTGATGATGCGGCGCTCGCAAAGATGGCGATGAATTTTAAACATGTTTTTTAAAGCAGCAACAAACAAAAACGAGACCTTGATGTCGAAGAGGTCAGCGTGTTTATTTGTCCGAGCTCAAAATTTGACCCTCTGATAAATGGAAAAATTATGCCTCAGAGGACTTTTCTTATTTTTTATTTTAGTTTTAATTTTGCGGTGAACATAATAAATCAGCAGTGAGCAAAAGCAATTAGCATACAGGGACGCGGCGTGATGAGAGAGGAGCGTGTAAGGTCGGCGACGCGGATGTGGTAGGGCCAGGGAGGCTGTGAACGTGCATTCATTCAAGTGAGGGATGGCAACAGAACGGGTTTACCAGATCTGTCACAGCGGACACATGTGCAGGCACACACACAGGGGGCGCTGTTTAAGTGGCTTTGATGCAGTAAAGAGCAACAGATTAAACTCACGCTGCAGGCGACGCTGATGAACGAAAGAACATGTGCAAAAAGAGAAGAACGAAAAGAAGAAAACATGAACGTTTCCCAGGACTTAAAGACATTTAAATGATACACACACACACGTATACACACACGCATGCACTCACACACATACACACACATATGCACACACATATACACACACACACACGTACACATTTACACACACACATACACACGTATGCACAGACACAAGTATACATAGACACACATAAACACACACTTTTTCAACACTTGACAAAGATGTGAGTCTGGTCTGTGGAGAATCTCCCTGAGTTCTAATGGGAGTGATTGACAGGTGGATCAGCCAATCAGGGACATGCATCCATCCATCTGTATCAAAACAAATATGATCACTTATAAGGAAAAAAATAAAGGAAAAAAACATGATAGAGACTGAAACTGAGACTGAGCAAAATGAAATTGTTAATCTGAGGTGAGAGAAGTTTGTAAATGATGGCGACCAATGAGCTACTTCATTTCACATGTGCCACTGAAATAAACACATCACTGGTCACTTCTCCCTTTGTTACATGATCGTCCAATCAGATGTGTTTCTTTCAGTGACAAGTGTGAAACGAAGGAGCTCATAGGTCACAATCACAGGGTTTAGGCTTCGCTCACTGAAATCCGCCATGTTTTTCAGCTCCTGCAATATCTTTTTACCTTTATTATTACCGATACAGATGGACCATGCTCGTCCCTGATTGGTTAATCCACCTGTCAATCTCAGACTCACCTGAACTCGGGGAGACTCACAGACTCACATGTTTGTAACGTATTGCATAACTGTAAGTGTGTGTGTGCTCTGTCTCGACCAAATCAAACATTAATAATAATCATTACATAATGTTGTTGAAATGTTATTATCAGAGCTTCCTCAGAAACACTGTCGTCTCCTTCACTTTTACCCAGAATCCCTCAGCATGAGCCAGCGTGCGCACACAGACCGTTAATCAGAGCTCTACAGGCCTTCAGTGTGTCGATATGCATTAGCTCCTGACTGATGCTCGTTTGTCCAATGAATCAATCGCACCTCGAACGCACCACACCAAACATAAATCTGCCTCTGTCAACACGAGCAGAAGAACTGAGGGAGGCAGAACGAGCGACGGAACAGTCAGGCAAAGAGCCAGGAGGCGCCTGGTTCAGGTCCCAGACTATGTGCAGTGTTTTTGTGTGGGGTTTGCATGTTCTTCCTGTGTCTGCGTGGGTTTTCTTCAAGTGTTTTGTGATCACTGTATTAGGGCTGCAGCTGTGGATTATTTTAGTAATTGAGCCTGTGGTGTGCTGGTTGACAGAGGAGAAGAGGAAAAAGTGAAAGAACTCTGCTCCAAACTCTCAGCTCCTCGGCACTCAGCTTCAGACTTTAATTTAATTTAATTATTTTATTTATTTTATTTTTATTTTATTGGTTGGGACAATGCATGTTAATGAACAGACATGACACACATATACACACCAGATTATAGTCAAAGTATAATTTCCATCCATTTTCCAAGGGCTGGGGTCACAGACGGGTCAAAACCTCACACATTGCATATTCCACTCATTGCACAGTTCCCATTATTTACATTTTATACCCACCCTCTTCATTTTTGCCCATACATGGAAAAATGTCTCTATAGAAAAGTTAAAGTCACATTAACACTATAGATGATGCATGTTTGGTTTGACCATAACCAGTTTTCCATTTGTGCTTTAGAAAAACTGTACATGGGACATTTTCTCAGGGTTACCGGGAGACAATTCCACTGATTCTCACCTTGGACAGATACATTCTGATCAAAGGTGGTCCGTCTGTGGGCGGCGGGGGTCACAGGTCGCGTGATAGCTGGCTTGGTCTTTGCTAAATTGTGGCGTGTGATGTGGACTCAAACAATATATTGCCCTCTGCTGGAGGTTTAAGGCCGAGAAGCGATATGTTGAAAAGTGCAAATATCGGCCAACCTTTGTATCCGTCTCTAGTGTAGTGTAGTGTCTCAGTTGTTCCAGAGCTCTGGTGAGGTTCTCGTTGATGACTTTAAAATGCTTTGTGTTCATATTTTCCGTGCTAAAATAAATACAGTGAGCCTGATGCTTTGGACACTGGCTGCTCTTTAATTGCCCCACAGTCCTTCTCTCCAGGGCCCTTCCCCTTTAAGAGCTGCTCCCAGGATGGTGGTCTAATTGGAGCAGTTTTGGTCTGATAATCCCGTCCCCTCCTCAAAGTCCTTAGATTAAAAACATGACTGCAGCTCTGGGACTCGCGCTCGGGATATTTTATATTATGTCTGTCGAATTAATTTAGCCAATGCAGCAAAACACAATTAACCCTGTCCACCTCCATGTGGTGGAGTAATCCTCAGACTGGTGTGAGCGCAGGCCGTGTGGTGGAGTAACGTGCGGTGGAGTAATGCTCCTGCTCTTGATGCCGTGGCCTGGTGGACTTGGTGTTTACACATGTGGGAGAATAACTCAGATGCTATGAAACAGTGTGATCGTTGTTTAGTTGTTTAGTCATTGTTTAGTCGCTGTTAGTCGTTTAGTTGTTGTTTATTTGTGGTGGAAGGAATCATTTATTGGCTTTCTGCTATTGTTTCTTTAGAAGCACAGGCAAAAAATGAGACAAATGTTTTAAGTTTATGTTGTCAAAAAAAAAAATTCTTCACAAGATTTATTTCCATCCAGTGTTGCATTAATTTTTCACCAAGATGTTGTATTGATGATGGTCGAGTCTGACGCTGCACAAAGCTTCTCCAGCACATCCCAAAGATTCTCAATGGGGTTAAGGTCTGGACTCTGTGGTGGACAATCCATGTGTGAATATGATGTCTCATGCTCCTGAACCACTCACAGTCACAATTTGAGCCCCATGAATCCTGGCATTGTCATCTTGGAATCTGCCTGTGCCATCAGGGAAGAAAAAAATCCACTGATGGAATAACCTGGTCATTCAGTATATTCAGGTGTCAGCTGACCTCATTCTTTGAGCACAGACTGTTGCTGAGCCTAGACCTGACCAACTGCAGGAGGAGAGGAACTATTTGCTGAGTTAAATCCAGGTGGTGACTTTTTTTGGACATACAGTGTATTTACCTGAGCAGCGGACTCACCTGGTTCTTGAACATTAACATTAATGAACATTAATAACAGACAAATCAGGTGCCTTTCCGCAAGGTTGCTCCTGCTAGCGTTAGGTTCAACAACCTCGCTCCTGATTGGCTCTTTGGTTGCTATGATACTCGTGGTTGAAATTCCAAAATAATGAACTCGGCCCTAAATTAGCCGCTATAACTGCTAGCCTCGATGAACTTCATTTGGAGTTGAACGTTGTGGCTGGAATTTGTCCAGGGATTAAATATTTGGATTCTGTGATGAGATTGATGGAGCGTGTGGACAATGATCCCACAAACACCTCCGCACTGGGACAGGTTCCTGTATTAAAAGTCCATTGACATATTGAGTAGTTGAAGCATCTTTGTTTTATTTTTTATTTTTTATTTTTTTTTGTAACGCCCAAAATCACAACAACAGTTGTCTCGAAGGGCGTTCATGTTTTGGTTGATGGGGGAAACCGGAGTACCCGGAGGAAACCCATCCAGACACGGGGAGAAACATGAAAAACTCCACACAGAAAGGCCTGGGCGACCCGGGGATCGAACCAAACCCTCTTGCTGTGAGGCATGAGTGTTGCCACTCTTGTAATGTTTGGTTTTATTTGGTTGATTTGAGATTTAAAGAGTCTTCTTCTTCTTCTGTTTTACTTCCTGACGTAAGCCATGCATCTGAAGTGAACATCATCCCGCCGTCTGAGCCTTTGAAAAACTCTCTTTTCTTTGTGTCATTCTGCAGTCGCCCCAGTCTGTCAGGAGTCATTCACAGAGGAGGAAAAGAGGAGAGGAGGTTTGCAGGCACTGAAAGACCTCCCTTCCCTCTTCTTTTTGTCTCCTCTCCTCTCTTCCATCTCTTTCTCTCCTCATCCTCTCTTCTTCTTAGTCCTTAGTCCTTGTCTCTCTCCCTCCTCACTCTCGCTCCTCCCCCTCTCTCTCAACTCCCTCCTTCCCTCACTCTCCTCTTCTCTTTCTTTCTCCCCATCAGGCCTTTGTCTCTCTCTCCTCTTCGATTGTCCAGCTCTCCTCTCTTCCTCTCCATATCCTCTCTCCTCCCTTCATTTTTCTCATTAACTTCTCTCTCTCCCTTCTCCCCTTTTTGTTTTGTTCTCTCTCTCCCCCTCTCTTCCCTCCATTCTTCTTTGTCCTCCATTCTACAAATCTCATTCTAAACCTTTCTCCCATCTTTTCCTCCTTCTTTCCTCTCTCTTTTCTCCTTCCTCTCCTTCCGCCCTCTTCTCCTCCCTCCATTCTTCCCCTCTCTTCCTCTGTTCTCTCTGTTCTTCTCTCTTCTTTCTCTCCTCTCTCCATTCTTCTCTCTTCTTTCTCTCTTTTTTCCTCCCTCTATTCTTATCTCTTCTTTCTCTCCTCTCTCCATTCTTCCCATCTCTCCTCCTCTCTTCTCTCCATTCTTCTGGTCTCTTCTTTCTGTCTTTTTTCCTCCCTCCATTCTTCTCCTCTCTTATTTCTCTCCTCTCTCCATTCTTTCCCTCTCTTCTTTCCCTCTTTTTTCCTCCCTCCATTTTTCTTTCTCTGGTCCCTCCATTCTCCTCTCTTCTTTCTCTCCTCTTCTCCTTCCCCTCTATTCTTTCTCTCCTCTTCTCCTCCCTCCTTCCCCTCTCTTCTTTCCCTCCTCCTCTCCTCCCTCCATTCCTCTCATTATCTCTCGTCTGTGATAAGACTCATCAGATTTGGTTGTGCAGAGACTTGGTCACAGCTCGCCGCTTTCTGCCGCTCCAGCAACATGGCCGCCGCCTCCTCTCCTCGTCTTGTTCACAGTCCACTCGGCGCGGGGTCATTAGCATGCTTCGCTAACCCTAGCACTAGCGCTAGCGCCGTTTTAATTAGCAAAAAGCTCCACTTAAAGACTCAGGCCTCATTTCAGTCCATTTGAGTCCGAGCTCTGGCAGAGTGTGGATTTTTACATGGTTTTAACCAAAGAGCCGTGACCGACGCTGGTGACGTGACTCTCGGCTCCTCTGTGGGATCTGATTCTCCTCAAAGAGCCATGACTGTCGTGGGTGACGCTACTCTCGGCTCCTCTGTGGGATTCGATTCTCCTCAGAGCCATGACCGAAGCTAGTGACACGACTCTCGGCTCCTTTGTGGGATCCAATTTTCCTCAAAGAGCCGTTCTCTCTGTCCTCTCTCCCTCCTTTCTTCTCCTTTTCTCTTTGTCTTCTCTCTGTGATAAAACACAGACTTGGCTAAAAATCACCTATAACCAAATGAAGCAGAAAAGTTCCACACTGAAGCTTTAGTTTAACATGGATAAACTGTATGAATAAACACATATATAAGTCCGTATAAACACATATATAACTGTGTATAAACATATATATAACTCTGTATAAACGCATATATAACTGTATAAACACATACATAAACTAACTGTGTATAGACACATATATCATATATAACTCTGTGTAGCCCCATATATAAGCTCGCTCTATATAGACACCCCCCCATATATATATATATATATATATATATATATATATATATATATACACACACATAAATATAAGCTAGCTCTGTATAAACACATATATAAGCTAACTTTGTACAGAGACATATATAAGCTAACTCTGTATAAACACACATATATAAGCTAGCTCTGTACTGACACATATATAAGGTAACTTTGCATAAACACATGTATAAACTAGCTCTGTATAGGCACATATATAAGCGAGCTCTGTATAGACACATATATAAGCTAGCTCTGTATAGACACATATATAAGCTCGCTCTGTATAGACACATATATAAGCGAGCTTTGTATAGACACATATATAAGCTAGCTCTGTATAGACACATATATAAGCTCGCTCTGTATAGGCACATATATAAGCGAGCTTTGTATAGACACATATATAAGCGAGCTCTGTATAGACACATATATAAGCGAGCTCTGTATAGACACATATATAAGCGAGCTCTGTATAGACACATATATAAGCGAGCTCTGTATAGACACATATATAAGCTAGCTCTGTATAGACACATATATAAGCTTGCTCTGTATAGACACATATATAAGCTTGCTCTGTATAGACACAAATATAAGTAAACATGTGGATTCAATGTGGTTCTGGAGCCTGAGGACATGTTCTCAAACATGGCAGCTCTTTTGCATTATTCATGTTCGTTGTTTGATTGACAGGTGTGACGCTCTTTGTCTCAGGCGCCTGTAGCCTTTTATCGAACCATCCCTTTAAATCTCGCTTTAATTACAATACCTCCTGTGTGTTAAGGTGCCGAGATCACAACACCAATAATGAACTCACTGTAATCCGGAGGCTAGCAAACAGACACAGCTAGCTGGTAACGTAAACTGGTAACTAGCGCCTACTGCTAGCGTTAGCATAGGAAATCTTTGAATATAACTAAGCAACTGCAGTATTAAATCAGTAATAAAAAAAAAAAAAACATCTAGTAGTAGCAGTAGTAGTACTATATGCAGTAGTAGTAATCGTATATGCAATACAATATGCAGAAGTAGTAGTATATGCAGTACTATAGGCAGTAGTAGTAGTAGTAGTATTATATGCTGTACTATAGGCAGTAGTAGTAGTAATACTATATGCAATAGTAGTAGTAGTAGTAGTAGTACTATATGTAGTAGTAGTAGTAGTAGTACTATATGCAGTAGTAGTAGTAGTAGTATTTCTATATGCAGTAGTAGTAATTTATGCGGTATTATATGTAGTAGTAGTACTGTATGTGGTACTATATGCAGTAGTAGTAGTACTTTATGCAGTACTATATGCAGTAGTAGTTGTTGTTGTAGTACTAGTACTATATGCAGTATTAGTAGTATATGCAGTGCTAGTAGTAGTAGTAGTAGTACTTTATGCAGTCGTCAGGCTGTTTTAGGCCCAAACCTTTGGAGTTTAATATCTCAGGTCCTGTGAGTCAGACACTCGACAAAGGCCAACGTCTTTATTAACTCCAGCTCAGGCTCAACACGGAACCAGAGGAAGAGAGGAGGAGAGAGGGAGGAGAGGAGAGGGGGAGGAGAGGAGAGGGGGATGAGCGGAGAGGAGAGAGGGAGGAGAGGAGAGAGGAGAGGAGAGAGGAGAGGGGGAGAGGAGAAGAGAGGGGGAGGAGAAGAGAGGGGGAGGAGAAGAGAGGAAAGGGGAGGAGAGAGGGAGAGGTGAAGAGAGGTGGAGGAGAGGGGGATGAGCAGAGGGGAGAGAGGGAGGAGAGGAGAGAGGAGAGGGGGAGAGGAGAAGAGAGGGGGAGGAGAAGAGAGGAAAGGGGAGGAGAGAGGGAGAGGTGAAGAGAGGGGGAGGAGAGGAGGGGGGAGGAAACGAGAGAAGAGGGGGAGAGGAGATGAGGGGAGAGGGGGAGAGGAGAGTGGAGGAGAGAGGGAGGAGGAATGGGGGAGAAGGAGGGGGAGGCAGGAGAGAGGGAGAGAGGGTGGGGTCACTCCACACACTGGTCCTCACACTCGTCCACACATTCGTCCACCCACTCTTCCACACACTCGTCCACACACTCACCCACACACTGCTCCACACGCGTCCACGCACTCGTCCACACACTTGTACACACACTGGTCCTCACACTCGACCACACACTCGTCCTCACAGTCGTCAACACAATTGCCCACACACACGTCCTCACACTAGTCCACACACTCATCCACACACTTGTCTATACACTGGTCCACACACTCATCAACACAGTGGTCCTCACACTCGTCCACACACTCGTCCACACACTCGTCCACACACTGGTCCTCACACTGGTCCTCACACTCGTCCACACACTCGTCTACACACTTATCCACACACTCGTTCACACATTCATCCACACACTGGTCCACACACTCGCTAACACACTGGTCCACACACTGGTCCACACACTCAACCACATACTCGTCCACACACTTATCCACACACTCGTCCACACACTTATCCACACACTCGTCCACACACGCGTCTACACATGCTCATCCAGACATTCATCCAAACAATCATACACACTCGTCTACACACAATGACTCAGACATTCATCCACTCGTCCACACACTTGTCTCCATACACTCATCCAAACACTGGTCCTCACACTCGTCCACACACTGGTCCTCTCACTCGCCCACACACTGGTCCACACACTCGTCCACACACACTCATCCACACACTCGTCCATATGCTGCTCCACACAGTCGTCCACACACTTATCCACACACCTATCCACACACTCGTCCACACACACTCATCCACACACCTATCCACACACTCGTCCACACACACTCATCCACACACTTCTCCACACACTCGTACACACACACTCGTTCACACACTTGTCCACACACTCAACTACACACACTCTTCTACACACACTGGTCCATACACTCATCCACACACTCGTGCACACACTCATCCACACACTCGTGCACACACCCGTACACACACTCGTACACACACTCGTCCACACACTCGTACACACACACATACACACACTCGTACACACACTCAGATGCCAAAGTGTGTGTTTTGCAGATGTGCTGATGTGGCGTTTAGGAGACTTAATTAAAATGGTAATTCTGAGCGTTTGTGTGAGCCTCAGTGTCACAGTTTTAATGTGGCTTTCAAACTGAATATTAGCTCTGGAAATTTGTGCCGTTTCTTTGAGTTTTATTTGTCCTAATCGTTTGGGACGAGCTGAGATGTTTTAGAAAAGCTGCTGGTTTAATTCAAAGGTCCAACATAAACACGATGCAAATGTATGTTTTTCTTAAGTAATTTCTGTAATAAAAATATATATATATGCTACCAAAAAATCTCATCGAGGCTAGCAGTTATAGCGGCCAATTTGGAGCTAGGCTACATATTAGAATTCTAGCTGCAAGTATTATAGCAACCAAAGAGCCAATCTGGAGCGAGGCTGAAGAAGATAAAGATGAAATAGATTTACAGACACAATAGTGAAGTCAAAACCCCAGGATCATGTAGAGCGGGTTAATACCAACATTTAAGACCAAAATGTGAAAGTGAATTGGAGCCAGAGTCGATGGAGCTGGAAGTGCGCCCATGATCACTTCCCGTTTGTAACGTGGCGGCTAGCAAGTTAGCTATGTCCATTTGTACAGTCTGTGGTTTGGACACTCCTCTCATTTAAAATAGTTCAAATTCTATAATACTATCGCTGCATAAAATAGAAATGAATCATTAACTTCTAAAATACACAGAATCCAGGTCAGTCTCATAAGTAAAGTTTAAATGGTCAAAAAGACGAGGCAGATGTAACAAAGTAAAATTAGTAAAGTACTGTACTGTACTCAAATATACATTTCAGGCTGTACTTTACTTAAGCTTTTTTTTTCCAGTGGATACTTTTTTACTTTTACTTCACTATATTTGAGAGCAGTATCTGTACTTTCTACTCCACAACTTTTTTTACTTTATTTTTAACATGTTCATAATCTGATCAAACAAGTGTACAAATAAAAACAGAAAAAAACGATGGATTCAGTTGTTTCTGTTGAACAAAATTCACTTCAAATCTTTGTCAAAATCACCACATTTGAGGCTTTATAAGACTCAAAATCTGTGAGAAATACTTTTACAATTTTCTCTTTAAGTACATTTTTAAACAGGCACTTTAATACTTTTTTAATACTTTTAATACTTTTTTCATGTGATACTTTTACTTAAGTTTTTTTTTTTTTTTTTTTTTTTTTTTAATGATCAGTATCTGTACTTTTACTTAAAGGTTCACTGCGCAACTGTTCTGGTGGAGGGTCTTCCTACTTGCCTCCATGGAAATGTTATCGCTTTCTCTGGAATGTTCCATGGTATGACATTAAACAAATCCATCTGGCACTGAGTCATGACAGGTGTTTGTGTTGATCTGTGTGCCTCTCCACAGATCTAAAATGTTCCGCAGTGCAGCTTTAAGTAAAAATTCAGAAGTACTTGTTTAAAAATTAAGAGTAAAAAGTATAAGTATTTCTTACAGATTTTGAGGTCTAATAAAGCTTAAAATGTGGAGATTTTTAAGTAACAAAATGGAGGACTTCTTCTACCTCTGTCCAAAAGTCTCTCCCTCAAAATCCCACCAGCATGCCGCACTGCGAACATCCAACTTTGGAATCCTGGAACGCTCTCAACTGTTCCTAAAGTTTGATGACCTTCGTGTACGACATCACCGTAATGTCCGCGCCGTTCCGAGTGAACGAGGAAGAGGAGAGCAGCTGATGAGATGTTAAAATGAGAATTCCTTTGTATCATTTGGGCTACATTTCCTCTCACATCACAATAGGACGACTCCGCGGGAAGCAGACGGGAGCAGACAGGCGCTCGCTAACAGGCGCTCGCTAACAGCCTCGCGCCTCTGAACCAGCAGCACAACAACAGATCTGCCTCTGCAAACACACAGCCCGTTCTCCATTTTACACTCCATTGGCTGCGTTCTCGTCAGCCCCGGCCGTGGTACTTCCACCAATCGCGTGCCCCCCGTCGCTCTACCTCGTATCCCAGCTAATATTCACTCCATCGGGGCAATCTCGCGCTGGGCAGGGGGGCGGAGGAGGAGGAGGAGCGCTGGTAGCTGTGCAAATAACAGCCATCTACCACCCACGCCGTTCAGAGCGCCGCACGATAATGGACCACTATGGAGCCGGAGGAGGCAGAGTCAACACGAGGGGGGTAAGAGCTGGCGCCAAGGTGAGGGGGGCGAGGGGGAATGGGATTGATGTGGATATACAGGAAAACGGTCCAAGGTTAGTCCCGGAACAGTTCCAGATATTTGTGATTTAGTTAGACTTGGGTTAGTCCTGGTTTAGTCCCAGATTTGTCCTGATTTAGTCTTCGGATTCTTCTTGGTCTAGTCGAGTCTGGATCAGTCCTGATTGGTTACTTCCACTCACAGGGACAGCGGTTCACGACCATTTCCGCTGTAATGTAATGTTCACGAGGTTTTTCCAGAACTGCAGGTGGGTTAGAGGTCAGGGGTCAGATTTTCGGGTTAGGGTCAGGCAGTGGACAGGGAGCTGTGAGTGGGTTAGGGGTCAGAGGTCAGAGGTTAGGTTTAGGGTCAGGCAGTGGACAGGGAGCTGCAGGTGGGTTAGAGGTCAGGGGTCAGAGGTTAGGGGTTAGGGTCAGGCAGTGGGCAGGGAGCTGCAGGTGGATGCTACTGACAACATGTTAAACACTAAACAGGATAGTTCTGTGTTTAGAAAAGTACGTCTTTGTGTGCTACTGCTAATGCTAAAGCTAATGCGAACTTTTATAAGAATGTTAAGAATAACAACAACGAGTACATTTGTTGTAAGGATGACAGTTATTTGTAGGTGTAGATCATTTCAGTCAGTGGCGTTATTTAAGTATTTATTAGTCCTGATCTTGTCCTGGTTTAGTTCTGGTTTAGTCTCTGATTAGTCCTTGTTTAGCCTCAGTATTGTGCAACGGATTATTCAGAGCTAATTTAAAGCCTCAGGGTAGTCCAGTGGGTTAGTCCTAGTTTTGTCCTGGTTTACTCCTAGTTCAGTCCTGGCTTAGTCCTAGTTTAGTCCTAGTTCAGCCCTGGTTTAGTCCTAGTTTACTCCTAGTTCAGTCCTGGTTTAGTCCTGGTTTAGTCTTAGTTGAGTCCTGGTTTAGTTCTGGTTTAGTCCTGGTTTAGTCTTAGTTGAGTCTTGGTTTAGTCCTAGTTTACTCCTAGTTCAGTCCTGGCTTAGCCCTAGTTTAGTCCTGGTTCAGTTCTGGTTTAGTCCTGACGTGGTCCTGGTTCGGTTTTCTCTCTTGGTGTTCTTAATGTTGTATTTTATCCCATCCTCAACAAAACATCACAATATCACACATTTTTTCATATTCCATTTCCACTCCGGTTCTCCTCAGAGCCCGGGCCTGTCTTGGTCTATTTATAGCCGCAAATTTGCTCCTCTGCTCGGGCTGAGACTGGCCGACCTCTGCCTCGCTCAAAAACCTCCAACAAAACCAAAATGCATGTCCTGTTTCTATGACGACCACTAACAAATCACCAACATTTTGTCCAGAGCAAAATTACAACTTCAAGGCTGCACTTTTCTCCCATGAAATTCAGTATTTGAAATCAGACATGGCGCTCACAATAAAAACAAAAAAATAAAAATAAAAACATATTTAACAAGGTTTGATTAAAGTGTTTAAACGTCTTTTTTTCTTTGTACATTTACGCACTGATGTTAAAGACACACTATGTAACTTTTCTGCTGGAGGTTCTGGCACCTTCGTGTCTGCATGGAGATTGCTTTGCCAAAAATGGTTCCCAATATGGCATTATACGTTATTTCTTGAAATTATTTATCGTAACAACATAGAAGGAACAATGAAAAGAAAATACTTGCTTTGTGGTGTCTTCTGGTCTCCGTGGAGTTTAATGCCATACTGTGGAACATTCCAGGCAAACATTGGAAATTTACTTAAAAGAAATGTCAACATGTAAACAGCCCGTGTGTAAAGTGTTCCCTGGTTTATCGCGGGAGTTACATTCTAAAAGTAACCCGCAATATTCTACATGTTTTTTTGCTGTAAAACCACTCACCACACACTTTATACACTTTTCTCACACAGGCATTAACATTTTCTCACATTTCTCTCTCGTTTAAACTCTCTCAAAGTTCAAACCTTCGTACGCACCTTTGTCGGTGCAGAACGTTTCATCGACACTGTGGGTTTTGTCGGGGAGAAAACTTGCTAACATACAGCACTTCAGAGTCACACTGAGATCCAACATTTATGTAAATTTGTCTGAACACATTCTGTACTGTACAGGAGACACGGCACATCTCTTAGCCAATCAGGACGCAGAACACAATACATGTTCATACACTGTAAAAAAAAAAAAAAAAAAGCATGTAAAATTGCACTAAAAAAAAGTTGAACCACAACATAGCAATCCAACACCTAAACCAGATGAACCTAATCAAAACTGATATTCAGTATGCAAGTTCTGAAAAAGTTGCACTGTGTAACTTTTCAGATGAGGAGTCGATCTCCCACCTATCTCCATGGAGATATTATTGTTTTGCCTGAAATGTTCTGTTTGATAGTTAGGTTAAGGTACACTTTAGTGCAATTTGTCCACTGCATTTGACCCATCCTTAAACACTGCAGGAGCAGTGGGACCCAACTCCAGATCTGGACCTGGTCTTGGGCTTAGAGGATTTCATCCATTTTGCAAGTTTTGGGTTGAACTTAAAGTTCTATATGTAGCATTATCATAGAATGTATATATAAATGGACATAGCTAACACGCTAGCCACCGTGTTCCAAACAGGAAGTGAAATTGTCCCCTTCGCCTTGATGAGCTTCATTTGGAGCTGAACGCTGTGGGTGGCGTCCCACTCACTCAGTCCATTTATTTACACAGTCCACGAGGTTTATTCAATTACACCGGGTTACCCAAGAATACCTTTAAACAACTGTATGGGCTTGCCTCTCGAATGATCTGACCTGCAACCTGGCCCGGCAGCTCCCCCTGCTTGTGTCCCTGGAGATAGATAATCCTGGTAGATGATGTTTTTGGAGGTAAAAGTTTGTGCTTGTTAAAGTTTGGCAGTGGAGGAGGAAGCGCTCGGAGCCTGATGCAGATGTTGTGTGGAGCGCTGCCGTCTGTCAGAGCTGCTTCTTATGGAAATGTACCAAACTTATTATAGACTTAACATGGAACACTTTTATTTTTGCATAATTTATGCAGTTCTGGACTTTCAGAGCCGAGATGGTTCTTAAGACCAGGCTTTTGTGTCCCTCATTAGGAACAGCGGAGGAATGCAAATGGACTCAGACAGAGGAATGCATTTACCAGTTTTATAGGATTATAATCTATTTTAATCTCTTAAACCCATTCTTTTATGGAAATAATCAGTTCTAGACCAGGTTTAGTTCTGGTTTAGACCTGGGTGGATCCTGGTTTAGTTCTGGTATAGTACTACATATGGAGATTTGGGTTTGATACTGGGTTAGACCTGGTTTTGATGTGGTTTAGTTCTGGTTTAGTTCACAGTTAGTCCAGGGTTTGTCACTAATTAAAACCCAACTCAGTTCTGCTGTTTAGCTTTGGTTTAATCTTAGTTTAGTTCTGGTTTAGTTCTGGTTTAGTCCTGGTTTAGTTTAGGGTGTCCTGCGTTTGTCACTGATCAGCACCTGGCTCAGTTCTGATGGTTTTGTCTTGGTTTTGTCCTAGTTTAGTCCTGGTTTAGTTCTGGTTTAGTCCTTGATATAGTGGTCCATTGGTGTGTATTAGTGTATGTGTCTTATACTTGATCTGAAAAGAAGAGGAAGAGGAGAGGAATGAAGGAGAAGGAAGAGAGAGAGGAAGGAGGAGAGAGGATAAAAGGAATCTAGAGAGGGAGAGAGAAGAGGAAAGAGGAGATGAGAGAGAGAGAGGGAGGAGGAGAGGAAGAAAGGGGAGGGATAGTGAGAGGAAGGAGGTAAAAGAATGGGGATAAAGAGAGAGGAGGCAGGAAGAGGAGAGGAAAGAGGAGGAATAGAGGGAAGATGATGAGAGGGGGAGGAAAGAAAGAGGGTAAAGGAATGCAGGGAGAGAAAAAAAGAGACAAAGAGCAAGACAAACAGGGAGAGAGAGTCTAAGAGGGACAAAGAGAGAGAGACAGAGAGAGACAGAGAGAGACAAAGAGAGAGAGACAGAGAGAGAGACAAAGAGAGTGAGAGACAAGGTGAGATGAAGAGAGAGAGACAAAGAGAGTGACAAAGAGAGAGAAAGAGAGCGAGACAGAGAGACAACAAAGAGAGAGAGAGAGAGAGATTGACAGAGAGAGACAAAGAGAGAGAGAGAGAGAGACAGAGAAAGACAAAAAGAGAGAGAGACAAAGAGAGAGAGAGAGAGGCGAAGAGAGAGGGACAGTGAGAGAGACAGAGAGAAAGACAGAGAGAGAAGAAAGGAGAGGGAGCAGTGGTCAGTGGTCAGTAGGGTCATAGTGGTCCATGGGTGTGTACTTGTCTATGTGTCTTATACTTGTGAAACAGAGACACATCAGTATAAACAGATTCAGGAAAGTTTCATTTCTGTCCTGTCAGTGGGACAGACTCTAACATGGACTTGGCTTGTTGGTGTTTAAAATTGGGGTCATGTTTTTTTCTCAGACCTTTTTAGTTGGCAGCCATTATGCTCGGTAAACATGCAGAGAGGTGGTGTTGAGGTTACTATAGACATATGCTCCTCCACCTCCTCCACCCACACCTCGTTCTCAGTGTATGCAGAGAGATTAGCCTTATTATGGTTTGTTTGTGGGGAAATACTCTTATAGACAGTATGGCGTCTCTTGTTATGCTAAATCCTCTTGTTTATGTTAATATATTATGTTAAATATATATGTGGAGTTGTGTTTTTGAGTAATTCTACATTCTCCGTTTCCTTTACAAGAGCTCCGAATGGTCTGCTCCACCTGCTGATGTCATGAGGTGCAGCAGAGTGTCAAAAGGATCAGGATCAGAAATTAATTAGACAATTTTCCTTTTTACATTTAAAATCACTCCAAAATAATTCCAAAAATCTGTATGAATCATAGACTGTATATAAAAACGGACAGAGCTAACCTGCTAGCCGCCTCGTTCCAAACAGGAAGTGATTATGGGCGCTAATCACTAGTCCACTTAGGTCTTTACACAGTCTGTGGTATAAATCAGTTTTTGAGTTCATATGTGAGTACAGTCAGTATTTTAAAGATTTATATAATTTATTGTTCAGAATTTATAAATAATAAATGTTATATCGCAGTGTGACTCTGAAGTGCTGTATGTTTGCAAGTTTTCTCCCCGACAAAACCCACAATGTCGATGAAATGTTCTGCACTGACAGAAACACTTTGGACTTAAGTGTTTCTCTGCACGGAGAGGCGCATCTGCAGATACTGCTGGAGCAGAGGCACAAGAACAACACATTTAAAGCGATCATCGAGGAAGAGGGATATAATATACGAAGGTTTGAACTTTGAGAATGTTTAAACAGGAGAGAAATGTGAAAAAATGTTAATGCCTGTGTGAGAAAAGTGTATAAAGTGTGTGGTGAGGGGTTTTACAGCTGCAAAACACATATAATAATTGTAAAAAATAAAGTTGACTACTTATTTAGAACATAACCTCCATTTTAAACCAGGGACCACTGTATTGTATGAGCAGATATGTCCACTGCATCCTATCCGTATGTAGAATGCACTTAATTGTTCAATAATCAGGAAGTGAGCTTAGCATGCTAGTTGTTGTTACCTTTATCATGACGGCAAAATGGCTCTGGTCTCTGAAAGTTCTGAAAAGTGCTTATAAACTCATCGTGGTGTATAATAAAGGTGCTCCTAATGCATCAGAATAAAATTCTGATACAGAGACTTTAAGATGACAGGTGTAGTTTGGTATTCTAAAGGAGAGCCTGGGATTCTGATAGTGGGGTTGAGTTGGGACGTTGCATTACATTGACCTAAATGTGCTGCCATAGTAACCCATGGCAGAAGTCAGACATGTTCTTGTGACGACTTTAATGACACGAGTGATAATCCCATTAGCCAAACTCCTCGTCCTCTTCTCCATTAAAGAGGGCAGATTTCCCCCAGGACCCTCCAAAGTGCGGCTCTGTGTGAGTTAAAGCTGCCACTCCAGTCTCATCACGCTGGAACCTATTAAACTCACTGTCCCTTCGTCTGAAAGAGGAACGAGACCAGGCTCAGACGTGTTCTAGAGGTTCAGCTGTGAGCGATGACATGCAAACGGCGGCTTTTAATTTGAATGTGGACAGGAAGTGCTCTTATTTTGAAAGAGACAGTCAATGTAAGGCAGGGGTGTCAAATTCAAATTCACTGTGACACATCAGTAGTATTCATTTCTTATTTAAATAGGTAAAATAAATGATGTTTCTTTCTGTAGTAATTGCTGGTTTTGACTGCAACGTACTAGCAAAGGATTCTGGGATTTGGAGTGGTGTGGTTGTTCATGCGTTATATACTAGTGGGCCAGACCCCAGGCCTGAGTTTGATATGTGTGTGATATGTGATGTAAGGGATGTGCTATGTGTAACTGCACTGTGCTGTTATGCTAGCTAACAACTTTAGCCATTACTAGAGTTTTAGTCATGTTAGCATATGGCCTCATCAGAAAAAATTGCTGGAGTTGTGTTCTGTCCATGAAAAATGGTAAACAGGCACATTTTTATACAACACTTTTCCACCTTTATGTCTCAAAATGCTTTACAGTGGTCCCTCGTTTGTCGCGGGGGTTACGTTCTAAAAATAGCAAAATAGTCAGCTTTATTTTTTACAATTATTGTATATGTTTTATGACTGTAAAACTCCTCACCACACACTTTATACACTTTTCTCACACAGGCATTAACATTTTCTCACATTTCTCTCTTGTTTAAACACTCTCAAAGTTCAAACCTTCGTATATTATATCCCTCTTCGTCGATGATCTCTTTAAATGTTGTTCACGTGTCTTTGCTCCAGTGGTATCCGCAGAGGCGCCTCTCTGTGCCGACAAATACACCAAAGCGTTTGTGAAATTTTTTGGGGCAGAACGTTTCATCGACATTGTGGGTTTTGTCGGGGAAAAAACTTGCAAACACACAGCACTTCAGAGTCACACTGAGATCCAACATTTATGTAAATTTGTCTGAACACATTCTGTACTGTACAGGAGACACTGCACGGAGGAGACTGATGGACAATGGTCTACAGTCCCTTAGCCAATCAGGACGCAGAACACAATGCACGTTCATACACTGTGAAAAAAGCAGGTAAAATTGTACACAAAAAAATCCACCAAGGAACGACTCACACACACATTCAAACACCTGTGCACGCAGACACTGGGGCCAAACTGGGTTAAATGTCTTGCCCAAGAACACAACACACATTCATTTGTGGGACCTAGAATCGACCCAACCTTTGGGTCAGTGGATCTCACTGCTGTTTATCTTGACAGAGGGATTTGAACCACCAACCTTCAGATCACTAGACAAATGTTCGACCAACTGAGCCACTGTTGCCCCTCCATCTAAGACATCGTGTCCATGTTTTTAAGTCCATTCTCTTTGTAATACTCGACCTAGAGCTGTGCCAAACATTGAAAGATCCCTAGACTGTGATCAAAACTCAATGTAGATCTCGATGAGAAGGCAAACTCATTTTGATGGTCAGTCCTTTGGTACTATCAACTTGTGGAACTGAAAATTCGATTTTTCCCATGTCACAGAGTCTGACGTGGTCGTTATTACAGTGGTCACACATTTAAAGCTGCTGTTTTTAGCCTCATTTAAATGGTCTCTTTCCAGTTTGCACAGCATAGACCATGTCAAGATATCACATAATAGACACATCTGAACCTTCTTGGTAATGGTGCAAGCTGCAAAGAGGTGTTTGCCCACCTTCCGTAAGGTTAGTGGTTCAGTCTGTAAAGTAGTTTACCCATAGTCTGTATATATGAATGCACATACCTAACCTGCTAGCATAGACTGTATAAATGGGCATAGCTAACCTGCTAACCTGCCAAACAGGAAGTGATCATGGGTGAACTTGCAGCTCCATCGAATCAATTCACTTTCTAGAGTGTCCCCTCTCTCTGTATCTGCTTCTGTCAGACTCATCATTTTGGTCTTAAATGTTCATATTAACCTGCTCTACATGATCCTGGGGGTTTTATTTTACTATTGTGTCTGTAAATCAAAATATGAACATTAATAACAGCGGATGGAACGGGCCGTTACCTACAGCCTCAGTCTGGATTGACTCTTTGGTTGCTTCGGTACTCACGGTTGGAACTCGGTTCCAAATTTGGCACGCTCACCTCGTTGTGTCACACTCCTTTATGTCACTTCTTCCTTATACAGTCTGAGTTTACCAGCTCTGAGTGCAGAGAGTGAATTAATTAGGTTCAGATTCACAAAACGTTATTGGTCCCAGAGGGCTGTTCATTAGCAGCATTCTCAAAGCAGTTCTCAGACATAAACACATACATGAGTCAATGTGTTACAGTTTGAACCAACAATACAACAACATATTAGAACAGTAAAAACTCCAAAAACACCAGCACCAGAACTGAGCCATCTGAGACAGAAGAAATAAAAAAGTCATAAAACCGACACCCTGAAAACCTCATTACCCAATCAGGAGACAGAGGACAGAGGGACTGAGCCTGATGCAGTGAGTTTGAAAGATACTATGCAGTGGTCCCTCGCTGTACTACGGTTCACCTTTCACGGTCTTGCAGATTTAATTTTAGTGCAATTTGCCATGCTTTTATTTTCCAGTGTATAAACGTGCATTGTGTTCTGCGTCCTGATTGGCTAAGGGACAAGCCATGCACAAAGGCACCTGAGCCAAGGAAGATGCTAACCAGCGCAGAAAAAGTTGGCTTCCTGGACATGCTGAGGGAAGGTAGACGTTCCGCAGCTGTATGGCAGCATTACAGAATAAATGAACCTTTGGTTCTTCACATAAAGAAGGAGGAAAATAACATAAGGATGACAGCAGCAATACGTTTTAAAAAGGATGAAAAAAGTGTTGTAACTGCAACTATATATGTATATGTATATATATATATATATATATATATATATATATATATATATATATATATATATATAAATCCAAGGTTACTGTTATTATTAATGTTAACAAAGCCACACATTGGTTTTGATTTTCTCTGTTCTGTGTCACATACAGATACAGGCTGATACAGGCTGAATCGTTGTTGTTTTTTTTAAAGAAACTGGTTGTAATCGATGTGCGTGATATACATTCTGTCCTATTCAAACTCCCGTCCAGTCTCTTCCAGTGTGTCCGGCATTTTTCCGGCGTGTTCCGGGCTCTGACAGTCCGGGACCATCATTCTCTCTGCTCTAATTAAAGCGGCTGTAATTCCGATGGCGTTCCCATCCTGTGCTCAGACAGAGGGGCTTCAGTGATGGAGCGCTGGCCTGACATTGAGAGAAAGAGCTTCCTGAACGACCCCTTCACGGACACTCCCTCTCTCTGTAAATCACGGCGCCAAGGACTCTGCACAAGTCCAGTCCGAGGAGCCCTCCCGCCCACTCATCACGTATGTCCACTCATACAGGGATGGACGCATACGCCGAGACTCACTGCCTTATGGACATGTACAGATACACCGAGGAAAACTGAATTATTCAAGGTCATTTTTAAAGTTGTGCCATGGAACTTTCTTCCTTCTTCCAGGGCTAAACCAGGACTAAACCAGGACTAACCCAGGACTAAACCAGAACTAAACTAAGACTAAACCAGAACTAAACCAGCTCTAACCCAGGAGTAAACCAGGACTAAACCAGCTCTAACCCAGGAGTAAACCAGGACTAAACCAGGTCTAACCCAGGACTAAACCAGGACTAAACCAGGTCTAACCCAGGTCTAACCCAGGACTAAACCAGGACTTTAAAAAAAGTGCAGTGTATTGTGGGATGCCTCCTAGCTCCTTCGCTGGTTATGACGCTCCCAAGGTTCCTATGCTAAAGGAGATATGAAAGGAAGCATACAGGCTCCTTCCTAACTCACTACTCCACCAGTGAGGACAGTCCTTAATATGGCAGACGGTGACGCACATCTGGAAGGAGCTAGCAGCTTTGTGGCCAATTTGACACAAAAAAAAAAAAAAATGTAACTCACTTTTATCAAATAAAAATGATCTTGCCTTGTTCATAAAATAAAACATAAAGGAATTCTCTGCGTTTCCAGTGACTCTTGTTGTGTTCGTGAAGGTTACAGCATAATGACAGTGAAGAGACTGGAGCCGTGTGGAGTGTGTGACTTTGAACGTGTTTTTCAGTTCAGTCTGGTGAAGTGTGGTGTGTTTATGTGACCGACAGAAGAGCTTTAGCGTTGGCTCTGGCAACAAAGACGAGGCCAAACGTCCAGAGAGCACCAGGTTCAGCGGCTCCTCCCTCCGACTGTGACGCTGTTTGGGTCAAATCACCATGTTGTGATTCACTGCTTTTAAGTCTATGGTTAAAAACACTTTCCCCATCCCCTCCTCTTATTAGTCATCCAATTACAGTGAAGTAACCCTCAGAAACAGCCCAAAGCTTTAGTTACCTCTTAAATACTGTGTAAAAGAAAGGACTAAACCAGCACTAAACCAGGACTAAACCAGCACTAAACCAGGACTAAACCAGCACTAAACCAGGACTAAACCAGCACTAAACCAGGACTAAACCAGCACTAAACCAGCACTAAACCAGGACTAAACCAGGACTAAACCAGCACTAAACCAGCACTAAACCAGGACTAAACCAGCACTAAACCAGCACTAAACCAGGACTAAACCAGGACTAAACCAGTACTAAACCAGGACTAAACCAGCACTAAACCAGGACTAAACCAGGACTAAACCAGCACTAAACCAGGACTAAACCAGCACTAAACCAGCAGTAAACCAGGACGAAACCAGGACGAAACCAGGACGAAACCAGGACGAAACCAGGACGAAACCAGGTCTAAACCAGGACTAAACCAGCAGTAAACCAGGACTAAACCAGGACTAAACCAGGACTAAACCAGCACTAAACCAGGACTAAACCAGGACTAAACCAGGATTAAACCAGGACTAAACCAGGACGAAACCAGGACGAAACCATGTCTAAACCAGGACTAAACCAGGACTAAACCAGCAGTAAACCAGGACTAAACCAGGACTAAACCAGCACTAAACCAGGACTAAACCAGGACTAAACCAGGACTAAACCAGGATTAAACCAGGACTAAACCAGGATTAAACCAGGACTAAACCAGCACTAAACCAGGACGAAACCAGGACTAAACCAGGTGTAAACCAGGACTAAACCAGGATTAAACCAGGACTAAACCAGCACTAAACCAGCACTAAACCAGGACTAAACCAGGATTAAACCAGGACTAAACCAGGATCAAACCAGGACTAAACCAGCACTAAACCAGGACGAAACCAGGACTAAACCAGGACTAAACCAGGATTAAACCAGGACTAAACCAGGATTAAACCAGGACTAAACCAGCACTAAACCAGGACGAAACCAGGACTAAACCAGGACTAAACCAGGATTAAACCAGGACTAAACCAGGATTTAACCAGGATTAAACCAGGACTAATGCAGGACTGAACTAGGAATAAACTAGGACTAAAACAGGTGTAAACCAGAACTAAGCCAGGACTAAACCAGGTCTAACCAGGACTAAACCAGGATTAAACCAGGACTAAACCAGAACTAAGCCAGGACTAAACCAGGTCTAACCAGGTCTAACCAGGACTAAACCAGGATTAAACCAGGATTAAACCTGTATGATTTTGAACGCAGCCTTAAAACTTTGGATAATGGCATCTCCACAGTGTTACCGCCTCAGAGGGAGTCTCATAAACAAGAGTGTGGACTATAACTCGTCTCTTCGGACCAATATAACATAAGCGTCTGCCTCTGTGTTCACCCACTGCCCCAAATGTCCCATGATGCATCTGTGCTGCCATCCCCTGCTCCAACAGGGACGTCTACAGCTGTGTGTTGTAATAGATCAGCATACACATGCAGGATCCGTGTGTGCTGTGTGTCTCTTTCTTCCAGATGAGAGTCTTTTATTCCAAATCTGTTTGTTTGTAACTGAGATGTTTTTGGTTTTGTCTGAGAAGAAGGCACTGATTAAATCAAGACAAAGGGACGAGTTTCAAAGCACAAATTGGAAAAAAATGGATCCTGTTTGAGATTTCCTCTTGGACAAAAAAATAAACTGAAATAAAAGGATAGTCTGACGTTTTTACTGCAGTGAAAAAGTGTAAAAAACACAAAAGGAGTGCCACTTCTAGAAAGTTATACGGTTTCGCTTTAAGGACGAAATCTTTATTTACAGACAAAATACACTAGGATCATATAGAGCGGGTTAATATGAACATTTTAAGACCAAAATGACGAGTCTGACAGCAGCAACTATAGAGAGAGGACACACACTGAAGAGTCGATGGAGCTAGAAGTGCGCACATGATCACCTGTTTGGAACATGGCAGCTAGCAAGTCCTACATACGACTACATACACAATGGGTGGTGTGGTAAAAATAAAGACAGAAATGGTTCCAGCTCTCACAGATGAATGCTGTCGTTGTGTCCTTGAGCAAGACCCTAACCCTCCTCCCCCCCAGTGTGTATGTACATTCTGAGTCCGCTATACAGTGGTCCCTCATTTATGTTCTACAAAATAACCCGCAATAGGCAAAATACGCATTCTGTACTCTACGGGAAACACGGCACGGATGAGACTGATTGACAATGGTCTACAGTCCAACAGCCAATCAGGACACAGAACACAATGCACGTTCATACACAAAAAAAGAAAAAAGAAAAAAAAGTGAAACAGTGAGGCTGTGAAAGGTGAACTGCGATATAGTGATGGACCACTGTATAAAAATGTGACCTGTGACCAAATGTAAATTAGACATGACATAAGATTCTCTCTTACCCAAGACCAGCGATCAAACCCACAACCTCCCTGTACCCCACAACAACTTCAGCTTTCACTTTCCAACCATCAGCCTCATCTATCCACATGTTAAGACCATTTCAAAGCCATTTCTGTGCCAGCACTATTTTCAGATCGGCACCGCCCGCAGACTCCCCCAGGAAGCGTAAAATCGCAGGAGGAGATGGGATTTGGAAGATATCAGCCGGCACAAAGGCCGAGGCGGGACCGGAGCACGGCGCCGATCATATCAGCGCCTTGTCCAAACAGATTAACCATAAACAAGATGGCTGCCGCTGGATGTGGGCTCAGACAGGCCTCTCCACTCCTCTGTCACTGCTCTTCTGCATCAACACGTCAGCGCTCGCAGATGTAATTACTAACCAGAAGAGAGGAGCGAGACTGAACACGGAAACAAGAGACAGACTGGTGGAATGTGCAGTTAAAGGGGATGAAAAGTCAAAATACAGCTCTGAAAGTTATAAATGTGATGACTTTAAAGCGCCCATATTACACTGATCTGATCTGTTCTAATGTAGTTTCCTCATCACAAACAGACCTGAAGTTTTGTCTCATTCACACATGTTTAACACACAAACCGTGCAGATTTAGACTGAGTTATTCCCCCAAACAGAAAACACTCTGTTCCACCTTGTGATGTCATCAAGTGGTAATACAGGAAGTGCCCCACTGTGTTTTTAAACTCCACACACCTTCATTACAATCATTTGGATCATTTAGACCTGGAATTGGGCAGTCTCTACTGAACTAAGGGTAAAAGGAGCTGTTCACTTGAAACCTACCTCTTCATGACATCACAAGGTGGAACAGAGCATTTTGGGCTTTGGAGATGTAGACAGAATAATAATAAACTCACACATTCATACATCAGTGTAGACAGACACTGGGTGGGTTAAGCGTCTTGCCCAAGGACACAATGGCAGTATTCACCTGTGAGAGCTGACAACCAACCTGTAGGTCAGTGGATCTGACCGCTCAACCAATGATGTTTATGTTGAGAGCGGGATTTGAACAGCCAACCTTCAGTGGGCAAACGCTCTACCAACTGAGCCACTGTCTTCCCTTTAATAGTTTTGGTTAAGTTTATAATCTGAATATCATTAGGATCAATATTACCACCATTTTAAACAAGATCTGGACTGTGACCCTCAGTGACCCTCGGTGACCCTCAGTGACTCTCATTGACCGTCAGTGACCCTCAGTGACCAACAGTGACTCTAAGTGACCCTCAGTGATCCTCAGCGACCCTCAGTGACCCTCAGTGATCTTCAGTGACCCTCAGCGACCCTCAGTGATCTTCAGTGACCTTCAGCGACCCTCAGTGACCCTCAGCGACCCTCAGTGATCCTCAGTGACCCTCAGTGATCCTCAGCAAGACCATGTGACCCATATCCACACACACGTCAAAGAAACTCTCCATATCAGAAGTGTCGCTGAGCTCCACGTTTGGCTCAGAGGCACAATCACAGCCTCGAGCTCCCCTCCTGCGTGTGTGCTCCGTTACAATCCGGCGGTCCTCTCCGGGAGTCATTTCCTGGTGCCGTTTGCGCTCGGCGTCGGCTGATGGGATGTGGAGAGACACATGTTGTCATTACAAAGGAACGCCAGCCATAGTAATGATTGGCTTTTACACACTCAATTTGCTCTCCCATTGAGGCCTATTACTGCGGTACTATTCTGCGGCGCAAAATGGCACCCGCTCCGTCACTCTCTCAAACTCTTTCTTTCACTGAGCGTACCTGTTCTCCCACTCAATATTTTTATCCGACAATAGGTTCAAATTAAAGGCTGGTTTCTATGAGTTTTACTGACAAAGAACCAGAGTATGTTTTATTGAACTGTGCTCGCAGATTTAAGTCAATACTGCAATACTACGCTCGAAAATGTAACGAATCATAATGAGTTCAATTTGTCCTCTGCATTTGACTCGCTTGAACACCTTTAAAGCTAAATGGTCACGTTTTTCTATAGCGGTTTTACACCTGCGAGTCACTCAAAGGTCTTTACATCGAGGAACCACTCACACATTCACACTCACTGGTTTTCATGTCGAGAGCGGGATTCAAACCACCGACCTTCAGATCAGTGGATGATGTTAGCATGCTAGTTGTCATGACAGCGACGCGCCGCTCTTGTCGCAGTGAATAGTTTGAATGCGAAGGCTGCGTGTCGTTAAAACAGGACAGAACATGGCATAGATCTGACATGAGAAAAGACAAGAGACACAAGTGAATCTAGCTCATTATCAGCCAATCACGATCTTCTATCTTTGATGCTCAACCAATCACCTCTCTAGACATTCATATAAATGCCCTCCCTCTGCCTTCATCGTACCATTTCAGCTACAACCACAGACTGTGTAAAGAAGTGAACTGAGTGAGTGTGACATCACCCACAGCGTTCAGTCAAATGAAGCTCATCGATGCTAGAGCAGTTATAGCGGCTAATTTGGAGCAGAGTTCCATATTTGAAATTCCAACCTCAAGCATCATAGCAACCAAAGAGCCAATCACGAATGAGGCTGTGTGAGGTAACGCCCCTTCTCGCTCGCATCGGTGGTTTAGCAGGGAGTGAGCGCTTAGCAACGCTGTCAATCAAACTTGTTGCTAAAGCTAGCAGGAGCAATTTAAGCATCTAATTTGTCTGTTATTAATGTTCATATCTTGATTTACGGACACAATAGTGAAATAAAAACCCCATCATGTAGAGGGTTAATACGAACATTTAAGACCAAAATGAGAAAGCTCACCCATGATGACTTCCTGTTTGGAAGGTTAGCTATGTCCATTCATATATTTACATACAGTCTATGGCTACACCTCTCCCCTATTTCCACCGCAGCAGTAGAACCATCAGCCTCTCCATCTCCTCCTCTCCATCTCCTCCTCTTCTCCACCACAAGTAACTAATAATAATAATAACACAAACTAAGAATCAAATCTATTTCAAAATGATTTATGTGAGTCTCAGATTGAAACTCTCTTATCACTATTTCATTTCCAAAACATCATCCACGAATCATAAGACTTGGCTCAGAGAGAGAGAGAGAGAGATCTTTAAACGTCTGCCAAAAAACAAAGAAAGACAAACTCCTCAACCCGATGGAGAGATCAAAGTGAGAGAGGAGAGAGAGAGAGGGAGGGAAAAGAGAGGGAGGGGAGAGGATATGTATATGTATGTATATAAAACATGGGTCTGAGCAGGTGTGAATATGACCAGTTTTGCTCAAACACAAACACACACACACATACGCACACACATACGCACACACGAGCCATATTGATTTGTTTTGATAGAAAAGACACACAGCATCTGCACAGCATCTGCACAGCGTCTGCACAGCGTCTGCACAGCGTCTGCACAGCGTCTGCACAGCGTCTGCACAGCGTCTGCAGCAGCTGTGTCCGTTCACGACTCACTCAGGCCTCAGGCTCTGACTCAGGTCCATCTGAACCCGCTTCATAAAGACACAGAGCACGACCCAAAATACTGCTTTACACCACCAACCAGCCAGGGAGGGGGAGAGGGAGGAGGAGGGGAGAGGAAGTCCAAAGAAAGAGGGAGGGGGAGACAGAGAAAGAGAGATGTGTGAGATGGAAGTGTGAG